>NC_072796.1:80825775-81500463 GCF_028583425.1 Eublepharis macularius | reverse complement strand
TGGTGGTCATTGGGGACTTTCTGCTCAGGGGTATGGAACGTCATGTGTCCAGGCCAGATCCCCTACTCCGAGAGATGTGTTGCTTGCCAGGAGCCAGAATTCAGGATATTACAAGCCGACTGCCAAAACTGATCAAACCGACTGATCAGTATCCGTTTGTGCTAGTTCACGTGGGAACGAATGACACGGCTGCGAAACCATCACAATTAAAGAGGACTATGAAGCTCTTGGAAGGCAGTTGAAGACTGTAGGGGCACAGGTGGTATTCTCTTCTATCATTCCTGCCAAAGGAAGAGGAATGCAAAGGGAGCAGACCATACTTGAGGTGAATCATTGGCTGAGATGGTGGAGCTGGCAGGAGCGCTTTGGGTTCTGGGATCACGGGATAAGTTTTCATAGAGAAGGCCATCTAGCACATGATGGGCTTCACCTCTCGAGGTCAGGGAAGAAAATGTTTGGAAAGAACCTGGGGAGCTTCATCAGGAGAGCTTTAAACTGATGCCGCAAGGGGAAGGGGACGATCAACATAGGGATTTCAATAAAGAAGTGATAACAGCAGGGACCCACATGAGTAGGACTGATCAAACAAAGGTACAAGGCTACAAGTGCTTATATACCAATGCCCGAAGTATAGGTAATAAGACAGACGAGCTTGAGCTTCTCTTGCAAACAGAGGGCTATGATATAGTAGGAATTACTGAGACTTGGTGGGATGATTCCCATGTCTGGAATGTGGTAGTGGATGAGTACGAGTTGTTCAAGAAAACCCTGAAGGGTAGAAGAGGAGGTGGAGTGGCATTGTATGTGAGGAGAGGGCTTGATTGTCAGGAAGTTCTGGAGAATGTGGTTGACAACCCAGTGGAAAGTATATGGGTGGAAATAAGGGGAGGAAGGACAAGAAGTGTTGTTGTTGGAGTCTGCTACACACCGCCTGACCAGGGAGAGGAAATGGATGCTGCCCTCCCTGAACAGATTGGTAGAGTATCCAGACATCAGAACCTTATAATTATGGGTGTCCAACTTCCCTGATGTGTGCTGGGAGACAAGCTCAGCAAAGTGACAGGAATCACGCAACTTCCTGACCTGCCTCGCTGATAACTTCCTTTTTCAAATGGCAAAGGAAGCTATAAGGGGCTCAGCCATACTAGACTTAATATTAACCAACAGGGAAGAATTGGTAGATGGGATAAAGGTGGTGGGGACCTTAGGGGGAAGTGACCATGCCCTCCTTGAATTCCAGTTGCTGTGGGGGGCCAAGAAAGTTCATATCCAGACTCATAGGTTAGATTTTCATAGGGCCGACTTCAATGAACTCAGAGGCTTGATGAGAGTCATTCTGTGGGGGCGTGTGCTGGAAGAGAAAGGAGCAAGTGAAGGGTGGGCTCTTCTCAAACATGAGCTTTTGCAAGCTCAAGCCCTCACTATTCCAGCAAGATGGAAACATGGTAAGGGCTCCAAAAAATCAATGTGAATGAACAGAGAGCTCCAGAATAAGCTAAGGGAGAAAAAGGAAATGTTCAGGAAATGGAGAAAGGACAGACCTCTAAAGAGGAACATATGAGGGTTACTAGGTACTGCAGATCGGCCATCAGAGAAGCCAAAGCTTAGTATGAGCTGGATCTGGCCAGGGGGGCTCGCTACAATAAGAAAAACTTCTACAGATATGTGAGAAGCAAACGTAAGGTAAAAGAGGCAATTGGACTGCTGTTGGGAGTGGAAGGGGAAATTCTAATGGAGGACAGAGAAAAAGCACACAAGCTTAATGACTTTTTTGCCTCTGTTTTCTCCCTGAAGAACCTAAGCCCATCTAGAGATGGTAGTAGACACAAAAGGACACCTGGGGGGCTAGTTGACATTGACAGAGAGGTTGTGGAGAGGCACCTGGCTGAAATGGGTGAATACAAGTCCCCTGAGCCGGATGGTGTGCACCCAAGAGTGCCCAAAGAACTTTCTAGAGAACTTGCAGAGCCTCTGACCATCATCTTCAAGGCCTCCTGGAAGTCTGGGGATGTGCTGCAAGATCAGAGAAGAGCGAATGGTATCCCAATCTTTCAGAAAGGGAAGAAGGATGACCCAGGAAACTACAGGCCGGTCAGTCTGACTTCTGTTGCTGGGAAGATATTAGAGCAGATTTTAAAGGGATCGATCTGTAAGCATCTGAAGGACCACTTAGTGATCCGGGGAAGTCAACATGGTTTTGTCCCCAACAGATCTTGTCAGACCAACCTGGTTTCCTTCTTTGATTGAGTGACAAGCTTACTGGATCATAGGAACTCTGTCGACATGATTTACCTGGATTTCAGTAAAGCTTTTGATAAGGTTTTCCCATGACATTCTAATGGGTAAACTGATAGACTGTGGAGTGGACTATAGGACAGTTTGGTGGCTAGGGAACTCGTTAGAGGATCGCACCCAAAGAGTGGTGGTCAATGGTGTTTTGTCAGATTGGAGGGAGGTGTCAGTGGGGTGCTACAGGGCTCAGCTCTAGGCTCAGTACTTTTCAATATTTTTATCAATGATCTGGATGAAGGGGTAAACGGGCTACTCATTAAATTTGCTGATGATACCAAATTGGGAGGAGTGGCAAACACCCAAGAAGATAGAGTTAAAATTCAACAAGACCTGAATACTCTGGAGAAGTGAGCCGTTGGGAACACGATGTAATTCAACATAGATAAGTGCACAGTATTACATCTGGGCCACAAAAATGTGAAGCACAAATACAGGATGGGGGATACACTTCTGGGCAGTAGTATATGCAAAAGAGATCTTGGGGTAAGAGTGAACTCTAAACTAAATATGAGCAGTCAATGTAATGCAGTGGCAAAAAAGGCAAACTCCCTCTTGGGTTGTATCAAAAGGGCCATTGCATCAAAATTGCAGGAGGTCATAGTCCCTCTCTATACTGTATTGGTCAGGCCACACCTGGAGTACTGTATGCAGTTCTGGAGGCCTCACTTCAAAAAGGATGTGGACAAAATTGAGAGGGTGCAGAAGATAGTTACGAGAATGATCAGGGGTCTGGGCATTGAGCCCTACAAGGAAAGGTTGAGGGCCTTGGGAATGTTTTGTTTGGAGAAGAGGAGATTGAGGGGGGACATGATTGCTCTCTTTAAATATTTGAAAGGCTGTCATTTGGAGGAGGGCAAGAAGCTGTTCCAGTTGGCAGCAGAGGATAGGACTCAAAGCAATGGGCTTAAATTTCATGCAGAAAGGTACCGGCTGGATATTAGAAAAAACTTTTTCATGGTTAGAGTAGTTCAAAGGTGGAATCAGCTGCCTAGGGAGGTGGTGAGCTCCCCTTCACTGGCAGTTTTCAAGAAGAGGCTGGATGAATATTTGTCAGGGATGCTTTAGGCTCATCCTGCATTGGGCAGGGGGTTGGACTAGAAGGTCTGTACGGCCCCTTCCAACTCTGTGTTTCTGTGAATACCAAGCTAGAGAAAAAAATTCAGTAATCTCTGATTACCTAATCAATGCTCTAGTTCAGTTTGGTAATATAAAGCAAATTTGGTAAAGTTTGGCCATTGTTTCCTATGGAAAAATCAATGAGGGAGATATCTGGTAGCCTAGCGGGAGGGTCATTTTTCAACCAAACTTCACCAAATTTGGAGTTTCATGAAGACTGGACCCTAGAGGCCAATTTTATAGGCCCCAAAGAAGGTTCCCCATAGCCACTCTCCATTATTCCCTATGGGGAAAACTTATCTGGGGGCTATCCAGTAGGCTGGATAGCAAACTCCACCAAATTTTCAAGGGACCTATTCCTAACTGTCCTCTAAAGACTGTCCAGGTTTCAGGAAGATTAGACACCCGGGTCCAATTCTATGGTCCCCCAAAGAAGATGCCTCCCAGCTACTCCATTCCAAACCAAACTGCACACCCTATTCCCAACAAACAGAGAGAAAAATTAAAATAGTCAGCATTTTACAACTCACCTTTCTTTAATAAATTAACACATTGAGGGGAGTTGTTTGTTTAATTAGTAGTCCATATTTCTCACAGTGCCTCAAAGTGAATTAATCTAAGCATTGGGTCACCCTTCAGAAAACTTCACGCATCACCCCTTAGCTTTCTATGTCATTAGGAGTAGACATGGGCACGATCTGAATTACGATTTCAAAAAGTCCCCGATTTTGGTGTTTGCTCCATTGTGACTCAGCTAATCGGTTCTGTCCATGGCAACCGATGCAGCAGTCGGGAGTTTGCTTGTTCGGGACTTGATCGGATATATCGGTTTCTGTTCGGAATTGCAGACACTCAGGCACCAGTAATTAATTCCTGGGGCAACGGAGTCAGGGGGGGAATGAGCTGTCTTTGCCCTCCTTCTGTCGCCCTCGAAACACAAATGGAAGCCCAGCTTTCCTTGATTAGCAGGCTTCCTTCCAACCACGGAGCAGCAATCCAGGGGAGGGAGGGGGAAGGGGGTGGGCACAAAGGAAAGGCAAAAGGCAGTGCGGGAGGCTGGGAGGCCGCCTGCACAGTTCGCCTTTCCCCAGGACAAGGGGCGTGGGGGCAAGCCAGCCGCCCCTTCTCCGGGGGAAAGGCAAAAGGCAGCGTGGGAGGCCACCCGCACCGTTCGTCTTTTCCCAGGACTAAAACGAATGACAGGATTGCCCATTGAAAATAATGGGGGAGGCTTGAATGCCCGTTGGAAATAATGGGAACCTGGAATGCCTATTGACTTGCATGGGCTCCATTGAAACACATTAGAGCAAAAAAAAAGGTGCAAAGAAAATGTGGAATGGATTTTGAAGGAAACTCTCTGGGCCCAGATAGACTGTTCTGGGACTGGATTGACAGGCCCCTGAGTGCAATGACGGCCCCTGGGTGTGACAGAAGGGGTTTGGTACTGGAATGACAGGCCCCACGCTGGAATGATGGCCCCTGGGTCTGTCAGAAGGGCTCTGAGACTGGAATGATGGTCCCTGGGTGACAGTCAGGGGCCTGTCATTCCAGTCCCAGACCCCTTCTGTCACACTTAGGGGTCGTAATTCCTGTCAGGGGCCTGTCATTCCAGTCCCAGAGCCCTTCTGGCAGACCCAGGGGCCGTCATTCCTGTCAGGGGCCTGTCATTCCAGTCCCAGACCCTTTCTGTCACACTTAGGGGTCATCATTCCAGTCAGGGGCCTGTCATTCCAGTCTCAGAGCCCATCTGAGACACCCAAGGGCCCTCATTCCAGGTAGGGGCCTGTCATTCCAGTCCCAGACCCCTTCTGTCACACCCAGGGGCCGTCATTGGCTGGGAGGCTGCCTGCGCCATTCGCCTTTCCCCAGGACAAGAGGCGCGCGGGCAAGCCGGCCGCCCCTTGTCTTGTGGGGCAGGTGAACGGCGTGGGCAGCCTCCGAGCCACTTGTGCTGCTGCCAGCTCCGCAGCGCACTGGGACAGCCGGCTTGCTGCGTGGGCGGGAGCGACTCAGGAACGCGCGTGCATGTGCGCACGTGCAACAGCCTGACAACGGTTGCTCTGGGCTCTGGCCTCCCCGATTTCCGGTTTTGGATCCAATTTTGGACCGGAAATGAGACTTGATCGGTTAGAATCGGGTACCTGCATTTGACGGCGGCACAGAATCACGATCAGCTAAATCGGGATTATTTTTTGGATCATGCCCATGTCTAATTAGGAGGTTGAATGTATCAGCTAAATGTATCACTAGGAGGTTGAATGTATCAACTAAAATGAATCTTTCATATTTTACTTTGCAAATTTTTACAGAACATTTTACTTTGGTCCTCAGATCTTGTGTACAGCCGGCACAGAGCAAG
Organism: Eublepharis macularius; assembly: GCF_028583425.1. Lineage (NCBI taxonomy): Eukaryota > Metazoa > Chordata > Lepidosauria > Squamata > Eublepharidae > Eublepharis > Eublepharis macularius. The sequence goes on along the minus strand of NC_072796.1, from coordinate 81,494,696 downwards.
AGGATTTCAACATGTATACCTAATGATTGGATAAGGAGACCCAACACCTTTCATAATGCTGATCCTCAGGGGAGAGGAGGGGAAGAGAGGAAAGGGACCTGAATTCAGTATCCACCCCCCACCCAGTGATGAGTGTTCCCAAAGCTGCTATGCCTGCTGTTTGTGAATGCCCGCATTAATGCCTGATTCTGCACACCTTGTCTCAGCTGTGCACATTTTCACATTTGCTAAAGGAGGTTGTTTCTGTGCATGTTTTCAGATACTTTATAATACTGAAATATATTACATTTGAGATGACTGACTCTGACAATTGAAAGAGGTGCTCTTCAGCCAGCCACTATCCAGACAACCCAAACGGTTTTGTCATGACCGGTCATAGTGCTCAAAGGATAACATTAAAGAGATCCTTGCAATCCTCAGGCCCAGGGCTTTAAAGGTTTAAACCAGAATTTAGAGTTATTCCCAGAAACAAATTGACAACTAATACACTTTACCAAAGCCAGATATTTTGCTCCTAGAAACTAGTCTGGCAGTACATTCTGAACCTGTTATAGTTTTCTGCTTCTCATCATAGACCACCCACATACAGCACATTATTACAGTAATCCAGAGGCTTGTTACTGTGGCATGGATCACTAGGTCAAGATCATTGTTGCCCAAGAAAGGGTGCAGCTGTCTCACTGGGCACGACTGGAAGCAAGTACTCCTCACTACCACTGTAATTTGCAAATCAAGCAGTAGATCAATGATTACCATTAAGCTGTGAATCTGATCTCTGGAGGACCCACAGCAAGTTTCAGAATACAAAGATCCAATTAAAAAGATGTATTGCTAAGCACACACACAAGCAAAATGAGAGGAACTGGAGTTGGGAAACACAGAACATAGAAAATAAAAATCAGTTTCAGACTTAAACGTAAAATGGTTACACATTCAACTAAGATCTCCATGCAAGGAAAAAAGCAGGGGTTCTACAGTGATAGCTATTGGGTCTAGTGCTATTTGATTTTACACAAAGGATGAGAAATCAGAATGATGTGGCCAAGTCTTTGGAAGCTGCCGAGTTATTCAGAATGGTAAGAAGCAAAATGGGTTGTGAAGATATCCAAAAGGATCTCTCCAAACTGGACAAATGGACAACTGTGCAACAAATAAAGTTTGATGAAAGTATCAAGTTGTGCACATTTGGTCAAAGAACTCTAACTTTAAATATACACTGATGGGGTCTGAATTGGTAGCAATTGACTAGTTAACTAGACCTTAGGTTCATGATGGATGAAAATGTTGGCTTAGTTTACAGCTGTAGTAAAAAAATGCAAATTTATTCCTACTTTCTGTTTTCTGTTTTTAATGCACAAGAGGACCCATCCTCTTATCCCATTAATGCTAAATTTACTTAGGAGCCTTTGTAAAAGGGTTTTGTCAAAGTTTGGTCATTGGATCCCCTTTGATCATATGTTTATTAATCCTGCTCACTTTACAATCCTAGTTTTGTTCCTCAATGTTCTTAAGAATTCTATCTTCAACAACACTTACTACTAATTTACTCAGAATAGACATTAGGATAACTGTCTGGTAATTTCCTCAATCTCTTCTGTATCCCTTTTTAAAAATTTGCTGCCTTCTAATCCAGCAGAATCACAGAGTCGGAAGGGGCCATACAGACCTTCTAGTTCAACCCCCTGCCCAATGCAGGATGAGCCAACCTGAGAAGCAACAAGTTGTATATTTTTGTTAAGAGATCAATGATTTCTGATTTCAGTTTACTGAGAATCCTTGGGTGTATGTATGTTATCCGGAGCCAGTAATTTCAATTTGCCCGTTGTCCTTCAACTCTCATTACAGCCATTTGACTCAGTTCTTCTGACATCTTTCTTGAAAACAGTGGCTCCGGCATAAATAACTGTTGCACATTTTTGGTTTCCTTTAAGAAATTCTTAGTATTTGTCCTTGTTCTCCTCTCATTAACTTTTCACCCACCAAATATTCAAATTACATTTGTTTTTCCAGATTGTCCTCCTTCTGGCTCACCTTGTTTGGGCAAAACTACATTTTAAAAGAAGCTTTCTTGCCTATTGTGTCTTCCTTAACTTTGCTCAGTAACTACACTAATATCCTCTGAGATTTGGTGGTACCTTCCCTAATCGGTGACATATATTCTATCTGAACTTCCATTGTTACGGATTTAAATAATGTCCAAGCAAGAAATGATCTGAACTTCTTCAAGCTGAGCGAAGGAAGAAAGAAAGAAAAAGTGAAATTATGCAGAGTTCTTTCCAAACTAGGTACTTCCTAAATGATAGCTTTTGCTGTGTGGGCAAGATAGCATCCCTAGGTAAAAGCATAGTCCATTATGGCTTGCACTCATCCAAGGACAAGATGCTTCTTCCTCATGTCCTGACTCTGAGAATGTATAATAACCTTGAGCAGTCTGTCCCCCCCTTGAGTTCACTTGGATCTTCCTGCCCAAATGGAAGAGTTTGCTTTCTAGCCATTAGGCTCATAGCAATCTCTGCCCCCTTTGGGGTGTGGTCTTGCAGCAGGGTCTGAGGGCAGTAATTCTGCTTCAGGTAGCAGCCTTGCTTCAGCTAGTGTCAATAGTGTAACTAAGAGCTTGAGTGCTCTGCTGGGAGCTTGACAGCTCCTTTCTTCAGCCTTCCTTTTGCCAGCTACTAGTCTGCAGCAGGTACAATAATTGAAATACTGGTGTGGTTTCTTGTGAGGAGGGATTCCTCCACAAAGACAGAAGGAAAGATTGGCATTCCGCCATCAGCAGTAATTTACCAGAGAAGCATTCCTAGCCTTTCTTGGGGTTTTTATAGCTGCTTCCTGCTTCAGGGTGCCAAAGGGCTGTTTTCATGCGGGAAGCCTGTTAGGGCTGAGCGCTTCTTAAAGCCCCTGTAATTGGCTCCCCCTGCAGGTGTAGTGATTCACTACATGGAGCAGTAGAACTCCTAATCCTAGACTCACCCATTCAAATCCTTGCAACTCCTGCTATTCCAAGTCAGGCTAACTTCACCTCTAGGTGGTGCCATTACCAAGTGCTCTAAGATGCATTTATAGTATCTAGAAAGTTGCCTCTTTCAAATGATCTGAACCCAGTCAGTGTGACAGTAGTTGGAATCAAACATTATCACACAACTTTGGGTGCTTTTCTTATCTTGGTCTCTGTTTCAAGCTTGTCCCAAGAGTTTTGGTCAGGCAGGTGACAGTATATTCTCAATTAAGTTACCTTTCAGGTCTCTTGTTTCCATTCATAATAATTCTGTTAAGGGATTTATTTCTCTTGTCCCCTTTCTGACACACATAGCAACTCCATTCCCAACACATCTTTCCCTGTCCTTCCTATATAGTGCATACCCTGGTATATCCAAGTATAGCTATATTTCCCTCATCCTGAAATGCCTGTTATACCTGAGTTCTCATTTAACAGAAGCAGTGCCTAAGTTCATCTTTCAGGGGTAAATAATCTCTCTTCATGCTCTCCTGCTCCTGTCAGCATGCAAGCAAATAAAAGCAGGACTCATGCTACATGTGCTTCTCTACACACTCACACCATCAGCAAGTCCTTCCAAAAGGCTGCAAAATTGTGTCTCTAGAAGGGCTCGTGGCCCAGCAGGTGGGCTCTGTGACCCTAAAGGAGAGAAGGAGTGGGCAGATATGTTGGGGGGTGGCTCTGCAAGATGTACCCCCCTCTGATCCCTGCATGCCAAGTATAAAGAAGACAGTAAAGTTCCAGTGTTACTTTATTATTTATACATGAGTTGCAAAATTTTAGTTATTACTAAAACAAACAGCTTTTATAATGAATTTAACAAACGCAAATCAAAAGGTTTTTTAAATTGACCAAAAAATAACTAAAATTTACACACATCCCTAACATATACTAAGTTAAAGGAGCAGCTTCATGATCTTTCCTAAGCAAAAATATGGATACAATTATTTACCTAAGTGAGAGGCAAGACAGAATGATAGTGTGGTGGTGGAACGGGTCATCAAGTCATAGCTAATTTATGGAGGCTCCTGGTTTTCCTTATGGCAGTTTTCATGGCAAGAGACTAACAGAGGTGGTTTGCCATTGCTTGCCTCTGCGACCCTGGTCTTTGTTGGAGGTCTCTAATCCATTTACTATCCAAAGTTGACCCTGCTTAGTTTCTGAGATCTGATGAGATCAGGCTTGCCTCACTATCCAGGTCAGGAACGGATGATAGTAAATGGTTATAATCTGCCCACATCTGATAATATAATCTGAATATTTTCCTAGTGGTGAATGCAGCCAAGCATTAAAGATATAACAAAAATAATTTTACTTGTATATAATTTGAATTAGGTATTAGTGTATTCTGAGTTTTTAATGTGATAAAATAATAAGATATTGCCTACTTTGAGTCTGAAGCCTAGAGCTGGTTATACTCCAATGTACTCCAAATACAAGGAACAAAGACAAAAATAATGTGGGCGGTTCTGCATAAATCCTGGATTCAGAATGTATGGTTTATAGTTTCCCCAAATCCTAATGATAGAATCATAGCCCCATAATTCACAACTACTTGTTTACTCTTCACATAATACGTCTAACTGAACTTGACCTATATATTGGAAGGGAATGTGAAAACATGATCAGTGGTAGGAAATAAATCCCAAATTCACCTAGACTGGACATCCTTTGCTAGATGCTAGAGGTCATTGTTCTTTTTATCCTCAGGATCGTAACTTCCAGTATGAACAAAAACACCTATCCTATTTTTTCTTTACTAATTCTTTGAAAAATAAAGGTTTACAATTGGGCAACCTGCAAAGACTTGCTGGGGACAGCTCATTCCCTGCTCCCCAATCAATGACAGTGGTGACGGCAGTGACTCCCCAGCTTGCCTGCAACTCTCCCACCTGCCCACTCTGTAGCAGGTGGCAAGCAGGCTGGGGAATTCGTGGCCATCAACACTGAATCAGCAAAGTTGGGGGGGCGAGCTGGGGACGACTCCCCCACCCACCTGCAGCTTCACTGTTAATGGCAGGGCAGACAGTGGAGAAGTACTGGAGCATTGGAGGAGGTTTGGAGCAAGCTCAGGCAACACTCCTGTCTTTGGGAGTATTTAAACCCCTCTCCATTTCCAGAAGCGACATCATTGTGCCGACTGCATGTTTAGGGCCGTAATTGGCCCTGCACATGCTGGCATGCCACAAGTTTGCCCAGAATACCTGCCAGTAGCAAGTGATCACAGGGCAGTTTGTCAGCTCCTGGGCAGAGGGGCAAACCACCCAGGGTTTGCCTACCACCAATGGGCACCAGGGAATCCTAGTAGAAAGCCTGGGCCTAGGCAGTGCAAAGAAGGCAAAATGCCAGACTGGCAGCTCACACTCCCAGCCTGGATGCAGAACAGGGTTCTGGGAGCAGCACTTCTTTGCAGGATCTTGAGAACAGCACATTCTCAGGAGCCTCAACATCTGCAAGTAGTTGAACCAGGTCATCTCCCAGCCTATTTAGGCTGAGGCTTAAGAAGGCTGCTTTGCTGGATCAACTGGTCTATTCGATGCAAGCCCTTTGCTCCAGCATCTAAGTGCCAGTCAGCATGCTCCTGTCTAGCCAGCCATGCCTGGGCCTTACTCCGTAGGAGACTAGGCTTGGCCACCTGCAGAGTGCAGGACAGCTGTGAGCCATGCTGGGGACAAGGGAGCCCAGCAGGTAGCAGAAAATTATGGGCAGGCCACCCACCTCCCACCACAGCTCCCCTGACCTTCCTGCAATTCACTGCAGCTGGGCAAGTCAGGAAGCTGCAGCAGGCCCAGTGGTGGCAAGAAGGCTGTCAGCTGTAGTGGGCCCAACAGCAGTGAGGAGGCCAGGAGCTGTGTCAGGCCTGGTGGCAGCAGCAGCAACCACAGAAGGCTGCTCAGCTTTGGTGGCACACAGGAGAAGTCTGTCTTGCATCACAGTAGTAAGAGTACATCTGAGGATGTTTGGTGAGCACTTCCCTCACCATGGGGAAACAACTATTACCGCCATACAGCTGAGAGTGAAGACTCTGGAGTATTCATGAAAAATGTGTATGCAACAGAGGACATGCCCCTTTTTTTCAGCAGTTGGACTTCTGCAGCTGTGTTTGAGGTTTGTTTTTTTTAAAGAATGATCTCTGGCTTTGTTCCTGCTGTGCAGATTGTAAATTAGCATATAAATTAGACACCAAGGAGGTGCAAAGTATTTGTTTAATTCATCAGCATCAGCAGAACAGAATAAACTAGGTGGAGCTCTGACGGGGATCCTAGGTGAGGCCAGGCTTGTCTACGGTGCTCACCTAGTGAAATGCCTACTAGGGACCCCATTCCCCTCTTGCTTTGTAACTCCAAGGGACATCACTAGGTAATCTAATGCTGTGGTTGAGCAGGGATATGGACATAATTTCGGGGGGCGTGTGGGGGGGGGACTCTTCTGTCTTTCAGGACATAATAGTGAATAATAACTAGCAACCTTAAATGAATCTGTGCAAAATGCATTTACCGTCCTCTCTTACTTTCTGGTTTTTGGTCTGGTATGATCAGTTAGGAAACAATGCTTTCCAGTGTTGCCCACTACAAATACAGGCATTTGAATTCATGCCAGAAATTTTGGACCCATTGTGTTTTGTGAGGGTGGGATTTTTAAAAAACAATGTGAAGGCAGTGAAGCATGGAAAGAAGAGGATGAAATGTTATTCATGAGTGGGTTTAGGTCAAATTGTGCCTACAATAACCTTATCAAAACAGTTGATTTAATATTGTTTTATTCTTTAAAAGAATTAACTGGAAAGGTCACATTAAGGCTCATTCCATCAGAGACATATCCTAGAAAATATCTTGACTCACATCAGTTCCCATCAGAGAGATTTTCAGAGTTACTGTTCCCTCTGAGACTGTTAAAACTGTATTGTCTAAATTCATTGTTGCATAATAATTCAAAGTTTAGCCTACAGTTTTCCCAGAACACATAAAGTGCCTATCCTTCCTGTGCTATTTGTGTTCCTGAGGCCAAACTACATGTTTGGGCTTTTAAAGAGTTGGGTCCAGGTTCTGCAGAGCCAGCTCAGATTTCCCCATAGCTGCCTGTGCCTAGCTTTTAAAAAATAAAGGAGAGCCCAATTGGCTTGGAATGCTGCTGTGGGGAGAAGAAGGGCTCCTGCCTTCCCCACCCAGCCCCTTCCCCATGCCAAAACAGCCCTAAGGAGAGTCATTTCCTTGTTTTTGGAGCAGCAAAAATGGGAAATAACTCCCGCATCCCCTGGTGATGTTTGGGTGAGAGAAAAGGAGTCTTCCCTCTCCCATAGCAGCATTCCAAGCCTGTTTAGGCTCCCCCATTATTATTTTAAAAGTCATTCTGGACCCACCTATTTAAAAACTCAAACATGTGGTTTTTGCCCCGAGAGAAAGGGAGTGTTATTCTGGAACTGATTTTGCTCATGGGTCTCATACAGTCAAACCCTAAATAGGGATTCCACTGAAGTAAGCAATGGAATTTAAGGGTTTACTTTAGTGTATTCTATCCCACTGGAAAATTTACAGTGCCATCCTGATCAGAATTGTAACCTTCTCTGTCCATTGAAGTCAGTGGAATTAGAAAAGTGTAGCTCTGTTTATGATGCTTGCCAATATTTGTCCATATTTATGAACAAATATATTTGTCCAAATATTTGTCCATATTTGTCCATGCCAATATTTGTCCATATTATTTCCCATCACCTTTTTGAAATGTGGTTTATGGATATACTGTTCATGTATAGCAATACATATAGCGCTTTGAATGTAAAAAAATAATTTCATTGGATAAAAACAGTGTGGCTTATATGATGGAAGTATGATGGAAGTGAACAGCACTTGCCAAGCACAAGAATTACCACAGATCAAGTCCAAATCTTCATATCCAGTAGCGGCCATCCAGATGCTGAGGAGAAGTACACAAGGAGGACATGAAGTGCTGGTCTTGCTGACTGGTCTTCCTGAGCATTTGCCACCAGCATTTGGGAACTGGACATATACTGCTTCTGAATATCAAGGTTATAAGAACACAAGTAGGAACCCACAATAAACTTTCCAGGAGGGGAATCCCATTGCCTCTGCCTTTGCTTCCTCCCCACTCCCCACCTCATATATGTCTGTCTCCCCCTCTTCCCCAGCCCTTCTCTGTCCCTCCTCTTACCATATTCCTCCCACCTTTTCTTCCACCTGCCTGCCTGGCAGCAACCTCTCCATACTCTCTCCCCACCTGACCTTCCACCTCTGCCTGCCCACCAAGCTGCAGCTTTGTTTTCTAAAAAAACCACGGACAGATCCTCTTATCTAGATTATTCATCCTTTCATCCGGTCCACCTTAAGAGGAATATACCTGTGTCACAATATCTTAGAATTAAACGTAACGAGTCTAGACTGTCAGATTTCAACTTTGAGAGAAAATTCTTGATAGAGCATTCCGTCAGAGGGGATACCTCCTTGAAGTCATTCAGGAAGCCAGATCACGAGCAGTTAACACTGCTAGATCAGAATTATTAATACAGAAACATAAGGACCACCATCAGCGCATTAATTGGGCGATGGATTTCACACAGCTAGCACCTAAAATTGTAGGAACGATCAAGAAACATTGGCATCTTGTTGCCAATATTCCGGGTTGCGAATTGGCACCATTTATTGGGTACAGAAGAACGAGAAACCTCCGAGACATTCTGGTGCACTCTTCGTTTGGCACGGTGGTAAAAGAAGGGCAATTCCCTAAAGGATTTTTTCCTTGTGGAAATTGTAACATCTGCCCATTTGCAATGAAGATATCAGAGATCACAAACCCTCATACAAAACAATCCCTACATCCTTACACTTTTTCAACATGTAATACATCTATGGTAGTATATCTAATTAGGTGCGGCTGTGGTTTGTTATATGTTGGAAGTACTACCAGGCCCCTGAAGGTGCGCATCCAGGAACATCTGTCGCACATTAGGCATAAAATCTTGGAGGCCCCCCTCGTTGAACACTTTTGGCAGTCCCACGGGGGGCAGAGAGATTTAAGGGTGTCAGTGTTGACAGTCTTAGATCGCAACTCTAGTAATGCACACCAGAGATTACTGCAATTGGAATCGCGGTGGATATACAAGCTCAATACACTGACACCCTTTGGCCTGAACAATTCTGTGGATCTTATGTGTTATTTATGAATATAACAGATGGTTAGGATGCTCTACAGACTTCCCCCCCCTCTCTTCCCCTTTTTCCCTTCCTCCCCTCCCTACTGGCATTTTTCTTCCCCTTCTTCCCCCCCTCCTCCCCTCTTCCCTTCTTCCCCCCCTTCCCCCCCTTTCTCCTTTCCTCCCACCCTTTCCCCCTTCCCCTTTTTCCTTTTTCCCGCTTGCTTGTGACACAGCCGTTTCCCTTTCAGGACATGCGCCATGTAGTATTTACCTCCTTTCACTTTAAGAGGCTTCAGCGTCTTTAGGACATACCTTATATAACAGCAACGGATAGATGGGGAACCCACCGCATTAAAACCATTATGAGCGTTTTCATTGAGGCAGACTTTTGAGAGTGGTTTGGTTGCAACATTGTATACAAGGTAACATGGATAGACGGTTATAATGTTGGTAAAAAAAGTTTTTTATGTAACATGATATTTACTATGATATTCATTTGAATGTAGAAATATGTGCCTGTTGAAGAAGTGAAGTATTCACGAAACGGGGTGAGATGCTGGCAAATCCCGTAGGTGTGGCATATGAAGTCTGACTGCACGTCGGACATCTGTTTTCCATCATCCTCTGCATTCTTCTTACTACACTTCCGTTTGGAAGTTATAGCCGCTTCTGTTTTTGGGTGGTTTCCTTCCAACCACCCTTACTGGCTCTTATTTATGTGAGTGCCTGCATGCACCCTGATACTGTTTCTGTCATTGTATTTTTTGGTTTACTTGTGAGGAAGTGCCTGTGTGCACCCTTATATTGGTATTACCCCTTTTGGTGCCTGTGAGCACCTTGGTGTTCATTGGACCTGTATTTATTGGCATGGTTGTAGTTTATGTATATACAATTTGACGTTTAATTAGTACACACCATTTTTGATATTTATTATATTCACACTTTTGATATATTTCTGTTTCAGTGGCTTCATTGTGTGCTCATTGTATGCTTTTTATTTTGAGGCTTCGGTTTTCTTTTTTCCTTCTGAACAGTGGCAGCAGCAGCAGAACCTCCACTATCTATAGACTCTAGAGGTGGGCACAAACCGCAAGACGAACTAAAATTCATCACACACTGGACCGGTTCATGCTTCGCAGACCAGCGGTTCATGGAAGCCCGTTTTCCACAAACTACTCTGCCAGTTGATTTGGTTCATGTTAAACCCCAATAACCCTTTCCGTGCATTGCAAAGTGGCAGGGAAAGGGGCATTTAAGCTCCTGGATCAGCTGCTTATCGGGGATCTCCCTGACAAGCAGCTGATCCAAGCCTGCAGGGGTGAAATGCCCCTTTCCCTGCCACTCCGCAGAAGCAAAGAAAGGGGTATTTAAACCCCAGGAACCATGAATCACAAACCAATTTGTGAACTGGGGCAAGTTCATGAAAGTTCGTAGTTCGTGGTTTTTGAAACGGGACCAACCACAAACCACATGGTTTTTTCCTGGTTTGTGCCCACCTAATAGCCTCTGGTCACTGTGGCATATTCCTCAGCCTACCACTGAGGTAAGTGTTACTCCTCCTGCCTCCTCCTCTTCTTTGTGCACCTGCTGAAATCATTGTCTGCACTTGTGAAGTACACTGTTCTCGGGTTTTGGCTTTGTATGTAATCCCCCCTTTTCCTCTTTAGTTTTCAGATTTTTCTGCACACTGTGATGTCGCCGAAGTTTGGAGGAAAATCTCTTTTGTGTCAAGGTGGCCCCAATCAGCAGATATAAGCTATGTGTCTGCTGTAGCACACAACTGAGCCCTCTTCCCCTCTGCCAAATATATAGGCCGAATCCACACTACCTTAGTTATCGCGGCAGTTTTTCGCTTCTGCAGCGCCATTCCTTAATCTGTTCACACGCGTCGTCTCCGAAGCCGTCATTAAATTGGCATGGCGTCGCCACAGCCCATTGCACTTTCGTTGCAGGTTATCTTGTGACGAATAACCGCCCTCTGTTGATTTCCTAGCCTCTCTTGACCCGCCTCCAAATTAAGGAGCAATTCCCTGCCCTGCCTTTGTTCCCACCCCTTGTTTAAAAAATTAAAAAGTACCATGTCGATATGTCAACATCTCATCACATTACTTTCATTTCAATCTAGCGGACAGACCTCAAATATCAGAGGAACAGTTCAATATGTTTATTAAATTCCAATAACTGACCATTTCAGAGGCTGGTCCGAAAATTAACCAATGACAGGCAAGGGAGGGAACGCGGCTTCGTTGATTCAAGATGATTACACATCGATATAGCGTCAATTTGTCCTTTAAAAAAAAAAAAACCGCGGGGCCGTTCGGGTTTTTCCCGCCCCTTTACTCATCTTTTTGAAAGGGGATGTGATCAACGGATTGCGCAGGAGAAGCACTATTCAAAGGGTGATGTGGACAAACGAGCGAAGAAAGTGCAATAACAGATGGAGCAATCATTGCACAAGAAAAGCGGGAGCTAAGGTAGTGTGGAATCGGCCATTGTAAGCTCTGACAGCACCGGATCCAGCCCTCTCTACAAATGCTGTCTGGCCAATGTATGTTCCATGCAAGAGCCCTGCATGCAACCCCCCATCTGCTGGTGCTGCATAGTGGTGGTGTATCCTGTATCATCCTGTATCCTGATTCTATCTTCAACTGTATTTGTTACCCCTTCCAATTTAGTATCATCTGACAATTTAATAAGCATTCCTTCTATTCCTTCATCCCAATCATTTATAAACATGTTGAACAGAACAGGTCCTAGGACTGATCCCTGAGGCACCCCACTTGTCACTCTTCTCCAAGAAGATGAGGAACCATTAACAAACATTTTTTGGATGTAACTGTCGACCAGTTACAGATCCACCTAACAGTAACAGAATCCAATCCTCATTTAACCAACTTGTCAACAAGGATACTATGTGGAACTTATCAAAAGTCTTTCTGAAATCGAGATAAACTATGTCTACATGCATTCCTCTGATCCAGCAAGGTAGGAACTTTCTCAAAAAAAGAGATAAGGTTAGTCTGACATGACTTGTTCTCGAGAAACTCATGCTGGCTTTTAGTAATCACAGCCATCCTTTCTAAATGCTCAAGGACTGACTGTTTGATTATTTGTTCTAAAACATTTCCAGATATAGATGTCAAGCTGACTGGTCGGTAGTTATCCAGATCCTCCTTTCCCCCTTCTTGAAGATTCCCACCTCCAATGGGCCTACAGTGTCCTTGCTCTTTTTCTTACTTCGAACATAAGCAACGAATGCCTTTTTGTTGTTTTAGCATCTCTTGCTTGCCTAAGGTCATACTCAGCATCTGCTTTTCTAACAGTCTTCCTACAAGGACTGGTTATTTGTTTAGAATACTACCTTGCTGGATCAGAGGAATGCATGTAGACATAGTTTATCTCGATTTCAGTAAGATTTTTGATAAGTTCCACATAATATCCTTGTTGACAAGTTGGTTAAATGTGGATTGGGCCTTATGACCTCATTCCTAAATGAGTCTTTTTAAATTTTATTTCTCACATCTTTAGAAAGATATAAACTTAATTGTTTATGATTATGCCTTCAATATTTTGCCTTTAAGAAACTCCCACTCCTCTTGAACTTCGTTCTCCTTAAGTATTTCTGATCACGGGATTCTACCCAGCATAACATTCAGCTTGTTAAAGTTTGCTTTCCTGAAATGCAACCTATATGTCTGACTATGTACAGTTTTTCCCTTCCCCAAGATAGTAAATTCCAAAATTACATGGTCACTACTACCCGGGGTGCCCACTACTTTCACTTCATCAACCAGTTCTTCCCTGTTGGTGAGAATCAAGTCCAAGATAGCAGATCTCCTTGTTTCTCTCTCCACTTTCAGAAAGATGAAGTTGTCAGCATGACAAGTCAGGAATTTATTTGACCTTTCATTTTTAGCAGAGTTAGACTTCCAACAGATATCTGGGTAATTGAAATTTCCCATGACTACGGTGTCCCATCTCTTTGAGAACTTTGTAATTTGTTCTAGAAGTGTCTCATCCAAGTCCTCTGCCTGGCTTGGTGGTCTATAGCATACCCCACCATAATATCACTATTATTTCTTACTCCTTTTATTTTCACCCAGAAACTCTCAACTGAACATCCATGCTCAGATACAAGTATTTCCTCACAAGCATATACTTTCCTTTACATATAATGCTACTCTTCCCCCCTTCCTTATTTGTCTATTCCTTTTAAAGAAGTTGTATCCCTCTATCCTAGTATTGTGAATGTCATCCCTCCAAGTTTCAGTAATGCCTAATATGTGATAGTTCCCTTCCTTTATTGGGACTTCAAGTTCCTCCTGCTTGTTTCCCATACTTTGTGAATTAGTGTAGAGACATTGGAATCTGTGAGTTATGTGCCCTGAGGTTTTCTATTCTATACTGTGAGTTAATATTTCCTAGCATATGTGCCACTCCTCACAGATCTTTAGTGTTTTCCTCTCCAGTTATAGGCTTTGAATTTTTGTGGCTCTCCCCCATAGGATTTAGTTTAAAGCCCTCCTTACCAGGTTTGCAAGGCTCTACCAAACACATTTTTCCTACCCTACCTGACTTTTTTGTGATTGTTCACTACTTCTACTCCCTATTATTCCACTTCCTGTACACACTGTCTTCTCCTGGATTTCCAGCTGAACCTTTCTCCATTTTTTCCTTTTACCTCTTAGCTCCTTTCAAGTTTAGTCTACTGTAATTTTATCTGCTTTGAAATCTTGCCATGTGTACATCAACCAAGTAAGTGTCCTGCTATTCCATCCTGTTCAATCTAACCATTGATTCATATACCATCTTAAGTTTTTCACTTCTTGACCTTTCTTGGAGTAAGTCTGATGAAACCCTGTCACTTAGGACAACTGGAAAGCAGAAGGATGCTGAATGAAGATGAAGAACAAGTATAATGTGAACTCTGAGTTTCTTTACACAGGCAACAACATATTTCCAGCAGATAAAAGGATCAGTTGTGGGGGGGGGGAATCTCTTTTAAAAAGACCAGCAATCTTATGCACATTTTGTCGTGTATATGTGGTAATATGGACATTTTACTTCTTTTAAAGAAAAATGAAAATAGCAAAGTGGGATTTTAGTCATTTTTACATTTTTTCTTCTATTTTAAATTATGGTTATTCACCCATACATTCTCTCTCTGAGTATTCATTTAGAAGGAAGGTTTTGTAATAGTCACATTTAATTTATCAGGGTGCAATAATTTGTGTTTCCCAATCATCTTGCAGACTTTGGTTCATTATACTATTGTTTCACATGAGTAAGTTAGCAAAGTTTGGATTGATTGACTCTAATTAACTAAAACTGGTTCCAGGCTGTGCATCTATTGTCATGGTAGCTAGCCACAAAGCCCCAAACTGTTCCGTTATTGCAATATAAGGTAATATCGATATGAAAACTCTTGCACATTTTTAATGTTAGCTTATAATATTTTAACAAAAATAACTTCACTGGGAGAGTATTGCAGATGGGGACAGTACTAGGTAAAACAATTCACACAGAACTTTAGACATGCATTTGCCCATTCAGTACTGGTGAGTATGTTCCTAGGGAATTAACCCAGTCAGGACAAAAGACACTGCATTTTGCACCAGAAGAAGCTTCTCTGTAATTATCAAAAGGAGTCCTAAATAAAAAATTTGGCAGTAGTTTAGTCTTGAGGTTATACCATGAATTAATATTGGGGATGGGGATGGGGATGGGGATGGGGATGGGGATGGGGGGTTCAGTGCCTTGCATGGCCGTCCTGTTGAGGCAGAACGGTTCCAGGCAGGTGCTGTCATGGATCTGTAAGGTACTGATGTACTCAGTACTTCCGGGCACTGCACCTCCTACAATGTGCAGTGGCTCTTGATCCTGCACCCTCTTTCTGCTTGTCCAGTTGTAGCAATATAGAAAGAACTGATTAAGTTATAGTTCCTGGGAGGAGCCAGGCAGTCAACAAGTGTAACACTCACTTGCTCTATTTCCTCAGTTGGAGCTTGTATAGAAGGAGAGAAGGCTGAGACTGGGAGAGCTCTGTAATAATGTTATTACCCTAAAGTTTACAGTTTGGTCAAAGGCTGAGCGTGTTTAATGTAAAGATAGAGATGAGTGGTGGTGACTGGGGTCCCCATGAGTGGCCTCCAGAGTCAGGCTTGCCAACATGCACATGGAGTTGGGAGTGCCCTTATGTGGCCAGTCCCTTGTTCTTGGGATGGAGCATGATGGGCTGGCCCTGGCAGTGTGGGGATGCTTTCGATAATGGTTTGCAGGGTGATGGAGTCCCATTCCCTTCCTCGTGTTGCTGCTTCCATTCTGATGGACAGAGACTTGAGCAGTTAAAGGTGTGGGGTTGAGGCTGTGGGCACTGCCTGGGCCTGTTCCTCTCCACACACATCTTCATGTGTCTCTGTAGTTGTTTCCCTGCAGGCTGCCATCCTATAGTTAGTTGGTTCTTCCCATCATGACAGGAACACTGAGCTCCTGTGATATCTTTTGGGCATGACAACAAAGATGTAATCATGGCCTGTACATCCTCAGTGTGGGGGTAAATGACTCAGCAGCACTGTTGTTGCACTGGCTGTCTCCACCATAGCGGCCCTCAGGACTAGACATGGGCACGAACAGCATTATGAACGGAAAAAACCCACAAACAGCCCATTTGTCTGTTCACAAGCAGTTCATGAGGCTCCATTCTAAACGAACAAGTGGTCATTGTTGTAAGCCACATTCATTGCCTTTGTCAGCCGTTCATCAAGCCAGACTGGTGCCTTTCAATCAATTCCCTTGGCATCGGAGGCAGAGACTGGACTCTGTCTGAACTCCTTCTGGCTTTCCTTTTGGCTTTAACTCTTCAAAGTACTTCCAGCAGAGAGTCTCGTTTTTGCCACTGTGAAGAGAAAATGACATCAAAGTGGGGGACCCATGGCTCATGCCTTTCCCAGGGTGCAATCTCTCTGAAACTTGGGGGATCTTCAGAGGACAGTGAGGACTATGCCTTCTGCAAATTTGGTGTGTATTGGACATTGGGAAGGTCAGTTTGTAACCCCTCAAAGTAGCTGCCTTCCAACAGGCAGTCCCATTTTTGCCACTGTGAAGAGAAAATGACAACAAAGGGGGAGACCCATGCATCATGCCTTTCCTGGGGTGCAATCTCTATGAAACTTGGGGGGGGGTCTTCGGAGGACAGTGAGGACTATGTCCCCTGCAAATTTGGTGGGTATTGGTCATTGGGAAGGTCAGTTTGTGGGGTGTTTAAAGGGCCCTGCCCCTTGCACATGGCAGGAAAGGGCCCTTTAAAGATCAGCTGGCAGGCAACCGGGGGGGGGGGGAATCCTACCTGCCAGCTGATCGTTTAAAGGGATCTTTAAAGGGCCATGAACAATGAACATGTTTGTGAACAGGGTCATGTTCGTTACTGTTCATTGTTCGTGGATGGCAACGAACAGCTTGCTTTTCTGTTTGTGCCCATGTCTACTCAGGAATGGGCTGCCCATCTTGTCAAGAAAGGATGGCCAGTTCCATTGTGTTTATTGTCAACACTTCCTTTTAGGCAGGGCCCTTTATTCTCTGTCCTCAGGCCTGGGTTGAGATCAGGGACTGTCTTAATTGTGCTAATTGAAACTTTCATCAAAGGACTAACAGAGGAAATCTGAGTGTTATTTTCCTGAATTACTCAACAGTCTCAAAATTGTTGATCATCTTTGCCTTGGTAGGACTAATAGCAATAAACAGCAACTTCTATCCCTACTGTTAAGGAGATGGCAGTAGGCAGTACATGGAGTGGCTGTCTTTCCTGTAGAGTGTTATGTTATCCTGTGGAGTATTTCAGACCTCCATTTTATCCTATATTATATTTAAGATCTGCATGAAGCTGCTGGCAGAGGTCATGCAAAGCTTTGAGTATCATCGGTCATGTCTTCTTTTCCACTGATCCAGTGAGGCATTGAGAAACCTGAATAGGTATCTGGAGATGGCAACGGAAAGGGTGTAGATTAATAATGCTCAATCCAGATAAAATGGAGATGTTGATTGGGTCCAGATCTAGTAGTAGGTGTTCAACTTGTTTGAGATGGGGTTACACTCCTATCTAAGATTTTCATAGTGGAAGTTGGAGCCCTAAAAGATCCAGCACTGCTATGGAATGTTCAGGTAGCAGCTTTGGCTCAGAGTGGTTTTTCCAGCGATGCCTAGTGAACCAGCTACATTTTTTCTAAGAACATGGACCAGGTCATTTTTTCTACATAGCGTAATAGTCTCTAAATTGAATTAGTGCAATGCAGTTTTTAAAAATGTTTAGAAATGAAAACTGACCATACTTTTAAAAGGTGCTAGATGCAAGGATCCTGTTGTTATAGCCAGCTGATGAGAATCTACCTCCTTAATTTTTACTCCCAGTCTATTTCCCTGTACAACCAAGTATTCCCCAGTACTTAACTAGTTTAAACAACTAAGAGTTTGCAAAAAAGTTAATCAGATTTAGATTTGGTTCTTTTGTCATTTTAAACGCTTGTCAGGTTTTTTTAAGTATAGGGACCAAGTTTGCCTCTATTTCCCAACAATCTCAGTAGCCCTGCCTGTCTGTGAGCATGAACAAAAAAAAAGCCTTAGTGGTTACATGGTTGGGTTGTGAATCAGCATTCTGCTGGTTCAACTCCCACTACTGCCATGAATTCAGCAGGTGGCCTTGAGTAAGCCACTCCTCTCAGCCCGAGCTCCCCAACTGTATTGTGGGCATAATAGCAAGTAGCAACACTGACTTAGTTCTCTGCTTTGAGTGGGACGTTCATATATCTAGAAGAGCAGTAAATGTGCAGTTATTATTATTATTTTCCCTTTCTGTAGACAGGCTGGCTTTCTATTATGGAGTAGGAAGTGTCTGCCTCTATCCCACCCCAGTCTAGAGAGAAGCTACTTACTACATAGTTGAGTGATAGCCCATATTTCTATCTCCAGTCTTATCTGTTCTTAAATGTAGAAGATAATTCTCTTTTAATTCAGAGCATTTCCTTAAGCCTGAAACTGCTCTAATACTGGTTTTTTTTAATTGCTAGCCCTGTTTTGTTGTTTTGGTACCTTTAACCTTATTGTTCTACTCCTTTTATCTATAAATCCTCTTGTGGACTATTTTAATGGAAAGGTAGTATTTTTAAAACTAAATTTCTATTTTAAAAGAACTGCCTTAGGTCAGCAGCTTGTTTTGAGATCCTATTATATATGATGGCTTTGAGTTTTAAAATCATGAACTGTTTAAAAAAAAGCTTTGAGTTTTAAAATCAGTTTCTCTCTCTCTCTCTCTCTCTCTCTCTCTCTGTGTGTGTGTGTGTGTGTGTGTGTGTGTGTAACTGTGGAATGTGTGCACGCGTTATGTTCCGTCAAGTCGCCTCTAACCTATGATGACCTTATGAATGGAAGACCTCCAAAACATCCTATCATTAACAGACTTGCTCAGATCCTGCAAACTGGAGGATGTGGCTTTCTTTATTGAGTTACACCATCATGTTTTAGGTCTTCCTCTTTTCCTACTGCCTTCCATTTTCCTAGCATTATTGACTTTTCCAGAGAATCTTGTCTTCTCATGATGTGACCAAAGTACAATAGCTTTAGTCTTGTCATTTTAGCTTCTAGGGAGAATTCAGGCTTGATTTGATTTAGTACCTACTTATTTGTCTTTTTGGCTGTCCATGGTATCCACAAAACTCTCCTCCAGCACCACATTTCAAATGAATCAATTTTCTTCCTGTCAGCTTTCTTCACTCTCCAACGTTCACATCCATACATGGCAATGGGGAATTATCTTTATCTTGGTTCCCAGAGAGACATCTTTATCTTTAAGGATCTTATCTAGCTCCCTCACAGCTGCTGTTCCAAATCTCAATCTTCTGATTTCTTCATTGCTGTCTCCCTTTTGGTTGATGATTGAGCCAAGGAATAGAAAATCTTGGACAACTTCAATTTCCTCATTGTCAACTTTAAAATTGTGTAATTCCTCAGTAGTCATTACTTTTGTCTTCTTGAAGTTCAGCTGTAGTCCTGCTTTGGTGCTTTCTCCTTTAACTTTCATCAGTACTCGTTTCAAATCTTCACTATTTTCTGACAGTAATGTGGTGTCATCTGCATATCTCAAATTGTTAATATTCCTTCCACCAATTTTCATGCCGCCTTCTTCTTTCTTTATGAACAGGTAGGGAGATAATATGCATCCTTGTCTGACACCTTTGCCAATTGGAAACCATTCAGTTTCCCCATGTTCTGTCCTGACAGTAGCCTCTTGTCCAGAGTACAGATTGTGAATCAAAACAATCAGATGTTGTGGCACCCCCATTTCTTTTAAGATTCCCCACACAGTCAAAAAACTTTGCTGTAATTTATAAAACACAGGCTGATTTTCTTCTGAGATTCTCTGGTATGTTCCATTAGCCATCGTAAATTTGCAATGTGATCTCTGGTGCCTCTTCCTTTTCTGAATCCAGTTTGAACATCTAGCATTTCTTGTTCCATATATATGGTAAGAGTCTTTGATGTAGAACTTTGCAGAGTGTAAGTATAAAAATATCTATAATGTACAAGCTGAGGGTTTTCACAATTTCACAGTTCAGTACAGGTCAAGCTGACCTTGGTGCAACCATGCAGTGCTCTCTGTGTGTCCAGACTGCCCCTGTTGCTTTAAAAACACCACACTGATGCTGTGTGGAAGCTTTTCCCTAGCAGCTTTTTGAGCTCTGACATGAGTTGAAAGAAGTTAACATAAAAGAATCCACAGAACCACTGCAGTAACAAAACAGATTGTACTGAGAGTGATAAAAACCAACAGAATGGATGGGTAGTGGACAAGTTTCCTTCATTTTCTTTTGTGTTTTTTTCTGTACACATAAGCCTCTTATTTGTAAACACATTCCTGAGATGTTGTGGCTGCTTAGCAAAAATGAACAACTGCTGCAAAGCCTATAGAGTTCCCTGTGGTACGTGCTATATGCATCAGTTTTCTGAGCTGAATGAAGTTTGGAATGTCTTTGATTGCACATTTCAAATCCTTATTTCATTTTAGTCTTGAAGACATCAGTGTTTCTTTGTAAGCAAAAAACGTCATAACTTCAAAGCTTTGCATTAGCAAATAGTTTGTTTTTCGTCAGCAGTAATCAGTTTCTGAATTCTTTTTTTTTAATCCAACTATGGTTCTCATGGTGTAGTAAATGACATTAGCCTTTTGTAAATTCTTGCAGAATATAACAGATCATTGGTTTTATAACACAGTCACTGTTTTTGCATTCTGATGAGATTATTAGATGCAGCCTTGAATACAACATCCCCGAATACTGTTAGTTAAAAAAAAGTTTACTAAATGGTATCTTGTCAACTGTATCTGAAAGTCATCATAGTTCCTTTATTCTCCCCTTCTTCTGAGGGTATTTCTGTTAGCTGATGAGTTCTACCAATATGAGGTTAAGAAATTGTTATTCTAATCTGTATTTAGGTTGCTCCTAATGTGTTTGTAAAAACATACAGAGCAAAAAGTAGAATATGTTCTCCACTCCAGGAATTCATTTCTCTCAACCATTAACTACAAGTAGCTCAAAACAAATATGTTAGCTAATTTCGCCCCCTCTATCATGAGAACTGTTCTTCTAAATTGCACAAACCTACCAAACCAGCATGGAATCTTTGGGTTGGGCTGAAGTTTACATCGCTACCCTCAAAATTTGTCTTTACAACCAGATGCCTGGGGAGTATGAAGGGATGGTGTACTGGGGGCCCCTTTGTGCTGTGGAGCATTCTCTAGCATCCTGCTTTGCAGGGTCCACAAGCCACAGAGTCTCTAGGGCACTGGCTCTCTAATTCCTCCAGTGAATCCTAGCTCCCTTGGATTGTAGTCCTATGAACACTTCCCTGGGAATGAGCCCCATTTAATAAAATGGTCTTACTTGAGTAGACCAGCTTAGGATTGCTCTCTCAGTCTGTTATACACATTGCCTGATGGTGATTTCTAGCCATGTGGGAAATGCCTCACTAATGGTTTTAACTGTAAGCCTTCTTTCAGCAGCAGTGCCATGCTCCAAAAGACCCCTGGCTGGTCCCAAAGTAAGTAGGGCATATTCTTGAACTCTAGAAGGGGAGTGAGCAGTGGAGGTTTGGGAGAGTCCAGCTCAAATTCCCATCAGAAACTACACGGGGTGGGGGTGGGGGGCTTGGGATCTCTTTGTTTAGCTTCTAGTTGATGCTCTCACGGTCCTTGGAAACCATCACTTCCAAGGATCGTGTCCTAGCTCCACATTTACTCAATTTATATATAAATAACGTCTTCCCAAACTTGCAAAATAGTACTCATGTACCATATTTAACAAATCACCCTCTACCAGTGCTTTTATATGTCAATGATTTAGTTCTCCTTAGCCAAACCCCAATTGGCTTGAAGAAGCTCATGAATGATTTCTGTATTTTTTGTGCTCGAAAATTGCTGACAATTAACTTTGCCAAGAGAAGCTTGCTGACTCACTGGCGGGCTGTATTGGCACTGAGAGCAGGATGCAGTGGAGGCGTGGTTAGTCAGGAAGAGGAAGAGTGTCCACCTTTGCTCTAGTGCAGCCACATGGTTGGCGCATGTTTCCAGCCCACCCTCCACTCTCTCAGCTGAAGGGAGGGCTGTCATAACTTTATGAATTTGGTGGGTTTGAGGCATTGGGCCGGATCCCAATAGGGTGAATGGGGCATTTGGACAGCTCACCCCGACAGATCGGGATGCAATGGCCATCCATCATGGCTGGTGGCAGAAGCACGCTTGCTGTGGTGTGCCAGCATGGGGCTGGCGTGATATGCATCGGACAGCGAGTGGGCCTTCTGATGCCAACAGGGATCCGTGCCCATATGCCTGGCCAATGCTCCATCTAGCTGTAACAAATAAAGTTGTGGCCATTCCAACCCAAGAACGGTGTCTGTGTGTGTTATTGGCTGGAATGCAGACTGACGTAGCACATAAGTGACAAAACAAAGATCTTGAGATTCTTTAAGTTAAGGTGTTCAAAGGAACATCCCTGGCAAATTTATGGAGAAACAAAAGAAGTCAAACAGTTTAAATATCTGTCTTATGTTTAGCTACGATTTATCCTGGAACTCCCATGTAAATGCTATCCTAAGAAAGACCCAAATGACATTAATCACTTTCAAGAAATTCTTTTGTACCAAAGGTGGCCAAGTTATTCCACTTTTGCTATAACTAAAGTTAAAGTTATCCTTCTTCCTAAATTGCTTTACACTGCCCCAATTTGGGTTAATGGACCACTGGATCCTCTTGATAAGTTCTAGCAAACTTTCTTCCATAAGATTCTTTCTCTTCCTCCCAGTATTCCTTCAGCTATGGGGCGACTAGAACTTGAGTTCCCTCAGATTTCAACAATAGCATGATATCATGCTAGCAAGTTCAGATTATCATTTCATGAATGTAATGTTTACCATCCCTATTGCAACTAGTAACAGCTTCCTCCTGGTTGGGAACTTGGCTCAGCCCAATTGACTTAAAGCTTGCTACATTAAATCTGAGCCTGAATTTCAGGGACTTACAGAAAAAATTCCTGTTAATGGTACAAAATCGACTACTTAAAAAAGATTAGGATATGCTAACACTTCAAGCTGATCGGAAATGCTCCCCTATTTATTTGGATTTATCTTATCAGAATATGTTTGAGTTGCCTAATTTTTTTTTTTTTACCTAATAGTCCCAAAGTATCGGCACTCTTTCCTGTTACTCAGATGCTGTGCATTACCTTCCGCTGAGATGGCCATTTTAGCAGAATCCCTCCCGAGAAATGCTTCTGTATCTGTTGTAAAGATCAAGATGACTCAATTGCCCATATCCTTTTTAGTTGCCCCCATTATATCTTACTTCATAACCAATATATTACTCCCTGTACTGACCAGCTGCAGAACATTTTAGAACAACAGAAATTAAAGATCTTATTGTCAGGCAAGATAAAAAAAGTGTACATGTGATTTACCTATGTAGACATGAACTACTCATAAAATACTTCAACATATGGTTTGTAGGCTGTTAAGTTACACGGAAAGGAAAGGAAGCCACCAATTGTGCTATTGCCCTGTGCCCAATCCTGGCTTTGTTTGTTTGTTTTCTAGCCTGCCTTTCTCACTGAGACTCAAGGCTGATTACACAATGCAATCAAATAAAATGACACATCCAATAGATGATGTAACAGGACTAGACTTACAAAAATTAGAAACAATGCAAAATAGGTATTAGATATGATATCATAAACAATGTAGAAAATGGAATTACAAGACAAACTAAGATCAAGATAAGACATAAAATAAACAGTGAAATAGACTACAAACTTGTATTTTTGTTACTTGAACTTGTTTCTCCAGCAATAACACTGGATCCAGAATACTTCTTAGGCTCTTAACCAAGGCCATTTTCACATGGGTTATTTCATAGAATCATAGGGTTGGAAGGGAACTACAGGGTCATCTAGTCCAACCCCTTGCACAATGCAGGAAATTCACGACTACCTCCACCTCACACACACCCAGTGACCCCTGTTTCATGCCCAGAAGATGGCAAAACACCATCAGGATCTCTAGCCAAACTTGCCTGGGGAAAATTGCTTCCTGATCCAAAAGTGGCGATTGACATTACTGTGGGCATGTATGAAGGAGCCACAAGAACGAAGCACTGATGTAATCCTTCCTGCCCTCCTCTCCATTATCTACCTAGGTTCACAGTATCAGCATTACTGTCAGATGGCCAACTAGCCTCTGCTTAAAAACCTCCAAAGATAGAAAGCCCACCACCTCCCAAGGAAGCCTTTTCCACTGAGGGACTGCGCTAACTGTCAGGAAGTTCTTCCTAATGTTTAGCCCAAAACTCTTTTGGTTCAGTTTCAACCCACTGGTTCTGGTCTGACCTTCTAGGGCAGCAGAAAACAACTCTGCGCCATCCTCTATATGACAGGCCTTGAAGTACTTGAAGATGGTTATCATATCACCTCTAAGTTGTCTCCTCTCCAGGCTAAACTTACCAAGCTCTTTCAACCTTTCCTCATAGGACTTGCCAAGGATTCAATACTTTGGGGGAGATGGTTGTTTTCCTGCTTCCCCACAGCATCATGGTATATTTGCGCACCTCCTGGGATTTTCCTAGCTTTTCTCCAATCTTTCTCAAACTGGCTTTTCTGCTAAGTTTTGGGAAAGATTGCAGTAAAGCCTGGATGGATGCTGTGAGGGTAGGAAAGTTCATTTTCCTGTCCGGTTCTTTGACAACTTTCAAAACACGTTCAGGCATCCCCTGCATGGGATCCTTCTCCTCCTGGTATAAGGGTGGTGCCTGCAAGTCCTGTACATTTTTAGTCACAGATTCCATAGCCAGGGCCAACGTCAAAGCTGAATCAAAGGTCAAGGTGGATTCAAACAGTAGTCGTCTCTGGATTTTCTCATTATTTACTCCACAGACTAACTGATCCCTTAACATCTGTTTCAATGTGGCATTATAAATGCAGTTTTGAGAGAGCTTCCTCAGTTCAGCCATGAACTCCCCAATGGACTCCTCAGACTTTCTGGATCATGAATTAATTTTAAAATGCTCCACTATCTTACTAGGAGCAAGATTAAAATGGATCTTCAAAAAACTCTCCAAAAGTTTTAGCCACTGGATTTTTCAGGTAGTCACATATTTCTCATTAAACTCCAAGTGGAAGGCTCCACACTGCTGAGCAGAATCAGTAATGATTTTTAGGAAAAGACCTGGTACTTACTGGGAGTTTGTTTTTCGCACAAGTCTGGAAGTGATATCATACACTGGCTGCAGGAGCACTTCTGCGCTCTGTGCAGGGCCAATTCTTTGAGAATTGGCCCATTTGGGTCCACAATCCACCAAAAATGAAGTGTCAGAGTACTCCCACAGCTGTCGCAATGACATCATTTCCAGAAGTGACTTGGCGCATGCACTGGGAATGCACGTGCTGCACGTGTTTCCCAGGTGCCCGCTGGTTGCAGGCAATCTCCAGGTGGCCAAAAACCTCCTGTCAGTTGCTAGTGACTAGTGGGCAAGCACGTAAATTGCTGGGAGATTGCCCGCCACTGGTGGGCACCTGGGATCCCTATCAAGACTCCTTGATTAAATATCTGATGATCAGATATTGGGCAAGACAAAGTTTGTCCTGTGGTATAGCTTACTCTACTCCAGTTAGCATCTTGGAGTTCAATGCAATCCTTCTGCTAGTTTTCTGTCCTCTTGTTACCTCAGTTGGCCCCCGTGTCAGGGATGTTAAATGAAAAGCGTCCCCTGCACATGAAAAACTAGAACACTACCATGGAAGCTTGCTGAGTGTCTTTGGACCAGTCATACACTCTCAACCAAGCCTACCTCATAGGGTTGTGAGGATAAAATAGAGGAGAACAGTGTAAGCTGCTTTGAATCCCCAGTGATGAGAGAGACCAAGGAGGAAAGTAGAATGCAAGTACTGGGATAAAAAGGAACCATTTGAATCTGTTTTACCCACAGTTCCTAGTCTGACACAATAAATCTCCTGGGTATGCAAATATGGAAAGGAAACAGATACTTAACTCTTAAGTATGGGAAAGAAACATATACGTGATGCTGAAAGTTAAAGGGGAAAGTGCCAAAGCTGAATATCAAGAAGACAAAAGTAATGACTACTGAGGAATTGCATAATTTAAGGTTGACAATGAAGAAATTGGAGTTGTTAAAAAATTTCCATTCCTTGGCTCAACCATCAACCAAAAGGTAGATTGCAACCAAGAAATCAGAAGGTGATTGAGGCTTGGAAGGGCAGCCATGAAGGAACTAGAATAGATCCTTAAGGATAAGGATGTGTTGCTGAGGCCAAGATCAAGACAATTCACACTGTGGTATTCCCTATTACCATGTTTGGATGTGAGAGCTAGACAGTGAATATACCTGACAGTAAGAAAATTTATTCATTTGAAATGTGATGCTGGAGGAGAATTTTATGGGTACCATGAACAGCCAAAAAGACAAATAAGTGAGTGCTAGATCAAGTCAAGCCTGAATTCTCCCTAGAAACTAAAGTAACACATCTGAGGCTTTCATACTTTGGTCACATTATGAAAAGACAAGACTCACTGAAAAAGTCAATAATGCTAGGAAAATTAGAAGGTAGTATGAAAACAGGAAGACCCAAAATGAGATAGTTTAACTCAGGAAGGAAGCCATCTCCTCCAGTTTGCAAGATCTGAGCAAGTCAGTGTTTTGTTGCTAGCAGTATGTCTTACATCAGGTGTGAAGAAAGAAAAGAAAAGCACACCCACTAGCACATTATTTCTCTGCTTGCTTTTATGGAGGTGAATTTTAAATGGGAAATGATTCATCAAGTAGATTTTGTATGTTTTCATACTACTATTTAATCTGTATATTAACAGCATAGTTGGGACTGGGAGTCTAACAGGTCCCCACTTCAGTCCCCCTTCACTGGACCATCAAAAAATTTCAATCTTGTTATATGCAGGAGACATGATCCTAATTTCCCTCACTAAAATGGGGCTGAAGAGGCTATTGCACCAATTAGGGGTTTATTGTAAAGAAGAAGCTCTCACTATTAACTTCAACAAAACTAAAGTAATGGTTTTTAGGAAAAGAGCAAAAAATTCTTCATGGAGTATCTTGGGCAACCCAATTAAACAACGTAATTCTTTTAAATACCTTGGAGTTACATTCAGTGAGACTCTAAATTGGTCTGCCCGTGTGGCATTGGTCAAATCATCAGCATTAAGAATGGTTGGGTCTATCTTGAGTTTTTATTATTCTAAGGGTGATTGCCTCATAGATCCTGTTCTGAAACTATATAATAGCAAGGTCATACCCCATCTCCTCTGGGGATGCAATGATGTCAACTTGGCTAGCCTTGAAGTAGTCCAGAATTCCAGTATTCTACCACTACACAAGGGTCTCCAGTAGCTGATGAGAAATGAAACTGGTATTCCTTCCCTTAAGGCTCGGACCCTAACAGTTCTTAGATACTGGAAAAGAGTTGAAAATTCAAGATCTAATCCACTTAGTCATCAATCTTTCAACTTGTTGATCTAAAGATCCACAACGTCTTGTGTTCTTGAATACCATACTCTCAAGATATTCCATTCCGGATGATCTTTTAGGAACATGAACTGATAATTCCCGACTTAGAAATTGGACATATGACTTCAATGCCCAGCTAGATCATTCCTCAATATTACAATCAAAAACAGCTCCATGGTATAAACTAATTAAATTGGATCACACTAGAACTCCCTACCTAGTTAATATTCCCAACTTCACACTCAGAATGTCCTTCACTTCCTTACGATTTCAATCATTGCCAATGGCACTTTTGGAGGATCGTTTTAATCAAATTCCAAAAGCCCAATGCCTATGCATCTGTGTTTCCCATGTACCTGAGGACTTACCTCATTATATCCTTTTCTGTCCACTTTATTCTAGCCCGAGGGCCAAATTTTTGGCAAGAATTTTATCCAGACTAAGGTCATATCCAGTTGAGGAGAAAATTTCATTCTTGTTATCTGACACAGATGCATACTGTCCTATAGTGTTTCATTATTTGCCCTTGTTGCAAAGAACATACGCTCCAAGGTGGCAATGTGAAGGGAGGTCACCTAAATAATTGTTCTTTTTTTTATTCCTATTGTAATTTGCAATCATATTTTAAACTGATTTCTGGTTTTATGTGCTATTTTCTGTGTATCTGCTGATCTGTAGTTTGTATACAATTTGTATCTCTTACCATCTAGGGCACTGTAAACTTGTAACAACCAACGGCTATATACAATAAATCGAACTGTAAAGAACAATAACATAGCAATGTAATTTTGATACAATATTTAATCATCTACATTAGGGTTGCCAGGTCCCCCCTGGCAACTCGCAGGTAGGGTAGGAACTTACTGGAGGGGGCTGTGTGATGATGTGTTTCTGGCACAATGTGGAGGAGGCAGCATTGCACCAGGGCTGATTCTTTAGCACTTGGCCAAAAACTTAGCATTTTTCTTTTTTTGGCTGAGTGCTAAAGAATTGATCCTGGTGCAACGCCCTTGTTTCCAGGTCTTACTGGAAGTGGCATCATCATGATGGGAAAATGATTGTGTCCTCTTTTTGACCTGCCTGTGTCTGCTGTCTGATGAGCTAAGGATCGACACGCAGAGAGGCCTTAGTTGCTGGGAGATCGCCGTAGGCACCTGGCAAGCCTAATCTACATGAAACTGTTGAGTGAGGTTGTCAGGGGATTTGGACTTGTAGTTCTCTTTTTCATCTGATTCAGATGGGATAAATGAGTGCTAAACAAATGTATGAAGGCAGAAATGGGCTGAATGAATGAATAAACTGAAGCTCAATTCATACAAGATGGAAATATGACCAGACTAGGATGGTAGTTTGTTGGCTGTTCTAGATGCAATAGCACTACTGTAGTGGAGCAGATCCGCAACGTGAGGGTGCTTTTAGACCCAGCTTTTCATAGCATGTCCAATGTGACATTCATGTATCAGCCTTTTGCCAAGTTCAGTTGGTGTGCTAGCTTTATCTTCCCTAGAATCTGTGAAATTTTCTGTTCTGGATGTTCATCTGGTACCTTCTCCGTGTGTTTTAATTACCAGGTAAGTCACTTTATTGTTTTATTTTACTTTTGTTTGATTTGTTCTGGTTTGATTATGATCTCATCTCACTCCGTCTGTCCCCCCCCCCTTCTTATCAGTTTTATTTCCTTGTACTTGATGCTGATTTTATGCTAGGATTTTTAATAACTATGTTCTGTATTTAGTGGTTGCTGAAGTGTTTTAACTAATTTTGTAATGCTGCTTTAATATGCTGTAATATGCTGTAAGTCGATACTAGAAAAAGCTGGATACAAATATTTTAAATAAGTAAATATTTTAAAAGGAAAGCAAATAAATGTATTTGTATAACTGAGCTATTAAGTGAAATGCAGTTAACTCAGTTGTTAGTGGCATTAAGATCTAATCTACATATTACAACCTCCATGCAGAGCTCATTGAAAAATACTTTCACAAGAAGAGATTTTGTGCCACTGGAAGTACATCACAGCAGTAAGTACCAGCATGCAGACAATCCACATGATAGCATCAGATTATGGTTCCCATGTGAAACAGCCACTGTGGTGAGTTACACTGACCTCCACAAGAAGTTTGTAACACAAAAATCAGCCTTTTCACACACCTAGACACACATCACAGCTCATACTCCAAGCTTATATTTTGATGTGTAGACATCATGTGTATATTTTAATGTAACATTTCTCAAACCCACATGTCTAGTTACAGCTCCACCTCTCCCAGGGAACAACCAATGAGAGCTTGGGGAATGCTGGGGCTAGGGATAGTTGGAATCCATTAAAGCAGTTAGTGTGGGAAAGGGATTGGAAGCTGCTGAGGAGAGACAGCAGAGATATATACATACACACACACACACACACACACACACACACATATATATATATATATACACACACATACTCACAAACACACAAACACACATGTGAGTTTCTCCGTCAGCAGGGGGCGCCGCGTCCGTCGGGTCCGTCGTGGCGGGAGTGCGGTCTGTGCAGCCGGCGGGTCCGGGGGGGGGGGGTCCCGTTGCTACCTAGGCCAAGCAAGCGGCCTGTATGCTGGCTCCAGGGGTCTCAGCTTCCCTTCAGATTGGCCTCAGATGGCCCCAGGGCTGTTAAGCCGTGTCTGGCAACAGGCAAGCACAGCCTCTGGGCCCAGGGATGGTCCTTCCCTCAGGACAGCCTCCCTGTTTCTCCTCCCCGGCCAGGGAGCCTCTGACCCCTTTTATCCCCTCCCTCGCTAGGGGCAGCCCCGCCCCGCTCCCCAATTGCCAGCGCCCCAGGTGAGGCCCATTATCTGCCCCAATGCCGGTAGCAACACCTGCCTCCAGCCTTTCCGGGGTGGGAGGCCCGGTGTTCCCTCCTCCCGCCTCCCAGCTACCATTGGGCGCCATTCCCCCGTTCCCCTGGTGGGCGGGTGGGCTGGCCTATCGCCTGCCGCCGCCGGGTCTGGTTCCCACCCCCTCGCTGCCTCGCGGCACCGGGAGAGGCTCGGCCTCGCAAGCGTGGGCCTCGCGGCTGCGCCGCCTCGCCTCTGCCGCCGCCGCCGCGTTGGGGCCGTCTGCCCCGGTGGCGTTCGCCCCGACGGCCGCCCAGCCCGCCGGTTTGCCTCCCCCGGGGCGCTTCCTCCCGCCCGGGTCGCCACCGCCGCCGCCTCCTCCGCGGCGCAGCAAAGGCGTTCCGCCCGGCCGCCGAGCCAACTGCCGCGGCCGCGCCCGTCCGCCGCCGCGCCTGCCCCGGCCAGGTGAGTTTTGGGGCCTGTGGGGCCGGGGGGGCGGCGGCGAGGAGGGAGGGGAGGCTCATCCCCGGACAACACATATACAACTAATTAACTCCTCTATTATATGTCTTGTAAATAACAATTATTCTTGTCTCTGTTTTCACCCTGGCTGGCTTGAAGTTGAGGGGGGGAAACACACACACACGTGACGATCAAGCATTCTGGTCATTACCAATGGGCCTAATGTAACGAAATGGTGGCAGTGTACAGAGAGAACAAACACTGAGCTCCCTTTCCCCACTAGCCCTGAGAAGTAGCTGGGTGAGGAGCAGTGAATATAGGGAGCTGACTGCCTATACGGTGGAGCCTCTGGGAAAAGGAGAGAGCAGACAAGTCTGGATTTGGGTCAGGACTCTCTGCCTGATAGAGGTTAGACAGGTAATGTATTGTGACTGCCCTTAACTGCCTGTGAAGTTCCAAATCCATATAGGGAGGTTTATGGTAGTTGGCAGTGTCTAAGAGGCTCACGCCCTTGAATAAGGATTCCTTGGGATCCTTGAGTCCTTCTCATGTCATTTGCTTACTGTGAAAATAGCCCTCTCAATTACCTAGGAATGGGTAGGAGCACTCCAGTTTAGGGGAAGGGGATGAAATTAGCCAGGATATGCGCTGATTGGTTTTGGGATCTGATTGGTTTTGGGATTCTAGGAACTCTAATTGCCTGAGTGGCATCAAAAAGGTACAGCTCTGATGCAGTCATCATAACCCTTATGGTATAAAATTAAATGGGGTTTTCACTCTGTTTTCCAGGGCAAAGAATATCAGTAGAGAGAGTGCACACACTCTGCATCCATAGAAGTACAAAAGTATAGAATATTGGAAGTTCAGATTTTGTATGATGCTAACATTTTGAGAAGCTCTGGATTTTTTTCAGGTCCCTTCCCACCCTCGTTTAGCCTTGGCTTCTATCTAGAAGCTATTAGGTAATAATAATGTTTCTTGTGGTGTTTGGTGCAGACTTACTTTGAATACTGATATGAGCTTGATTAAAACTGGGTCCTAGGCTTTTTGAATTGTGACTATAAAGACCTAAACTTGTAAGCCATTTACAGACAACTCAAACATTTTTAAAAAAATTGCTTTTAAAGAATAGCTGTGGTTTCTCAGTGCTGTTTTGAGGATGGAATCCTCCACGGGGCATATGCGACTCACTGCCTGTGCTTTGGAAAGAAACTGTCCAGTGTGCTGTGTGTGCTGGCAAGGGAAGAAAGGCAACCCTAAGGTCTGGATGTTTTAAAATGAAAATTTGGTTGCTAAAGTTTCAGAATTGCAGTTTTGATATATACTCACCCTCTCAGAGTTCCATGTTCAGAGCCTTTGGAAAGTTGATTTCTATTGGAAGAAAGAGCTCTGAAAATTTATGGTATACTTATAATCTGTTAATTTACAAGTGAACAAGCCGAGCAAGCATTAAGGGGGCATAGAAGCAAGCACAGATGATAATTAGTCCCAAAGCATCTATGTGTATGTGTACAATTTCCTAGACTGGTACAGAAATACCTGCATTAAGAAAACTAGCTTAAATATTTCCAAGTATTTTTCATAAATGACAGAAATATGATCGGCATAGCAGATAAGAGGAATGATCCCCCAAAACTATGTGGTCTGAATAGATTGGATTGGAGAGTGGGTAAGCAATAATATTATTCTAGAAGCACAATTATTTTCAAAGATATGCTGAGCAACCCTTAGTGTGTTTACTCAAATGTAAGTCAAACTGAGTTCAATGGTACCTACTCCCAAGTAAGAGTGTTTAAGATTCCAGTGTAAATGTATAAATAACAAGGCACCTTTGCTATAACAGAGTTATAATATGCTAGCTGGTGAAGTATTTAATCCCAGAGATGCTTGACATTCATAGAGTGGTTGATGTACAGTGGAGCATTTGTATGGGCCATCTGGAGATGTACACCAAATTCCACACTTGATGAGGAAGTGGCATTAAACTGAAACTTGAGATTCCAAGACCTAAATATGCATCAATCTCAGTTTTGATTTTAATTGATTCCTAATAAGCAAGATTTTGGCAAACCGACCATGTTGTTGTCTGAAATACCTCTCTTGTTACAATATCAGAAATTGATTTTAATCATTTGCACATATCTTGTAATGGCAACAACAAGTCTGTTAAAATTAATGTAATATTCTGATTAGAAAAAGATGGTTTCCAAGTTATGATTTAGAGTAAAGCAACTATGAAGTTCAAACTGTTACTTTATTCTCTGGGACACTACAGGTCAGTATGTTGAATTGTGGATAGACATGGGCATGAATGGACCCCCCCCCCGAACAACCTGTTCATTGTTCGTTGCCTTCCACGAACAATGAACAGTAACGAACATGACCCTGTTCACAAACATGTTTGTTGTTCGTTGTTTGTGGCCCTTTAAAGATCCCTTTAAACTATCAGCTGGCAGGCGGCAGGGGGGATTCTCCCCTGCCACCTGCCAGCTGAAAGTTTAAAGGCCCTTTCGTGCTAGTGCAAGGGGCAGGGCCCTTTAAACACCCCACAAATTGACCTTCCCAATGTCCAATACCCACCAAATTTACAGGGGACATAGTCCTCACTGTCCTCCGAAGACCCCCACAAGTTTCAGAGAGATTGCACCCCAGGAAGAGTATGATCCATGGGTCTCCCTCTTTGTTGTCATTTTCTCTTAACAGTGGCAAAAATGGGACACTCTGCTGGAAGGCAGCTACTTTTTTAGGCATTACAAACTGACCTTCTCAATGTCCGATACACACCAAATTTGCAAGGGACATAGTCCTCACTGTCCTCCAAAGACCCCCAAGTTTCAGAGAGATTGCACCCCGGGAAAGGCATGATCCATGGGTCTCCCCCTTTGTTGTCATTTTCTCTTCACAGTGGCAAAAACAGGACTCTATGCTGGAAGTACTCTGAACGGTTAAAGCCAGAAGGAAAGCCAGAAGGAGTTCAGACAGAGTTCAGTCTCTGCCATTGCCAGGAGAATTGATTGAAAGGCCTCAGACTATCTGGCTTGATGAACGGCTGATGAAGGCAACGAATGAGGCTTGCAAGGATCACTTGTTCGTTTAAAATGGAGCCTCACGAACGGCTTGTTCACGAACAGACGAATGGGCTGTTAGTGGGTTTTTTCCGTTCGTAATGCTGTTCGTGCCCATGTCTAATTGTGGATACCCAAGAATTATATCTTTTGCTCTTATTTTTTTTACAGCTTTCTGTGTTGTATATACAATTTTCTAGGAAAGCATTTTAAACTTGTTACTGAAAAAGCTATAGTGTCAGGATTCTTATTCTTAAGCTGAACATTACCACCCCAAGAGACTGAATTAAACTAAACTAAAACTAAAAATTGTCACCTGAAGAAACTGGATTTGAATCATGTGAACATTAGTTATGATTGTGAGAATTCACTCACCTCTCCTTTGCCCATAGTTATCTTCCAGGGTGATTCCCCTTTTAAATGCTCTCATAGAACCAAAGTACACAAAATACCAGGCATGCATTCTTCATGTATTGGGTCCTGCAAGGTTCCCTGGGTAGTGTAGTCTTACAAAGAACAGCCACTCGATGAGATTCTCTGCTGGGGAAGAGTAATGGGAAGGATTCTGTCAGTCTGTCTTTTTCAAAAAGCCTTGGATTGGATTTTCCTTCAGGAGCTTGGGGGGGGGGGAGAGATATAACAGGAGGCAGGAAATCCAGGGAGGCTTTTGCAAAAGAGAAAGAATCTTTTCTACCTCTCTTCTCCAGGGCAGAGAATCGCATTGTGGATTCTCTCTCTTTCAAAAGGCCGCCCTGGATTTCCTGCCTCCTGTTAAGCCCCACCCCCACCCTCAAGCTCCTGGAGGAAAACCCAATCTGAGGCTTTTGGAAAGAGAGAGAATCCCTCCTATCGTTCTTCCCCCAGCAGAGAATCACACTGAGCAGCTGTTCTTTGTAAGACTACACTGCCCCAGGAACCTTGAGGAACCTGACAAACTCATGGGCATCTTGTGTAGTTTCCTTCATACATGACTTCCCATCCCTTCACTGAGCTATGACAAGAAAGTACAATTACACTAGTACAAAAATTAGAACATACACTAGTGCTAAAAAAGGGGGGTGTACAATTTAGATTCAGAAATATTCAGAATACTTAAGAGTAATTCTGAATCCAAATTTTATAGTTCCAGATATTTGGAATAATTCCTAATATTCAGAATCCCATTGACTCCTATAGAAACCAGGCTAGGCTGTTTTCAGGATGAGAAAAGTAAAACCAAGTTGCCCTGGTTTCTTGAGAAAGAAATGGAAACATTCTCCACACAGCCTAGCACCAAGGATGGTGGGAACAGATATCTTAATGTCCGCTGACTGGTGTGGTTATGGTCTTGCCAATGGAGCAGGGAATGGGGTGACAGTAAAGCCTGCAAGTCTGAGGGCCCCAATGTGGTGCCTGTGAGCACCACGACATTTTCCAAGATTCATCTTGGTGTTTCAGTGGCAACTGCCATCCTAGTATTGGTTTTATTCTCTTTCTCACTCCTCTTTCCCAGTGTATTTTTAAAATTACCTCTCTTCTCCTCTGCACTTTGGCTTCCTCAGTGAATTTAGCCCCACTTCCCATGGTGGCCATTTTGTGGTTGGCACTGCCTCTTACAACAACCATATCATGGATGTGTCCATTGTCCTGTGTCAGAATTCCAATGTTGTCTACAGTTTGGGACCCCTGAAGTCCTGAATTAGGCATAAACACCTGGTCCTTTCCAACTAAAAGATAGACATAGCTGTTTATATAGTTGTCCTGCAGTCCCTTGACCATTTGCTCTCTCTCTGTCCTTTTCTACATTTGATTCCCTCTCTACCCTTTAGCATATATTAGGGATAAAATTAACTAACTGGATTGTAGACTAATAGATATTTTAGAAATTAAGTTTAGACCCCTTTTGCGGTATCGCAAGCATAAGGCTAAGGTTTATTAGACAGATGTAGGCAGAAAGATTTAGATTAGATTTAGATTGTGTATTATTGTTTTCTTTTTCTTTTTTTTGTCTGTGTTCTGCTGCAGCAAAATTAGATTCTGTTGTGTTTTGGGGGGGTCTACTGGCAGTATGAAATGTGTGCATGGTAGAGAAAATTGGCTATTGGGGAAGACTGCAGGAATACTGTGGGGTTCCATAAGATACCCTTTGAGCAAGAGAGAATAGTTCACTCCAGTCCACAGTACAGGGTATGCCATACTTCATTCTGCTGCTTCCTCATTTTGAGCCTTCTCTTCTTCCAACCACTATTCTGTGACTGTGTTCACTCACTTGAATGTGCTATGCTCAATGCTGCACTGGAGGCATTTGCACTGTTCAGTACTGATGCTCAGATTGCAATTATTTCCTAATGCTTGGTGCTGCTGCCTGGCAATAGTGACTGCCTGTGTGCACTTACCACACTGTCTCAACTATTTGGGGTTGACATAGGCATAGGGTTGCCTGTCAACCAGCAGGAGGGCTGGAAACGGGAGCATAGGAGATGTGGTTCACCTATGCCGCTCTATCACTTTTGAAGAAAATCAGATGTGACATAGGGTTTTCAGCAGAAGTGATAAAGGAGTGTAGCTGACATCACCATTTTTAAACAATTATTTTTTTTCTCCTAGGGCTCAACTAGGACAACTAGGACTGCTACCAGAAAACTTCCTGCCATTGTGGGAAACTTGGCAGCCCTACATAGGGGAAGGGTTAGAGGACTAAGCAAAACTTTGAAAAAGTGGTTTGCCTTTCTGTGTTTTTTGTTAAAAGTGGAAAATGGCTATTCTTATTCACTTTAATGGAGTTCCAGATGTTTGGTATGTCTCTGATTAGATATGTAACAATATATATATCAGGGCTTGGTGGATGTAAAGAAACATAAGTTTGTATCCCACATGAACAAAGGCTTCTCTGTTTCCTTCAGTGTTGGTGGCTGCATTAGACAAGCATTATGGAGGTACACATAAAGCTGCTTTAGTGCCAGTCTCAGTACAGAAGCCTACTTGTTGCTGCTTCAATTTTTTAAAAAAAAATCTCACAAAAAGTGCTCGTGTAGAATTCATCACATAACCTAAGAATAGATAACAATATATATATATATTGTGTGTGTACATATTTCTCTGGGTATACAGGCTGTATTATACATATACAAAGAAGGTTCAGTCCATCTCCATGTGCATTGCATGTAGGAATTTTGTAATATATGAACTGGCCCTCATGTGGAGCCTTGTAGAATGCATGCAGAAATGTAGTCTCTGTGATTGTATACTAAAACAACTGTACATTTAAAAAAAACCTTTTCATCTTTTAGCAAACCAGTGACATAGCTTAATGGGATATTTGGTAAAGCAAAAATACTTTTTCTCCACTCAAGCTATTCTCCACTCTACTTGATCCCTTTTTTCATACACCAAGCCCCTTAATGTGTTGAAAATGTTCTTTAATATGCGGGCTCATGTGAACATTTATTATACTTCAGAGCAATCAGCAGCTTGTTTTATATCTTTCCCTATGAGTGCAGAGATGGTTTTTAAAACTGTTTTACAACGATACAGTGAGCTGTTGTAAGGAGCATAACTGCAGTATAATTAATAATGAATGTTTTGTGGGGTTGTTCTGCATTAGGCTACTTCAGACTACAGGACAATTTTATGGTATGGAGCTGGATCTTACTGGACTACACTTCAAGTGTAATCTTCCAGAGCAAAGGGCTTTCTGCAGACACAAAAAGTTCTTTATCTGGCAGAGGAGGCTCTTGCATTGACAGAAAATACCTTCCTCCTGAGGAACATACCAGGACCAGCAGGACAGACTGGTAGCATTCAACCCACAGACAAAGTTGGTGTGCATAAAGAAACCGCAAATTCATCTCTAAACCTTTAAAATATGAATAGACAGTTCCTCATATGACCTTTAAAGCCCTTCATCACCGGGGAGCCATATATTTGAAGGACCATCTCCTTCCATACGTTCATCGTCGTTCTATGCAGTCCCACAAGGGACTGCGCATGTGCAGGCCTGCTGATGGAGAATTCTTCAAAGCTTCTTGAGAGCCCCGTTAAGGGCCATTGCTCTCATGCCACATAGCAACCATTTCCTGCCTAAATGGTCATGTGACTTAACAGAGAGAAACAGCCCCTTCCTCTTCTTGCCACCGCTTGGAGGACTTTGCTTTCGAGCTCCGCTGACTTTCGCTTTCTGGCTGATTTTTTTCCAGTGTTGATTGATCTTGGACTGACTTCTGACTTCGTTTTTCATTCTCTGATTTGGTCTACGATGATGGGAATCTATTTAAGGGTGTGCCCTTTGGTTATTTACAACATGATGTTACTGTAATGACAGATGCATTACTATAGGGAACAGGCATTACATATTAATTTTTTGGAATTAAGAGCTATACACTTTGCACTTGTCTTGTTTGCAGCTTTCCTTCAAAATCGAACTGTGTTGTTTCAAACAGACAACACCACGGCGATGTACTAAGTGAACTGACAAGGTGGCACTGCATCCCTGAAGCTCAGCAAGGAGGCTATGGTTATTTGGGAGTGGGCAACTTCGAACAATGTGTCCATTCATGCCATACATATCGCAGGTTCAGACAATGCAAAAGCAGATGTACTCAGCAGAGTGTTAGTATCGAACCATGAGTGATCCGTGAATGACATTTATCTACTTCCCATTTTCGATCTGTGGGGTACACCAGAATAGATGTCTTTGCAACATCAGAGAATGCCACAGCCAGGGTGTTTTGCTCCAGGGCAGGAAGCAACCCTCTGTCCATTGGGGACGTCTTCCAAATGGATAAACAGGCTGCATTACATGTTTCCCCTGATTCCCCTTATTGCAAAGGTACTTTGCAAGATAGAGAGGGACAACACCAACTGCATCCTGGTAACACTGTTTTTGCCCAGACAAGTGTGGTTACTCAAACTTCTCGAACTGTTCACATGGACATATGTCAAGTTACCCCAACAGCCAGATGTTCTTCTTTGTGGGACACGGTTTCACCATGAGCCAAACACTCTGCACTTGACAGCGTGGCGAATCTGCTCCCATCTTTAAATTTTTCTGTGCAGGTGCAACAAGACCTCCTTTCTTTTTTATGGCCTCCCTCTTTGATTTTAGACAGAGACATTTTTTTTTTAAAGATGGGGTTGGCATGCATTGGGCAAATCCACACATCCCGGCGCGCCCCTGCGCCGCAGTAAACGCTATACTTCTGGAAGTTTAGTGAATGTTTACCGTGGTGCCAGGACATGTGGATTCAGCCATTGTTGGTTCCCAGCCTGATCAGACCAGAGCCTTCTCTGGAGGTGTGAAGTTCTTAAGGACCAAGCCTTGTCCTTAAGAAGCCTCTGGTGTTCCAGTTAATTAGTGCACAGCCTCTTGGGAGTGGAGAGTCGAGTCTTTCTCTTGCACCTGTAAGGCTTGGTAACTGCAGTACTGTCCCACAGGCCTAGTCCATTTTTGATTGACTAATTTGCTCTGCCTTGCTGTGGGCAGCATGCCATTAAAACATGTCTTTTTTTAGTTTATTCTTTGCTCCTCTCTGGGTTCCTTCTTGGTTCCTCTTCGAGTCCCCTTGTCCTATTTTGCTTCGGGTCTACTTTTGCTTGAAGAACTCACTTTGGAGACCACGGTGTGAGTGGGACCTCATAGTCAGTCACCCTTTGGCTTTTGTTGTTTGGATTTTTGAACTTGTCACCTTGAAATCTTGTGGGATTCTGCCATCTGCCTAAAGGTAACATCTGGAATAGGGATTTCTAGTGTATGCTAGTTAAGTAGTAGTCATTGTATTGCTTCTCTTGCTGTACTCTTCTATAACACTTTGATAACTGGCTTTCTGCCGTTCTTTGATAGAATTTATCAAACTATATCTTGTGTGGAATCATTTGTGTTACTGCTTCAATCTGAATCCAGTACCTTGGCCAATTTGCCATATGCTATCCAGACAACTTGTTTTGAACTCAGCCAGCCAGGTACCTACTTTGCAAGGTTGACTTCTGATTGCTTAGAGGCCAAGGTTTGCCCCTTGGCCTCGAGCTGCAGGCTACTAATTCCCAATTTTGTATTTTTGCTTCTGTCATCACTGAGAACTAGGGCAGTCTTTCGGAAGAATCCCAGACAGGACAGTCCTCCTTCTCCTACAACCATAACTATAAACCTGGATGCAGGTGTTCAAGGAAATAGTTTTGATGTATACAGAATTATCTCCCCATGTCCTTCTCTGTCACATTCTTCAGTGACAAACTATATTCTGTTTATCTTCAATTCCTTCATTTTCATCTACTTCCTGTTCTAGTTAGCTGCAGTATCGATCCATACTACTTCAGAGTTGGCTGGCATAGGCACTAGGCAGTATTTTGAAGACTTTTCTAATAGGATGAAAAAACACACAGCTTTTGTTTTGTTTTGGGGTAGAAGCAACTTATTAGTATCATAGTAGCAGAATTTCTACTTCTTTTTAAGTCTTTCACTTTACTGTGATACCAAAGTAACTGGTGATTGTATACATAAAATATTTCACTGATATTCAAGGAAGAATGATTGAAAAATGTATTCTTTTCAGGCAAATACTGATTTTTACCTGATTTTTACCAAACCTCAGCTCCTCATGCAAGCTTTTGCTATTCATGCATGCTTTTGCTCATGCATGCTTTTGCTATTCTTTCTGAGAGCCAAGCTACAAGTGACAAATTACACCTGCATGGCAAGTGAACAGACTCACATGTATTCCCCCCTGTTCACTTGCCATTCACTTATGCTCCACTTGATCAAGTGTCCAAAAGCTATCCAGCAGGTAAGTCCTTTATAAATGTAGAAAATCTTATATCCAGTGACTGAAGTGACTGAAGATACGAGCGCAGCTTTCAAGGTTGTAAGAATGAGTTCTTAATGAAATGGTAACTGGTACTGTGGACTAGACCCATGCCCCTGAGGAAGTCCATTGGTGGATGAAATCTGTGTGATCTAATAGCCGGCCCCAGTTTGGGCTTGGAAGATTTTGCCACCGTCCACTGGAACATCTGTGAAAAGAATTAAAGAGATAGCATTTAAGAACTGGATACAAGATTTTCTACCTTTATAAAGGACTAACTTGCTGGGTAGCTTTTGGACACTCTTGGAATTATCATATATTGGGGTGAACTGTGTAATGTTCATTCCTTGTTGAATGTACTGAGATAGTATGCTTGTACTATGATACATTGTATATGAATGGTTCTAGAAAATTAGTACTTGGGCACTTTAATTTTGATAAATGATTCTTTTTGTTTATATCGTTGAGGGCCCGGCAAGATTTGCTTGCATTTCGCCGGGCCTGTAAGACAGAGCTATTCCGCCAGGCATATGGCTAACGCCAGGCAGTGCCCCCCCCGTGAAGGGGGGGTTAAACCATCACCCCTATGCAAACACAGAGGCATGTATGAACCACTGGGCAGCATGAATTGTTATATTTAATGTTTTTAAATGTTTTTAAATGTATTATTTAATGTTTTTAAATGTTTTTAAACATGTTTGTATTTG
The DNA here is from genome assembly GCF_028583425.1 of Eublepharis macularius. NCBI lineage: Eukaryota > Metazoa > Chordata > Lepidosauria > Squamata > Eublepharidae > Eublepharis > Eublepharis macularius. The sequence goes on along the minus strand of NC_072796.1, from coordinate 81,453,657 downwards.
TTATCCGCCCTGAGCCTGCGAAAGCAGGGAGGGCGGAATATAAATATAATAAATTAAATTAAATTAAATTAGTGCAATTACATTCCTCCTGGTAAGATTTTCCTTTCCTGTTGCACATTGACTACCCGAACCCGGCTTCCGCCTTTTTAAGAAATTATATACATTATTTTTATTTATCCATCTATTTAAACTATCAGACTTTGAGCAAAATATTCATTTCTATTGCAACTTTCCTATTCATCCATGAAATTGTGTGGTGCAAATGCCTCAGGAAGTTTCAAAAACCAGAGAGGTGCTTAGGCAATGTTTGTACTGGTTAGGAATGGATCGCACCTGAGGACCTTCCAGTTCTGTGCCCTTGGATCTGCTAGGCTCTGCCTTTCAACCTTATTAGGAGCATGTGTAGGCCACAGTGATACTTTATTTTAACCTCCCAGTCTGCCTTTGTGCAATGTTTTACTATATAAATGTCGGGTTTTCTTATATTTGTTACTGTGGTTAAAAAATGCAGGCCTCTAAAGAAAAAGGAAGGGGGGGCTGAATGGGTGAATGAAGTGTGCTATGACTGGATGGTAGCTATACCTTGGGAGCAGAGCAAACTACAGTTTTTATTGTGAGTGCTGAGGGAAAGCAGGCTGCCTAGTTCAAGAAATCTGTCTAGTTTGGTGAGTCTGTCTGAGAGTCTTTGCCTGTGTGCATGAGAGGAGTCATTCTGATATTCTGTGAGTGAAGAACAGAGGGAAGTAAGTTTTTGTAACTGAATCTGTTTATTATTTTTAGCCTGTGGCAGCTGTGTGGAAAATTAGTCTTTGTGACTGGTTCTGTGAATAATCGTTTAAGGATCTATACCTATTTTGAAACCAATACTCTTATAGATACTCTTCAACCATTACGCATATATACTATTAACTGAACACTATTTCTGATTAAGCAAAACACCCATTTCATCTAGCATTTACCTCACAGCCAACACCATGCACTGGCCATTCTATCATACTACCATCGACAGCTAAGACATCCTATACTATGTCAGACTGAAGTGGGAACTAAGGTGAAAGCCTTTGGTGGCAACAATAAACTAAGATGACACTAAGGAAATCAGGGAGAGAGCAATATATAGGGCCCATAAAAGGGGGCAAAATGCCACACTCTGCTTCTTCTTTTTGGGCATGACCTCCAACCCACTATGCCCCTCAACTTTCCCACATACTAAAGCATGGAAGAGTTCCTATTTTCAACTGAAAATATTGGAGTGTTTACCCCTTCCCCTTGATAAGTAGCAACTATTAAATGACTTCCCTGGTAAGCTATAACTGAAGCATTACATCATACAATATTCTTCTTCTTAACATTTTTTGATCCCAGTTTGACATTTGATCTCTAAATTTCTACTAACTTTTTACATCATGTGAAAATTATAGCAAAGATTTCTGTAAAGTCCTGGAATTTATTACCAAACCACACAATGCACACAAATGTGTCCAAATCCATGCCAAATGACAGAAAATAAATGAACAGCTTGGATCTTTTCATCAGCATCCCAGAGAGGGATGGTATTATTCTAAAATGGTGCTCTGGGCTTCCATATCCTTTTTGCTATTAAAGGCAGCCCCATCGTGGAAGATCCTTTGCTGAAAACAAGAGCCAAGAAGATGGCCTTGGCAAAATCTGGGAGGAACTGCAGATGCCCTGTTTGCTTGTTTAGTTCTGCTGGTGGCAACATGACAAGACAGTAGGACCCTGCTTAGTGGAGCCTGTGCTAAGCGTTTCACTTTCCTGACAATTAATCTGGAAATCTTCCTAACTTATACATCTGCTCATCTAATTAACACACTGCGGGATAAAGCTAAGTAAAGATGGACTGAATAGCAGATCATTTGTTCTTTCTCTCTTTTACTTGCCTCTCCCCTCAAGTTATGGTAGATTCCCTGCTTTTGCCCACAAGTGTATACCTGCCAAGAGACAGACAGATGTGTACCTCTTCAACAGATAGATACGTCTATTGCTGCTCTACTCATGTAAGGTGCCACAGAATTCATTTCTCTATCATAACAGCTCAACATTCAACATTATGCCTGGGTGTCGATCCTAGCCAGCTGCTTTCAGTTCCCCCAGTTTTCTCAAATATTTTTAAGTGGCATTTTTGAGAAAGTCTGTTGTTATCAAACATCTCTTTAGGTTTGCATTCTGCTGGATATGATGACTATGGAATATAAACTGGCTTCAACAACATTTATAAAGATTTGCTTTTTACAGATATAGTAATTGTGTGCATATCTGTCAAGGGTGAGAGAAGTGTGAGCCAGAAACATGTGGATTCTACGTGTACCCTAACATGGATTTTGAACTACACAAATTGCCCAGTTGGTGAGATTTGTATACAGGCCTATGAATGAGTCCGGCATTTTCTGTATGCAGAAAAAGCTACATTCACATTCACACTAATTCTACTCTTTGCTAGTCAAATACATTTTCCACCTGGGCATTCTGATATACCATCATCTTCTATTTATCACAGCAAACTGCAAGGGAGTAAAATAGATAAGACTGTGGCCTTTTCTAAGTAGCTTTTTTGTATTGGTATCCTGCCATCAAATTCTTCTCAAAGCTCAACCACTTCTGAATGTCTTTGTAAAATGACCATTTTGTGTATAGAGGACAGATATCTTTAGATCACTTACAGTGCAATCCTATTCACAGTTACTCCATTCTAAGCACATTGATTTCAGCAGGCTTAGATTTGAGTAACACCATATAGGAGTAATACCACTTAGGATTGCAGTATTAGTTCCCTTTGAGATCTCTGACTACTTCAGAGTATTTATGATGAAAGATATTCTTTGGGCAGAGCATGTTCTCTTTCTAACCATCCTCTCCTCATTTTCCAAGGTACCTCACCAAAGATGTCTCTTGGGAAGTAAGTGCAGTATTGCAGTTCGAGGGCTGGACTAAGACTGAGGAAATGCAAGTTCAAATCCTTGTGTTGTTATTAAGTTCACTGTGTGACCTTAAAGTAATCACTGCCTCTTGGCCTAATCTAAAGAGCTCCTTGGAGGAAGAGTGGGATAAAAACCCAATGATTTATTTTCTGTCATTGCCAGAAAGAAGCTAGCTTGGAAGAAAGAAGCTGAGGGATGCATGCAACAGCAATGCTATGAAAAAACATGCAGCAGTGTGAGGTGCAGAATTTAGTGGGGCAGAGCTCAGAGAATATGGGTTGCATCTGAGCTAATGTTTTTATGGGGACAATCAAGGCTGCCACAGGAAGGGGGGAAATCACATTCTGTGGGTGGAAAGTCATTACATCCATTTGCCCTCCCATTAGGAACAAAGAGACGGACACAAAGCTTGGGTGAAACAGGGCCATCTCTGACCGATTTATTTATAATCAAATAACCTAAACTGCATAATAACGGCAAGGGTAAACTAGCGGTACAGTTAGAGCGAGGGGTCAACCAGACCTGCTCCTCGAACTGCATGGGCGAGCACCCCCTGCCCCAGGTGGAAGCCATGCATGCATGGCTGTAACCCGGCCGGCCAGGCGAATGGTTCCCCCCTTTAAAGCACCATGCACCCCAGCCGTAAAGCCCGAGGGAAGGCCTTTTCCAGGGGGTCCCAGGGCAGCCTGCCCTCTCTGCTGGCAGCCGTAAAGCCCGCCGCTGATCCGAAACAGGCCCCCATTCCCCACCAATGGGGAAATGCCAACGGGTGCCCACCAGCCCGCTCTGCCTACCCCGACTAACCTGCCACCGGCAGGGCCAAGCCTCTGCTTAGGCCCTGACGCCCCACATCTCCTGCAGGGAAAGCAACAACCCTTGCCGTAGATCGGTCAGAAATATATCATTACCCTTGACGGATAGGTGAATGCCATCGCCCCTGTAGAGGTTGGCATACGTGTCACGAATCTGCGGGTGGGGCAAATAAATACCCAGCCCAGCACACAGTGCTTTAAACATGGCCTTATTGGCCTTGCGCCTGGCACGCTCTACAGCGTCGTGATCCAAAGCCTCCCGCCAAACACGGCGTGGGAGGATGGCAGACCAGATAATGAGGACCCCAGGCCATTGCTGAGCAATGAACTTTAAGTCAGCCTGGGCCTGCATAGTAAGGGCCTTGCCTTTAACCCAACCCAAGTCGTTGCCACCTAGGTGGATAACTAAAAAGTCCGGTGGCGGGGAACACCGTCCCTCAAACAGAAGTGGCAACAGGCCCGGCCAACGCAGGCCCCGACGGCCCTGCCACTCAACCTGGGCCCAACGACTAAGGCCAAGCTGAGACCCCCACGGGGTCCTCTTGGCCTGATGCGCTGCCCAAAAGATCATACTGTGTCCGCAGATGAGGATCCGACACCTCCTTCGGCGAACCACAGCACCTAAAGAAGAAAAGAACAATTAGCCAAAACTACAAAGGAAGCGGCAGGGGACGTACATACCCCCGATAGGCCGTCGACCTCCACCGCCCCACGCCACGAATGGCCACCTCGGGGTATCCCATCGCCGCGGCAGTGGAGGCCGCCCCTATACGAAACGAGTGTGAACAAAACTTGAAACCCTGTAGGCCAAGCTTGGCTAGCGCCCGCTCCGTGACGGACCAGAACTGGTACCTCGTAAGGGGAGTCCCATCACAGTGACGAAAAAGAAGCCCCTCCTCTGAGCCCCTGGCTTTAAGAAAAGCACGCAAAGCCTGTACTGGGCAAAGCTCCTCCTGGGCGCACGCCCCCAGCTGGACAACTACCCCCTTCTGACGCTGATCAGTCTTAGAGCGGCGAAGGCGGATGGAAATCCCATCCCCCACAAACTGCACGTCCCCAACCCGAAGGGCTCTATCTGACATATCGCCCCGGGATTGGGCCACAAGCTCCCCGATCCTAAAAGCTCCAAAAAAGGCAGTAAGGGAAGCTGCATGGAAAAGAAGAACCTCATACTTCGAGGAGCAAATCGAGCCCCACACCGCACTCAACCCACTCAGGACAGCAGGTGAAATGGGTTGCCTAGCGTCAGGCCGAGACCCGGCCTCCCTAGACCACCCCTCTAACATTTTCCGTAACCTGAAGTCGCCAGTGAACTCCGAAAACCCCCGCGCCTTACTAACGAAGGCCAGAGCAGCCAAGAGTCCACGAATGGACTTCACAGCCAGGCCAGACCTCTTCCTCACCACGCAGAACTGCATCAAATGTTCTGCAGGAATGGGCCAGCACTGCTCCAAGCCGGCTTCCAACCGGAAGCTAGCAAACTGCCGCACCGCGCGATCATACGACCTTCTGGTGCTAGGAGCGATGGCTAGACGGATAGCCCTGCGTGCTTCGGCCCTCCAAGAATCCACATCTCCGAGGGTATCCGGACAGGCAAGGCGTCGGCATCTGGGGCCAATTGCCGGAACTTCTCCATCTGCTGGCGAGACAGAGCGTCCGCCACCCCATTGTCTAGCCCAGGTACGTGCCTAGCCCGAAATAATACGTTCAAACGAAGGCACCTAAGCGTAAAAAGCCTGACCAGTCGCATGACCCTGGGTGACCGGGATGACAGTGAGTTAATAACCTGGACCACAGCCATGTTATCGCACCAAAAGTGGACCACATGATTGGCCAGCTCGTCACCCCAAATCCAAACGGCCACCAGAATCGGAAAAAATTCCAGAAACGTCATGTCCCTAAGAACATCACTGCCGTGCCATGCAGCGGGCCAGGGCTCAGCGCACCAGTGCCCCCTAAAATAGACTCCAAGGCCCACAGATCCCGCAGCATCCGAGGACACCCGCAGCTCCGCTTCCAGGAGCAACTCATTTCGCCAAAAGGTGACCCCATTAAAGGAGGACAGAAATTCCTCCCAAACCCTCAGGTCATCCTTGATCCCATGGGACAGCCGAATCCTGTGATGTGGCAGCCGCAATCCGGACATCACATCACATAAACGCCGCAGGAAGGGGCGCCCCGGCGCCACAGCCTTGCAGGCGAAATTGAGGTGGCCCACCAGCTGCTGTAGCTCAAGCAATGAAGCCTTCCTCTTTTCCCTGAGAACCGCCAGGCGCGCCCGAAGGTCGTCGACCTTCGCCTGTGGCAGCCGGAAGGTCTGTTGAACAGTATCAATTTCAATACCCAGGTAAGTCAAAACCTGGGTGGGCCCTTCAGTCTTTTCATGGGCAAGGGGAACGCCGAGTTCCCCTGCCAACGCTATAAAGCCAGCCAGCAACCGGGCACATTGCCCGGACCCTTGGGGCCCGCAAAAAATAAAATCATCCAAATAGTGGGCGGAGTCACGGCATTTCAGCCTGTGACGCAGTGCCCACTCCAAAAAAGTACTGAATTTCTCAAAGGCCGAACATGAAACAGAGCACCCCATAGGGAGGGCCCTGTCCATGTAAAACTGGCCCTCAAACGTGAAACCCAGCAACTCAAAATCCAATGGGTGGACAGGCAAAAGACGAAAGGCCGACTTAATGTCGCATTTCGCCATTTCGGCCCCAAAACCATTGCGCTTTACCATAGCCACCGCCTCGTCAAAGGACGTGTACCGCACCGTACACAGGTGCTCAGGGATAGCGTCATTAACAGACCCACCCCTGGGGAAGGACAGGTGGTGAATTAAACGGAACTCCCCAGCCGCCTTCTTGGGAACTACTCCCAAAGGGGAGACCCTCAGATTGGGGACTGGGGGAGAACGGAAAGGGCCCAAGACTCGGCCCTCGGCACATTCCTTCCTAATTTTCTTCCTAACTACCTCCTCCATACCAACCACTGAACGCAGGTTGGCTGACATGAAGGGGGCCCGCGGACCCTGAAAAGGAATCCTAAAACCAAAACCAAACCCTTCTAACAAAAACTGAGCGGATTCCTTGTCAGGATAACCTTGTAACAGCTTATGAAGCACCTTCAGCCTTATGGGTGTTGGACCCCTTTTCAGGTGGAGGCTTCCACTGCCCGCCCCCAGGCCGGGTACCGCCTCCTCGCGGACGGGGGCGAGGACAAGCCGAGAAGGCATGAGGGCCTTTGCAGCGACGGCACTCGTGCTTAAACCCACACCCCCTCCTGGCACACACCCCTTGGTATGCAAAGTCCCAGCAAAGCAGCCGGGGCTGAACCGACTGCCCCGCAGAGGCGCGGGAGCCAGGAGGGGAGGAGAGCCTCTGCACCAAATGCCCACTATCTGACCTGTCGCCCAGATTGGGCTTGGCTGGCGCCATAAGCTGCAGCCAAAGCTGCTGGTGAATGCGGTCCCAGGGAAGTGTGGGATCCACCGCAGCGCGCATACGGAACTCTTCGTCGTACTGCATCCAAGCAGCCCCGACAAATTCCGTATGTGCCCGATAGACTATATCAATGTATTGAAACAGAGGAGCCGCCCTCTGCGGCTGGGCCCGTGCTATCACTCCAGCATAGATTAACATCCCAGGCAACCAGTTAGCCCAGGTGCGGTCAATCTTTCGCCGCTTCAGCCGCTTCTTGTCGCGGTCATCCATGTCATCTTTATCCTTCTTTTCCAATTCACGGAAAAGGAGGGTAAAGACATCCACGAATTCGCCACGCAAAATCTTGTCCCTAGTAGCGGGAGTCAAGTGGTCGCCTAATGGCAAAGCGGTGTCTCCAAACGGCATGGCCCTGTAGGGCATGACCCCCAGGGACTGGTAATAGGGGTTAGCCGCAACCGGGGGCCACATCCACTGCGGCTGCCCTAAAGGGTGACCGCCCAGAGCCTGGACTGATGCACCTGCCAGAGCTGCCCCAGAAGCTGGAGACCCGACACCGGCCTGCAGCGGCGGGGGCTGAGAGCCCCAGTATTGCCAAGAGCTAGGAAGGCTCTGCGCCCCCTGGTACGCACAACCCGGCCAGGGTGGAACGCCCCCAGCCGGGTTAACCTGGGACCCAACGGACTGTGTTGGGGGGATCCAGCTGGATGGCCCGGGCACACTGACCGGCCCCCAAGGCCAAATGTAGGAGGTGTTTGGTGCAGGTAGCTTACCCTCCATTTCAGGCTGGTCTACCACCACAGCAACGGGAGGCTCTTCCACAGTCTCTGACGCCTCCTGCGCTTCCGGCTCCACGGCTCCACCAGGTTCACCGCCAACGGACCGACCTGACGCAGCATTATCCATATCTGCGGAACCTTCAAGGGCAGACAAACGCGTTAAAACCTCCCTCTGAAAAGTGGCAGATGAGACACGCTTGGTGGCCCTCTGTGCCCTGGAAACCGCAGGTTGCCTATAGCTAGCTCCCTTACTTCTCTCCAGGGCGGCCAACTTGGCAAGAATTTCCTGCCTCGCAGCTTCCCCGTCATCCTCATCAGAGGAAGACGCAGGCAATGCCTGCGCAGCTGCAGGGCGCTTAGCAGGCTGCTTGCCCTTACTGACACCCGCCCCCTTTTTGGGTGGCATGACTAAGGATGGGAAGGGGCAGTGCAGCCTAACGCTGACTGTACACTCCCTGCAGCAGAAAAGCCCCCTATACCCTTGCCAGACAAAATACGCACAAGGGTGAGAGGGAAGGACGTTGATGCCCAACCCAAAGAGCCTTAACAAGCCCCCAACACCAACAGGAGGGGGGAGGGGGGGCTCAGGGAGGGGGGGCGACCCCGCCGAAAACCAGCCCCTACCTGGTCCCAACTAAAGCCACCCTGGGCCCGCAAACTGTGGGACTAGTGGGGGGGGGCGCAAGGGATCAGAGGGCCCAACCCCTCCCGACAGGCCAGAACGCCCGGAACCCCGGGGCAAGGGCCGCAGAACAAGCCCAGGCGAAAAGCAGCGGCAAAGCTGCTGGCCGCTGAGGCGCGACGCGCCGATGGCGCGGCCGCGCAATCGCAGCCGCGGCAGAAGCCGCCGGGCGCCGGGCCCTCGAGGCCGAAACGGCGCCGGATCCCGCGGCGCACGCGCGGCAAGGCCCCCAACACGCGCGGCTGCTTTCCTGCTCCTTCTCACTCTTCCCCCTCTTTTTTTTTTTTTTTAAAGAAATAAAGAAGGGGTGGGGGAAGCGCCGGACTCCACTGCTTCCCAACGTGCTCCTCCGCTCCCCGATCGCAGCCTCTGGGCCGAAAACCTCCAGCTCCGGCCTAAGCAAGCTGTGGCTGCAGAGGGACACCCTCTCTCCACAAGCTTGCAAAGAAACTGCGCCACAGGAAGAGGCTGGGGCCGGCTTAAGCAGCCGGCCACGCCTCCCCTTAGCCCTGAATGCCCAAGGAGGTCCGCCTCTTTCTCCCGGCGCGAGGGCAAAGCACGGCACCCGGGTAAGCGCGCGAGCGCGCCCCCGGGGGGTGCCGATTAGTCTGGGGTCCAAGCAAGATATTTAGAGATACCATAGATCTCACTGTTTTCATTAATGATTGAAAGAGCATACACCAAAAGACTTGGCTTAGAGGATGGGCTGGGTGAGGACATAATTCTCCCTATACTCAGTCTTTAAAAAACACTTTGAGACGAGTCTTTAGAGAGGAAAATCCATAGAACTGGAGAAGGAGAACAGTGTGACTCCCCCCCCCCTCTCATCCACAAAAGGTTACAAAGGCATTTTAGCTGGCTGAGCCTGACCTGACTCACCTGAGCACCCCCTCTATTTCTCTGTCCTCTGATGTCACATTGGGTCTGTGCTGGCGGGAGGATCGGGGCTTCCCTTCCTGCCATTTGCTTAACAGCTATTGATGTCACATAGGGGCTTGTTGGTCTAAGAAAGATAGGTAAATATTTAGGGAGGATTTTGTTGGGATAGATGACTCACAAGCAAATAGAGAGTATCACGGTAATATACAGAGGAAATAAACAAACTAGCCGTGAAACCTAACTAATAAATAATTCTATTATAATTCCATCAAATTTATAGCAATACTATAATAAACTTGAACAGGAAAAGCAATGTATACAGGGAAGGTGATTACAAATACAAGAGGCAGGGCATCATATAAATTATTAATCAACAAGAATTCATATACAATATTAAAGTGCTCGTGCCTGAAATTGACCAAAGGTCTATATAGTTACCACCAAAGTCCCAATAGGTTTGTAGTGTGACGATGCGAGAAAAATCTTCAATGCAATTCTTTGGAGGAAAAAAAACGGTGTATATGATCTCATGAAATGAGGCAAAGAGAGGCGGCAAGGAAGAAATGATACACAACTGCGACAGGAAGCCAGCAATCTTCCTGTTTCATCTCTTCATCCTGGCAGTCATTATATCACAGTGCAAGCCTAAGAAGTCCATCATATAATCAGTTTTATACACATAATTCAATAATTAACAGCAATGATTGCAAATATACTCACATATACACTTCCATAAGTCAATCAATTTCTTGCCTTTAGCATCCGTCTTTCATTTTGACGCGAGTTTATTTCCTCGGGATAGATGACTCAGCATGCCTTGGACATTGTGGAGTGCTACACATCTCTCTGTATGTGTTTTTTTTTTCTGATGAACAAGTTTCTTCTCTTTGTCTAAGGTGGGAATGTTTCCTGACTTCTTCTCTTTTCCTCTGTTCATTGTGAGAGTTGCTCTCTCTTGCCTCTTAGTCTCCAAAGGTGGAAGATGCATCTGCATCTCTCTCCTACCAAGGAAGCTTGATCACATACGGCCATGCAAACATGATGCCAGGCAATCTGGCTGTGCCTATAGGAAAGGTATGTTTTTAGACTAAGATTCTTTCTCCTACAAGAAATGCTGTGATTTGGAATCTACCTCAATAAAATGTAAGTTATATCTTTTTCTACAATATTTGTTAAGAGCCTAATTGCTGCACACTGGGTAAATGCCTCTGACTGGGTAACTCTGCCAGATTGCAAAATATCTAAGCCATCCCTGCTGAACAGAAACATTTTGTCCAAACATCTACAGTCATGCGCTTTCAAATGATGCTGTTTTGGTACACATCAGTTTAGTGATCTTGGAATGGGAAAGTGGTCTTTCATGGGAAAACAACAATGAACAACATTTGCTGTGGTGTGCAGCTATCAGTTAGTTCATGAAACTTCAAACCAGCTCATTTACTCAACACATTTTGCTTCTTTTCATTGTGGCATGATTAAATATCCACATTTGCTAGAGACTTAATATATAGTTGTAGAAAAGTTTCTATGACTTATGTCAGAATTGGATTTCCTGTAGTATTACTTGTGTTGTAGTATTCATCTGCTTGCTACCTTCATTTTTGCTGGGCAAGAGACCATAAATAATGAAATAATGAAGGGTACAACAACATTCATTTTGTCATGGTTGGATATTTGATTTTGGTAATAAACAACCAAGGCTCTTAGATAATTGGCAGACTTACTTGCCTTTGCGTGGGCACTTAAACAGAGAGGGTATTTTGACAGCCCAGCATTGATTAAATTGGTGTTTAATTGAAATAACCAAGTCTTAGCAATGTTGTAAATACTACATTAATTTCAAAGCAGTGTTAATTGCAAAACATTTATTAATGAAAATAATTCAACATTATATTCATAATTACTGATTAAGAAATGGTTTTGGTCTTAAACTGTAATTACATAGCAATTATATTTTGTTTCATTATAAATATACCACAAGTATGCTACAGTTACCACACAGTGGTACGTGAGACACAGTCTTTCCTTCCACAGTGGTTGCTACTTAATTAAAATATTAATTTTGTCCTCATATTCACAATATTTCCCATACTTTATGTGTCAATATTCACTGTAGCGCATAGTGTGTCAGACACACTTCAGCTGTTTTCTGCAAAACCAAATAAAATATAAATAAAGTAACTATCACAGTGGTATTTGTCTCTCTCTGCAGGCAAAGTCAAATTTGTGAAGAGGATGAAGCCGCTCAGCAGATATGCAAAAATGTATATAGTCACAGAGAATGGATAGATACTGTGTTGGCTCTTTAATTGTGTGATTAAGCCATTGTTGTAGTCTAAAACCTAACAAGATCCTAATGCATGCATGGTATTCCATGATAGGAGGAGCTGCGCTAGACATTTCCATGTAATAGAATGTTCTGCATACGCATTCTGTTGTGCATTTAGAACATACCAGAAACTGAAGAGACTTACTTATGCAGAACTCCTGAGTCCAAATCTTCCAGAGTCCCATATGTCCCACAGTACAAGGCCCATCTGATTCTAAATCTACAGTTAACCTGTCAAAGAGGGACATTGGGTGTTTGTGAGTCCAAACAGCAGATCAATAAGTAATAGCATTTAATGTTTTAAGGAATGAGGTTTGTTTAGTGGAAGTTTGAAAACCACAAAACATGGAATGAAACTAGTCTTACAAAGTGGCGACAACAGCTGATATCTTGATGTGTATATTTGTATAACGTACTGCAAAATTATGGCCAGGGATGCATGTGGTAAATTTTGCTTTAACAAAAATCAGGAATGTGGCCTAGCCATGAAACATCAACATACAATCTTGCTCTTCATTCACTGTATTACAGATCTGGTGCTGCTGAGTGACTCTCATACCCTCTTAATATAGGATTATGTGGCATAAACCTGTGCATAGAGAAATTTGGAAAGGCAGACTGAATACAATAAATCAACTACAGTTTTAATTATGAAGAGCCTAGCACCTCCCACAGCAATCTTGGTAATAGATGGATCAAATATTCCACTAGTAACTTACAGTCTGGATATACATCTCCTTCAGCCCATTATCCCATCAATTTCCAATTCACAACTGAAACTTCTACAATGTTTTATTGAACTGGGTATCAGAAGACATCAATTTGCGACAGCCTCATAAAAAATAAAATAAAACTGTGATACAGAAGAGAAACCGCTGTATCAGACACACTTCAGTTCTCCTCTGCCCCTACCTCAGTGCTCCCGTCAGAAATATCACCAACCACTGAGGCTAGAAAACAAAATCTCAACTCAAATGCTTTTAATACAATAGTGTGAAACTTTTAATACATCCTATGACTGTTCTAAAATTAAATATTCATTGGCAGTAGGCTCATGTTAAGTTCAAAATAGGAATGTATATGGGTGATAAAGAGACAAAGAGAAGAGAAAGCAGAATAGCTAGAATGAAGAGCATAGCTAGTGTTCTCTCTAACTGTGATTGCTGTGGACATTCCCAATTTTAATGCATGTTAAGCATACTTTGCTGTGCAAAATTCATGTAAACAGTGGAGCACACGTCAAATGCTGTAATTAAGCAAATTGCAGGGGCTTCCTGAAGCTGTGAAATGTGCTTTTCAGGTCTAACTTCCAGCCATCTTACTCAATACATATTGTGCACGACTTGGGACTTGCCAGAGAGGTGCAGAATAATAGATTTGCATAGCAATTGAATTATGCCCATAACTGTCCCTGCCAACTGTATCTTGATGCTGGGCAGTAAATTGTATATGTTGTTTTTATTTGGGGAGGGGGGCTTCATACAATAGATATTCTGCAGTACAGACACTGCACATTGCGGATTATGTGTGACTGATTCTCATAAGGGAGAAGGCTAATCAAAACTGAAAAGTTGTGCTAATTATGCTGCTTTAAATAATAAAAGAATGCCTGTTATCAAATGCATTTGCAGCAAGGGCTACAGTGAGAGCTGTGGTGATGGAGCTCTTCCCTTGAATTTGAAACCATTTGCCACAGCTTGTGCAGTTCCAGAAAGGAACATGATCAAAAAGAGTCCAGTAGCACCTTTAAGACTAACCAATTTTATTTTAGCATAAGCTTTCGAGAATCAAGTTCTCTTCATCAGATGCCTGATGAAGCATCTGATGAAGAGAACTTCAGGCATCTGATGAAGAGAACTTGATTCTCGAAAGCTTATGCTAAAATAAAATTGGTTAGTCTTAAAGGTGCTACTGGACTCTTTTTGATTTTGCTACCACAGACTAACACGGCTAACTTCTCTGCAGAAAGGAACATGGGATACCAGGCAGAGGAGTCCCCTGCCCTTGCCAGAGCAATACAGCATCCCCAGCTGAGATGGAAGGAGCTGGGATGGGGGAGAAGAGAGGCAGGCACCGACCTATTACTCTGTTAAGTGGTGCTAGCACAGGTGTAAAGAATATGTGTTGCCCGCTTGTGTCAGCCCTAGAGTCTCACTGCAGCAACACAAAGGGGTGAGTCAATAGCATAGATATAATTTCCTTTCCATTGTAATTTAGTACTGCAATCTGCAGACTTTTCCTTCCCCATTCATTTGCAAGAAAAGAACTGTTCTCCTTAATATATACAGCAGTGGTTATAGTTCATGCTGGGTGCCAACCTTATCACCTGATTGGCTTTGTCACCAAGATACCTTTCTGATACCCCATTAGGTTGAAAAGAAGGAATAAAACAGCCAATTAAACCTTCCCACTCATAAATGTATCTTGTGTAACTTCATAATGGCAGAATGCCCACTCCCTCCCCCAATTCCTTTACATGCTGCATTTGAAGAACTCTGTCCAAGAATATCACTAGATAGAGGGGGGGAACATCATCTCAAAATTATTAAAATCTCTGTGGGAATTCATGATTAATTTTAAGGCCTGACAGATTAAAATACATTATTATGTACACTCTAGTGCATCCTTTCAGATATTTTCAGAATCTGATTTTGCTCTCTTGATACACACCAATGATTCTACATGTATCTAGTAGATTGCAAGGAATAGATTAGCATTAAAGAGGCAGTATTGTGTTGTTAGGTTGTTATGTGTAACTTGTGCTTATACATTAAGAAAAATGTACCTGGCATTCCCCTGGACATGACCAGACCCCTTAAAAAAGAAAGCATTATTAATAGTAGGTTGTAATGCATTTGTAGCAACACTTCAGAAATTCTGACCTTTTAGCACATTAACCAGCTTTTTAAAAAAAGGTTCCTTGGCTGACTAAGACTTGACAGTAACCATATTAAAAATAGGAAACCAAAGGTTTATTAGATGTAATTTTTAAAAATATTAACCTTTGTTTTCCTATCAGACACCACCAACATCTGCAAAGGAAATAAAAAATTATAAACAGTAAAATGAACGTTTCAAGAAAGAAATGGAAAATCAATCACTTTTTTGCGTTTGATCCTTTCCAAGGGCAGTTTGATCCCTTTCCAAGGCTTTTCCGCTCTCTCGTTTCACCTGTGCTGGTACAATCTTTACTCCAGGATATAAATACATGTTCAACTATTAGGGGGGATTTGAGGTTACTAAGGGAGAAAGCCTACGCAGGTCTATTCAGAAGTAAGACCCATTTTGTTCAATGGGACTTACTCCCAGGAAAGTTTTCTTAGGTTTGCAGCCTAATTGTGTAATCCTAAACAGAGCTGTGCTTTAGCGTTGATTTCACTGGACTTGTAAGAGTGTAACTCTAAGTTTGCACTATAAATGTCCTCACCTTGGACACATCATATATTAATGAACTATTAAACACGATTTTCTTACAATTAGTGAAAATAATATAATTATAATTTTATAATTAATTATAGCATATCCCAGTTTTTCTTTCAAAAATAAACCAAGACCAGCAAGCAATCCATAAAGACTCTAACAAACACAAAAACAAATGTAAGACCAAAAGATAGTTTTTTTAAAGAAAACTAGATCATAAGATTAAGTCATAAATGCCACTTTGAATAAGAATATCTTAATCTGCCTATGAAGTAATACTCACGCATGTGTCTTTCAGAAGCAAATTCTACAGTCAGTGTATCATTGCTGAGAAGATACAGAAGTTCTATGTCCTTAGCAACCTGGTCCATCCTTCTCTAGGGTGGGGCCCTAGAATTCTGCACTATCAAAGATTGCATAGAATCTTCAAGGGCTGCACATGGAGTGCCAAGGTAAGAAGAGGGATATTGACTCTCCAGAGAACCCCAGCAACATCATACTTGCTGCTACGTGGTTTGAGTTTTGCAAGTCATGGGAATTTGCACCTGCAAAATGCTAGAAAAAGAATGGCTGATGACTTGCGTACACTGTTCATAATTGGCACAAAGTTAGCAGTGGCAGGGGATGGTGGTGGTTGTGGAATCATACAGTGACGTGGCAAGCCAGATTAAAAGATGAGGAAATGGTCCAAGCCACCATCTTCAGCACTCATAGCATGTCACCTCTCCCCTCAGGACTATATTCTGTATTTCTTCCACAAATAGCAGGTTTGTGATGTATACACAAAATTCAGAGCCTTGATCCGCCCAGTTTCCAGAAGGACAATACAAGAGAGACCTTTTCACAAGGCAGTATGTGCTCTTTCCTGCTTCAAGAGAGGAAGACTTCTGAACCTCTGTGTCTTTCAGATGCCATTGGAAACAAATCAAGCATCAACTGACCTCATGGACAGCTGACTTTAAGGGGGAATGTTTGGTTTGTATGCAGTACTAGTGCTTTGACAATGGAGAATAAAGTTATATTTCAAATATGCCTTCTTATGATGCTACAATTTTGTTAACTGCAGGATGCTCAGTAAAATATGTTGGGACCTGACCTGACTTGTCGGAGGGGCAGGGGGCAGGGACACAAAAGTCCCCAGACCCAGGCTGCTCTGGGGCTCAAGAAGTTCACTTGTCTCATTTTCCTATCATAATACTGTAATCTCAGGGCTTTAGCACCAGGTAGAAATTTCAAGTATAACTTTGATGAGGTTATCAGACTCTTTAGCACTATAGGTAGGTCTTCTCCCCCCACCAAGTGTGACATTAAATCTAGTTTTTGACTGCTGCCTGTATTCTCCAAAGCTGTTAACCTATGGATTTTGAGTTTGGAGGCCAATTTTACTTTGGCAGGAGTATGGCCGTCGTCACACGGGCATCTCTTCCGTTAAATTTACAGCATATAGCGTCCTACCTGTTATCGGCACAGTAACGTTTCTTTGGGTCACCTAACAGCTCTTCGCGCCACCAGCTGTCCACACCGAAGCACTCTGTTCTGTTCTCTCTAACTGTGCAGAAGCAGCTCCTCCCCCTTTTTTTAAAAGTTATTCTGGTGTTTAATTCCGCTATAACGGAATAACAGCATATAAACATTCTGTTAGAGCAAAACATTATGACCCTTTTGTTTTTCCAGCTTTGAAATTATATAAATAGCCCTTTGCCCGCAGAAAACTCCCTGTCTGACATGATCCCCATCGCTGAAGACTCTGCCATGGCAATTGAGTCATTTTTACTTCAGCAGAAAGTTTGCATTGTGTTATGTTGTTATGGCGTTATAAGGACATAATAAAATTAAAAAAAGGGGAGTCGCAGGAAGAAATGGATTCTGGGATTGAAGGGAGGGCATAGGACGTTGCGAGGCGAAATACATCGATGTGAGGCATTCACACTGAGGCACAAAATAGCGCGACTATCAAGCACAAAGCAGAAGAGAGAAAATCGCTACAGTGTTGGAATAAGGTGGGTGTTTGCCAGGAAATAGCGCCATTTTAGCGCTAAATAAAAGCCGGTGTGACGACAGCCTATGTCAATGGGTTGTTCTGCTTTTTCTTCAGCATTTGAGAGGTTTTGCTTAGCAGTAGAGTGCTGAGGGACAGGGAATTATATACTGTTTGGACAATTTCTTCTTCATGGGTGTAGCTCATTTGTGGGATTACAACAAGCTATCAATGTATTCCTTTGAGAAATCCCTCTGTCCCCAGAAAAAACTGAGGATCCAACAACTTTCTTAGGGATTTTGCTGGACATTATTCATGGAGTCTTCAGTTTTCCCCAATCTAAGCTGCAGGAGCTTAGGGACTTGTCTCCTCCTCGGCCAAGGCCAAGACAGGTAATTATCATCAGCAATCACTTTAGGGTAGCCTGAAGTTTACCTGCAAGGCAAAGTATTTCTTGGCCATGGCTATGCATAGGCCAAGGCAAAAGAACATTGTAGCAGAAGTAGCGTTCCTTAGTTCCCAACAGGCAGGTTCAGAAGCCTGTGGAGCCATGATGAGTTCAAGCTAGATGTGCAGGTTTTTAAAGAGTTGGTTGCAGGTTCTCCAGACCCAACTCAGGTTCCTTGTAGCCACACAGCAGCTGTGGAGAATGACTGTTAAAAAATAAAGTCCAAACAGCCTCAGAATGCCACTGCGACGTAAAGAAGGGCTCCTCCCCCCTAAGCCATTTTCCAAAATAGCAAAGGGGAAGTCTCTGTTTTTGCTGTTCCATGTAGCGTATTCTGTGCACATGGAGCAGTAAAAATGGGAAAAAAACTTCCCCCTGTGCTATTTTGACACAGGGAAACAGCTTGTTGGGAGAGGCAGGAGCTCTTCCTTCCCCTGCTGTGGCACTTGGGCTCTTCTTTGGCCCCTTTTGCACTTACAGTTTAAAACGCCATTTCTGAGCAGTCGAGGCAATTACAGTGGCTTCGGCTTGGCACCCACTCCTTTCACACTGTTCCCAGCAGTTCTGAATTGGCCACTTATGATTCCTTTCAGACCTGCCTCGAAGCCTCTGTTCAGTTTTGGGCTTTCGGGGAATTGCAGTGCACATCACTGTTTTTTTTTTTAACTTTGAGCATGTGTAGTAATGTTTCAACATTACACTGACCGACAAGCCCCCCCCCATGCCTACTCTTCAACCCCCTCCACTCTTCCCAGGGGTAAGGTATGGTGGGGGGGAGAGAAGACTCTTACCCAGCCCCAGTTCAGCTGAGATGCAAGTCTGCCCCCACCATGCCTTATCCCTGGGAAGGGAAGTCCTGCCTTACCCCTGGGAAGAGTGGGGTGGGTGATTGAAGGGTGGGCATGGGGGGAGGACCTTGTCAGTCAGAAGATGTAGTAACAATAAAACGTTACTATACATGCTCAAAGTTAAAAAAAAAGTTGACATGCAAAGAAGTTCTGCCTTACTGCTGGTAAAAGTAGGGTGGGGGTGGGGGATGACAAGAGGGATGCAGAGGAGACTGGCCGCCCTAGCTGAGCTGTGGTGAGCCCGCTCCACTTGCCTGGGAGGACTGCAGAGTGGCCAGAAAAAATGGTGGAAAAGGAGTTCAGAGAGCTGACTTGGGTGGGTGTGGTTAATTCCACACAAACCAATCAGTTTCCAGGGGAAAAGGGGATGGAAGCACTGCAAAAGTGTTCACACTGGCATTAATTAGGCCAGCCCCAACTGGGCAGCTGGTTAAAAGTTGCCATCGCACTATGTCTGCAGTGAGAAAAATCGGGGTAATGGGGGGGGGGGAAGCGGCACTGCGTCCCATGACTAGCTTGAAAGTGTGAAACCCCTGCAAACATGGGATGCGGAAAAGGCACGGACAAGCTTTAAAATTCGAGTGTGAAAAGTACCTTTATTTTTTAACACCCATTTCCCACAGCTGCTGTATGGCTGAAGGGAACATGAGTTAGGTCTGGGGAACCTGGACCCAACTCTTTAAAAACCTGCACATCTTGCTAGACCCTTGGCTAGAGTAAGTCTACAAGACTAGGTATCTCCCTCTAGTTCCTATCACCAGGAGGCACTATGTCAGAACTGTCCAGGAGTTTGGAGAATTTAGATGCATGCAGATGCTGTCAGTGGAGTTAGTTTTAGGTGGGTAGCTGTATTGGTCTGCAGTAAAACAACAGGATTTGAGTCCAGTGGCAACTTAGAGACCAACAAGATTTTATACCCTGAAAATCTTCTCTAAGTTGGTGCTAGACTGAAAACCTGCCAGTGGAGTGGCTTCCCACTGTTGAACAGATTATGCTGTCCTGTATTATTCTATATGATGAGCCTATAGCTTCATGGCGGGGGGGGGGGAACACTAGGATTGCCAATTGCCCACCCATGGTGGGCAAAATCCTGCCCTGAGCCCCAACTGTGCCCTGCTCAAGAAACTGAGGAGCTTGAGAAACAATGGCTAGAAAATGGCCTCCATAGCAACACTTCTGGAATTTCCCCATGTGTCTATGGTATTTACCGTAGATATTGGGGAAAATTCCTAGAGCATCACCTGGAAGCAACATCACATCTCCCCCAAACTCTGCCCTCCCCAGGTACTGTTCTCAAAATCTCCTGCCATCTGCCGAGGCAATGTTGGCAACCCTCATGTACATGGCAGCCATTAGTTTCTATTTGAAAACAGAAGTTTTCTTAAACTAGACGGTGCTGCTGATTTCTGGATGACAGACATGTTGGAGGGCATGGTCTGATAAGTGCAAGGTGGACAGCATACTACTCTACATACTGCACACATTCTTGTAATTAGGCTCAAGTGAGTACAAAGCTCACCTCTTTAAGGCTGCTTACCCAACCACATCAGTGTAGGGTTTTAAAGATAAGTGAACTGGTTGTGCTCTCCAAGTATGAAGATTCATGATGTGTACTAAAGGTGGCAGATTGCTACCGGGATAGACAGTCAGCCTACAGCCAAATCCACACTTCCTTTTTGTTTCTGCGCCTTTTTTGCAAGTGGTGCGCTGTTCATGCAGATACTCACACGCTTTCCCATTCCGCGTGTTCCCTGCCATCACCGCGCCACAATTGCGCCTTCCTGGCAAACCACATGATAGTGGCGGAAATCCGTTTTCTCCCCACCTTTTTTTTTTTTTTGCCAGTGCTGAAAGATCGGTATACCGGCAAACCATCTGTAGTGAGCAGTGGTTTGCACTGGGAACGAAACGGTCACCGGAGCATGCACACATCACACGGGGACTGTTTCCCTACTGTGTCTCACCATTTTTAAGAGTGCGAGGAGCCAAGCCAAGCAATCCTGTATTTCCCACAACGATCGTCTCCAGTAAACAGCAGGTGTGGAAAGCAAATATATTCCTGAAAGCTTAGGACGCAGGTGGAAGATTCCACCATGTGTGAAAGACAGAATGCATCATCTCGTGGTGTTGCGTGGCTATGCTGCGAAGCATGCCAACCACAATCTGAGCCATCATCACAAATATCACACTCTGAGCATCCATGTTGTTAACTACTAAAAGCAGAAAACCACTCTGAGCAGCAGAATTTCCAGACAATGCCTTTAATGTGACAATCTAATTTCAAATTTGCCCGCCATACCAACCAGCCAAATGAGCAAAAAATGAGCCAATCAAAGATGAGGGGGAGGGTACATTGCCATTTCTTAAACGTTGGAATATTGGTATACTGGAAAATTGACCTTTTTAAAAAAAATGGGGGGAAGTGACGTGCGCCGTCAATTCTGACGGCGGAGGATGGAACCCCCCACTGTAATGCTTTACTCAGTGGTGTGTGGAGAAATGATTGCGCCATGAAGACGCACTGGAAGGGTGAATGTGATGATGCACAGCATGGTAGCAGAGTGAATCCGATTGCCACGACTGCGCAAGATAAGCAGATGGTGAATGAGTGTGGATTCGGCCTACCTTAAATGATGACATTCTAAAATGGACCAGAAAGGGAAAGGCAGGCAGATTAATCTCCAACTCCTTCCAGCCTAGAAATATGGCCAGACTATGCCCTGAAACCTTACATGTTGGTATCCTATTTACCTGGCTTCAGCATCATGGTGGCACTCCCCTAACACAAATTCCAGTTCTGGGCAGCATTCAAAGGGTGCTGCCAGTAACCTATCTTGTTTCTCTTTCTCTCTCTCCATTTCTTTAAAGGTGGGTGGTGGAGCAAACTGAATCTTTTTCCAGGGTCCAAACTGTCTCTGAGCAGCCCTGCCCCTAACAGTAAAAAGAAGCTCTTGGTATGGAACCCTTCGGGACTAAGAAAACTGGCATTCAACACACTCAAGTCGTATTTCTGCTGAGAGTATGATTACTGAGGAAAAGAAGCAACAGTAATTAATAGATTCCCACCCTCTTCTAGGATGTGCCTGGTCAGCATCTGTACAACAGGCATCTATACAACAGGCACAGTGCTGAAAATTGCCACCTACTCTAGAAAACATAGATATGGAGACAAAATTGGCAGCATTTGTCCTATGACTTGGGCACAGCAAACATTTTACCATTCATATGACTTCAAGTCATATGAGTTCTAGATTCCTACAAAATTGTTGATTATGGTTACACGAACATCTATTGTGTCACACTTTTTCTGGTGATAGCAACCTAGCTGTTCACACAGAAAAACACAGAGCATATTTTCCAGTATGCAGTCAATAAAATATGTCTATGGTATATTGTTGAAGGCTTCCAGTGAATAGGCCTCACTCTTGAGCCAGACTCTGAGAGAAACAGGTGCCAAAAGACAATGAGGCAGATGAGCATTATATGTGTATTAGTGCTGAAATGAAAAATTGCACCAATTCAGTATCTGACAAGTTTCATGCATTCACAATTGACAAATTTGGATTTGAACATACAAAAGGATCCGAAACCGGTGTTTCAAGCACATAATGGGAGTATGGCCAGACATATTTTTCACAGTCAAAACTTGCCAAGGGCGCCAGAATTTTGAGGAAAAAAGGCAAAATTTGCATTTTAAAAGCAGCAAACGGTCTTTTGATTTTTCACATCTGCATGACTGGATGTAGTTTATTTATTTAATAATTTATAGACTGCTTTCCTCCACATATTATTCAGAGTGGCTATTCATATAGCATTTGCAAATATTTGTTGTTATGTACACTAACATAGATCTTGCCTCCTGGAAAAGAATAGATAGTGAGCATAAAATCCAAAAGTATGGTACGATAAACTATATTCATAGGAGAGAAGGATTAGATCACAACTGCTGTAACTAGATGTCCTGTAAATTACCCTAAACATTTGCCACGATCTGGTAGAGAGCAAAAGTGATGTAGACATTAGTGTCAGGTTAAAACTGAGGAGATCTGAGTTTGAATCTCTGCTTAGTGATGAAGTGTATGAACTTCAGCATGTCACTCTCTTGCAGCCTAACCTAGTTCATAGTGTTTTTGTGAGAATAAAAAGGGAAGAAGAGGAAAGCCATGTCTGTTGCTCTGATTTCCTTGGAAGAAAGACAAGGCAAAATGTGATGTGTGAATTTTTACAAGTCTATAAACTGGAGCAGATAAATTGAACAGAACTTGATATTTTATTGTGAAGGATTTGTGTGGTGAAGCCTTAGAAAGTCAAAGTGGAGTCAGCATATTGTTCTGCAGGAGGGCAACCAAAAAGTGGCAACTTCATGAGCTTCTCATGTGATTCTGGAATCCTAGCTGTTGCCACACAAAGGAATCCCCATTTTTAACCGTTCATTCTACATTCTGTCCCCTCCCCCCGCTTCTTTTCTGAGGTGATAAACTCAAGGGCAAGAGAGAACAAGCAATAAGGTGATCTTGTCATGCAGCTCAAGATTTTTAAAGCACATTAACTGTAATTTTTAGTTAGTCATAATTTAGTGAACCATTAAAAGTGACCCAGTTCGCTGAACTGAACTGAACTGAACAGATGGAATTCCACCCTCACTCTGCTTGAGTGATTTTCTGAACAATGCAAACTCTTCTTTCAAAATCCCCTCCTAAGAGCTTCATGCAACATTTGGTGGATGCTTTGGTCTCTCTCCACTCTTTGGCTCTGCAGTATTATGTAAGAAAGAAGACAACAGATATTCACCTCCTTAAAAGCAGCTTGCTTTTAACATTTTTTTAGAAAGAACTATCCCATTTTCTCATGTTTTTACTTCGTATTTATTAAATAAATAATTTAGCATAAAATGGGCTGCCAAATTCTAGCTATTTACAGTTACAACCTCCAATTCTTTTACTTTATTATTGAAACTTCCTTTGCATTCCAAAAAAGAGTTTTCATCCTTGCTACTTTTGTGTCACACCCCTCCAAATTGAAAGAAGAACAGATTTTCTCACCTTGGATGAGATAGTGAGTGACTATGAGACTCTTTTCCTATCCACTGATATGCGAGATCATTTCCCCAATAAATTATACTGTAACTTCCTTATATGTCACTGCAGGCCAAGTGTATGCCAGTATGATAAAAAAGGGCATAAACATTGCTCACATGGAAAAGACACAGGCCATGCCTTTTAAATTATCTAGAGGGGCCCAGGTCTCTCAGTAATGCACAATATTTAGGTAGGAAACAAAATATTGACTCCGCTGGTTTGCCTTGTTTATTGGCAATCCATGCAAAGTACACAGCAGTGACTATTATTAGAACCAGGATGTTTTACAGGCTAAGAAAAGCTTTGTGTTAAGATGTTCGGATGTTGATTTTTCTGTGTTCTTAATGGGGCATATAGAAAAAACACTGAAGCACTTTCAGTGTTGTACTACTTCACACACACACCTGACAAAGAGAGGTAATTCTTGTTTTAAATATCCAAAGCTACTAATTCTTTCCACATGCACTGTTTATACGTCACTGAAAATGTGAAATAATAAGAATAAATCATGTTGTCAAAAAGCATGACTTTTTAAGAGAGGGCATCTCTCATTAGTAGAAAACTGGCTTTGCAGACAGAAGGTTCAAGGTCAACCTCCTAACTTTTCTAGTAAAAGGATCTTGGCTAACAGGTGGGAGAAGCCCTTTGGGGGGTTAGATCCTGCAGAAACTTAGCCTATCAGAGCACTGTGTTGGATGGATCAGTAATCGGTTTTGGCAAGTTCATGTTCATATACATGTCAGCAGAGTGCACCTGTTCACTTATTTGGCAATCACAGATTTAATGTCTCTGAAGGTAGAGATATTAATATATCCCCCAAGAAGTGAGGCAGCAGCACTCTCATTTCTGCCCTCCCAGACACACATTGGGACAGATGAGAGCCACATTCTTGGAGTACACCTGCACAAGGCCAGAACAGTTTGGATCCCAAGTTCCTTTTCTATCAACTAAAGAGTAGGTCTGCAGACAGAATGGCATTTCCATTGGTGTATGTCAAAATATATTCGCAAATAGAGCTAAAAACATAAGGCCTAATAAATTCCTGACTTGTCTTGCTGATAACTTCATCTTCCAGAAAGTGGAGAAGGAAACAAATGGGTCTGCTATTTTGGACTTGATTCTCACCAACAAGGAAGAACCTGTTGGTGAGGTGAAAGCAGCAGGCACCTTGGGTAGCAGTGACCATGTAATTTTGGAGTTTAAGATCTCGGGTAAGGAAAAAGCTGAAATTAGTCAGACATATAAGTTAAGTTTTAGAAAAGCTAATTTTAACAAGCTCAAAGTTATACCAGATAGATCTCATGGTCAGAAATACTCAAGGAGAAGGGAGTTCAAGATGGGTGGGAGTTTCTTAAAAGTAAGATATGGAAGGCACAATCACAAATGATTCCAATCAAAAGGGAAAATGGGAGGAACCTAAAGAAGTCAAGGAGACTCCATAAGCTTTCTAAAGATCTGAAAATTTAAAAAGACACATTTAAGAAATGGAAGGAGGGCTGTATAACCAAGGATGAATATAAACGAATTGCTACTGCTTGTAGAGAGAGTGTTAGAAAGGCTAAAGCTCAATATGAGCTTAGGCTACCGGAATATGTTAAATACAACACAAGGGGGTTCTTTGGTTATGTTTGGAGCAAGAAAAAGAATAAGGAAGCAATAGGCCCATTGTAGTCATTTCAAGTCATTGTAGTCATTTCAAGACTTGAAACAACTACTGATGAAGGTAAAAGGAGAAAGCACCAAAGCAGGATTACAGCTGAACATCAAAAAACTACTGAAGAATTACACAATTTTAAAGTTGACAATGAAGAAATTGAAATTGTTCAAGGTTTTCTATTCCTTGGCTGAATCAGCAATGAGACTGCAATGAAGAAATCAGAAGAAGATTGAGACTTGGAAGAGCAGCTATGAGGGAGCTACTGTAGATAAGATCTTTAAAGATAAAGATGTCTCTCTGGGAATCAAGATAATTCAAACTATGGTATTCCCCGTTTCTATGTATGGATGTGAAAGTTGGACAGTGAAGAAAGCTGACAGGAAGAAAATTAATTTGTTTGAAATGTGGTGCTGGAGGAGAGTTTTGTGGATTCCATGGACAACCAAAAAGACAAATAAGTGAGTACTAGATCAATTCAAGCCTGAATTCTCCCTAGAAGCTAAAATGACAAGACTGAGGCTATCGTACTTTGGTCACATCACGAGAAGACAGGATTCTCTGGAAAACTCAATAATGCTAGGAAAAGTGGAAGGCAGTAGGAAAAGAGGAAGACCTAAAACGAGATGGCTTGACTCAATAAAAGAAGCCACATCCTCCAGTTTGCAGGATCTGAGCAAGTCTATTAATCATAGGACATTTTGGAGGTTTTTCCTTCATAAGGGCACCATAGGTCAGAGGTGACTTGACAGCACATAATACACACACAGGCCCATTGTGGTGAGTGGAAAGTGAGATTTTAACATGTGATAAAGAGAGGGCAAAACTGATCAATTCCTACTTTGCCTCAGTCTTTTTTTGCAAGGGAAACTGTACTAAACCTGGCAAAAAGAGAATACATGAAGAAGGAAGGGAATTGCTGCCTAGGACAGACAAGTCCTCAGAGCCAGATGAATTGCATCCTAGGATAGTAAAGGAACTTGCTGATATAATTGCAGAGCCTCTGTTTATCATCTTTGAGAATTCTTGGAGAACAAGTGAAGTGTCAGAAGACTGGAGGTGGGCAAATTTTCCCCATCTTCCAGAAGGGGGAAAAGGAGGATCCAGGTAACTATCAACCTGCCAGCTTGACATCCATATCTGGAAAGGTTTTTGAACAAAGCAACAGACAGTCAGTCCTTGAGCATTCAGAAAAGGCAGCTGTGATTAGTAAGAGCCAGCATGGGTTTCTCAAGAACAAGTTATATCAGACTAATCTTATTTATTTGGTGGATCAAGGGAGTGTGTAGATTATCTTGATTTCTATAAGGATTTTGATAAGGTTCCAGATGACATTCTTGTTGATAGGTTGGTAAAATGTGGTTTAGATCCCATTACTGTTAGGTGGATTTGTAACTGGTTGACAAGCTCATCCAAAGAGTGTTTGTAAATGGTTCCTCATCCTCTTGGAGATGAGTGACAAGTGGAGTGCCTCAGGGATCTTATTTGGGCCCTGTGTTGTTCAATATCTTTATAAATGACTTGGATGAGGGAATAGAGGAGATGGTCATTAAATTTGCAGTTGATATTATATTGGGAGGGGCAGCAAATACAGTAGAGGACAGAATCAAGATTCAAGGTGATCTTGACAAGCTGGAAAACTGGGCTAAAACTAACAAAATGAGATAAATGTAAAGTTCTGCATTTAGGTAGGAAAAATCAAAGGCATACTTACAGGGTGGAGGAGACTTGTCTTGGCAGTAGTACATGCAAAAAGGATCTAAGGATCTTAGTAGATCATACACTGAACATGAGTCAGCAATGTGATGCGGTAGCTAAAAAGGTAAATGTGATTTTGACTGTATCAACAGTAGTGTCCAAAACACAAAGTTATGGTATTTATTTACTCTGCTCTGGTTAGGCCTCGCTTGAAGTATTAGGACACCACAGTCTAAGAAGGATGTTGACAAGCTGGAGCATGTCCAAAGGAGAGCAACAAAAATGGTGAGGGGTCCGGAGACTAAGTCCTATGAGGAAAGGCTGAAGGGTATGTTTAGCCTGTAGAGGCGATGATTCAGAGGAGATATGATAGCTGTCTTCAAGTATTTGAAGGGCTGTCACATAGAAGATGGAGCAGAGTTGTTTTCTGTTGCCCCAGAGGATTGGACCAGAACCAAAAGGTAGAAAATAAATCAAAAGTTTTTGGCTAAACATTAGGAAGAACTTCCTGACAGATCAGTTCCTTAGTGGAACAGGCTTCCTTGGGAGATGGGGGGAATTTCTTCCTTGGAGGTATTTAAGAAGAGGTTAGATGGTCACCTGACAGCTATGAGTCTATGACCAATTTGAATGTAAACAGATCAGAAGAGAGAGAGAGAGAGAGTATGAAGGATGAGCTAGTGCTTAGTTCTCGTGACCTTTCTTACATGCCCAGGGTAATGCCGATTGCCACTTTGGGGTCAGAAAGGAATTTTCCTCCAGGCTAGGTTGCCCAGGGATCCTGGAGGTTTTTTTGCCTTCCTCTGGGCATGGAGCAGGGGTCACTGGTGTGCATGGGGGAGGGAGATAGCTATTAATTTCCTGCATTGTGAAGAGGTTGGACTAGATGACCCTTGGTACCCTTCCAGCTCTATGTTTCTATGTTTCTACATGGCCAGTCACCTATCAGCTAGGATCCATCAGAAAGAAGAGATTTCCATCTCTGAAGTAGGACTTTCATGACTCCCCCTTCCACTGCAGCCCAAAATAATCCCTGAAATGCTGCTCTGCACTTCTCTTCCATCTAGGGAAATCCTCCATGGGATTCAAGCCAGCATTGCTGTGATATTCACATATACACATGTATGCTGTAACAAGGTGGCTGTGATATGAACTGTAGTATCCTTTGCAGTTGGGTGTGTAAGAATGGGCTTACCTATCCAGACAGCACACAGGAGACTTGTGCAGTTCCAACAATCAGCTTCTTTATTGCTCCTGATAGAGAAAAACACTTGCATACCAAAGGCTGCTACGACTAATTCACATACACTGAACTGAATCCAAGTGAGGCCCCCCCATACATGCCTTGAGGGGGGGAACAAGAACTAGTTTGTGAGGCCTTGCTTAAAGGTAGGGTCGCCTGGTCTCCCTGGCAACCAGCAGGAGGAGGGTACTTAACAAGCCTTTAATCTTTAAGAATCCACCTATTTGGGGCTGAAATCGGCCCTCTGCAAAACACAGGAGCACTCCCACCACCAGCACAATGCCATCTCTTCCAGAAGTGACATCATCATGCTGGCTGGGAGTGCATGCGCTGCCTATTTGACCAGGTTGCCTGCCAGTGGCGGGTGATTGCTGGGTGGCTTGCTAGTGCTACCCCTCACTGATTGCTGACTACTGGGAGTTTGCCTGCCACTGGCAGGCACCTTGCAAGTCTACTTAAAGGCATACTCACATACATCACATAAACCCAATTAAACCCACTGAAATTGTGTCAGTAGAACATAATCAGTGGAACTAAAAGTCTAAAGCTAAATTCTGAATGGGCTATGGATCAGTGAGAAAATTCCATGTTTTACAATTAATAAATGTGTTCTATTAAATGTCAGTTCTAAAACTTCGAAGAGATTGGGAATATGCTGATGCTGATGCTGCCTAGAGCCGGTGGGAGCAAACATACCGGGGGGGGGGGAGAGAGCATATGATCTTTTGTGCTTGTCACTTGGGGTGACAATATGAGATGTAATACTTGTGTAAGATGTTTGTTGTATTCACACATAAAACATCTTGGATGTATCCCCAAAAACATAATGTGTGAAATGGCCCCAAGTAAGTTGCTATGTTACCAAAACAAACCAAAAAAAACCCCAACATGAGGAACAATCCAACTCCCACTAAAACAAACAGCACAGGATTGCTTTCAACATACCATACCATCCACACTAGCAACTCACTGGAGAAATTGCACTATAAGGCTGTGCCCTGCTAAGGTGTGGGCAACCCATACTTTGCCTCTCTGAATTAACTGCATTAAAATAAACACAACTGAATAAAAATAGGAGAAAAGAAACAATGCTATTGGGATCCAGAATAAAAATGAACAGAGAAAGCCAACCCCAGTATAATAATGCCTTTAATAAAACCTAGCAACTATTGGAATTAGATAGCACTAATTAATGCTGGGAAAGACGGCACTTCTTATTAAATCTGCTTCAAAAACAGCTGAATAAAATCTTGGTAATAAAAAATATCCTTATTTCACAAAGAGGGGGTTTTAATCAGAAGAATGGACTTGTATGTACTAGTTAACTTTGCTGGAGTTTAGTAGTTATATTTAAAACAGATTTTATCCTAGAGTGATATTAATTTGATAGGATCCCTGATCTGTAAACCATTGGTTATCTTGGTCTCTCCTGATAAGAAAAAAAAAGTGCTGAGGATTTCCAGTTGGTGAGCACATTTGGGCAGAATCTTTCACACGTCACAAATTGCAGATGGGAGGCAGTGATCTCGAACATGCAGTCACATTGCGTGACCATCTGACACCTTCCATTTAGAAAAATAATACTTTCCTCACAGCATACGCTCCCTGCTGCAACCAGCACCAAAAATTATGCCTGGGAGAGCTGTTCTTCCTACACTGAGGTCTTAAATATTTCTTAGGCTGCTTTTAAAAGATTCATAGTGCAGCAGCACCTAGATCCCATCTTCCTGGCCTGCTAAAAAGCCTGACATTCTCCCAAAGATGTTGTTAATCACCAAAATGGGCAAAAGGGATTGGAGACCAACCTGAAACTGCTCACAAAGGGCAAGTAGAACAATTTTGTCCAACACTGATTATATTTGCAAATTCAAATGAACAACTGGATAATACTTTGTATTTCTATGCAAGTCTACTGCTAACAAGTACTGTACTTCACATATGATAATTTTCCCTACATGGATACACTTTCTGCGTAAGAACCTATACTTACTCTGCCACATGTGATGTCATGTGTCTGTCTGAGCCTTTGTACACACAGTAGGAGGCCTTCCATTTCCATAGCCTGTGCAATTTACAAAAAACACATATGCATTCATCCCATGTGACAAATATATCCATGACTTTATCGCCACATAGAAGACAGGTCTGTGCTGTAAATTCAATATGTGTGAAGTAGAACTGACATTAAGCCCTCAAAATGTATTCTTTTGAATTAACTAAAACAATCCCAGCCTCACTAAATATTTCTGTAGTTGTTTACAGAACTCTTTGTTTGAATTACAAGGATCTGGCAATAGTTTTATCTTCTATGATTTATTGCTACTTACAAGCTATTACCAAGGCAAATGCATTGGTAGCAAATGCATTTTGTCTTGTGTTCAGAAAACACATGCATACTCATCCTTCAGCCTATGAAAGGCTGGAGGGAGTGGACATAGCCAAGAGCTGTTTTGTATGTTTTTGCAGCTGTTTGCAGAGCTGATGTGCCCCAGCAGCCAAGCCAGCCAACCACTTAATTTCAACAGAGTGTCTTCCTTAAAGTCTCACAGAGATATTTTCAGAGCTGGCTGTGGGCTCTGGTAGTATCCGCAGTTGTAATATTTTAGGCCTGGATGTTTATGTTCAGGAGGAAGTAACTCAGACAGGTTTTTAAGAAGGAAGGGGGATTTGTGTGACACACATAAAGGTTGTTACAAAATATACTACTCGGGTGAACTGTCCCTTGGCAGACCAGCCTTAGGGCTAATTCAAATGACCAAAGGCCGAAGGCAGAAAACAGGCCTCCGCCCCCTGAGACATTAACACAGGCATAGTTACTCACTGGGTGAATTTATCTTTGATAAATGTGCTTTGTGTCCTTCAAAAACATAAAAACACACTTTGGGCAGAAGTGGCAGTGAAACTAAACCACATGAATGTGTACACCACAGGCAATGGTGCCTTACCACTTTCAGCCATCTTGCTACCTACAATTCTTTTACACGAGTATTAGGCCGTTTTCAGATGGCTTACCTGAAGCCACTCCATGCCGCAATGTTGTGGATCGTGCCGGGGAAAACGCAAAATATCGCGTTTTCTTGTGCGAGTTTTGCACGACATTTTCCCCGGCACGATCCACAACATTGCGGCATGGAGCGGCTTCAGGTAAGCCATCTGGAAATGGCCCCATTCTCTGTCTCCCAGCCATGGCATGCTGAGTGGGAGCTACACAATTTGGCACGTGGCCAAGTGCACAAATTAGGGTTGCCAGTTGGTGGGGCTTGGAGATCTCCTGGAATTAGAGCTGATCTCTAGATGACAGAGTTCAGTTCCTCTTGAGAAAATGGCTGCATTAGAGGGTGGACTATGTGGCATTATAACTTAGTTCCCTCACTTCCCAGATACCATTGTCCCCAGGTTCCAACTCCAAATCTCCAGGTGTTTCCTAACAGAGTTGACAATCATAGCACAAATGGTTGTTTCCACACTTCTCAGGATTCTAAGTGATGTCTTTCTCTCAACTCAACAGTGGCTGTTTTCACAGGATCACGCAAAACTCACAGCATAAAAGCATCTTCCTAGCGCAATTTCCTGGCATGATCCCATTTAATGGCCCTTTTTCTGACATCATTGGGCCATTAAAGAGGATCGTGCTGGGAGATCGTGCTAGGAAGACGCTTCATGTTGTGAGTTTGTGCGATTTCCCGGGGCGTGTGTGAAAACGGCCAGTGTTGCAGTAGCAGAATGTATATGGGTCGAGTTGCAAGCTGGCCAGGTCTAAGATCCTATTTATCTCCTGCATTTAAAATATATCTACTGCAGTGCCCTGAAATGTATTACTGCACTGCACCTGCTGAAAACA
Organism: Eublepharis macularius; assembly: GCF_028583425.1. Classification (NCBI taxonomy): domain Eukaryota; kingdom Metazoa; phylum Chordata; class Lepidosauria; order Squamata; family Eublepharidae; genus Eublepharis; species Eublepharis macularius. Next base: position 81,421,598 of record NC_072796.1, on the reverse strand, counting down.
TGCCTGTTGCATGGATCACATAAGGTGAGAAGTCTTTGCCATTACTTGCCTCCCACTTTTAAAAAGGAATCAAATATTGAAACCGCTACTTGCCACTTAATTTAATGTCCCTATTATCCTCACCTACTTACATCTAATTTTCTGGGTTATCCTGGAGTGTTGTGAAAGTCATTATGATATGTAATCAGTGATCGAGCTGCTCTTACTCAGAAAACCAAGTGTTGCTGAGCATTATGATCCCTTTTCTTATTTTTATTACATTAACAAAGATAGTAGCATCAGAAGTGAATATTCCCCAAAATGTACATTGCTAGCCTTTTCTCAGTTTGGCCAATATGTTGTTTCCTAACTATAATGCCAATTTTATATGTGCACTCAGCACACTGAATACCTTACTGCTGCTGCTTTTTTGTATGGAAAATGCTCTATCTTGCATGATGTATGCAAAAAAACCCTCACAATATTTAATACATCAAATGCAAATGTGAAGTAGCTCTTTCTGCCCCCATTTGTTGTTATACACTGATGTAAACTTGTTTCATCCTCATCAGTCCAGAATGTCTATATTGTCATGTGAAGAAATGTATTTGTTTGTCCCACTACACATATTATGATGTAATACTGCCATCTTTTTCCACAGAGCATATACTGATGAACTTAATCACCTTTAAAAGACGGGCAAGCAAACTGGGCAAGGATGGACTGTGAGACAGATAAGCCATACAGCTTTCTTCCCATCCCAGCCTTAAAAAGGTCAAAGCAACCAAAGAAAATAGCGTTTTTTTAAAGTGAATTTTTTGAAGGGGGGTTGGAAGGTGGAGATGAGGGACATTGTAGGGAAGTAGTACAAGAATATACATGCATTACTGTTTAGAACAATCCTGAGTCCTCAACATTTTTCAGAATTTGACAGTACTGCTTGCAATTTGATATCAAATTGTAGTATGAACAGAGGGGTGATTGCCCATCATTGATTTAATGTTTTACTCCTTGGCTTCTCTCTTGCTTCTCTATTTTTTTTTTTACATTATAAGGTAATATAGTTAATCTGAGTTTGAGTGGTAACATAACCACTCAGCCACTGGTAACATAACAGAAATGACTGCTTACATCAAATTTAACAAAATGTAAGTAGATCTATTGTTGCTGTTGTTTTCATTTAAGAAAAATAAAATCTGACTGACACTCTTGTCAATAAAGTTATTGATTAATCCTGTCATTAAAGTTATTATCAAAACTGGGCCCTTTCCTATAAGGAGAGATGTCTGTCATCATTTGTAGTAAAGAGTCCAGTAGCACCTTTAAGACTAACCAACTTTATTGTAGCATAAGCTTTCGAGAGCCACAGCTCCCTTTGTCAGATTGCATCTGATGAAGAAAGCTGTGGCTCTCAAAAGCTTATGCTACAATAAAGTTGGTTAGTCTTAAAGGTGCTACTGGACTCTTTACTATTTTGCTACTACAGACTAACACAGCTAACTCTTCTGGATCTGTCATCATTTGAGAGCACTTAATCAGAAGTCCCTGTAAAAGGACAATTCTTAAATGTGTTTCCATCTAGAAAGCAGAGCTGATCATAGAACAAAGATGGTGTAACAAAAAGGGGCATCTTTTCAGTTTCCAGGAATTCAGAAATGTCCACAGTTGAGAACAAAATTCAAAGACTAGCCATATGAAGACTGATTGAAATGTATTAGGAATAAACAGGGTGATTTTGAAACAAGAAGGCCTTCCATATGGAAGAGAAAATCTAGCTGACAATTGGAAAAGGAAATCTATTGCCCATGCAGTGTTTCATCCTTTGCTTTTTCAATGAGACATGCTTGGAATATTTCTTTTTCCCCTTGTTATTCCCTTTTGTTCAGTATTCTGGACACTATTTTTTTTCAAAAAAAAAATTTAATGGTTTCAGTTGTGATTTACTTTATATGCGTTGTATGAAAACTGGATATGATAGTAAACCCAAAACTACTTTTAGATGAGTAATTCTCTAGCTATGGGTCAAGAACCTAAAAGTGGATTGCAACTCTCACAGTTGGGTCAGGACGAAGGCCAGGAATGAGGAGGAGGAACAGGAACAGGGTGGGCTGTAACAGGAGGCTCCGAGAGGCTCGATAGCCTCTGTACAATGTGTGAAGGAGCCATGAAATGTAGCCTGTTGCTCAGGAATGCTATGTATTTATGAATTCTAAACATTAAAAATAGAATATAAACACATTCATAGTTAAATGGTGTGTGATTCCTGCATTTCAGGGGGTGGGAATGTGGAGTTATTAGTAAACTGATCTGAAAAAGACCTTTACATTTATAAGTGGGTCCAACTTCAAAAAGTTTGAAACCACTGGTATTCATGCAGTGTTTTCCTGTGATCCCAACACTGGCAGCAATCCTGTAGAAAGCAACTTGAGTGTTTTTCTGTATGATTGAGTATCTTTGTTGTTCTGAATCTCAGCAGACTTACTTTTAGAAACATTTGCCACTTTAAAATTTAAGCAGTACAATCCCTGAATCAAAGATGTTTCCCAAAACGCATTCAATAACTAAAACTAATAGCTTTAATAAGGAATTTAATGGGGGGGGGAATCCAGTTTTTTTTAAAAAAGGAAAAAAAAACACTGCACATCTCTAGTGAAAATCTCCTAAACAAGGTGGGTAATTTGGCCTCACAAACAGCAATGTTCAAAAAGTGTTTGCAACAGGCAGTAGGGCATACATGATTCCCTTACACTCCACTACCCTCCCACTTTGCCTTCCAGTCTACATTAGGATGGGGGGGCAGGAATCCCTCTCAGTAATGATTTAGAGAATGGCTATCTAGATGCATCAATGCTCAACAGAGACTGAAAGAAAAGCTGTTGTGCATGGTACTGACTGGCATACTAGACTCATGGCCAAAGGTTGGGATGGAATAGGGTTGCCAGTACCTGCTTGGGAAATACCTGGAGATTTGGGGATGGGGCCTGGAGAGGGTGGGGTTTAGGAAGTGGAAGGAACTCTGTGGGGTATAATGCCATAGCGTTCATGCCCCAAAGCAGCCATTGTTTCCAGGGGAACCGGTCTCTGTCATCTGGAGATTAATTGTAATTCTGGAAGATCTCCAACCCCTACCTGAAGATTGGCAACCCTAGTTTGGAATATAAGCACTGTATTTACCAGGGAGTAATTTTACTTATTTACATAGATGCAGAGGAGTTAGCCGTGTTAGTCTGTGGTAGCAAAATCAAAAAGAGTCCAGTAGCACCTTTAAGACTAACCAATTTTATTGTAGCATAAGCTTTCGAGAATCAAGTTCTCTTCGTCAGATGCCTGATACAGATACAGATCTGACGAAGAGAACTTGATTCTCGAAAGCTTATGCTACAATAAAATTGGTTAGTCTTAAAGGTGCTACTGGACTCTTTTTGATTTTACTTATTTACATACTCCCCAAAGCTGTGAGAGCCTTATACAAATATTTTTGTATTTTTAAAAGGGAAAAAAATTGCCTTCCTTTTACTAGCCTGGCTGGGAGTGGGCTTGCAGTTGCCCGGTAGTCATCTTCCTCTGATGGGTGACTACAAAGATCAAGTGTGACTACAGTGTCTCTGAAAGAAAGCAACTGGAGCAATGCTCAAGAAGTACACAGAAGTCCTGTTGCCAAGGTGGTGAGGTGGCAACTAATCCTCGATTCTCATGTCCTTTTTTGTGCCTCACATTGCCCTAGGCGCACTTTGTCTCTACTGAAATTACTCTTGCTGTACCATGTGACACACCATCAAAAATACTCCATATATTTAACCAGTTAATGGTTCACTAAGTTAGGTGCATTTCAAGGGCAGAACCAGAAGCCCATGATTTGTTAGGCATCTCTCTGCTGACACTTCCTAACATAAAAAGTGACAGATGACAACTGGCTTTCTTGTTGGTTAGTTTACAGGTGTATGTGCATTGGTGGGTAGGCAGTGTCCAGATGTTTCTTCCTGATAGACATTTTCTATGGGAAGAATGCACTTCAGGTTAAAACGCCCTTGATACTTGGTGAAACATCGGTTCCAGTTCCTGTAGCCGTGAGCATGTACATTCTTCTGTTTTTTCTTATTAGATTTTGGTCACTGGTTGTTCTTCTCATTGTCCCTGCAGGGAAGACCTTGTGTCTGTCATCATGTTGCAATGCAAGGTAAGGCGAAGCTATGCCCTAGATTCCAGTCCCTCGAGTGCTGTGACTTAACTTCATGTGCTAATGGGCTTTGGTTCTTATTGCTTCAGCCCCTTTTCACTCTTCTATCCTGCAATAAATGCTGGAAATGCTCTGAAAGTGGATTTCCTGGCATATTTTGTGTTATCTTTGTGTAAATCAATCCATTAAGCATAGAAACAAAATTATTTTCACAACTACAAGTTTGGCACCCTGAAGATTAATTATATAAAGATAAAAGAGGAAGGAACAAATTCTGAAATCAGAAATATAACTGAACCACTATGGCGGACAATCTATGTAACATTAAATGTGGGATAATTACTGTTTGTCATTGCTGGAAGTTTATGAGAATTGCATTCAGTTGCCAAACATCATCCATCTTCATCATAATCCAGACCTAAATTTGGGTCCAGTAAGGATCTAGCTACGCCACTAAGCCCTCCCCACTAACATTACTTCCCAAACACACCTGGATGCAAACACACTCCCATTTTTCCCTGGCTGAGCAGTGTGGGTAAGTGGGCCTCCACAGCAGGTGACCTGAGTAGGCTATTGTTGCCATGCATACTCACAGGGACATTTAGAGCCTAACAGAAGCCCCACTGCAACATTTGTTCCCCACAACTATGCAGTGTAGTAAATCTGGGCAAGGGACAGCTTATAGAATCCCCCCAAACATCCACGTTGGTTCAGATATAGACTCCATGAAGTCTAGGCCCAATTTAAAATGAACCTGGGAGCAGACCCATTAAATGTGGTATCCAACCCCCCGCCGCTGCTCTTTTCGGACCCTGTCCAATCTATTAATAAGCTTTGATTCAACAGCCTCACATTCTATCTAGCAGGGGATGAAATGGAGAAAAGCCTGTGAACTAAATAACATCTAGCTGACTTTGTTCTCCTCCTGCTTCACAGGTATTTATGAACATAAGGAGAGCCCTGCTGGATCAGACCAGTTGTCCATCTAGTCCGGCATCATGTCTCACACAGTTGCCAGCCAGTTATTATTGAAGACCTGAGGCCATACCCAGGGGCACAAGCCATTGGACATGAGCCAAAGGGCTCTTGTCCTTCAGCTCTAAGCTTGAGGGTTGCAGCCTGGAGCTGGCACAAGATCAGTCAGGAGAGAGAGCAAGATCTCCTCTGCCCTCAGAAGCCTTCACTCCACCACCACCCCGCTATTTATTTCTCTTATATTTTTTCCTTTTTTCTTTTTTCTATCGCTTTGGGTTTTCTTAATGTCAGAGACTGAGTAGTCACATTTGCTTTCAGTGTATTATCAAGTGCAATATACAATTGGTACTCATTTTCTTACACAGACACTGAGTCTGTTTATCCAACACAAACTTCAGAGAAGTATTGATGTAGAGATAATTGTTGTCAGATGTGGCTTTTTAGAGAGACCAAATGAATGATCTGCCCGTGGTGATCCATGCTCTGATCACATCCAGGTTACTGTAAGGCACTCTATGGGGAGCTGCTTTAGAAAACTGTCGAGAAACTTCAGCTCATCCAATATGCAGCAGCCAGGCTACTGCCAGGGGTGGAATACAGGGATTGTCAGTGATTGTTGCATCTCTGCACTGGCTGCCCACCTGCTTCTGGCCACAATTCAAAGCACCAGTGCCTTCCTTTAAGGCTCTAAATGACTTGGGGCTGGAATACTTGAGGGACTACTCCCGCTAGTATTGTCCAGCCTGTTAAGATTTTCATCACAAGCCCTCCTATCTGTGCCCCTGCCTACAGAACTGAGGCAGATGGTGATCAGACACATGGCTTTTTAAGCAGTGGCTCCTTTTATTGTGGATGTTAGTTAGTTAATGCAGCAAAATTGCAAACATGGAATCATGTTTGGTGAAACATGCCAGTATATTACGACAGATAAAACTGTTACTGAAGCTGATTCACATTCACATGTATTCTTTTAATACCAAAAGAGAAACAGAAACCTAATCTAAACAACACTATTCCCTGTTTAGCTGCACATGAGTAGGAGTATGGGTATGCCTCTTGCAAGCTTGCACAGGAGAGCTCAGTAGAACCATCTTGCTTCTTGTATGACCAGCAAGAGAGAGAGAATAAAAATCAAACAAAGAGACATAGGAGTCAGATGGAAACTTGCAGATCAGACAAAGAGAGGCATCATACAAATACAGTTTGCTTCTAACGTAACGGAAAAAATAGCACCCCTAGTGTCCAGGCATGCTGAGTTGCCTGTATTCCAACTCCTTTCCTGTGGAACGTCCCTGAGGCTTGCTTGGCACCTACATTGCTCTCTTTTACCCAGGCTCTGGGTGAAAGGGGATGCTCTTTTAACATAACGTTATAGTCTCTTTTCAGCCTGAGAAACGTTTAAGACTCATTTTAATCTGCTCTATGTTTTATACCCTGGCTACATTTTTAACATTGAGTTTTAATTAATTATTTTAATGTTTTTATTATATTTTATTTTGTAAGACACCTTAAGCGGGTTCCATGGAGAGATGGCATAGAAAAGTACCAAATAAATATATAAACGAGCCCTTGAAGGAGAACTGCAGAGTTTCAATTTCTTCATGTGAACATTTCAGTTTGTTGCTCTTATACAGAAAATACAGGCTTCATTGAGAAAAATAGGATCAGTACTGTAATAAAAATACTTTAAGCTTATACTTATTTTAAAAAATTGTCTAAGATGTTGCAAGACAACTATTTGTCTCCAAGAATTCAGAATGTGGTTGTGAAATGCTCCATTTCATATTTTTATAACTTGCAGCTAATCTTCATTTTGAAACCATTCAGATACATCCAAACCCTTTCAGATAAGGCTAGGTCTGATTATATTCACTAGCCCTATGCATGGGGAAAGCAGAGGAGATACAATGTTGGAGAAGCGGCAGCCTGCTATTTATTTATTTATTTGACTTATATCCCACCCTCTCCATGAATGGGCTCAGGGCGGCTCACATCATCATTAAAGCACAATAAATCAATAGTCAACTTTAAAAACAGATTTAAAAACTTATATTAAAATACTCTGGAGCCATTATACATAGGCTACTTTGGATACTAATAAAAGACCTACATAGGTCATAGCTAGAGATGGGCACGATCCAAAAAAAATAAACGATCCAGCTGATTGTGGATCGGTGCTGGCAACAATCCCAAATTAACGATCCGCACCGATCATCTCCCATTCCTGAGCCGTGGATCATGGATCGTGGATCGTGGATGCCAAAGTGGGGGGTGCTGCTATTCCCAGCTATGTGGGAAGGTGGGTGGTGGTGGCAGCCGACTCTCTCAGTCTCTCTCTCTCTCTCTCTCCAAAGGCTAGCAAGTAGCAAGCAAGAGCTCTGTCCCACTCCACTGCTCGCAGAAAGTGAAACCCAGCCTGGGAGCCCGTGGCATGGGTCCCATTCAGCAACACAGGAGGTCTGTGTTTGGCCGTCAGAGCTGCCTATCAGGGTTTGCAGGGATGAGATTGGAGTGCCCATGGCTACAGAACACCCCCTTCCCCCTCCCTCCCCTGGGTGCCTTCTCCCAACTGATGGCTGCTTTGCTGCTCCGTGGTTGGAAGGAAGCCTTGCTCATCAAGGAAAGCTGGGCTTCCATTCTGGTTTCCAGGGTGACAGAAGGAGGGCAAACAGAGCTCAGGCGTTACGATTGAAAAACACCCATGATAATGGTGATCGCGTGATCGTGAACTGGCGGATCATGATCATCCACGGCCAACGATCCAGCGATCGGGAGGGGCCTGGATCGGGGCGATCGGGCTCAGATCAGGGATCCAGACACTCAAGTGTCAGCAATCTATTCCCCTGGCAACGGAGCCAGGGGAATAGACTGCTGGCACCTGAGTGTCTGGATCCCTGATCTGAGCCCGATCGCCCCGATCCAGGCCCCTCCCGATCGCTGGATCGTTGGCCGTGGATGATCATGATCCGCCGGTTCACGATCACGCGATCACCATTATCGTGGGTTTTTTTCAATCGTAATGCGGATCGTGCCCATCTCTAGTCATAGCTGTGGGTAAAACGCATAGCCGAGGGCAGTCACAGAAGAGGTAGCAATCTTAGATAGGATAAAGGGGGACACCCACTGGTCCTCAACCAAAGTCCTGGTGGAACATCTCCATTTTACAGGCTCTGCGGAACTGTAATAGGTCCTGCAGGGCCTGGACCTCCAGCGGGAGAGTGTTCCACCAGGCTGGGGCCAGGGCAGAAAAAGCCCTGGCCCTGGTGGAGGCCAACTGGATGTCCCTCAGGCTGGGGACCACCAGGAGTTGTTTATCTGCGGAGCATAGCACCCTGCAAGGGACATAATGGGATAAAAAAAATTAAAAGAAGTGATTGCTAGCAATAGTAGTAGAAAAGCTTATTGTATTCTGCTATAGGCCATTACAAGTCACAAACAACAAACAAAACAGAAACACAAGCTTGAATAAAATTGATGTGACATAGTCAAAGCAGTAAAATTTGAAACTAGATACAACCATCAAACCATTTCCAATTGTCAAATTCATATAGGACAATAAAAGTATACACAGTTAAAACAGTAAAAACAGTAAAAATCCCCAATGTTCAATGTTAATGTTATCCCTTAAGCACAGCGTTTTTGCAGCCAGGGCATATAAAGCCATTTTGTGGGATATGTTAGCATCAGAGTCGGCTAATAAAACTGCAATCTTCTCAGGATCTGAGTGGGTACAACGGTTGGACATCTCAGAAAGAAATTTAGTCCTAGGTTGGGCATACAACGGGCAGTTAAGAATATAATGAGGTAAGTCCTCAATTGCGGATGTTCCACAGGCACAGAAGCGCTGGTCCTTAGGTATTTTACTGTAGCAGCCTGCTAAAACTGCGGTTGGCATTGTTTCGAAGCGTAGGGATGTAAAGGCTGCTCTAAGATTATAGTTTGCAATACTAACTAAGATGCTCTAGAATGATTGCACTTGAAGAGTTTAAACCAAGAGGCTGACTGACAGTTCAAGACCGCCTGTCTGTCTGTCAGGGCATCACCCTTATAGACACAGTCTCGAAGATGTAAGTTATTTGCTGAGGGGTTAAGAAGATCATCAGGGATGGAATATCTGTTTAATATATTACGAAAAAAACAGTGGTGCACTGGGTCAACTGATTGCTAGTAAATTAGAACGTGGAATGGTTAGCTATATCAAGCTTGTTACTATATAGTATTACACAGTGATTATTGAATAGATTTGTGATTGGTTGTTGGGGGTTTTCCGGGCTGTATTGCCGTGGTCTTGGCATTACAGCCCGGAAAACCCCCAACAACCATCGTTCTCCGGCCGTGAAAGCCTTCGACAATACACAGATTTGTGATTAATAAGCACTTATGATAAAGATCTATGAGGGATTCACTTGAGTAATATATGATAATTGCATTTTATATTGATATTGTGTATGTATTTTAATTCATTGTGTATGTATTTTAATTATCATATTTTAATTTTAGTGACTGTGTACTCTTTGATAAAGATTATATGAAACGGGTCACATAAGGATCTAGGTAACCCGTCGGAGGACCATACCATTTCCTATTGAACTCAACTTTACACAGCCATTTGGAATTAACATACAACAAGGATTGTCTCCATTTTTTATTGTAATCTTCACTCACCAGCTGGACTTTTGCTATTTGGGACCTGCAATTAGAGATTATGCTGGGTTGTTATGCATTTGCACTTTATGGACTGTATGGGCAATGAATTTGTATAGCATTTTGTAGCACCAGCACTTTATTATCTTATGGTACCTGTTTTTAGCAATTGTGTTAATGGTTTTCCATGTGTGAGGTGAAGAATTATATGTATAAGTAGTTTTTTACTGTGTGATTTGTGTATAAATGAATGTGCAAATAAATGAACTATTGGAGTTGTTAGTTAGGCATATACGTGGTTGTTGTTGCTATATAGCCTCCAGGTAGTGGCTGGAGATCTCTGGGAATTACAACTGGTCTCCAGGCCACAGAGATCAGTTCACCTGGAGAAAATGTCTACTTTTGGGGGTGGACTCTATGGAATTATGCCATGCCAAGGTCCTTTCCCTCCCCAAACCCCACTTTCTCCAGGTTTCTCCAGGTTTCACCGCCCAGATCTCCAGAAATTTCCCAACTTGGAGCTGGCAACCCTATAAATGCCTGAAGATTTGGGGTGAGATAGGGTTGCCAACCTTCAGGTGGTGGCTGGAGATCTCCCAGAATTACATCTGATCTCCAGGTGACAGACATCAGTTCTGGAGAAAATGGCTGCCTTGGAAGGTGAACTCTATGATATTTTACCCAGCTGAAGTCCCTACCCTTCTCAAACCCTGCCCTCTCCAGGCTCCACCCCCCCAAATTTCCAAGAACTTCCCAACTCAGAGCAGACAACCCTAGGTGAGACCAAGGGAAGGCAGGTTTTAGGAAGAGGAGGGATCTTGGTGGGGAATAATACCATAGAGCCCCCCTTCCAAAGCAGCCATTTTCTCCAGAGGGTCTCTTTAGTCTAAAGATCAGTTGTAATTCTGGGAGATTTCCAAGCCGTACCCAGAAGTTGGCAATCCTAGGTCAAATCCAGCATATGATGATAAAATTTAGGAAACTGAGCACACAACCTGAGCTTACAACTGCTGGATTTGGTTCACATTAGGCCACTGCAATGCTAGCAAATGGCATAAGAGGCGAGACAGGCATATGGGATTAACAGGAAGATGAGACTCATTTTTACTTTCTTCACTGCAAGAACTGAGTCTCATCCAATCCAGACTGGGCTTGAAATTCCATAACTCCTTTGCATTATATCATTCTCATAAGGCAGCAAGAAATGCAGGCATGTGACTTAACGCTGGAGACAAGAACTCCCCTGACATGTGTCATTCAGTAGGCAATCAAAGCTAAAATATACCGTTAACTGTTTACATGACCCATCTTAATATATCAAGCAGAGAATAAGTAAGGGAAGGAATTGAAATAAGGACCACTGTCTAGCCTAGCAACAGGCTTGAAAATAGATGACAGTCTGTAGCACCAGCAAACAATATAGGTGTGCCACGCATAGCTACAAAAAACCAAACAAAAACCTGTGCTATAATCACAAGGAATATTACAATTAGTATCTCTGTCACAGCTATTTATGAAAAATCTGTCTTAAATGCACAAAGTGTTTTTGTTCTGGCTTTAAAAAACTATTCTCTATCTTTTCGTGCAGAAGAACTAAAAAATAATTCAAGGATGCATGTACTGTAATTTGGAAACTCATGGCATAGTGAAACATTAAAAGGAATACGGCTCAGTGGACTGAAACGGTCTGAAAGAGTGGAATTCAACCCTCAATACGCTTCAGCAGTCTGCACCATGCCAACTTTCTTTTACCATTCCTCAGAACTGCCTGTGTCTCAGTTAAAAGAAAACTATGGCCTCATTACTGAGCCCCCATTAGCAGCATCCTACAGTGCAAGGAGAGTGCACTGTGCACAGGATGAAATGCAAAGCTTTCAGAGTTGCTGCTAATGGAATCATTGAGTTTTGGACCATAAATATAATTCTTGCTAAAAAACAGATACCATTTATGATTCTTGCAAAGAAAAACCTTAAAAAGCAAGTATTTACTCTTCATTAATAATTATGAGGCTAATTAATCTTTAGGGCTAAAGTTTCACATTGTCCTGCATACTTGTGTTCACTTCATTATTTCACTTTGACCTTTGTAGCATTAACAGTTTCTCCTGGCCTATCCAAATTCAAACTGCTTGTGTGTGAATTCATATATTTTATGCCTATGAAAGCTAGTTGGGCCTAAAGGCTCTGATCTTACGTTGCAGTTTTAGCTACAGTGTCACAAGGAGCACATTTGCCACTGCACCAACACTTGGTTCTAGTCCTTGCAACCAGAAATTGGCATGCTGCCTCTGCCCCTTTTGTCAAGGAAATCCACCACTGCACTGACTTTATTGCTTGTTGATCCTGGTGTGGGGCTCCCTTGGGTAGGTCTGAACTAAAGACCTTAGAATACTGTGCAAAAAGGTTGAAAGAAACCTGCCCTTTCCTAATATGGATCCTTTCTCTGCCAGCACCAAGTAGTTCAGTTCTGGTAACAAGTATTGGTAACTGTCAATGAGAATGCAATTCCATGGGAACATCTGAAGGAGGGTGGGCATCTCAAGTTCACACACCTTGCTGGAGGAGGATGCAGAATTTCTGGTTCTAATTTTACAAGGAAATGCAAGAGAAAAAGGAAGAGGTTGTAAACAGCAATACTGGCTCACACAAAATCCAGAACAAACAACAGAATCCACATAATACTTTATATTAAGGTCAACCAAAATGACACAAAAAATGACAATGTTTTATCTGTGTGATGCTGAAAATAACGGCCCTTCAAAGTTCAAACTATGCACAAAACATATTGCTCCTTTATACGCATAGGCTTAGCCAAACCATCCTTTCAGCCAAAGTCTTAGCAGTGAGAAGGAAAAACTGCATCTATAGGATGGAAAGGACATTCAGACAGTGTCATTAAAAACTCCTTATTATTACGAATAGTAAGAACAATCAGAGTTCCGTTTGGAGTCTTGCCTCCGAGTCCTAAACTCTTACAGAAAACCCAAAGCCCAGTGCTTTGTACCATATTCCTATATGTAGCTTCTGATTAGTCCTTTTCAAATAGTCTAAGTATATATTGTAAATTCACATAAAGAGAATGAGATCTGCTGCTGATCTCCATGCATTTATTGGAATATATGTATACAATCTACATGCATACAAGTATGCACATGTGGGACTCTGTCTATGCAACTGGAAATCCAGAGTATATGCATAAACTCTATGCATACTTACCAGACAGGTTGGGGATGGGAGATTTATTTGTTTGTTTACAAAATTTATACCCTGCCTTTCTGCACTCACCGGGATCACCAAGGCAGCTAATGGATTAAAAACAAACATAATAACATATCTTAAAAACCATTAAAACCAAACAAAAATACATCATTCAAGCACTTAAAACCAAGGTAAAATACACATACAGGACCAGGGCCAGATCGAGGGGGGGCAGGGGGGTAGCCTGCCCCCGGCACCACCAAAGAGGGGGCGCCGGGCGCGGCTGCCAGCCACCCGGGAGGCTGAGCGCAGGGTTGGGAGACCCTCGCCAGCCCCACCGATGGGGCGGCTGGCTGGCTTGCCACGTGTGCAGGACCTCCCAGCCCTGCGCTCAGCCACCAGCGCGGCAAGCCAGCTGCCCCAGCACACACCCTCTAAAACATAGAGCAGAAAAGAGGGATCACTGAGGGAACACAAGCCAAAACAAAAAGGTCTTCACCTGCTGGTGGAGATGGAAACAGAAGGGGACAGGTGAGTTCCAGAAGTTAGGGGCCATGACCAATAAGGCCCTTTCCTGGTTTGCTGCTTACCTAATCTCAGAAGGTGGTGGCACCCAAGCAGGATCGGGTAGGTTCATAAGGGAGTAGGTGGTTTTTCTGGTATGCTGGCCCAAAGCTTTAAAAGTCAACACAAGCACCTTGCATTGTGCCAGTTTAGATGGGCCAAGACTGGAGCAATGTGGTCCCTATGACCCACTCCAGTCAGCTTCCTGGCTGCAGCATCTTGCACCAATTGAAGTTTCTGAAAACATTTCAAAGGCAGCCTCACATACAACACATTTCAGTAATCTAATCTAGATGTAGCTATGGTATGCACTATGACTAGATCTTTTCTGCCCAGGAAAGGCCACAGCTGGCCAACCAATCTAAACTGGCAATAGACGCTCCTGGCCACAGCTGTCACCTGTTTATCCAGCAGTAGGCCTGGGGGTCCACTATCACCCCAAAGTACACACCTGTTCCTTCAAGGGAACTGAAACCCACCCAGAGCAAGTATGTCCTACTCTCCATCCCACATGAATTCATCGTATGTGCTAATGATGTTTCAACATGCAGAATAAAGTAGTTTCATCTACAATCGTCATAACTTTGGAAGGTGAAAGAATGCTGTGTTCCATGTATTTTTAAGAAAATGATGTTGTTGAGAATGGTGAAGACTAGGATTGTGCTACTGAGCATTGCACATACTGGACCAAAAGGGAAGGGCCTCTCTTTTATGCCAGAGATCCATCATATGACTCAGAAATAGAACAGCTAAGCTTAGCAGCATGCTTGTTGAACTGAGACAAATGGGATGAGCAGGTCAGACTGACGAGCTAATCAGTACTCTTCTGATTATGCTTCACAGACATATGCCACATACTGGAAAAGTTAATGAATGGGTGCCAAACCAGAGAGAGACCAAGGATGTCCTGTCCTTTCTGGACCACTGAGCAGCATCTTTAAAAGTACAAGTCACTGCTCAAATCTTATTTCTATTTTCATCTACCTGCAGAGTTTTGTAGACAATCACCCAGTGCATCTCAGTTTCTCAAACCACATGAGAAAGACCAGAGGGTTCTGATATTTTTCCTTTGAGATCCCAAAGCTACACAATGCTGTGGCTGGGGAGAAGAGTGGTAATACATAATATTTTTTGTTTGTTCTTATACTTCATTCATGCTTCAGAAGACAGTGGGGAGTATCTAGCCATACCACTCAGCAAAGTTTGAAGCCTTCCAACAGCTGAAGGAGCCTTTCTCCATCTTAAGCAGCTGTTCCATTGGAGGAAGAACAACAAGTTGAAGGAAGGCTCTTTGGGCTGGAGGAAGCTTCAAACTTTGCTGAGCAAAGCGGCTGGCTATGCCCCAGTAATGATTGTTTCATTCTTCACCTAGGGAAGAGAAAGAACAGTTTTGCATTGCATTAGGTTTTACAAAAGAAGCTGTAAAAATAAATTCTCTCTCTCAAAATAAATTCTCTCAAAGGGAATGTGCTAGTAGAGGTGAAACAACAGTAATATGTGGGGGGGGGGCTCTGAATACAAATATTAAGGCTCCCACCTGCTTCCCAAATCGCTTCAGCCCTGCTCCTTTGTTGCCTGGAAAGTCCCAAAATGTCACAGCATATCACACAACTGAACTCTAATTCTTCAGGGAATGTGATCTGTTTCCAGTATGTTACTGGTGTGTGTGAGCTATGGGGGGATTACTAATGTTTTAATAGACTTATAGACCTTTGTAAACTTATTTGCAAGCTATTTTCCATGCATGGGTTTAACTCCTAGAGTAATTACTCTGTGATTTGTCATGTTAAGGCAAAGAATTCAGATGCAGAAGTGTTAGGTAAAAGTATCAGAAATATATTAACCCAGCTGAAATGCCAACTTACAGTTAACACTTCACCCATACATAGCTTTGATAAGGTCCAGTGTTTAAATATAAGTTAATAATTTTGAATACATTTCAGTAACTTTGGAGAGATTTGCTGTTGTTGAAGAGTTAACGATTATGTCTCCCCACTCTTGCACACAAACATCATCCATTCACCCAATCATTTCAAGATACCTTCTTAAAGAAGAGCCATCCTCCCATTCTTTAATTGCAGAGAATATGTTTTATTATTTGTATATTGATTTTAGTTTTTGTTTTTATCAATTTTAACTGTTCACCGCCCAGAGCCCCTGGGATGGGCGGTATATAAATTGAATAAATAAATAAATAAAATAAAATCTGCATTACATTTTAAGGATTTGGATTACTGTTACACAAGTCTGGTGTGCACTTCCACCCACGTCCCTCAAGGGAAATGTGTGTGGGGAAAGGAGTTTCCTCATGTTCAACCCATGTGGAAGAAAGATAAGAATAAGTTTCTGTGATGTTTATCTGGTCACCATTCAACTGGCTTAATATGAAGGGGGTGCGGGTGTCTTTTTATTAAGATAATGATATTGTTTGGGGCCCATCCCTTTCTTAAGATGAGGTGCATGCTAGCAGAGCTTGGTCAAAGCTTTCATATTTTAATTCCAGAGGTAATTTCTGGTTTTTCCCTTGCCTTACCTCTAACCACTGCAATTCTACTTCTAAAGTATGGTTAGTGGTAAGGCATTAAGGCTAGTTCTGATCACTGTATCTCAAAAAGGATATTGCAGAGCTGGAAAAAGTACAAAAGAGGGTATGCAAGGTGATCAAGAGATTGGAGCACCTTTCTCATGAAAAGAACACACCAAAAAACCCTCAGATCTGAGCCCTCCCTTCTACCTCTCCTCACGCTTAGTGCAGAGATTGTAGACTTTTGATGTCTGTATTGGGCAACGTGGTAAACTGAGTTGTATTGCCATCCTGACAAATTCATATTTTAAACCAACAATAATTAATTCAAATCTTAGAATTCTCAGTTCTTCACACAGTGAAACAGAAACTCAGATGTGGGCACAAGCTTGTTCTCTTACAAGTTCTATTAAAATTTGTCATTTTTCTCAGTTCAGACATAAGAATTCAGTAAAACTGAACCTTGAGAAAACCATTTTAGAATATTGCTGTAGGTCAGAACAAGTTCCCTTACAGAAACAATATTTCAGATTTAAACCAGAACAGGAAAGGAGCTTTTTCTTCCTTTCTCCCTGTTAGAGCTAGTTCTTGAGAGACGTCTGCTTCATGGAAACCAGAAAGAACCTGGGAATTGGTGTCATGAGGCACACATGCTGTTTATTAGTCCCTCTATTCCAGGACTTATGAATCTGGGGAAACAAAGCTGTTATGCTTATAAATTATCTCCAGGCTCTGCTTCATTTACTTTTCTTCTGCTAGGAAATAGACCTATAAAACAGAGCCATCCATCCTGACCTGAGGATGATGGGACCTGGTGAATGCATTCCAACTCAGCCTCCAGTGCTTAGTGATGTGCTCACTGAGATCTGTTCCAGGAGTAACTGCTCCAGAGAGGATAGAGGGAAGGGAAACAGACATGGGCCATTGTTGGTACTGAGTAGGCCTACTAGGGTATTCTTCTGCCTATCCAGAGCAGCTTGGAGACATAGACAGGAGTTGGACCAGGCTAGACTTTACTGGGTCTAGATGGTTGTTCAGACCTATACACTTTGAAGGTTTAGTGAGAAGTCATAAAGCAAGGTGTTTATCATGACTCAGGAAGGAGGGAAGGAGAGAAAGGTAAAACTGGTAAAATCATGTCACTATAGTTTTTGCTGAGCATTTGTGAAAATTGGAACGGCTAAATAAAATGATGCATTCCAAGTCTGAAATAAACAGGTTCTCGTACTTTTATCATCACAAGCCCCTTGACGTTACGGTAACAACTGGGTCTTTTCCTGTGGTAACTAAAACAAAGCCAGGAAGCAGTATTTACTTTTCCTCTCAACCTATGGACAAAGGGATCAGAAGAAATGGAAAAGGATTAGGATTTACCTGCAGCACGCTTAAAGGGTCCGGGAAACCAGCAAGAGTACCTAGAAAAGAAGTGCCCAGTAATTTGTGAGAGGGGCTACAACTCAGCAGTACAGATTTGTAAACAGCAGTTCCCAATTTCAGTCCTTAGCAACTCCAGTTTAAAAGCATATCAGGTGGCAGGGCTAGGGAAGACCTCTGTCTGAAGTCCTGAGAAGCTGCTACCAGTCAGAGCAGACAGGACAATACTTGATGCTGTGCTGCTGCCCCCACTGCCCCCATGTCAAGCCCATCTCAGCTAGGGACTCGTCTTAGGAATGCCAGGTCACCAGCCGGCATACCCAGGAGCATTTGGAGCATGGCATCAGGCAGAAATGACATCTAGCAATGTATGATGTCACATCCACCTGAAAATCCTGTTGTGACCTAAGTGTGTGAAACGGTGCTCTACCTGCCCCCCCCCCAACTCCATGGTATTTATCCTAGTTTAATTGAGCCCAGAAACTTGAAGTCATCCCACAAACAAACTGGCAAAGTAGATATTCTAAAAGCTCAGAAACATGCCCAGATTTACTTGCTCTAGTCAGCAACAGGATAGCTGAATTTTGCACTAACTGAAGCTTCTGCATTGTCTTCAAGGGCAGCCCTTGCTGCAGTAGTCTAGCCTTGAAGTTACAATAGTATGTTCAATATGACTGGATCAGCTAGATCTAGTCTAAAATATTATTACTCAAATTCTGAAACATATACACTGGATCCCTGTTTGTTTCTGGGCTCAATTAAGAGTGCTGGTTTTGTCCTTTAAAAATCTAAACAGCCTTGGTCAGGATTGCCTTCTTCCATATTATCAGCCCTGCACACTTAGCCTACTGGTTGAGTGCCGGTCTTTTCAATGGTGGCACCACGGCTATGGAATTACTTGCCAAGGGAACCCTGAATCATAACTTCCTATATATGAAGGTTTTTTAAAGCAAGTTTTCAGCTGTGACGAATCAGAATGATTACTGGGCTCTGTAATGGATTACAACATTTATAGAGATTGGCTTGGTTTTTAGATCTTTTCTAACTGAAATTTGAATGTTGTGTATTATTGCATATTTGTTGTTAGCTCTCTTGAGCGGCTGATAAAATGGGATAAAAATATAAATAATCCAAATAAATACATGGTCCTATGTTCTGTCTCAGTAGCCCTTTTCACAAGTTGCAGTGAAGAAATATACATCCTACGTGTATGTGTGTACATCTGTTTTTAAGAAAGAGCCAGTGTGCATTCTCTTTAAAAATAAAACCAGGGACCAGTACCAGGATTATCTGCAGTTTCAATCACACATTCAGCTGTATATGTGCTGAGTGTAACCTGAAAATTATTCAGTACATGTATAAAGAAAAGAAGTGTACACTGTACACAGATTGTACATGCGTTCAGTGTAACTGATGAACAGAGCTAGTGTCTGGCAGCTTCATGTTCTTCTACCAATGGCCACATGCAGCTTCATGTTCTACAAAGGTAGCAATGGAAGAGCACTCTCTGCCTCTTTCCTAGGCACATTATAGAGCCAGTTCTGCATGGTATTATCCTACATGTGGCTATATATACTTTACTTCAACCTGGTGTGTAGTTCCAGTTGTATAGGTCCAACTATGTTGCTCTAGTTGACAGATGACTTAACCTACTGGGATAGAAAGGGAGAAGGTAATGCATCTCTGGCAAATTAGTGCCCTTATCCAGTGTATCTTGTCTCCCATTTTCAGAATAAACACTGTAGAATACAAGTCTACCACATTTGCACATGCTTGCTAAAGACAGGCTCAGAGTTTAAAAGCTGAATTTGGTGCAGTCAGATAAGTTGTCTTAGACCTTCTAGATATACTACTTTTCACATTACCACCAAAACACAGCATATGGGCACAGAATCTCATGGTATTCTGGTTATGGGAAGTGTCTTTGTACACAGTTTCAATTATTTCAACAATGCCATTGCAATCCTTGTGCACAACCCCCTCCCTCACTCCCAAAAAGCATACAAAGGTGCTGCTGTCATCATGCTGAAAGCCAATCTACACAAGCATGGTGCTGCACTTGTTGCCAAGTAGGCCCCCTCCCCTGCTTTAAAGCCTGCTATGAACTGTGTTAAAGTTTCCTGCATTGCTGTTTCACTGCTACACCAAAGATTGCTTTACACCTGTGTGTGTGTTAATACACGTGTCAGTTTCCTGCCTGCGTGTCAATTACCCTGCTGCTGTAATAGACTGTGTAGTTTACTGACTCCACGTTTGGATAACTGCACAAAGGACTCTCTTTCTGGGCAGCCCTGCCCTGACCTGTATCTGGACTTCCCAGTGTGTGTTTGGACTTTATCACAAGTGTGCCCCGTGCCTGCATTGCCATCTGCCACGGACCGTGCCTGT
Source organism: Eublepharis macularius (assembly GCF_028583425.1). Lineage (NCBI taxonomy): Eukaryota > Metazoa > Chordata > Lepidosauria > Squamata > Eublepharidae > Eublepharis > Eublepharis macularius. The sequence continues at coordinate 81,401,775 of NC_072796.1, read as the reverse complement.
TCCCTGCCTTGGACTGTGTTTTGAGTGTTGTTCCCCTGCCTCCATGGAAGCCTGCCTCAGATGGGCCCAAGCCGCTGCTAGCAGCCGGGCGCCAGCCGGGGAAACCTCCAGCGAGCCTGGCTAGGCGCTCCCTGGTCAGTTCCCGCCTGGAGCCTCCCGCGGGCCGGTCCCCGAGCTTGCCCCAGCTACCGGGCAGCCTGCAAACCAGCCCCAGCTATGCCCAGCCGGCATCCATGTTCTCAGGCAGCCAGAAGACCCTGAGAAGAAGACTGCTTTGGGAAGCCATTTCGGCGAAGCGGGCACACCACGTCCGCAGCGAGAGCCCCTCGCCCCGCTCTGCATATCTTAGGAGCCGCCCCGGAGAAGGAACTAAGTGCCGACCATCCCAAGCACTTAGAGAATGCATCTCAAAGAAACCTCCGCATTCCAGAAGCTGATGACATCAGGACAAGCCCTGTCCGCTGGAACATCCTTTCAGCCCACTTGGATTTCCCCCTCCCTCTTTTGTCCCCTCTTCCTGAGGTGTCACTTATCACAATCTGATTACTAAAGTGGCCCATCCAAGCCATTCAGTAGCCCATTAGACCCTTTGTTTTAATCTGTGAGAACCACCAAGTACAGCACCAGCCCCAGGGTACGTTTTGGGGTATTTAAGCCGGCCTCTCAGACCGCATGGTGCGCGTGCCATCCTATCCAGACTTCCTTGCTGTCCGTCTGTGGTTCCAGTGCTGGCATTGGACCACCACCCCCGCTGCTGTGTCTCTGCTTCACTCCAGGATAAGTGAGTATTCCCCCTATCATCGTTGGGAACCAGCTAATGCGAACGTCTCTGTATTTCCTACTCTGTATCTTCCTAGATCTTGTGTGTTCCTTGTATGATTGTGCAAGTTAGGCTTACGCCACACTAAATACACGTGTTTGGAACTTATTCGTTGTCTGCCTCTTTCTCACTAGAGTGTCTGGGATCGGGACCTCCGTATACATAGGTTATGATCCGCGCTTAATTTTAAGTTACAGACTGCTACAGCTAATTCCCCATTATAATAAAGAGCAGTTCTGGTAACACACTCACACTGTTGCAGATGGTATAGCTGCCACTTGTAGATGGCTGCACGTGTGAATTGGGCCCAACACTATATTCTAAAATATGTGCAAATCCCACATGAGTAAATTTCTATTCCAGTGAATGGGAACAATGAAGATTGGATATGGGTAGCAATGGTGCTTTAATCACCATCATGTTTACCACCTCTCTTCTTTTTGCAGGAAAGAAAAGACCAGCATCCAAGGAAATTCTGAGCTGCATCTTTTCCTTTTCCATTCTCATTGTCATGCTTTAGCTGATTTGACATCCCCTGCACAAAAGGCTGTCCCTTCTGTTCTGTCTATCTTAGATGGTATCAAGAAGAGAGTGAAAAAAAAGCAGCACAGCTGGTAAGACAGTGATCCCAAAAATATACAAAGGCGTACCGTAGGGAATAGTCATCAACATAAAGTGAACAAGCACCCAGACTATTGATTACATGCTGCTCACAGAACACTGGGCATTTCTGCCAACTTCTTTCCACTCAGACGCTGAGCTACAGACAGCATGTTGTACTTTGCATCATCAGTTTTGATGAATAATGCACTGATAAACATTGCAGCCAATATTCTGTTAGAGCTGAGAAGCCAGATGTCATCTGGACCTCCAATAGTTTTAACCCTGGGCCAGAGACAGACAGTGAAATAAACACTCGACTGCATTGCAGAATGGGCAATTCCTAAATGCAAGTTTATGTTCAATATTAGTGTAAACTAGAAAACATATGGGAAATTAAAAGCCCTAGCAATTTTTTCTCCACTATAAATAGGTAAAGTGATGCAGAGATGCTTTCTGAACACATACTTGTTTGATCTAGTTGTTCCTGACCTCATCATGACCAGCTCCACATATTTGACAAACCAGGAGCATATTTGTAGCCTTTAAACATAGGATAGCTAATATCCAGGGGAAGAAACCTGTGAGTGAGGCCAAACATTGGGCCCACATCATGAACTTGGAAGTTCCCAGGAAAGGCAGTAAAGACGAGCTTCATACAATCACAGTATTTCTAAAGAACAAATGAGAACTGTGTGACCCCCCATGAAACGATGACAATGTCAACAAAAATGTGCTTCTTGCCAAAACAAGTAAAATCCTCAAAATTTGGATCTTTCATCCATATCAGATTTGGGACTGCAAAAATACATGGTAGGACACATTTCAGATTTATGAAAAAGTTATCCGAGATCTCAGTGAAAATGGAGGCAAATCTTTATTTAGAAATTACCGGATGAGCAATGCCCTAAAAACTTGCCTCATAGTCTCAGCTTCCACCAATATTTTTTTTAAAAAAAATAAATTATTGTGAAATTAGTGCTAAGTTAAGAACTTACACTGTTGTATGCAAGTTATCAGAATACATTGCTTAAAAATAAATATCAGAGTAAAAAATCAGGGGCTAGAAACATAGTCAGAACATGTATAGTTTAAATATTTGAATTTTCTTGTCCCATTGGCTGGGGAAATTGTGAAGAGCGCCATACTGGGTACTTAGCTGCCCTATCAGAAGTCTGTGTCTTTGACACAGTAGCCTCCCCTCTCTTTCCTCCTCCCCACCTATGGCCTATACTTCTGTCCCCATCGCTCCATCTGTCCCCTTACTTTAAAATATGGCATTCCTGTGTCAGCTGCATTTCATTTTTCTCAGGCTAGTATTTCCACCAAGGAGTTCAGGTTGTTCATGGCTCTCCCCTCCTTTCCCCTTCCTCTCCCCACAATGACCCTGTGAGGTAGGTTATGCTGAGAGAAGTGACAGGCCAGAGGTCACTGGTGAGTTTCATGGCTGAAGAGGAATTTGAACTGAGGCCTCCTCAGTCTTTGTACAGTGCTCTAATTAGTATACCACACTGACTTTTACAATAGGTTCAAAGATGGATAAATTCCAGGCTAACTGAATCAAACAATTTGATCTACAATTGTTAAACAATCACTGTTTCCCCCCTCTCCTCTTTCCCAAATGATAAAACTGACAACAAGAAATGCTGCAACCCACACAGTAGAAGGAGAGTTCACTATGGATGAAACCTATATGTGTGTTCCTACTTCCAGACCTATGAAGAATGTAGTCCCTTTCACACGCCAGTGCATTCGCTTGAGAGAACAGGAACAGTTCACAGTGATATCCAGGACAGAGTTAACAAAACAATTACAATTTCTGAAATTCTAGAACCAAAGAATAATTAATATTGGTTTGTGCGGGGGTGGGGGGGTGCTTTCCAGCTGGTGGATAATAGTATTTAACAGGAAAGCAGGCTCTTGCTAGGCAGAAATTACGTTTCAGTGGTTTCAAAGAATGGAAACATGAAAACTATCATTTAAGTCCTAATTTTTGTTTGAATCAAGAAAGAATAAAACATTCCACCATTATAAGCTCAGAGATTCTGTGACAAATTAGAATTCCAAATATTGTTCAAGAGGGGGTTCTTAAATATAAAAGGCCAAATGACCCTGCTAAAGGCTGCTCTTGCCTATTAAATCAGAGAAATAGTTCAAAAAATGACTAACTTGCATGAAAATAGGACCCCCTTAATACTGCCAAGAGCAATTAACTCTTTGCTGAGCAAATAGTGTACATGGAGTTTGAAGAGAACTAAAAGCATGTTTGCTTAAAACTATTATATTCTCCATGTAGAATATGTAGGTGGGGAGAATATCATCTTGAAGAATAATTTCACTCTACACTTTCATGCTGGACCAAATAACCTAAACTACAAATCAGCGCAAAGATATGCTTCATACACTGCTCTCATTGACTTCAGTGAGTGGTTCTGCTCTGACCATACTGGCAATAACATGACAATAAGTGCATAACACTTTCTTTGATCCATGTGCACACAGGGTTAGCACCAGCAATTGAAGTGAAAGTATAATGAAGTTCCAAAAATCATATGTAAGCTGCTTTCCACAGCTCCCCTGTTTGCAAGACAGGGTATCGTGATTTGATCTCTTTCAGCAAGTTTTCTCCTCAATGGGGAGGACTCAGCATGGCTTACATAATTTTCCTTTCCCCACAACAACCCTGTGAGGTAGGTTAGGCTGAAAGTGCACGACTGGCCCAAGATCACCCAGTAAGCTTCCATGGCAGAGTGGGGTTTTGAACCTGGTTCTCCCAGATCCTAGTCCAACACTCTACTACACCATGCTGGCTCTCTGAAGTTGAAATGAAATGCAGTTGTCCCGTCCACTGAAGTGAGTGAGATGGCCTTAGTAGGTAGAGAAGGTCTGCATGTGCACCAAAACCTCCACTACAGATTGTTGGGTTAATACATGGTAATACTGCTGAAGTAATTAAACTCTATAGCTCTGTCTGCTGATGGGAAACCAAGGCACAAATGAATTAGGGATATAGCATATTATGGCCATTTCACCTTATATCTTGGAGCGGGGATGGTTTTCCACAGGAATGGATGAGTTAGGGCTTGTGGCCTTTACATACTAATTGCTCTCCTAAATTCAGAGACCAAAAAATGCAGACAAGTGAAATTGGAAATTCAGAGAGGCAAGTGAAAATGGGAGCTGAAGCTCTACATGCATGATCTATCAGGAAATGTGTCATGAAGCAAGCAAGTTTAATATGCAGAACTCAAAAGTAGGCTTACTCTCAACTTACTGAGGAAGGGGGAAGCTCCTCCTCATTTGACTCTCCTTCGCACGGTCTTATTGGTACCAATTGCAGTGCCTTGCATAATTGAGCGGTATTCTAAAGGGTGCTTCTACCATGAAACTAACAAGGGAAAAGCCCTGAGTAACTCAAGGTTCATAATAACATTGCTCCTAAATTTGATTAGCCAAAAGGCCAATAAAAGCAAAGCAAGAGAGCAGCACCCTTTAAAATGGTATAAAACAATTAGGAAGAAACTGGCACGCACCAGAGAATGGCTAGGACAAAGCAGTAGATCAAAAATACTTATATAAATAAGAAGTAAGCTGTGAAAAGATACAGAGGCAGTGACTATAGTGGAATTTCAATTACCCTGACACTGATGGGTAAAGCAGCAATAGAGTCATTAGAAACTGGATGCATGTTCCTAAATGTAATATAGGGCTATTTCTACTGTCTGAAGAGCAATCAACAAGACCAGGGGCTATTCTGGACTTAGTCCAAGGAAATGAAAGTAGGTGAAATGAATAGCATGATGCTAATAAACCCTTAGGGCTATGTTATCATAATATCATCAGATTGGAAACACTTCCAAGAATATTTGTGTGTGAATGGTTACCAAAGTACAACTCTACAAATGGAATGAGTTGGAGAAAGTTGATTGGAATCAACTGTTTGTGGACTGTAATGGGGAAAGTATGCATTAGTTAAAAACGGAATCTGACATTTCTATTTGCTTCTGCTTTAATCAAAAAGCTTGAATTATAACAGAGAGAGAAACTGGAGTGGTTTCAGAAAGGCACAATAAAAGTATCAAAACATTTTCCTTATTCAAAAGGACAAATACCCTTGAGGAAAGGGAGATTTGGCAGATATAAAGCCAGGAAGAGAAACATTTTGAGAAAACCAAAAAACAACAATATGCACTGAACATTTATATCAAAACCAAAGCCTAGTTTCTTAAGTATATGTGTGCAATGTAAATGGCACAGTTAGGAATGTGACGAGAGAGAGGCAAAAAGCAAAGATGAAACGGATATGTGATAAAACAGGGAAAAATCCAGAATGTCATGGTACCTGTTGTTTTTGGTTTAAAGCTCATCTACTCAGATGCTGTTCAGTAACAGAAAACACTCTTCTTATTTGTCTTTTCAAATTAGAGTGCTAATTGTTAAGTGACTTAAATCAGTGCATTGTATACAATGCAAAATTTCTGCTTATGCTAGAGCTGTTGTGCAACTAGAAACACAAGAAAAAGACCACAGCAGCTGTTTCCACCAAGTCATACATATTGTATTTTCAGTTGCATTTCCACTTGCTCAACAACTTATTCAATAAGTCTTTCGGAGGAAAATATTAGGTGCTGCATAAGATCTTGCACAAGTGGAACTGCATATATGTCTCCAGTTGTGCATTGCTGGATCCAAGCCAATGATTCCACTAAGCTTGATCAATGAGTACTCTCATGTCATTAAAAGGCTTCAGGGTTGGGCCACCAAGACTGGACAGACATCAGATTGGATCCAACCATTTTCCACCAGTGAAAAAGGAAGAGGTCCCCTTTAACCACCAAAAGGCTATGTTTAGGATCATGGGACCTGCACAGATATGACAGATTACATTTTTTAAAAGCCTGGAAGTTCTGTACAAACAGCTGAAAGACCGTTAACAGTTAATCCCTCAAAGACACAGAGAGCTTTGAGTGACAGGATACCCCAAAGAACCTGATTGGGTAGCATGAGCTGGAAAGGGAAGGGTTTTTTTTCCAGCCCTAGCTGAGACGAATGGAATGGGAAGAGTTGGGAGATGGAGTCCTGACTGAAACCAGTTTAACCGACAGGAGAACTTGGGAAAAGTTGGCAAGGACATTTGGGAAGTAGGTGCAGACCCCCATTTGGGCCAAAGAAAGGGGATAGATCTTCTAAGGAGATGACTTACCCTACCCAGTCAAACGGAGGTTGTTCTAGAGAGCGAAGAGATCCTTAATGGGGTATGGTTGGGAACTGCTTTTTGGAAACCTTCAGGCAAAAACTGAAGGAAATCACTGGTGTTTGAAGACAAGGAGTTTGGGGAACTAGAAAGTAGGTATTAGCATTCCTAAACCCCAAAGAGAATCCTAAAAGATAGTGTACTAGAATGTTTGGGGGAAACGTGGGAACAAAAACCTCTATAAGAATGTAAGTATCTGTGAAGAGCATAAGAACTAAAGTCTGTACATGTACTGTTTTTATCTCAGAGATTTCTATGTTAAATTACCTCAGAAATGTTCAACCCCTGAATTCACCTGACCTTTCCCCTCTAAAATAAATAAAATAGTTAATTTTAGAATTTTAAAAATGCCTCTGGTGCCATTTCTGCTGTTTAAGGACAAAGAGGAGAGAGAGAGGAGGAGGAAGCATCATAACAGACAAAAGACATGTGGGCTAGGGGCTGTAGTTGGAGGGGAATAGGCTAAGATGGAGGGGAAACGCTGGCTGGATCCAGCCCATTAAGGTTATTCTCACACATCCACAACCAAATTATATTAGTTAACCAGCGAGCCAGTATTATGTAGCGGTTAGTGTTAGACTAGAATCTGGGAGAGCCAGGTTTGAATCCCTACTCTGCCATGGAAGCTCACTGGGTAATGTTGGCCCGGTTTCAAACACTAAGTCAAACCTACCTCACATGATTGTTGTGAGGATAAAATAGAGGAGAGAAGAAAAATGTGAGCAACTGTGAGTCCACATTGGGGGGAAAGGTGAGGTATAAATGAAATAAATTAAAAAACTCTGATTTTATTACATTCTATATCACTTTCCAGTATACAAATTATCTGATTTATCACAACGTCCCAGTGACATGGTTTAACTTTAGGAAATGCCTCCTTACCATAATTTACCTATTTATATATTTATTTACTACATTTGTATATTACTTTTCTGACATTGTATTTAAGGTATTTTGGCATTCTAAATAATTGTCTACACAGTAGAATACACATGGCCCAAAAGGGGAAAGTAACAGGAGGGGAAGTGGAAAATGGACAGTTCTTAGCTGTCTTGTACAATGTTCACTTAATAATTAGGAAAAGTGGTTGCTCAGGAGACAGTTCTATGATGAAAGGAACCAAATGGCAGTTGGTCACCTTGCCTATGGCCTCTCTGCCTCACTTTCCTCTCTGTTCTAGCTGGAACTTGAACTCTGTTCTAGCAGGAACTTGAATAAACACCTCTGACTAAATACCTGTCAGCTATTTATTGGTATGGCATCATTGGTCAAATCCACTTTAAATGTGTGTGCGGAGAGTGCCCTCAAGTCATAGCTGATTTATGGCAATCCTTGAACTCATGGCAAGAAACTAACAGAGGTAGTTTGCCATTGCTTGCCTCTGCAACCCTGGTTTTCGTGGAGGTCTCCCATTCAATTACTAGTCAAGGCTGACCCTGCTTTGCTTCCAAGATCTGACAAGATCAGGCTCACCTGGGCTATCCAGGTCAGGGCCCACTTTAAGTAACAGCTTGTTTAAAAAAAATGTTTTCTGTTTTCAGAAAGACTATCCAGGACAGTATATGTTACTCTTGGGTTGTCTCTGTAATGTGCAAGAATTTCTGTGCATTCAAAAGAAAACCACCATCTCCTGGAAGCAACAAGGCTTTGTTCAAATCTTGAAAGTGGTAATAACAGTATCTTCAGGATACTCAATGGTGGTGACCCATTTTTTCTCCTTCCTGTACTCATGTCAGATGTGTATGGTCTCTCTCAAGGTAGGATTTACGAATCATTTGTTACCATCTAGTGGGAATTGTAGGCTGCAAAGAAAATGCCCAAATCTAAAGAGATTTTTTTTAGAGAGAATTTGTTAACAAAACAAATTTTACTGCCAGTGGAATGCTGATGTCATATTTTCTCATCATATTTACCTGAAATTCTTCAGCAAAAATAAACTGTGAAAGGTATTGCTATGATGAGTAGAAGGCAGGTACATGGCTGGACAGGACAAAAAACTGTTGGCTATCCTTCTATAATTTCTGCAGGATCTTCCACGTGGAAGCTCCCTGAAGATTAAATTTCATAATCCACATCAAAATGGCAAAAGCAAGAAACAAGAATAAATAGCAAAGTGACTGAGAACTAGATAGCTCAGATTACTCCAGAAAGTGAGCAAACCCCAAATGAATAACCCCAGGCTGCTTAACATTCGTATCAGAAAACTATGCCTTCTTAAATTTTAGATCAGATACATCCTATTCAGGATGTTAATTCCATCCAAGAAATCATCCCAAATAAATTTGTATTGGAATGAATCCACAGCATTGAAGCTGTTGTAGACCCTTGATGACCCAGATGAAACCAGTGGGGGAGAGATGATCTTTAACCCATCATGATCTCAGTGGTCTATAACTGAAACAAGGGGGAGGGGGAGTCGTAAAATTAACCAACTCAGATTTGAAGCAAATCTGGTTAAAAGCACAGAATAAAAGGTCCTTTGTTCCCACAATGGTTTCTAATGAGACTGTTTCAAAACTACATGCCTTTAACCTATCCCAGATGTTCACTTCAAGTTCAAATTCATTCAATATTACTTATAAACTGAAAATTAAAAAACCTTTTGATATCCATTCCCAGAAGAGTTCCTGAGGCCCAATGTGCAGAAAAAAAATCCATCTTGTGTTTAGATCTTGGCCACCAAAAGAAAGAAGAGTGTTAGTATTAATCCCTCTTCCACAGTGGAAGTAGGCTATGTTGTGGTAGACAGAAAGGGTGTGATGTGGAAAACACTTTGTTGCTGCTTCAGGAGGAAGGTGTATACTTGCTGCCAAGTTCAGCACACATACCAGCCAGAAGAAGGAAAGCAAAGCATGCTTGACTAATCAGTAGATCATACCCCCTCAGGAATGTTGTTGTGTTGTCTAGTTGGCAGACTTGTAATACTCTGCTGAATATTAGGAAGGAAATTCTGTCCTGTTGCATGTGTTCATATACATATTTCCACAGCCATTCTCCCTCTCTAAGCAGCTCATGGCAAGATTTAAATCTTGGTAGTGAAACCTGGCTCTGGATTTTTCTCACAGTTCTCAAATCTTTAGTATTCCATTAGTTAGAAGAGCTGAACTTATAACTTGGATTCAATTCCTAAATGTCCCTAAGAGCAGAATCATAAATCTCAGTTTGATAAATAAGGGCCAGTTCCGACATTATATACCGAGATTCCTATCAGGACCTGAACATAGTTTCATCTCTGGAAAATTACACGGACAATTAATTCTGATGTAATGTTTCTGTGTATATGTGCTTGAAGGATCATCCCATGAACACCAAATGTTACAATGGAAGAGGCCTCGGGTCTCTCTTATTTATGAAGCAATAACATCTTTTAGATTTTCATCCCATATAATGGTAGGCAGACAATGAAGCTGCATCCCTTTCCACTGGATTTCAGTGGTTGGGATACCAAAACCAACTTTGCAGATTTTGCTTAATTACCTGAAGTTAAAACTCTTCCTTACCAACTAAAGACAATTATTTATACATGGTAGTCTTTTAGGTGTTTGTTTTGAAAACAACCTAACAAAAAATAAGGAAAATACTCTTTGGAAATATCTTGCTGAAGTCACCATTGCTTTATTTCAAACACCCACATTACACTGACCAGTAGAGATTATTGATTACTCTAATAATAAAGGTAATGTTGTTTAATATTCATAATTCAGATCAGAAAAGTCCTCTACAGCGATTAAGGCTGTTTCCACACAGCCAGTCTTTCCCACCCTTTGCCCGCTTTCTGTGTTGTGTTTTGCTGGGTTGCTCTGAAGCCTCCACACACACTCCCCAAAAGTGCTTTCCTTGTGCTTTGAGGTCGCAGGACAGCCTCCATTGTTCTTAGAAGAAGCAATTTTGGAGGGGAAGTCAGGCACTTTCGTCATCAGTGCTGGCCTCTCTTTAAAGTGTTTGTTGGTGCTCAGCACATACGCAATTGCATGCGGAGAGCTTTGGGGGAGGAGCTGGGCTGTGATCAGACTATTCCTCAGAGCACTTTAACCATTCACATGCCCAAGAATGCAGAAAAAGTGCTTTGTCAGCCCACAGCAAAAGAAAAGACCAGAGAAAGTGCACTCCCAGAAAAGGCGCCGAAAAACGGAAGCCAAGCAGCCTGCAACTGTTTTGCAAATGAAGATGTCTGGATTCATAGGGAAAAGCCACCAGTGTTCCATGAGTGGGCTGTCCCTATAAGGACTTGTGGAAATGGACTTAGATCTATATATCTTGAGGATGCACATCAAAGTTGACTGGACAGATTCATAATGGCCAAAGACTCTTATTCGTTATTCTTTCTTTCTTGATTGTTGTTGTTGCAGTCCTCTCCTCACACCCATCGAAACAGGTTGAGAAGTGACATGGGGAGAGAGAGAAATGTTACCTCCCCTCTTGTGAACAAGCTAGTGCACAATAGCATATTTAAAAATACTTCATTTGGGACCTGTAACTGCCTAATGGGGTGGAAACCCCATTATATAATTCCTTTACAAAGATTCAAACTACATGTGACAGCAGAAGATTCATATGTTTAAATCTGAATCTGACCTAGTTTTGATAAAAATGGGGAACAGGGGAATCACTCTACCTGTGGTTTATTTCTCCATATGCTGTCCCATGACATCACTGTTTCTTCAGCTGACCTGCAATATCCAAAATGATCCCTACCTGACGGGAAATGTATCTCATCTATGGAATTCCTTCCCTGCAACAATTCACCTAGTATCTATTCTTAATGTGTAGGCATTTTGCAATAATTAGTATCATATGATTCATTATTGTTGGCTGGAATTTTTTAGTGGCTTTAAAATCTTCTTTTAGTTGATGCTTTGGGTCCTATTTATTACTACTAGCTTATTGCTGTTGGTTTCCACCAATACACTTTTGTATTTTATCATCTATTTTGTTGCGAACTGCCTTGGGAATTTTGCTTGGGATGTGATCTAGAAATAGTACACATAAATAGACAAGAAAGTATATATACACATAAATAGACAAGAAAGTATATATACATGTACAAAAACACACACAAACAAACACAGAGTGATATTTGTACTAAACTAACCTTGATTGATGTAGGATGTGAAATCAAATTTCACAGAACTTTTCATCAGGAAAGAGGGAAACCAGCCAAGTGCCAACCTACATGATAGTCAAACTTGCCTGATACTCTGCTTGGCTGGAATAGACCACTTGCCCACAGTTGCAGATGGCAGAAACTCGTCTGAACAGTCTCCATTTAAAACACACCATTGACATACAAAACTACCGTGTCATGGAGAAACTTTCCTGCAACAAATGCATCACACAAGCTTGCTGAGCACACTGTTATGTTTTAAGTCTTAGTCGGAGTGCAATGTACACAATTGGAGGCAGATACATATTTGAGATTTTCCATTTTTTCTGTCTTATGAACAGAACTTTCTATAGCGGCATTCTCTTTCTCAGCCTCTGCAACCAATGCAGCAGTAACTGATCTATCATATTGAATTCTGTGGTCCCAAAGAGGCTGTCAACCTCTTTGGGACACAACACCACATAAAATGCCATGAAGGACCCAAATGGAGAAATGGATACAGAAATGGGGAAAGCTACTTCAGAGTTTTACAGCCTTCTGGCAACGTTAATGTGGCTTTGCAGAACCAACCAATCAAAACACACTAACAAAAAATAAGTCAGTTCTTGGGGGAGATCTGTGTGATAGCAACTGCAGCTCCAGTCTGCAGTTATATTCTGGACCAGGGTGAGTGGGATGTACATACTTTATGGAAGGCTAGAAACTTGTTACATGAAGTCATGTCACCATCCATTGAAGAAGCCTCAAGACTAGTTACAGGTTTTTACTTCTGCCAGCTGCTGAACCAAGTTGTTTATGCTCCGAGGTACTGCATAACCCATTTATATGGCATGTAGGAGCTTAGATGCTCCTTAGTGAGCATTACTGTAAAGGGAGGGGTTAGCTTTCACTATACCCACAGAATCATGAAACCCTGTGGAAATTACAGCCTTGTGATAATGATCCAAATTTCCATGAAGCTTAACTCACAAACAGCTTTGAAAATGTGTGTTTGTTGTTGGAGAGAGAAGGGAAAAGCTAGACCATGCATACCTGAGCAGTATTATGCACTATGAGAAAAGAGAATTTAAAGAAGCGGGTGCAATGGTAGCAACAGTGCCTAAGTCACATTTCTCTTTGGATTTCAAAGTTGCTCTTAGATATACTATGTGTATCTTTGCATGGAAGCCTCTAGAAAGTCAGTGTATGTATTAGTTAAACTCAGAGTGTCGGTAATCTTGTTGTCCATCTTTCAGCATATGTGAAAAACATGGCATAATGATGGAAATAAAACTAACGGAAAGATATGGTTTTTGTTTGTTTCAGAAGAAGAGTTGCCTGCATCACATCACAGGATTTGCTACCAGCTTTATGACTTCAGAGTAAACTATGTATTTGTTCTAAGTAGCAAGCTCAGAGGAGAGGTTTAAAAGACTTTGCATTGTTCATAGAGTCTCTCAAGCATACTGTGGGTGGAATTCCATCTGTTCATTCCAGTTCAGTTCAGTGAACTGGTTCACTTTCAGTGGTTCACTGGACTGTGACACTTTGTAGAAATTAGGCTAAATTAGAAAAGAAGGCTTTACATTATCATTTAAGGGGCTGCATAGTAAAATAACCAAAAAAACTCCATTGCCTTGTATTTCTACCCTCATAGCATGGACTATTAAGGATAAAGATATGTATTTTTGTTTACTACTTTACTCCCCAGTCTGTAAATTTAGTATGTGGGAGGCAACCCACTGAAATTAATAGGAATTACTCCTGTGTAATGTGTTTAGAATCCAGTTGCAACTTTGATTTGATATTATACACACACACACACACGTGCACAATGCAGTTAGGTCATTCAGCACACAAAAGTGCATCTTTTCTAATTTAAAAGCTACATTGTCACAGTTCAGTCTTAGATGCAGCTTCACAAATGTAAATCTCATTGACACTAATGGCATACACATGCATAGCAAAGTTCGCAAAACACAATAATTTTAGCCATTGTTCAACCCAGAACACCAAAGGAGCTTGATAGATGGTGGCATGTAACTGTATTGCAAGAGCTGCTTGATGGATCTCATTTTCTGGCATTCATATATGAGCAGGATTTAAAATGCAGGAATGTAACAATGAAGGCTCCATAACTGATGCTAGAGCCCCATCTGTTTCTGAAGCTGACATGCTCAAATACTGCAGCTGAAAGCAAGGAAGCAACATGTTAACTCCAAGAAGCCATAGCATGGAGACAGAGCTGGCTTTGGCTGCTTAACCATGATGAGCACTGGCTTTTCACTGTGTTTTAACTTGTTGATTCCCTTACTTTGAGAATTTACACTTGGTGTAGTTCAGAGCAAGCCTTGGTTCCCCTCACACTTAATCTTCTCTATTAGAACTCCCAGTATGGTTTTCCCTTCATACATCTGTCTGAAGAAGTGAGTTGTGACTCATGAAAGCACACATTGAAATTAATGTTGTTAGTCTTTAAGGTACCATTGGACTTTCTTTTTTAACTTGGACACTTTTGATGTCTGTGTCCTGCAGCTTTTCCTGGTTTGTTAACCAGGTTGACTTTGCTGGTGGGTATACATATTTTGTGTGTGTGTGTGTGTGTGTATGCTACTATTAACATTCTAAATTACATTGAAAGGGGAGGTCCAAAGGGACACAAAGCTACAGCAGTGGAGTAGAGCAGGAGAGATGGTCCTACATGGATCTGTCTTTAAAGACAACTTGGAAACTCCAGTTGGTCCAGAGCACTGCAGCCTGGTTACTATTGGGCACCCAGTGAAACATTCACGTCACACCCACTTTGCAGACATTCCATCCATTACTGATTGGTTACCAAGTTCAATCTAGGGTTCTGGATATTACCATGTGAGCATGCGGCTTCAGGTTGCAGCTGGCTTACACCAACCCTATAGGATTTTCAAGGCAAGATTATGTTTAGAGGTGGTTTGCCATTGCCTGCATCTGAGAAGTTACCTTGGACTTCCTGAGTGGTCCGCCATCCAAATACTGACCAGGGCCGACTCTGCTTAGCTTCCACGATCTGATGAGATTAAGCTATCTGGACTATCCAGGTCATGGATATCACCCACAGAACCCTTCATGGACAAGTACCTTTACAATATATTAATATCCTAGTTATTAATGTATGTATGTATATTAATATACTAGTTATTAACATATGGTTCACTTTAACTATCTACCTTGAGTTTGTAATTGTAATACAAAGGCAGCAGGACAAAGTCTCTTTGAAGGGAAAGTATGCAGCTAAAGTAGTATTACTTCCCATGGCTCCAATAACTGCAAAGACGCTTCATGGGGATATCTAAAGTACAAAGAATACATTAGTTGTATACTACTTTAACTATCACTTTAATTATACCACTTCCCACACATAATCTTGGGTAATATAGTTTGGTGAAGGTACTGAGAATTCTCTTTGTTCCCTCTTGCAAGACTAATTCCCAGAACTCGCAAGAGGAAGGGAATCAGATTAATTCTGTAGTAAAAATACACCTTTCATATACTTCTGATAAAAATTATACCTAGGAACACTGATAAAGGCAGAAGCAAACTAAAGTGTAAACGTTATCTCTGCAAATGTGTTTTCTCTAACTTGTATTTGCTAAAATAAAGAGAGGGAGAGGGGAACCTGAGCTGAAAACGGGTGGGCAAAGGAAGGAAATTTAATCCTTTTACTCCCCTTGCCATCATTTTACCAAGTTTTCTTGTGCTCTAGAAACAGAACATGGGCTAGGAAGGGCACAAGAAATGAAGCTATCAGTTAAGCAGCACAGAGAAAAATCCTTTGAATTAACAGCTTTTAAAAATCTGAGAGTAGATATTTCCATGATCTTTGTAGCAGCCAGCAAGCTACCAATAGCTCATGAGTTACCTGTTGGAGGCCCGCTTCAATGTGCCTTAGGCCTGGCTCATGCATGCAAGAGAATTACAATGCAGTCCTATGCAAAGTTACTTCTCTCTAAGTTCACTGAAAGCAATAGGCTTAGACTTGAGAAACCTAGCATAGGATTTCACTGTAAAGTAAGAATGGGGTGGCAGAATGCTGAAGTAACAGAATGAATTTCAATACTTCAGCCTGC
The DNA here is from genome assembly GCF_028583425.1 of Eublepharis macularius. Classification (NCBI taxonomy): domain Eukaryota; kingdom Metazoa; phylum Chordata; class Lepidosauria; order Squamata; family Eublepharidae; genus Eublepharis; species Eublepharis macularius. The sequence continues at coordinate 81,385,915 of NC_072796.1, read as the reverse complement.
AGGTAGACAAGAATATTTGTGCCACTCCTTATGCTGAAAATTTCCTGCAAACAGAAAACCAGTAGAACAACCAAAGAGAGGGGCAGAAACTTTCTCCTGCCTGTGCTAGTTTTCTGCTAACTTGGGGGTATGGTTGCCAAACTCCAGGTGGGGATTAGCGTTTTCCCAGAATTATAACTGAATTCCATACTGCATAAATCAGTTCCCCTAGAGAAAATGGCAGCTTTGGTGTGGACTCTATGGCATCATATCCCAGCTGAGTTCCCTCCTCAAATTCCCCCTCCCCAAAGCACTGCTGCCAAATCTCCAATAATTTTTCAAGCTGGAGTTGGCAACCCTGTGGTATGCAAAGTTGCGAGACAGTGGTGCAGTCCATCTAGCATCTCAGGACTCTGCTATCTCATTCTGTGGGAATCAGGCCTTACTTTTAAAACCGGAGACAAAGTGCTGTCAAGACGGGAGAAAGAAATCAAGGCAGAGTAATACATCATCTCATGTTCTGGGATTTTCCCAGGCTTGGTGATTTTTGATCAAAGATTACAGACTAATTTTAGAAAATGTTCCAAAAGTATATCCCCAGCCCCTGATTAACTTGGGATGTTGGGACAATATCCTATGGGACCAGAATTGAATATAATTGTTTGCAGCAGCTGCCAATAACTGCAATTCTACATTATGGTTACAAAAGTAATCTCTCTCATGGGAACCTGGTTTACAAAATGAAAAGAATTTACAAAACCAGAAAGGATTATTGCCATAATAAAACTGAGTCCTAAATTATGGCAATGTGCCACATACTCCTCGTCATGCAAATTGTAATTGTGTATGGGAAGGTTCAGGAATAGATATTGCTTCCATGAGCAATTATGGAAATGCGTGAATTTTCATGACAAAAATCTCACACTAAAAATCAATTCATTTTCTGGGGCATGAAATGGTAAAGTGTGCCCTATACAACTATTATGTATTTATCTAATCCATTAGGTAGTGAAGCCTATAACATGATTTAAATGGACTTAATTCCTCTTTAACATAAATTCCTCATTGAAACCCTAACTTATGATCTACATGTGTGTGCAAGCAAAATATTGGTGACAAATCAGTGTCACCCAAACAATATCTCACCACCAGTCAAAAAAAATACCATGTTATATGGTAACTTGCATTTGTAACTACAGGAAACTTTTACCTGAAGATGTAGAAGGCAAAAAATAGTGGACAGTTTTTGCAAGGAGAGATGACGAGCGTGGCTGCCCCAGGGATCTGTGCTGGCACCTGAGCTAGAAAGGCAGCAAACTGTGCCAATGGCACCAAATTGCCTAGGGTGGTAAAAATATCAGTAGATTGTAAGGAGCTTCAAAAGATCTTCTCCAGCCTGGGGGAATAGGCAATGAAATAGTCAATGAACTTCACTGTAAGTGCAAAGTACAACGGGACAAAAATCTTTCATTTCATACATATTCTGATAGGGTCTTAACTGTCACTGATGGACCAAGGAAGAGACCTTAAGACTGGAGTGTGGAGGATATCTCATGGGAGACATTTTTACAGTGTGTGGTGGCAACTTTAAAAAAGCAAATTTCATGCTAGATATCTCAAGAAAGGGATTAAGAATAAAACTGCCAGTATAGTAATGCTCATTGTGGAAAGAATTTTTAGAGTTTGGCTTGTTTTGAACCCAAACCCCATAACCAAACTCAACTTTAAGGAGTAAAGCAACTTCCAAAAGTCCTTACTTTAGGTTCATGTGCACTAAAAAACTAAGGGAGAGCTGGCAGAAGTCTGCAGCAGTTTGCTTTAAGCATAAAATTAAGAATAATTAATTGGAAGTATTAAAATTAAGAAAGGCATTTAGTTTTGACATATAAGTCTAATAAAGAAAAAACCTGGACTGTAATATCTAGGTGAAAGTTCACTCTTTCCCCCTCCCTTCTAGCTACGCAGGGAAAGATGGTTATTTTCATTATAGGTAAATTGCTGATAACTGCATTCCAATTGTTACAGGGAAAAGTTCCAAGTGCCACTTTTAACCCTCAAGGACAAGTACACCTGAGGAATTTCAGAACTGATTTCATTGGCTAGCCAGAGTCACATGGTCAGAAGTGTTACTGACCAATAGAGATTCAGGAAAGTTGGAGTGACACCTGCAACCAGGTAGCAACAACCAATTAACCTATAAGCCAGGTAATAGCCAATCAGCTACCAACCAATCAGAACATTAATGATTTTCCTGTAAAAAGACTAGCACAGCAGCTAGTCCCTTGCCATTTCTTGGGAAGACATACGTGTTGTGTCTGTCAACAGGTGGTCTCTGGGAAGCCCACAGGAGACCCAAGTTGGTCCAGAGGGGCTTTCCAGAAGGGGAACTTAGGTACCTGATGGGGGATTTTTAAGCTAGCTTTTGGAGTAAAGTGTTAGAATTTTTCTGTGTTAAGGACTTAGTTTAAAGAGTAAGTTATAGTTAAAAATTAAAATCTTAGGTTTCCTTTAGCAGTTAAGTTTTATATAGGGGTTTGCTTTTAGGACTGTAATATTCTATTAAGATAGATTTCTCTTCTTCAGTTATAAGGTTTATAAGTTACTTTCTGCAACCATTGCCTATCCTGCCCAGCACCTGAAATCTGTAAGGGCAGTTTGACTAAATACCATCAGAATTCAGAACTATATATAACATTCCACTGTGCCATTTTGTTATTCAAAATAAACTTTGAGGATATTTAAGAGCCTTTCTGTGGAGTGTTGTTTGCTCACGTCACTGTGTTAGACTGGTGAACGGAGAAAGAACAGGGGAGGTACGTTACTTTTGATTCATACTCCCCCAGGGACCTTAGTGAGTAGTCACAAAAGCCAGAAAGAACCGAGGGACTGCCGGGGGGGGGGAGCTGCGACATCCCCCCCCATCACCAAAAAATTCTTACATCACTCATATACAAGTCCCTGGTGTGGCCATGTTTGGCTGGGGAAAATGCGGCCAAAATGACCACAGAGCTGAGTATGAGAACCTTCCATAAGAGTCAAGACTGAACTACCTGAGTTTAGAGAAAAGGTGACTGAGAGGTGACATGTTAAAGATCCACAACGTTATTCATGGGACAGAGAAAATGAAGAGAAAAACTTTTCTCCCTCTCCCATAATACTAGGGTCACCCCGTGAAACTGATGGGCATTAGATTCAAGATAGACAAAAGGAAGTACTACTTCATGCAACAGGTAGTTGATATGTGGAACTCATTATCGTGAGATGTGGTAATGGCCAATGGTTTAGATGACTTTAAAAGAGGACTGTACAAGAATACAGAGACACACCAAAAGATTCAATGGCTCCTCTATTTGCAACTTCAAAGCTTAACAGACAGAATCAACATTAATCAAATAATGAATACCCCTAAAACTGATTTTGAAGAACTATTAGATTCTCAACAATTGTCTTGCAAAGGCCTAATATCCAAAGTTTACAATATTATATTAAATACATGTAACCAAAAGACTAAATTATCAAACTAAATGGTCAGATGATTGCAAAACTAATTTAACATCTAAACCATGGCGCAAAATATGGTCTTCAAATTTAAACAACTTTCCAGTAGTTGTTACCAAACTACAAACTTTTAAGATCATAAACAGGTGGTATTTGACGCCTAAAAAACGATCACAAATTTACTCCTCTTTATCCCCTCAGTGTTGGAAAGCCTGTGGGGAGGTTGGAACATTCTCTCACTGTTGGTGGGAATGCCAACATATTGTTAATTTTTGGAAGAAAATCCTCACTTCGATTAAAGACATCACAATCCCGCTAAAGCCTGAATTAATCTTTTTGGATCAATGGGATGACCTACTCATTCCCAATATCAGAAAGGACCTTATAACAAGCCTGCTAACAGCTGCAAAGAGCGTTATTGCAACTTATTGGGAAAGTAATAGTGTTCCAACATTATCTGTTTGGCATAACAAGATCTGGGATCATTTCATTACGGAAAAATTGAGTGACAAAATTTATCAAGCCGAGCGCTTTCCCAAAAGCACTAATTTTCAGGAGAAATGGCCTCCATTCTATGAACATCTAGAAAATAATAATATCTGGGCTGTATCAAAGTTTCACAAATCTGTTTTTGAATTGCTATAATGTAGTTCTTAGAATTTAAGCCTTATCACTGTTACTTTCCTTTTATATAGTATTGGTAATTGGTTATTGGTTGTGTTTTAGTTACCAATTGTTACTTGTTAATCTGTGCTATCTTGTAATTTATTGTATGCTTTTTATTAATAAAATTTTGTTTAGTTAAAAAAAGAATACAGAGGATAGGTCTATCACTGGCTATTAGCTAAGGCAGCTCTTGGTTCAGAGGCAATAAGCCTCTGATTTGTCAGATGCTGGGAAGCTATCGGCAGGTGAGGAATATTGACCGTAGGTCTGGCTTGTTATTACCAAGGACCCTCTTCCTACATGTGTGGTGTCTGCCTTGGCAGCCACTGTAAGAGCTAGCAATGCCTGCCTTGCTTTGATTGTGAGGTCAAGGCTCTCCTTAGTCAGGCTATGCTAATGAATGGCCAAAACTTTGAACAGGAGGCTGATTCACTGATGGACTATCTGCATGCCACCTTGTTGCTATGGGGGGAGGGACTTGAGTTAAAGAGGGTGCTTCCCAGAAAGGTAACAAAAGGTGCTTGCATCCAAGTAGGGTGGACAAAAGGGCTGGTAGAGCACCACTTTGGTCTATCAATGTTATTTCATCTGGAAGTCTTCCTGAGAGCAAAATCTAATTACTATCAAGCAGCCAGGTAGGCTTGATTAACTCTTACTAACCTTGCCTGAATATCTACTACCAGCCTGCCTTGCTTGCAACTGTAGGAAGAAAATGTGTGTTTTTTAAATTAAAAAAAAACTACAGTGCAAGCCTCTGACTGAGCCTAGAAACCAGTGTGGATCCCAGCCATGTACAATGAGCCAACCATATACAAAGCACCCAGCCATGTACAAAGCACATTGTGCTTTCCCATAGAACACCATCTTGAGCACTATGTATTCTGCACATCCTCATGAAGTAGGTAGCCTGCTATCTAACATGGCATCCTAAATATCACAGCTTTCATTTTTCTTTTCATTAAGAAGCAACTCTTAAACACATGACTTTGGAGAGAGACATGAAATTATATAGGTAGTATGGTAAAACCTCACAAACCTCATGGCAACTTTTTGCTGAAACCTGCTCCTATAAGCTCACATTACTACTTTTTATATTTTCACAGCCATTTTTTTTGGCAAACTCATATCTTTCATGCAGAATAAATTATGCAAATATGCAAACACATGCAAATATAATATGCACAGTTTGTTCCATTTCAAGATTTTAAAAAATTTGATAATGTAGATCTCTTGACTAGAGGTGGGCACGATCCCAAAAAAATTAACGATCCAGCTGATCGTGGATCGGCGCCGGCGACGATCCCGAAATAACGATCCACACCAATCATATCCCATTCCCGATCCGTGGATCGTGGATCATGGAGGCCAAAGCGGGGCGCGCTGCTATTCCCAGCTATGTGGGAAGGTGGGTGGTAGCAGCAGCCGCCGGGCCTGGCGGGCATGGGGAGATGGCGACAAGTCACCTCCCCTCAGGGGGCAGGGGGTCTGGCCGCTCACCGGCGGCACCCCCCATGTGCCCACCTGCCAGGCCGAAGAGGAGCGCGCTGGCAAGAAAAGAATGGTGGGTGATGACGGCAGCCGCCGGGCCTGGCGGGCACGGGGAGATGGTGATGAGCTGCCTTCCCTCAGGGGGCGGGGGGTCTGGCCGCTCACCAGCGGCACCCCCGATGTGCCTGCCTGCCAGGCTGAACTGGAGCTCGCTGGTATTCCCTGCGCAGGCAGGACAGTGGGTCATGATGGCGGCCGCCGGGCCTGGCAGGCACGGGGAGGCAGTGACGAGCTGCCTCCCCTCAGAGCTGCCTATCAGGGTTTGCAGGGATGAGATTGGAGTGCCCATGGCTACAGAACACCCCCTTCCCCTTCCGTCCCCTGGGTGTCTTCTCCCAACTGGTGACTGCTTTGCTACTCCGTGGTTAGAAGGAAGCCCTGCTGATCAAGGAAAGCTGGGCTTCCATTCGGGTTTCCAAGGCGACAGAAGGAGGGCAAACACAGCTCAGGCATTCCCCTGGCTCCGTTGCCAGGGGAATAGATTGCTGGCGCCTGAGTGTCTGGCTTCCCGATCGGAGCCCAATTGCCCCGATCCGGACCCCTCCCAATCACTGAATCGTTGGCCGTGGACGATCATGATCCGCCGGTTCACGACCACGCGATCGCCATTATCGTGGGTTTTTTTCGATCGCAATGCAGATCGTGCCCATCTCTAGTCTTGACCTCTTCAGACATTACTAATAATTCTAGTCAAATAGGGTCTACTACTTGAACAATGCCCTTAAAAAATCTTCACACAAGAAAGCCATTGTTCATTCAGGACTCAGTTCTTTCCATACAAACAGAAGAGAGGCAAGAGTTTTGAAGGTTAAAACACAGCTTCTTTAGCTAAACTGCAGTGCACCTGAGAATGTTAGCATGCTGGATATCTGGAGTGTAACAAAATAATTCATTTCATTGCTTTGGCATTAAAAAAAGAGAAAAGAGCTGATAACAGTAATCAGTCTAAGGTGTGATTAATAGCTAAAGTGAGCTGCTGCCATTTGATTTCTTTTCCCCTGCTCTGACTCCTCTTTAACATTCAGGTAACTGTCAAATGTGGGCCTAGCTATTATAGATGACAAGGGGTAAATGCCTTCATGTTGTCCTCCAAAGGTTAAAGTTTACCAGCCTCAGTTGGAAGCCACAATCTCCAATAACCATTAATCCACTAAACTCCAGTAGGAGTGAACATATTTATTGCTGTAGTCACTAAAGGGTGAAATAAAGATTAGTTTTTAGTTAGGAACGCAAAGCTTTTTAGATCAATACAGACCCGCTGCTGGAATCAATCTAAAGTTTGAAAATTTTAGGTAAAGATTTACAAGGCTCACTCTTGCACAGTTAATATTCCAAACCAGGGGGGGAGGGGCCAGTAGTCTCTGCTACATTACATAGTAATCATATTGAGTAAACACTAGTCACTTCATAAACTGACCCCAGCTAGGCACATAGCAAATGAGTGTACTGTACAGTGATTGAAAACACCCATAATTGTGGATTGTAAATTTGCCAATAAACAGGTAAAGCCAAAATGTATATATAGGCTAACATGATAAAAATTAGCTACATTTGACTATTTGAAAACATAAATAATCAATAGACATTAACAATGAAGTTGTTCTTGCATTTCTTTATTACTGTGCATATTAAGCGTTTCAATTATTCCTACTTAGTTTGATAGATAAATGTATACACATTTTATGCAAGTCTTTGAAAAGGATATAGGATTGCCTTTCAAAACAGAAGCTACTGTTTAGATGAAAGAACAAGTGGACTGGAAATACACAGCTTGTTATACCCTTCTGCTGTTCATGTTTGATGCATGTATACAATTTATTATGCAATTTCTTCAGATTTGACAAAGTAATTGTCTGGCAAACCATACAAAAGGTCTGAAGGTGGCGTAGAAAAATGACTTAATAGAGCAGTGTCTCTAAATGATGTTAATACCTATTATGTATGTGTAAAGAGAATATCTAGCATTTTCTAAGCTACTACATGATTATATTGTGAGATTCCAGATGGTAAATTAATTTTCATTTTCATCAACTTAATCCTGACAAAAATAAGTTGATATTTTTTAAAATTACAATTTCCCAAAATGACTTGGATAGCACTTTTACCTCTAACCTATGTATCTATCAAGTGTATATGTTAGGGTGTCTGCAAGAGGGAAAGAAAAGGAGAAAGATACCTTAACAGGGTAGAAGGCTTTAGCTTCCATTCTGCTGTTAGCATCTGTACTTATTATGAACAGCTACTTAAACCAAACAAAATCCGGTAATTGTTTCCTGTCTGTGGCAATGATTAAAACTAGAGTACATGTAAGCAATTTAAATCACATTTATAGCTCACAAAACAGGATCATAGCAACAATCAATCAAATGAAAATATCACTACCAACAACACAACTTTCCTACCATAGTGAAGGCATTCCTCTGAAGTTTTTTTTTTTTTTAATTGTGAGCCAGTCTCCCCAATTACTTCATGGCTCCTTATGGCTACTCTGCTACTCCTCCACACTGCTGTTAAGCAGAAATCCACTTGTGTCCGGTTCTCATGGAACGTATTTGTGCAAATGTCCTTACCCACATGAGTTTTAACTAATTTTAGTTCAAAACTCCAACATTTCTCTCTCTCTCTCTCTCTCTCTCTCTCTCTCGAATTAAAATTTTCTTCTTAGAAACCACAAATTAAAGAAATAGTATTAATTGGTAATATGATGTGATGTAACACTGAATAGTGTTATAGTGCCAATATTTGTCGAAGAAACTGTGGCAGCAGATCAGGAGGATGAAAGAGAAAGTTTTTTTAAAAAAAATTCAATTTACAAACATACAAACATAATATTCATAATTTATAACCTTTTATAATCAAAATCATAAGTCATAGAACTTACTTAAATTTTCATTTTAATATTTCACTTCTATTTAAATACCTTTATTCTATCTTTCCCATTTATCTTCATATCTGGTGATATGCATTATCCAAATCTTTCTGTCATTCTCTATTTTAATTTAAGTTTAATCTTGATTTTCAGCTATATAATATTAAAAACTTTCAATTTTTCTTTAAATTATGAAATGGGTCTATTGTGTATAAAATATATTAATTTTGCCATTATTACATATTCACTCAGTTTATTCTTCCATTCCTTCAAATTTGGACATTTCACTGCCTTCCATCTTGCTGTGAATATTACTCTTGCCACTGTCACCATAAAAAGGTAAAGGTAGTCCCCTGTGCAAGCACCGAGTCATTACTGACCCATGGGGGGGTGGGGGGGACATTGCACCATGACGTTTTCTTGGCAGACTTTTTACGGGGTGGTTTGCCATTGCCTTTCCCAGTCATCTACACTTTACCCCCAGGAAACTGGGTACTGTCTCCATATACTTAAATAATTTACTGTGTATTTTTGAAATATTAATTGGTAAGATATTTAATAGAATATTTAGGATCCATTGCAAACGTTTAATATCTTGTGAATCTCTTCATGTATCTCTATCCAATATTTTCTTGCTTTTTTGCATGTCCACCACATGTAATAAAATGTTGCATCTGTGTTCTAGCATTTCCAGCACTTTCCATTATTTTCTTTATTTGCTTTTGCTATGTCTTTAGGGGTAATATACTATCTATAAACATTTTATACCAGTTTTCCCTTAATATTTGACATTCAGTAAATTTAATTTCTTTAGTCCAAAGATTTTCCCACTGATTCATGTGTCATTTCTCCAAGATTTTGCATCCATTTTGTCATAATTTTTTTTACTTGCTCTGTTTCAGTCATATTGTAATAACAGTTTATAATGAAAATGTTACAATATGACACTGAAACACAGCAAGTAAAAAATTGTATGACAGTAACATTTTATAAATTTTTCCCAGTTGCAGTCTTAAATCTCTGCAGATTAATTGTTCAAATGTCATTTTCTTTCTTAGTTGGCACCATTGCAGATTAATTGTTCAAATGTCATTTTCTTTCTTAGTTGGCCCCATTTTCTTTCTTAGTCGGCCCATTTTCTTTCTTAGTCGGCCCCCTTCTTTAGCTCTTTCAATTTTGATACCATTTGATAATATAATAACCACAGAATGTTTTTTACTTCATCTTGAATTGTTTGCTGAGATTTTATTTTCCTTGTTTATCCAGCATATTCCATTGGTTATATTTTCTTTCTTATACTGTTATCACAATAAACATCTACTGAAGATGTCGATTGGCAGACTTATCCTATTTCTGCATTGAAATCATATTCTTAATAGGCCATCTCTCAAGATATAATTGCCATCTTGTTTTTGAATTGTTTTTAGTGATTTCTTAATCTATAGATATTGTGTTCTTTCTTTAATTTCAATTATCTCCAATTTAACATTCCTTCAATTTGTATTTATAATCCAGTCTGACACCCAGACTAATGTGGCTGCTTGGCAATACGATTTAACAAACAGAAAGTTGAAATCAGAATAATAGTGCAAAGACCATCCACACTATAGGAACTGGACTTCTAGTTCACAGCACAATTATGAAAAATTAGCTCCTAGAAAAACTGGGAGTTTAATGGGAAAAGAATGGGAGATCTACAGATTTTTATTGATGTCATCTGGAACCATTATTACAACTGTTGGTACAAATGATGGCAATTATGCCACAAGTACCTATGTGGAACCACTTTTAATGTATAGTTATGCCCCACAAGATGAGTCAAAGTGTTCATTTTTAATCTCAAATTCATCAATTTGGCTGCAATCCTGTGTAGAGTTCAGCTGTTTACACCCCACTGAATCTATTAACTAAGTCTGCACTCTTTGTCACTTTGCAGGCTCAATATCCTCAGAGTTAGAATTGAAGTCAAGATGCGTATGTGTGTGTTATATATATGTATTTTTTACATTCAGTTTATAATACAAAGTATGCAGACACCTTATAGCAGTGTTATTTCCATTAATTTAGCACATTCATTAATCTAAATTATGGTAAATTTGCAAATGAAAATTCCCAGAAGAGGAATCTTCTTCACTATCTCTATCCTTGGTCGATTCCACACTACCTTACCTCCCGCTTGTTTTCCGATATCATTGCACCATGTCTGAGGTCGCAACAATCACGCGCGTGTTCACATCACCTTCCGACTTCCGTTTTTTTCGCGCAACACCTTGTTCACATCCCCTCAATAAAACCCGCAATGAACGGTTGGGGGCGTGGTTCTGCTCTGAAAAGTCGGGGTTTTTTTTTTTAAAAAAAATTTTGTTAGGCAGTCGGTATACCGACACGATACTATCATATCCTGTCGAAACCGCACCCCAGTACTTGGCGCTGATTGGCTCTTTCTCCTCCCGCCATCGATAGTCTGCAGTGATTGGTCCCCTGTTTGGGCGGGCAATTTTGAAATGTCTTTTGATATTGGGTCCGTGGAGTTTTCATCTCTGTGGGTAGTAGGTGGGTTTTCGGATTGCACATCATGGCTCCTCGTGAAACCATCCTGTTCCTTATGGCACAGGTAGTTTTGATGATGCTGCGATGCACCACATCCATGATGCTATTTCACAGGTGGCACATGTCCCGTCGTAGACGTGCGGCAGCAATGCTTCTTTTCTTTCGCCACCGACGTTCTACATTCCGTCGCCTGGCCCGTGCTCCTCCTAGGAACAAGATACGACGCTGGTATGTTTTGGCGGAGCTGGAGGAGCCAAGGGAGCATTGGGTATGCCCAAGGAGCCTCCATTGGTGGGACAGAATAGTGTCGGAACAGTGGGATGACCATGCTTGGATGATGCGATTCAGGATGACAAAGGCGACCTTTCTTGAACTGGTGGAGGTTCTTCGCCCTCGTCTCCAGCGCCAGACCACCACCATGCGCGCTCCTCTCTCGGTAGAAAGAAGAGTTGCAGTAGCGGTTTGGTGTCTTGCCAATGGCTGCAGCTTTCAAGTGGCCAGTGACCTGTTTGGGATAGGACGCTCCACAGTGGCAGCCTCCTTGATGGAATTCTGTTTTGCCGTGGAGGTAGAGCTGTTTTCCAAAATCGTCTGTCTCGGTCCCGACATTGGGTTGGTGAGTGCTTAGAATTTTTATTTTTCCACTGTGCTGTGCTGCCGCTATACCGTCCACCGAATCGTTTCGGCCAACACTTGCCCCTTCTAAGCTTGCTGTTCCTTATGATGGGCGAGATATGCAGGCCACAAATAAAAGGGTGGTTGACGCCAGCTGTGCGAGTCCACGGCCATCAGTTTTTTCTCTGAAGTGTGTTTTGGCTGGCTGTCTTTTCGATGTTGGCATTCTTTTAAAAATGAACATGCTCGCCAGAGAATCTTTCAGCGCACAATGAAGGCAGTACTGGGATTTGACTGTTTCCTTTTCTTTGCCCCCGCCTGTCAGAAATCAAATTTCTAACCTACATTCTCAATTTCAGACCACACATTAACCCGTGGCCCCACGGGCTCATAGCAATTGGCATTTCACCAAAAATAACCGTTTAAAAATTTAACGGAGTCTATGTTCCTCAAGGTCGCTGCGAGGATGGAATCAATGTGAAGCACTGTCATTTGCTTACTTGTGTGTCTTCTTTTCGTTCTTTTAACAGGTAATGGAAGGATTTCGGAATTTGGGTTTTCCGCACTGCATTGGTGCCATCGATGGATCCCACATCCCGATATGCGCTCCAGGAGGTCGTCCTGACCAATATGGAAACCGCAAAAACTTTTCATCTATCCTTCTTCAGGGAACTGTAGATGCCAGTGGACGTTTCATTGATGCAGAGGTGGGCTGGAGCGGCAAAAATCATGACGCCTTTGTCTTCTCTCATTCTGCCTTTTGTCTGGCCATGGACGCCGGGTCACTTGTCCCAGGAAATCCGTGCCTCAACTTGGATGGTGTCTTGGTCCCACCACTCGTTATTGCTGACGGTGCGTACCCCATGCGACCTTGGCTTATGAAGCCATACGGGAGGTCAGCGGTTGCAGAACATCATCAAAATTTTGATCGGCGATTATGTCGGGCTAGGAACACGGTTGAGAGATGTTTCGGTCGTCTGAAATCAAGATGGCGGTGTCTTTCCAGACGTCTGCAAGTGAGAGAGCAGAACGTGGTTTCTGTAGTGACAGCTTGCGTTGTGCTACACAACATCTGCGAAGAGAAGGGACATCCTGTCCTGTCTTCAATACAGTCACCAGCCGAAGTCAGGATTGAGTGTGACGAGGAGGAGGACATTGCCTCTAATGCTGGGCAACTTGAGGCAGGGAAGCGGGTGCGTGAAGCCTTGGCTCGGCATATGGCTTCTGGCCGCACACCACTGTAGTTCTCTTTGGATATGGGTATCTTGGTAAAAAATAATGCTCACCTGTGTTTTAACAATGCCTCTCTTTAGCTGTTTTTCTCTTCTGTAGCAAAACTTAACCATAAAGCTTGTTATCTGTTTAAAAAATCTGATGCTTGTCCGTGTGCTTTTTGGTGCCAAAGAAAGGATTTTCTAAGTCAGAACAGAGACACCTCATGCGAGTCAAGAGATGGCCGCCCTTTGCTGTGAAGATGGATGTGGGAGTATCGAAAAATGAGTGAAAACAGGGTGAGGGGTACTCGCTGTTGCAACAACCCCAGGACTGCAGGATGTTGTACACTATGCACACTTCAGCAGGTTGAATGCTCCCCCTAAAGTGGAATCGACCACACAGCCACATCGTTCTTTTGGAGTTAAATGTGCTGGTGTCTTCTCCGCCTAGCAGGGCTGGTTGGCGGGTGGAGGCGCCTCTTCATTAATACTGTTTCCATGAGATTGCAATATGTGTTTTTGGCTAGTGGACACGGAATTGTCACGGACATGGGGACTGGGAATGGCTGCGATTCACAAAGAAGTTGTCCTTTCTTTTAATCAATTAACAAGGGTGCTCTGATAACAAATTTATTATTCTGCCGGTCCCCAAAAGTCAATGTTTCTCAAGGACTTTTATTCAATTGTTGGAAGACTATATTTTTCCAACTGCAAAGTAAGAAAAAAAAAATAAAGTTTTTGCCCCTGGCTGAGAATAGAACTGTACTGTTCTCTGGAACAGCCCACATTGACAGTGTCCATGATTTGCTTAGTTGAGGAGGAGTTGGCCGTGTTAGTCTGTGGTGGAGAACTTAAAAAGACTCCTTTGGCATCTTTCAGACTAACCATTTCAATTGTAGAATAAGCTTTCGAGAATCAAGTTCTCGAATACCGAGCTCCTGAGGAATAGCAATCGATTCTCTGAAGCCTGTTCCACAATAAAAGTAGTTTTTCTGAAAGGAGCCACAGGACTCATCATGATTTTCAAAAATCTGTCAAAGTGTTGCGATCACTTGCAGGAAAAGTGCACTTCAATTTTTAGGTGGCTGAGCAAGGGTCTAAAAAAACGAAAGGTGTATTTGATTCAGCGAAAATGTGCATCCGAGTATCCGTAGTCTTGATTCTCCCGCCCAAAAAACCGGCCGATTTTCGAAAGTATCAAAATCGCCTGCGCGCGCCCAGTCGTGTTACAACACAGTCGGCATACCGACCTGCTGAGATAATGGCTTCCAGTGGAAAGGGTGTTTTCTGGACGGATTCGGAGGTGGACACGCTCCTGAAGATCATTCAACGATCAGGAAAAGCGGGACAGGTGATGAAGAGCACCCACCTCCCTAACCGTCATCTTTTTGGCCGCGTATCTTCCCGTATGCGAGAGATGGGGTTTCAGCGATCCACGGAGCAATGCCGCTCGAAATTCAAAAGAGTAAAGGCAGCCTTCTTTGACTCCTTGGAGGCATGGCAAGGTATCCCCAGGCAGAGAGCGAGGCCACCCCACTTCGCGCAGATGATGAGGCTTTGGGAAGCGGCTGGAAAACCCAGCTGGAGCAAACGCCATCATGCTGGTGAGTGCTGTGGAGACAATTTTTACGAGGGTGGCGGGTTCAATCCAATCCCGAGTTTATTCAAAACTCCTTTGAACAACCAGTACTATCGCACCTGCTGTGTTAATGTTAGCACATCTCTGGTTTTGATAGACTCTCGATTCATAAGACTGAATAGCACCCATATTATGACACGACTTTTGAATGCCACCCTCAGCAAATAGAACCCTCCAAATTCCCTTCATACATGCTTATCCAACCAGTGCTATGCTGTAGACATTTTTGTGCTTACCGTCAAGGTGCAAATTTGGAGAAAGAGGGGCAGACAGCAAATGATTGGCATGATCCTAGCCAAAAATAAACCGTGGGCTCAAAATGCCCAGGGAATTTGTCAGCATCATGCGATGGGGGACCTTTATTGGGAACAATCTTGATGCCCCTCAAACGACAGGATGTGATGTTCTGCCCTTCTCCAAAATGCGGTGGTGGTGATTCACTGTTCTGTTTTGCCTGGTTTAAAGCTCTTCTTCGCCGCCAAGACGAGCCTCAGGTGGAGGCTGAGTCGCAGGAGGAGACAGAGGAGGCGACAGAGCACCCAACTGAGGAGGAGGCCTCTCCAGGGAGCGCTGCTGTGGAGCCAGAGGACGCCCATGCAGGTGAGCAGACATAATCAATCAGATTTCATGCATCTGTCATTGTTTGGAAAACCCACAACTAATTCTTAAAAATTTGCATGCATTGTTTGTTTGGTTTGTTGGCATAACAGCACCCATATATTAATTGATATAATTGTTATCTTGACACTATTTCTCAGCATTCTGAAGACATGCAATATATATTCCTCCCTTGAAGCATTTGAAACCCAGTCTTTATCAGAGTTGCTGTGATTGAGAGCATGAAAAGTGATTATCTCTCAATTATGGACCCACCTCTATGTATGCACAAAGATCATGTTCAATTTGCCAAGCTACACCCCCCCATAACTCTGCACAAGTTAACCAAATGGGGTGTCGTCTTTTGCATCACTCGAAAGAATATTTATTTCTTCCACTCAGTGATCAACAACCAATATCGTCATGAAACCTTGAATTGGCACTTTCGCTGTTGGTACTGGGCATGTTCTTTGAACTTGATAACAGTGCATTGAAGAATCACGATGCTATTTGGTAAAATCGTGTTGTGCGTGACCTCAATGTGACATTTCTTTTCCTGTGGCCCTCACAGGGGAGAATGAGGATGTTCACGAGACACGACCCTCACCACAACCCGGCCCCTCTAGTGACACACAGCAAACCGCAGAGCAGCCAGTGTCAACGCACACTATTGATGATGTCCTTAGGAGTCTGGACAGTATGGACCGGCGCCTCTCTGCCACACGTAAGTGGATTAGTTTGGATTCCCGCCCTCCCACCTGTAAGAAATAAAAATCCTCATAGTCATGAGGTTCCTTTTTTTACTGTTCAGTGAACAGCATCCAGAGAAGAATGTCCACCAACGAGGGACGCATGATGCGTTTTGGCAGGCGTCTGGACAATGTGGAGAGGCGCCTCCGAGAAGTAGAGGAGACACGAGTGCCTGCCAGGCTTCCAGACCCTCTTCCTGAAATATAAAGTTTCTCTCATTTAATAAAAAAAACAGGTTTATGTGGTTTAACAGTAAAGTTTATTGTGTTCATTGTTGGTCAAAACAAGGTGCTGTGATGCATTTTTAATTTTAATTTCCAGTTAACTTTTCAGTAATAAGATAAATTTGTTTCCCACCACAAACACAAAACGATCAGCCACCAAATGATTGGAGCATGCAACACATATGACAGAAGGCCAAAGATAGCGTGCTGTTCTGACATGTCAATGAAACACTAGAGAGTCAGTCTAGCTCTGGCACGGCCAACACAGGCACGTTTGGCTACACCCAAACGCGGTGCAATGTTCTCTGTGGCAGTATCCTGCAAGGCCTTTGCCTTTGGAGATTTCGCCCTCTGTTGATTGACCAGAATTTCACCAAGAGTTTGCAGTGTCAGGACAGCAGACTGCATGACCTGAAGGTTATCATCCCACGCCCGCCTAAAGTATATGCTCTCCTGACGTGTTGCCTCAATAAAATCATTTTGAATTTTTTTTTCCTCATCATGCCACCTTACGCTTTCCTCCCTGTCAATGCGCCATTCAGCAATTTGGGCCTTATGCTCCTCCCCTGACTGACTGATCATCTTATCAGCGACTGCAAACAATCCCGCATTTCTCCGTCTTCTGCTCTTTATACGTTCAAGGCGTGACCCTGGGGAAGCCTCAGCCATGGATGTTGATGTGGAATCTGAAGGAGACACAAAGAAAACAGTCATTGTCAGCTCAGAACAGTGCATCACCATGGACCAAGGGTCTGGACCACTGTTGTTCGGTACATTGGTAGGGAAACAAGAACCATCGAGCACAAATTGATTCTAGAAGCAAACAGTGGCAAAATAATCTCATCTGTTAAAATCTCAGCACAGGAAGAAAAACCCACAGTGGGAGAATGTTGCACTTCAGTCATGACACTCATTCCCTGAACAAAACACTCATAACCCACCACACGCGTGCTCTGTTTTCCGATAAGGAGCAGAGTAAGCACCATGTGAATATGAAATGCTCCTTTGTTGCCTGTTTTCAGAAAATCACTTATTCCGTTATAAAAATTTGAAAAAGACAATACCGAGCATCATTCTATCCTTCTGTAAAATGAGGATTAATAAAACAACAGATTTATGAATGTGACTTTCGTCACTGAGATGTCACAAGCTTCCATGTGTCCAAACTCACCCTTTCCGCCACCTTGCTGCAATGAGCTTGAGTCGCCGTCACTCTGTGGTTCCTCCTGAGCATCAGGACACGGTTCCTCCGCCTCTGAAGAGAGTGCATAGCAACATGATTGAACATGAGCGATGTTAGAGAGACATGTGTAAACCTATGTTGCTCATGGATCATAATGGTCTGCAACATTTAACCATTGATGTTTTCCAGGGCTGACAATTAGCAACATGTGAATATTGCTTCAAATAAGACAACTGTCTGGGCACACTGATTAGAAAGTGTTTGGCTTGCTGGGAGATCCAGTGTTCCGTTTAATCAAACCACCCAACTGAACACATGGGTCTTGGGTGGCCATGGGGTGGTGATAATTATAAGGAAAATCAAAGAGTCCAGCAGCACCTTTAAGACAAAACAAAATTAAAGTGGCATAAGCTCTCGAGAATCCAGTTCTCCTCGTCAGAGGCATGTTGCAGAAACATGCATCTGACGAAGAGCACTGTGATTTTCGAAAGCTCATGCTACAGTTAAGTTGGTTTGTCTTAAAGGTGCTGCTGGACTCTTTTTGATTTTGCTACTACGGAGTAACACGGCTAACTCCTCTGGAATTATAAAGAAAGTTATATTGGAACCCCTTGTCCAGTTTCATCAAAGACTTCTTCCTGCATCTGAGTTGGTGACAGGTTCCAAATTTTGGTACTCACCACAGTCAGCAAGGCCATCCACTGTGACATCTAGGTCATTCTCTGGTGCCGCCTGTGCCAACCCCACACCGCCATCTGAGGAAAGTTGAAACAAGGGACAAATATCCTCAGTAGTGAGATCCTGCTGTGTCCCCCCCAATAAAAATGCTTTTTTCAGCCTTACTCACCTCTGGGGGAGGGGGTGGAACTTCTAACCTGCTCACGATCAATGGTTATCAGATCGTGCGAGAAAAGCTCCTCTGACCCGTCATAGCAGGGCACCGTGGGGAGAACATGCTGTGCCACAGACTCGACACAGAGGCTCCTTGCAACACGCCTCGGTTTGACGCTTGCATCCCCCCGCAGAATGCTGTTCAGCTCCCTGTAATATGGGCAGGTTATGGGAGCATTTCCTGAGATACCGTTATGTGCCACCACCTTCTTATATTCTAGCCTCATTGTTTTCGTCTTGGATCTGCATTCTGTCGCCGACCTCTTATGTCCCCGGGAGGCCATCTGAACGGCGATGCGCTCAAAGTAGTCTATATTTCTATGACTTTTCTTCAGTGCATCCTGTATTTTCTCCTCTCCCCAGAACGAGAGAAGGTCCAGGATTTCCCCCTCCCTCCATGCCACCCCTCTTGAAACCTGTGGCCGGAGCTCAGTCATTTGAACTGTTGATCACCAGAAGCTTCTGATTCTCGGCGTTTTCCCGCTTGATTGTAATTCTCTGATAGCAGAGCATGCGCGCTCCAGGCTCAAAGTCTGAGTTCCTGCATCGTGCATTGGATCACGGGAGATGATGGTGAAATTTACGCGGGAATTAACGGATCCGAAAGTGGTCGGGGCATGCGCTAGAAAGATGTTTTTATATCTTCCTTTAGAGCCTTTTTATGTGTTCGCTAGAACGGCTTGTTGGCATATTGATAATGACATTGGGAACGTCAGATTCCAGAATGCAATGACCAAAAAATATATCTTCTGATTAAGGTGGATGATCGCCTGTGATGGGGGAGGCGTCACCCACAGCGGACACCTGTTTCCACACTACATGAAACTGGTTCCGTGAGGGGCAGTCAACATCCTTGTCCATCCCATGCATCATTCTCCCCGGCTTTCATCTGGGGATCCACTCTTGCAACATGACGGGGCAGTCGAGCCGAAAGCTGACATGACAGCTTGCACCGAAAAATGTCACTAAGCGGTCCGTTCTAATTCCGGGCAGGTGCATGGAGGTTGACTGAGTCAAGGTGTCGGCATACCGATGAATTGCCCTTCTTTTTTTTCCCCTTTGAGTGCGTGGGCGGGGCCGCGGAGATGAGGGGTGCGTACTGATTGGGTGATGCTTTGGGGGGTGGGAGATTTAATGAGCTCATAGCGCGATGAAATCGCGGTGGTCTGCTGCGACGCCGTAGCGACACCATAACGATTTTTTTTAAAAAACGTGTGAACAGAGGAATGAGTAGCGCGGCGGCAGCGAAAAACTAGCGCTAAAACAAGGTAGTGTGGAATCGACCCTTATGTTATATTTCCAACAAAAAGAAGGTCAGATTTACATCTGGTAAATGAATTTACCTCACACAATGCTTGGTTCTATTACTGTTGTCCACTTACCATATACCTACACTTCATCCATTTCCATTTGCCCCTCATAGTTATAATTTGGTTGTTCCAATTGTGATTTTGTTTGTCAGTTCCCAGCCCTGTACCCTCTCTTATTTAAATGTAATATTAACTAAGTAAATATCAAGAAGGTATTAAAGGAGAAAGAAGTGAAAAGCAGAATAATCCAGAGGCCTTCAGGAACGAGAAAGTCTTTAATCTGTTCAGATAGAGGCTAACCATTTTCTAGGGCAGCAAGTTCTACAGCTAAGAAATAGCAACAGAGAAATCTACCATTCTAACTTCAGATCATGCAAGTTCCTGTGGGAAGACTTCACCAATTCACGTTATTAATCACCAGATTAATAAAAGAGTATTTTAATGCTAATTTTATTAATGATGGCAGTGAGTAAATTCAGAAGACTAACATTCTTTAGTTCTTCTTTAATATGGCACAATCAACACAAAATTCATTATATTATTCACTCATCTCTAGTTTTAAACAATGGGAACATTTGAGCAAAAGCTCTAATATTAGATAAGGATCTTATTTTCATATTGTATACATAATCCAAACACTTTTAAATCAATCCTACAACCCAAACACAAACAAATACAGCTTACCAACCACTTATTCGATGTTTAACAGATCTGTTTTTTGCATGTGCCAGCAGTTATCAAATACAAGAGTTTTTTTGAGTTTCAGATGGGCTGCCATATTTGACTGATAGTCTGGTTTGTTTTAATAGATTTGCAGTTCAGTCCTAAACAGTGTTACATACTCTGAACCTATTGACTTCAATGGACTTAGAAGTGTGTAATTCTACTGTAAAAGTTACATAGACCTGTCTTAAATGCATTAAGAAATGTACTACTAAGATACCATGATTTATTAATTTTACCTCAACTAACATTTTGGAAAGAGTTACTAAACCTTCACCTCATGGCCAAAATCCAAAGTTGTAAGAAAGAAAACATTCAAAACCCAACTAAATAATTTTAGGTCTTCCATTGAATTGATAGTTCTAGCTGGTCTTATTGTGGGGTCCTTTTGAGCTGCCCAGTTTCTGACAAAGTAGTGGACAAACTGGAAAATGGATCCAGAATAACATTTCTATGTTGCATCTAAGAAGCATAACATTCCTTATATTATATAAGTAAGTATACACATCCCCTGCAATAGTAACTGGGCATCAATTAATGCCAGTTACAGCTGTGGTTTGGAGTTGCCTTGTAATGTGAAATACAACTCTTGAACCAACCAGTTTATCACATGCAAGCTCACAGCTGCCATAGGACGACAATTATTTTCAGTCCCTCCTGACCTAAGTCTGATTTCTACTGATGATTGGAACTTGAAAGGTTCTATAAACCATTATCAGTTGCCTGAGGCATCCAGTTCCCACACAGTTTCTTTGGGTAATTTAGCTTTTTTAAAATCCAAAGAAAGTGGAGTACTTCACCATTTTTTAAAAGATAATTCCCTCTCTGCTTGTGCAATTTCCCATAGCAGTAAGAACAATAGAAAATCTTTGATGAAGCACAGGGATTATACCCCTTCTGCAATACCTGCTAAGGAAAAAATTGAATTTTCCAAACAGTGTCACATTGAGTAAGCCACCTTCAGATTACTCTGAAATTCAGTTAATGCATTTCAAATCTGTAGATCACTCTTAAATATTTGGTAACTCTATGGATTATTTATTTATTTATTTATAGTCCACCTTTCTCATTGAGACCCAAGGCAGATTACATAGTGTAAGTAAACACAAGATAATCAAACCTAACCTTCCTTGTTTAACCACAATTGATTTATGAATTTTAAAATAATTCATTCAGGTGTTCTACCTTGTAAATAAAAATTCATTCTGATTTCTATTTTAACCCTGGATGGCGTGAAGGTATTGGTTGAGGGGAATTAAAACATACACACAAACCTCATACACTCTAGTCATGACTCATGAGAAATGGGCCAAGTTTAAAATAAATGATGGCAGCGTACTAGGAAACGTTAAAGTTCCCTTTCCCCAGTAGCCCTGGGCAGTAGCTGGGTGAGAGGAAGTGAATCTTTTCAAACTTCTACAATCCTTATCTTATGTGTAGTTTATTGAATGTCCCAGGTGTTGATCATGTTTGTGTAATCTGCCTTGAGTCTCAGTGAGAAAGGCAGGCTATGAATGATGCAAATAAATAAATAAATAAAATATACTGTCTTTGTGATGGTCCTGGCTTCTGTAATCAATCACATAAAATTTGCTGTAAATGTTAAACAAAAACATCTGCTTCATAAAAAGGTTATCATGTGTTGTTCAACATAATCTGTTGTAGTTTTACTGGTGCGAAAGTCAGGAAGAAGCATATTATTTACAATAGAACAAGTGTTAACATAAGAAATGTGACTTTCCAGATATTTCCAAAAATAACGGGAATGCAGGGGCAATGGGCCCTAAGGGTGAATTGGAAGGCAAGAGAGAAGTTTAATCTTCCCATATCCACTGTATCTCAGTTGATGTTTGTAAGGTGAAACGCTTTTCAAGTCATCATGATCCATCATGTAAACCTTGTCACTCCTGGCAAAGTCTGTCGAGTTGCCCCCTGCCCTTAAAGTCCATATCATATACAACTACTTTATATGATTATTTCAGATGCAGGCTAATAAAGAGCCCTGTTTAGCTGAAGACACTTTAAGTAATATAATTGTTGTGTTCTATATTTAATATGCCCCCTGAACATGGCCTGACCAGATACAGTAAAAATATTCTCCAAGGCTTATACTGCATTGGAATTGGATGGTCTAGCTGTTTTGCTGCTACAAACTAACACGGCAAACTCCTTTGAAGCCTCACACAAGCCAACTGATCCCCACACCAAAAGGAGATGTTTACATTTACTAGCAAAGGAATGTTTTGGTTGCATCCTCCCTCTCCCCCCTAATTGAATCTTCTCTCTCCTCCCCTCCTCTCCCCTCCTATTCTATATTTGACCAGTTTCTGTACCATGCATCTGACGAAGAGAACTTGATTCTCGAAAGCATATGCTACAATAAAATTGGTTAGTCTTAAAGGTGCTACTGGACTCTTTTTGATTTTGATTTAAGGAGCTTCAAGCTGCTGCACTACAAACAGGGATAAACTTGGAAAGAAAAACCATCAATCTTGTAGTAAACAATAAGCTTTTATTACCTAGGATTAGAAAGAGTGTATGGAATCCAAAGAACCTCACAACTGATCTGAGCTAATTTTTGGATATTTTGCCAAAAATTAGCTCAGATCATAACTCTATGTTGTGGAGATTTGGAATGAGAAGGAAAAAACTGAGATGGAGATTAAATGAAGATCTCCTGCTTAGCCAAGTAAATTTGGATGTTCTCAAAAAAGAGACTAAATGCTTTATTCAATGCAATGTGGATCAAGGTGTCATAAAGTATGGGATACCTATAAGGCTGTTATTCGAGGAGTACTGATAGATTTAAATGCCAGAGATAAGAAGAATAAAGAATTGAAATTGAAGGAAATTCAAGAAAAGATAATGCAAAAATAGCAACAAATAAAGAAAAGACCAGGTAAAAAGAAATTGCAACATGAGATTAAAATGTTACAGGAACAAATAAAAGTGATGGAAAACAACGAGGTGGAATGGGAACTGAAAAGACTGAAACAAAATTCTTTTGAAGGAGCCAACAAACCTGAGAAATATCTAGCATGGCAGATGAAGAAAAAGAGAGAGAGGAAAATAATAAGCAAAATTATAGAAGATAGAAAAATTTGATCAAAATGCAATTGGGAGAGCATTTTATAAATATTATGCGAAATTATATCAGAAAAAACCTATTGACAAAAGGTTAATGGAGGATTTTTTTCTTAAAATGAAATTGCCAGAGGTGCCTAAGAAATTGAAAGACAAGTTGAATGCTAAAATTACAGTAACAGAAATTATGGAGGCGATACAAGCAACGAAAGTGGGAACGGCGCCAGGACCAGATGGAACTACGGCTACATTTTACAAAGTATTGGTGGATGAACTGGTACAATTGATGCAAAAAGTAATGAACACAATATTAGAAGGACAGGAAATACCGGAAACATGGAATGAAGCTAACATCTCACTGATACTGAAAGAAGCACAGGATTTAACTAATGTTAAAAATTATAGACCGATATCTCTGACTAATAATGACTATAAGATTTTTGCAAAAATATTGGCTGAAAGACTTAAAACATGGTTGATGGAGTTTATAGCAGAGAAACAAGCAGGCTTTTTGCTGGATAGACAAATAAAAGACAATTTAAGAGTAGTATTGAATGCTATAGAGTACTATGATAAGAATCCAGGGAAAAAAGTCAGTTTTTTCTTTGTGGATGCAGAAAAAGCTTTTGACAATTTAAATTGGGACTTTATGTTTGCCACAATGGTAAAGATGCAAATAGGCAAGATGTTTATTCAAGCAGTGAAGGCAATATATAAAGATCAATCTGCAGCTATCATTGTAAACTCTGATATAACAAAAAAGTTGGAAATAAGTAAAGGAACAAGACAAGGATGTCCACTCTCCCCATTGTTGTTTGTGATGGTATTGGAAATTTTACTGAGGCAGATACGTGAAGATGATATGATAAGAGACTTGAAAATTAAAGGATTTTCATATAAAGTGAGAGCTTTTGCTGATGACATCATGGTGATAGTGGAAGATCCAATCCAAAATATGCCAAGACTGATGGAGAAAATAAAAGAATTTGGGGATCTAGCAAGATTCTACGTAAATAAGAACAAATCAAAAATAATTTGTAAAAATATGTCTAAGCAAGAACAAGATTTAATGGAGATAACAAATTGTGAGGTAGTCTATAAAATAAAATATTTAGGTATTGAGTTGACTGCGAAAAATATTGATCTTTTTAAAAACAACTACAACAAATTATGGCAGCAAATAGATATGGACATGTTGAAATGGAATAAAATGAATTTATTATGGTTGGGTCGCATTGCTGTAATTAAGATGAATGTACTTCCGAGGATAATGTTTTTAATGCAAACAATACCAATTGTGAAAGATAATAAGCAATTTGAAAAATGGCAAAGGAAGATTATGAACTTTGTATGGGCAGGGAAGAAGCCTAGAGTTAAGATGAAGGTACTATATGATGCCAAGGAGAGAGGCGGACTACAATTACCGAATCTGCAATTGTATCACGAAGCTATATGTTTGGTCCGGTTGAAAGAGTGGATGTTATTGAAAAACCATAAACTATTGACGTTGGAAGGATACAACAAACTTTTTGGATGGCATGCATATCTGTGGTATGAGAAGATAAAAGCTGATGCTATGTTTTTACATCATTTTGTGAGATGGAGTTTATTTGCGGTTTGGAAAAAATATAAGAGATATTTAGATGAAGAGACTCCAATGTGGATTATACCAGCAGAAGTTGTAAACCCAAAGGTGGAATATGATGGAGAGGAGTGGAGGACATATAAAGAAATTTTAAGAGTAGATTGTGATAAATATATACTTAAAACGAATGAAGAACTGCCGTTTCAGTATGGATGGTTTCAATATAGACAAATAAAAGACTTATATGATACAGATCGTAGAAAGGTAGGATTTAGGGCTAGGAACTCGGAATTAGAAGAATGTTTACTTCAAGAGGGGGAAAAGATGATATCTAAAGTATATAAAATTTTGTTTTACAGAAATGGTTTACAGAAGATGAGATAGTTAAAGTACAGATGGTGAAATGGGCAATAAATTGTAATAAAGATATACCAATGGAAGCTTGGGAAAGACTGTGGAAAAACACTATAAAAATTTCAACATGTACCACTATAAGAGAAAATGTGTATAAAATGATGTATAGATGGTATTTAACGCCAAAAAAGTTAGCAAATGGTAATAGTCAAATGTCAGATAAGTGTTGGAAGTGTAAGAAACATGAAGGCTCTTTTTATCATATGTGGTGGACTTGTGAAAAAGGTAAACAATTCTGGGGGGAAATTGTAGAGGTTATGTCAGATATCTTACAGAAAAATGTGATTAAGAACCCAGAATTGTTGTTATTAAGTATGAACCTAGAAGAATTTGATAGAATGGATAGAACAATGGTATTCTATATGATTACTGCGGCTAGGATGTCCTATGCACAGTTGTGGAAGACTCAAAAGATACCATCAGTGGAAGATTGGATTTTGAAATTACTAAATATGGCAGAAATGGACAAGCTAACAAGGAAGTTGAAAGAACAAGATACCGTGGAATATGCTATGAGTTGGGAGAAACTTAAGAATTATGTGGGGAAAAAGTGGGACATGAAAGGCAAAATGTGGTCTTTGGATAGTTGTTAAGAGGGGAAAAGAGATCTTTACTTTATATTGGTTAGAGGTGAAAATATGGATAGTGTATAAGTAAGAATGATATAGTATATTTTATATTATAATCGTGAAAGTAACATTAGAGACTTACTATAAACACGGTAGATATAGATATGTTATACTATATATTATAATTAATTAGAAATTAATATTATAGGAGATAGTGATGTAATGTAGATGAAGGGAATGGAAAACAGTTGGAAGTCAACTGAAAAGGGGGGGAATGGGTGGGAGTGATATAATGTGATGGATATGGATATTGAATATTATGATTTGTGTATACTGACCCATCCAATAAAAAAAAAAGAACCTCACAACTAGTTTCACACAACTAAGGAAACTTTGGGTTCATGATGCTTCAAAAACAGTGCCTCATCCAATGTGTGGCAAACCTCTTTTGAAACTGAGAATTTCAAAAGCCTATTATATGGTGTTGGGGTTTCCCATTCTAAAGAAAAAGGTTTTTAAAAAATTAATATGGGAGTAAGCACAAAAGATATATATCTACGATGTAACTGACTAGCAATTTTTTTGAATATTCAAACTTTATAACAACAGTGAGCTTTAATATCATGTCATCATTCAAGAATGCAGTCTAGTGCACTTTCCTGAAAGTAAGCCCAATTAAATGTAGTGGGATTTACTTCATAGTATACATTTAGTATTAGTCTGCAAATACCATTGTAACAGTATAAGAAGTTATTCTGCTCATATTTATTTAAATATACACTCTATACTATTAAAATATGTCCTTAAATTGTTAAAGTTTAATAAGAAAAATCCATAGGTTTTTTTTGTTTTCAAATCTTATGTTGAGCATCATGGACTTCAAAATATAGAAGATTTATATAATTTTGAAGATTTTCAGCTCTTTCACATTTTTCTTCCTTGGTTCCATGTGCATTTTCAAACATTGATCAATTATTCTTTATTGTGGATAAGATGCGAGGAATCTAAGGCAAGTGTGTCAGAAATTGCTTTGAAGGAAGCAGTTACCCATCTACCACATTGCAGGAACAATAAGCTTGGTTAGACTATAAGATCAAGCCAAATACCTCAATATTGTCGACAATAGAAAAGGGCATCAACTGCAAGACGAACTGGGCCAGTTCATGCTTCGCAAACCAGCAGTTTGTGGAAGCCCGTTTTCCACGAACTTCTATGAACTGGTCTGCCTGTTTGTTTGGTTCATGTAAAAACCCAATACCTCTTTCCATGCTGCTGCAAAGTGGCACGGAAAGGGGCATTTAAACCCCCTATCAGCTGTTTTCAGGCAGATCCCCAAAAAGCAGCTGATCCAAGCTGGTGGGAGGTGAAATGTCCCTTTCCCTGCCACTGCGAAACAGCACAGAAAGGAGCATTTAAACCCCTGGATCAGCTGCTTGTTGGGGATCTCCCCAACAAGCAGTTGATCCAAGCAGGTAAGGGGAATGCCCCTTTCCCTGCTGCTGCTAAGCAGCACAGAAAAGGGCAGTTCAACCCCTGATCAGCTGTTTGTCGGGGATCTCCCTGATAAGCAACTGATCCAAGTTGGTGGGGGGTGAAATGCCCCTTTCCCTGCTGCTGCGAAGCAGCACAGAAAAGGGCATTTAAACCCCAATCAGCTGCTTGTCTGGGATCTCCTTGCCAAGCAGCTGATACAAAACGGAGGGGTGAAATGCCCCTTTCTGTGCCGCTTTGCAGCAGCACAGAAAGGGTATTTAAACTCCATAAACCACGAACTGGTTTGTGAACTGGGGCAAGTTCATGAAAGTTCGTGGTTCATGAAACAGGACGAACCATGCACCATGCAGTTCGTTTTTTTCCTCTAGTCTACAACATTCCAGTATCAAATGCTAAGAGTGTTGCTTGTTTAGTCATCCAGTCCAGCACATAAATATTTTAAAACATTAAGTGGTATTTCATTCATTTTGAAAAGAAAATATTTCACAAGATGATTCCCCACCCACCCAATTTTCCATCTTTACGTTTTGGGCCTCAGGAGCGGGCGGGGGGGGGGGATGAAAAGCACTGGAAAATTGTATAAATTCCATGGGTGCAGGGTAGGAGTAAAAAAACAATTTATAATGTCATTGTTATAGGTTCTGGCCCCATCACATACAACTAAATTTTAGCTGTTCTTTGGTGTTACATGACCTTCATTTAACTGACAAATATCTACCTCCTTCATGATCTGACCTCTATGCCAGTAGAAAGTAAAACAATTGGTACTGTTCTGAACTGGCAATTTTGGGTAAGTATGTACACCAGCTTCATTAAGCTTCCAGTTTGCCACATTCTTGGTAAACCAGCAGCACAAGTCTAAAGTCACTTTGGAACATATAGGACAAAGAATGCTGGAGAACCTCATGACAACATTTCTTGGAAGTTGTGAAGTGAGTAGTTTACACTTATATTCACAATTATTCATCTATGGTGGGGAGTAGTATATTCCAAAACAATGATGTGGCTAACAGGGGTGTGTGATTTGGTATACCCAAGCAAAATATACACCCAAATTCCATTTTATTTGGAAATATTCAGCATACTTGAATATATTTGGATATATTCAGATATACTAAATACCAGATTTCTGAATATATGCAAATTATTTGGGTTTATCCGGGAATCACCATGCTAGCTATATTAAAGCTGGCTGGTTGGCTTCAGGTTTGTTTCCCCTGTTTTTTCCCCCAGGGCAGGCAGCAAGGGAGGGGGGTGAGTGAGTGACCACTGAGATATGGCACTGGAGGAGCTCATCTGGCCAATCACAGGAATTCTTCTATAGGAGAGCTTTTTTCAAACCCTTGCAAGAATGCAAAAGCAGACCTGGCTCAAAGCTGTCTTCATTTTAGAGTGAGATTTCTTGAGACTGTGCTATTGAGTGCTTTTAGCCTCTGGCTGTCCTAGGGGTCTGTCTTTGAATTACCACTGGCTTTGGGGTTCTGTCTTCTGCATTTCTGCCATGTCCTGTCCACCCTGGACTCACTGCCACCCCAGGGCTTCCCAGCTGGCTCTCCAGCTGGAGAGAGCTTGGCCTGCTAAAGGAAGCTGGGGCCTCTTCACTTGCATGGCTGGAAGAACTCCCAACTGCGTCGTCCTCAGCTCAGTGCTATTGGCCTCCATCTGTGTCGGCAACCAAGAAAAGGCTGTTTTTGCTTGCCCCTGAACCATCGCTGTCAACCTGGCTTTCTCTACTGTAGTCGCTGGCCCCAGCACTTTGGGTGAGTGCCCTGTGGGGAAGAGGAACCAATCTGGAGTCGGGGCGTCCACAGCAGGGAGGTCCATTGAAGATTGTTTTTTGCTTACTGACCTGTTTGTTACTGACCTGTTTAACTGCTTTTGTGGTGTTTGCTTTCTGTGGCTGGTGAGTGTGTAATACTTGTTGCTGCTGTCATGCCAAGGGAAATTGTTTTTTTGCTTTTTAGTGATTGGTTGTAGTTTAATATTTAAACAACTGTGCGTTACATACTTTGAGTTGCTGTCGTTCTGCACTGCTGCTTTTTTATTGCCTCCATAGTGGAATTTTGGGGTGCTCTTGTTGAGTTGTTCATGTTGCTAGGTTTTAATATTTTAACATAGGTGAGGCATAGTCTTTTTTTAAAAGCACAAGTTAATTTTCAGCTTAGTGGACAGGGTTTCCCCCTAAAAAGGCTTGTATTGGCATTAAGGAGAGCGCATATGTTGTTGTGGTGAAATTGATAAATAGGCCCATAGTTTAAAAAAAAAACCAACTAGGCTACTCACCTTGCTCTTGGTCTTTTGGCTTCAGAAAAGTAGTGTTGGAAGCCCTCGACTGGTCTACGAGTTTCAAGGAAAAATTACTTGATTCTTGAAGAGGAATTAAATTTCTTGTTAATGTAGTTAGAATAATAACATTAACTTAAAAGGGCTTTTAACAAGAGTACATATTTGCATCTCTTGGTTAGAACCATAGTTATTAGCCAGCTTTTAGTAGTCAGAGGAGGAGCAACAGTAGTTGTCCTTTGGGGTGGACTTGGGGGACGTGAGCTCACTCCAGAAACCCAGAGTATGCAAGAGGAAATAGAGGAAAGGATTGCCACTAGTGACTCTTCCCACGTTGCCTCTGAGGCCAGCAGCAGGCTTTTCAGGGCGAGGCAGGGGGAGAGCACGGAGATGGCATAAGAGGGAAAGATGGAGGAAGTGCCACCCAGGGTGATGCCATCATAACCTCTTTTCCCTCCGCCATCTCTTTCTGCCACCTCCCCACCAACATAGTGTGTCTGCCTCGAGCACCTCATAGGAGGCAACTCCTGGGACGCCTGCAGCTGCAAAGTCCACAAATGTCCTTTCTATGCCTCCATTATCTGAGATTACTTCTAGAAGATGGAGGATCCCCGCTATGCACACTGCCAGCTGTGTAGGGCCACATCAGTCAGAGGAAAGACCTGATTCATCTCTTGACTACAGACTCAGGAACCACTTGAAGAAGCATCACCAGGTGGTGCTTCTTTGGGAGGAGAGGGCAAGAGGAGGGTCATCCCATGTTCACCTCTGGTGTCCCCTCTCTAAGATCTCCTGTACAGAAGGAACTCCAAGTATGTCTAACAGAGATGTCTGGTGGAGGTACCAATAGTGTGCCAAGAGGGGTGATCCGGCAGGCAAGGAAGAGGGTCACTTGCCTCATTGGTGAGATGGCCACTCTAGAGGGATGTCCCTTTTCTGAAGTCAAGGATGCCAGCTTCTGCAGGCTGCTCCAAGAAATCTGTTCTTGGTATATGCCCCCTATTTTTACCATGCTTAGCAGGACTGTCATGCTGTCCATTTATAGGGCTGTCAAGGACTATGTGAAGTCACGGTGCTAAGTGGGAGCAGTTTACACTTCACATCAGTCAACCGGACCTGCCTTCAGTTGCAGCAAGCATACCTCTTGCTGATGGCACACTGGTGCCAACTCGATGACCTTCCAGGTGGGGGGGTGAGAAAACCAACTTCAGGCAGTTCAGATGGGGGGGCAGTGCTGGCCCAGCTACCACCAGGCTTTGCTTCACAGTGAAGTTCTTGACGAGGTGCACATGGTGGATATCTCTGCCACTATCGAGAGGCTATTTGTGGGGTGGGTAGGCAGGGATGTTACCATGGGATATATAGTGACTGATGGTGAAACAAACATACAGGCAGTGGACTGCAAGTGAACCCTAAGTACACTTACTGAGTGGCCCACAAACCTCAGCTATGGTGAAGGATGCAGTGGGTGTGGGTCTGAATCCTGAGGATTCCAGACTGGTTGCTGAGACTTGTGAATTTCAGTGTCTCATTATGTGATGTTGGTGTGTCAAATGTCATTTTTTTGCACAGCGTGAAGGCTACCCATTAGCTGCATCAGAAGGAAGTCCTGGCAGGTGTGCTGAAACATCATCTGATCAGTGCCATAAGCACACGCTGGAACTCCACCTCCACCATGTTCGAACCTTTGGTGGAGCAGAAGGCTGTCCTCACAATGTGGTTCTCAGAGAGTGACACAAAGAAGGGGGAGAGCACTTCAGCCAGGAGGACTGGCTGACCCTCTCCCATATGGTGAAGGTCCTTAAGCCCTTTAAGAAATTCATACTCATGGTGTTGTCTAACATAGCAGCCCTGGGTCTGGTTATTCCTTTGATCCAAATGCTTCAGAGGAAAATGGCTACCTTTCTAGACCCAGGCTCAAAACGTGCTTGTGTGAAGGCTGCAAGAGGGCACTGAGTCCCACCTGCAACCTCTCACAGAGAACAAGGTTAGTTTAGTTTAGTTTATTAGGTGTTTAACCCTCCCTCCCCACAAGTGGGCTCAGGACGGGGTACAACAGTCATAAAATACAATTACAAGTTGTACATGTAGGTGGTGACCGTGTGTAACTGCACATCAAGGCAGTATCGCCAAGTGGGAACTGGTGAGAGACAAGCCGCTGCAGCATGCACTGTCCAATGGGAGCATCCTGCCATCAGAGGGGGTGACCAGCTCTGCTGTTCTTTGCACATCTTCAGGGTTCCACAGCCAGTCCACAAATGTGGAGTGGAGATGGAGGTCATCAAGGATAGACTCGGCCCCTTTGAGAATGTGAGGCATATGCAGGGCCAGATCTACGGTTGCCAGCGCCCAGGACAACCGTAGTCAGGCTAGTTGCGTGTGAGTGCTCCTGGAGCTGTGTGATGACGTCACTCCCATGACGTCATCATGCTGGGTGCCCCCCCCACCCCCACAGCAAGCCGGCTGTCCCGGCGCACCACAGAGCTGGCGGAGGTGGCAGCGCGAGTGGCTCGGAGGCTGCCCGCACAGTTCACCTGCCCTGCAGGACAAGGGGCAGCCGGCTTGCCACGCACCCCTTTTCCTGGGGAAAGGCGAATGGCGCAGGCGGCCTCCCAGCCAACTGTGCTGCCTTTTGCCTTTCCCGCAGGACAAGGGGCGGCCAACTTGCTGCGCGCCCCTTGTCCTGAGGAAAGGTGAACGGCGTGGGCAGCCTCCGAGCCACTCGCGCTGCCGCTGCCGCCACCAGCTCCGAAGCGCCAGGACAGCCGGCTTGCCGCGGGGGCAGGGGGGAAAGGCGAACGGCGCAGGCAGCCTCCCAGCCTCCCGAGGCAGGCAAAAGACAGTGTGGGTGGCTGGGAGGCCGCCCGTGCCGCTCGCCTTTCCTCAGGACAAGGGGTGCGCAGCAAGCTGGCCACCCCTTGTCCTGCAGGAAAGGCAAAAGGCAGTGCGAGTGGCTGGGAGGCCGCCCGCGCCAATCACCTTTCCCCAGGCGCGCTCCCGGGGCTGGCAGCTGCGCCTGGCGCCCCCTCTTTGGTGGCGCCGGGGGAAGACTACCCCCCTGCCCCCCCCCCCCGTCGATCCGTCCTTGGGCATATGGAATTCAGCGGAGGTAATAGTCAGGGACTACCTCTTAGTTCCTGCAAGTTGCATACCTTCTGTCCTCTGAACTACTGGGCCAAGAAACAAGTAGTCTGGCCAGATCTCTCTCTTGAGGCTCAGAGGCTCCTCTCATATCCTCTGAAGAGAGTGCAGAGTGAGCATGCCTGCTCACATGTGGCCAGCATTGTCAGCCCTCATTGAATATGCCTGCTCCCCTTGTCTCAAGCAGTTGGTCTTTCTGAAGGTCTTGAGACTTTGGTTTTCTTGAAGGTGTGTCAAAACCCCTTGTCCCTCAAGGCAGGTCAAGAACAAAAAACACACAGAACTGGGGAGTGAATCCTCACTGACCCAGGACAATGAGCCACCAGCAGCCTCTTTACTAAGCCACAGCTGGGACACCAAGAGACAAATCTCCAGCCCAAGAATTCAGTGTTGGAAGCAGCGCCGGATCTACGGTTGCCCATGCCCGGGGCAACCTTTGCCGGGCTGCTTTGTGCGCGCGCACAGTGACATCATCACTTCAGTGACATCATCACGCAGGGTGGAGCAGAGGCAGCATGCGGGGCTGGGAAGCCGCCGCGCCATTCGCCTCCCTGCAGGCGAATGGCGCGGGCGGCCTCGCAGCTCTCCACGCTGCTTTTGCCTGCCGCGCAGAGCAGGGGGCGACGGGCTTGCCGCGCACCCCCTGCCCTACAGGGCAGGCAAAAGCAACGCAGGGGGCTGCGAGGCCACCCGCGCCATTCGCTGGCCCTGCAGGACAGGGCGGCCAGCAAGCCGGCCGCCCCCTGTCCTGCGGGGCAGGCGAAAAGCAGTGTGGGGAGTTGCAAGGCTGCCCATGTTGCTGCCTGCGCCCTCTGGCAGCCGGCCCCTGCTCCCTCCCTGGTGCCGGAGGCAGACTACCCCCCCTGCCCCCGTGGATCCGGCCCTGATTGGAAGATAGGATACCTACAGGTTGAGTTCCACAGAGCAATTACTTGGGAAGCTGTTGCCAAATAGGCCAGAGTACTGGATTTAGACAGAAACCTCTAAACCCAAATAACACCACAGGAGTATAATTAAGTAAGTTTATTAAGAGAAGTGCAAAAGAATATAATTATAGATGCAGTGCAAAACTGGGGGGAAAAGGCTTGATAATTATCCCAGAATACTGTACAGGCTTTAGTCCTCTAGTAATCAGGTCCAGAGCACAAAAGGCACACAGCAGCAGGTATTCACCAGCAGCCACACAGGATAAGGAGCTGGACTAGAACAAAGACCCTTGCTTTATGGCGAAGCTGCACGCAGCTGGCCTGATCCTGCTCAACCAATCAAGAGAGGGGCACATACCTTGGCAGTCAGCATGTACTCATACCCAAGATCGCTTGTGCTAACAAGATGGAATGCAAGTATAAAACTCTATCTTTGAATGTCTCAGAGCAGAACCACAAGTGACAAAAGGCACAGATTGGACACTTGTCAGCTTCCCTCAAGTTTTGATGGGAAATGTAGGCAACTTGGCGGAATGTTGGACAAGTGACAGTTGAAAAGTCCATTGGACAGCAGTCGGAGAGCCAAGCTGCGAGACCAGGATGCCTACATTTCCCATCAAAACTTGAGGGAAGCTGACAAGTGTCCAATCTGTGCCTTTTGTCACTTGTGGTTCTGCTCTCAGAGCCCATTAACTCCCTGCACATGTGCCTCAGTTCCATCCCATCCTTATCTCTCTGGGAACTGCAAAGTTATACTGACAGTAATTTTCCAGAGAGAAAGGCCTTCAGTAGTTTAACTAGTCCAAAAGCCTGAACCAATGATTTGAAAAAGCCAAGAACTGGACTAAGAGAGGCCATTTTCTTGGCAAGGTCAACTTGCCACTCTTCAGTTTCTCAACTCTGGACTTTTGAGAGTGAGTGAAGCAAGCACTGTGTTGGGGAGGTGGGGGAAGTTAAACTTAGACAGAAAACCAGCAGAAAGGACTCTTGATCCATAAAATGCACACTCCTCAAGTCGGAATTCCTCCCGCCGCCCCACACACACATACACACAAACCCCACCAGCCCAATCCGACTACTCATTTGACCTTGGCACAATTCTGTGCAGAAAATTAAGAAAAGCAGCACCAAAAAAGCTGTTCTCTTGTTTCTGGAACAGGAAGAATGCTATTAGGGAAAGTAGAGAATTAACACCATGTACGTGCCAATGTTTTGAAACAAGCAGAAGCCAAACCCACAGAAGCACCCAAAATGAAGCTAGTGTGTGATGTTGTGTTGTTAACTTGCTTCTTTACAGGAGTGGGAGAAAAAAGGAGCAATAAAGGGCAGCTTCTACAGCTGTTTCAAGGCTCCTCTGAGCCAGTGAGTGACAGTGTAGGTTGCAGGCTGCAGAAGAAGGGCTTTGATCACTTAAACTAACCCCTTCTTCTTACTTTCTGAGGCCTTCCTTGGAAGAGGGATCTTGTACCAATTCCTGCTTGCCATTGCCAGGTGATTGGCTGAACTTGTGCCAGTTTGATGGTTCTGCTGCTGTGTGGTTGATGTTGGTACTTGGTTCTTTTCCATTACCATACTGGCCCTGGGGTCTCCCTGGCTTCTGTGAGTGATACTGGTTCTATTGGGCTTACAACACTGTCCCTTAATTCACTTTGGTTCTGTTGAGGTTCTGTGGTTCGACATTGGTTCTGTTGAACTTTGTTGGTTCAGCTTCCATTGAGATGGGTTTTTGGCCAGGGGTTGCCCCTCTGTGTTTGGTTAACAGTTTCTTTTCCCTGGAAAGCCTTGGAATCTTTTTCCCCATACGAAACAACAGTGGCTGAGGGCACCTTGTTCAGGGGGCCCATAGAATTGAACTCCTCAGTCCAATCTTCTTGAAACTCGAGGGGATCTGTAGTGGACAGGAAGGATTAGGTTTTCTGGAATTTGGGTGGGGTTTGCACAAAAAATGCCCTCCAGCCCCCTGAATAGGTTCCCTCTTGTTACTGAATAAAACTGAAATCCTGAAAATACTATACTGGCTTTTTTGCACCCAAATATCAGGAATACTGATGTTTGTCAGCTTCCCAGTACCGGAATCTCCAAAATACCAGTTTTTTTTTGTGCACACCCCCCTACTGTGCGATCTGGGTTTGTGAACCAGCAAAATAGCCCTGACTCATTCCAATCCAGCATAATCCAGCCATGCCAGTTCACGCAGAGCACCCCAGATCCAACCTGAGCAGCTGGACTCTGACGGGCTGGATTATTTGGCTGCAGTGGGCAGGCCTCATACAGCAAGCAAGAAGGCAGTGGTGCAAATGGAGCCAAACCAAACTCAGCGCTGCAGCAGGAGAGGATCACACGGCTGGCGGGGTGGGGGAGATGCCAGCAGACAGAACAGATTCCCGTACCATTCCACCCCTCCACCCCTGCCTGAACTCCTAAAGAGCCTTCAAACCACTGCTTGTGGCCATCTTTTAAACTCCACAGCTTGTCTCCCCACCCCTTCCACGGGATTCTCAGATTTGATATTGATTCCCTTGCTGCAGTTTGGTTCTGTTGGGCTTTGTTGGTTAAGCTTGCAAGGGAGTTTTAATGTTGAACCACAGAATCACAAGCAAGAGGTGGGGAGACAAGCTGTGGAGTTTAAAAGACTTGGAAATGTTACTCCCATAGGAAACAACATAAGAGTGGCTGGAGGCAGCTTGTTCAGGGGCCAATAGAATTGGACCTGGGATCCAATCCTCCTGGGTCTTTAGTGAACAGTTAGGAGTAGATTCCTTGCAAGTCTGGTGGAGTTTGCTCTAAAATGCACCCATCAGTCATTTTTCCCCATAGGGAATAATGTCGAGATAAATCCAGGATACTCTAACTGGGATCAGAGTAGCTGACCTGGATACCAAATTTTTTTGCTATCCCTGAACTCAGATTTGGATCACATAATTTTTATTTATTATTATTTGGTGCACATTCCTAGTTAATAGTGGCCAAACCAACCCAGAACACCAGATTCAGATCCCCCAACACAACATGCTATACCTATACCCTTCCCATGAACTATCTGTAGCAAAAAAATCATTCCTGTTTTATAGCAAATTCATTTGACAATTAATTTTTGATTAGTCTGTGTTGTCCTTGAAGGTGACAAGTCAAAAAATTCTGGGACCCACAGGGGGCCAGAGAGAAAATGTATTAAATTTGTATTATCCTCTAGATTGGGCCTTCAGTGAACATTTTGTCTTTTTTAGTATTTGTATAGTATAAATTTACTTCAAGAATAAGAAAACAGGTACCTGACATTCCTCATGCTTGGTCCTACTAGTTATACTTCTCATATCTACAATATAATAGTGGCATAGATGGAAAGTGTGATAGTGCTCAGTTGAATGAATCAAATACAGAGCCAATTCCTGCACATTGAACAATAAGGCAAATTAATCTACCACTGCCATTGTTTATGGGGAAAAGTTAAACATTACATTTTGTGTAAATGAGGGCTACAGGTTTCCAAGACGTCTGGTGTGTTTTAACCACTGGAAATTATATCATGGTCACAGATGTCAGGTCCAGTATATATCTTAACCATACTGACTCCATTTTCTAATGCTTTTAGTGTTTAAGTGTTTTCTCCTCAGGTGCACCAGTTCCCAGGCAGCATTCCCACCAGAGGACTGTTTTGTCTAACACCGTTCCACCAGGCATTGGCCTTGAAGGAGAGCAGCTTCCCAGGACTGAAAGATGTTGTTTTGAGAACTGTGGGGGGAGGCTGTTCCAGATGGGTATTGTTACTCTGTATCCTATGCTTGCTCTTCATTGGTAACAATGATCATGTACCATCCTGAGTCTCCTATTCAGGACAGTGGACTATAATGGACCTTTTCTGCAATAAAGCTTCCTTTGCTAGACATTGGACTTATTCTTGCTTCTAAAGGGAATCTTGCAGAGAGTACCTTATCTAGCCACAGTCTGACAGTTTGTTACCAATCATGTCTGCGTCGGGCCCAGCGGAATCCAAGGTTGTCCCGGACAGGGATCCT
This sequence comes from Eublepharis macularius, assembly GCF_028583425.1. Taxonomy (NCBI): domain Eukaryota; kingdom Metazoa; phylum Chordata; class Lepidosauria; order Squamata; family Eublepharidae; genus Eublepharis; species Eublepharis macularius. The sequence goes on along the minus strand of NC_072796.1, from coordinate 81,348,147 downwards.
TTGTTTGATCCGTATGCGTCTCCCGACAATCAACCGGTGCAAACCCAAGACTCCCAGGAGCTGGGAGCAACCGGGAACGGAACCGGAGCCTCCACTTCTACCCTGCCTCTCATCGACTTCAGTACTCGAAACGAGACCGAAAGCAATCTCGGGGCAAGGCCGAAAGCAACCGCTCTCCCCTTGATCTCGGTACCCACCCCGTCGGAGTGGGGAGCCAGACCCCGAGAAACCAGAGAGCGCCGGGCAGGTGGACTCCATCCACGAGTCTCGATGGACGGGCGCCGAAGCCTAGAAACCGTCCCGGAACTAGATAGCAGCCAACCATGGCGATATTGGAACAGGACGTTTGAGCAGATGGAGGGGGACACGTCTCGCCGAGGCGCCCTGAGTTGGGATTATTCCGAACTTGCCCCGTGGAAGGAGCCAACGGAAGTCCCTGAACCAAGTTGGGAGCAGATACGAGGTCGCACCTATGCGGTAGATACCAGCATCTCGGCCGTGACGGGTATGGCCAAGGGAATTCTAGCCGCGAGGTCGCGAATAGTTCAAGGGGACCCTCCTCCGTGGGGCCCTTTCTCCCCGGTGAGTACAGCAAATGAAGGTTCCCTGAGCGAACAACCAGGGCCAAGTCGTATACAACAATTAGAAGCTAAGCTGATGGATATGGAAGAAAGCTTGGCTCACGCCATTCATTTAATTTCCTCAATGGGGGCAGGGGAAAGACTGTCTCCTGAAGAGATGGCGATACAGATAGCTACCCTTCAAAGTGTCATCTCCTATCCGATGGAGGAAGTTCAGCAGCGGTCGTCGCCTACCGGCGGGGGGGGCACCTATCCTGGCGAATCGGGAGAACAACCCAAGGAACTTCCCCCTCAGCGGGAAACTCCACCGAGAAGGGACCACCCGGTTGTGCCATCCGGTGAGACTCCCATCGAACCTCCTATCACGGGAGGGGATGTGCCGCCAGACGAGACCCCCGTTGAGAGGCCTACGGAAGGGGAGGAAAAGCCAAGTGATACACCGGTGATACCCCCCCATACTTCCCCGAAAACGGTCCGGCCGGACCAAGCGGGAGCACCCGTGGCTCCATCGGGGGGGGGAGCCCCTGGTCAACCGCGCGAAACTGTTCCCGTCGGGCAACCTCCGGGAGATGGTCTACCAGCGCCAAAAGGCCAGCCGACGCTTCCCAGAACAACAACGCCCGGAGGGGCAAGCCCGCGCGGCCTTCCACCCATTCGGCCTTCGCCGCTGCGGCCCCTTCCGCTTCGACCACAACTAACCCCGCCGCTGCAGCCGATACGTTTGCCACTGGAACAACCCGTAAGACCGCCTCCGACCCAACCGATGGGACCTACACCACTGCGACCCCACCAACCCACCCCTCAGCGGCCGATTCTTACTTCACCACACCAACCTCAACCGCTACGGCCAGCACCTCCGGCATTGCCACCAGCCCTGCCGAGAGCACCGCCACCAGCCCTGCCGAGAGCACCACCGCCAGCCCAGCCGAGGCCGGCACCCCCGGCTCAACCGGTGAGGCCACCGCCAGCACAACCGGGTCCCCTCATACCTCAAGTGCCATTGAGGCTTCCGGCGGACTTCTACCCAGCCCCGGCTCCGAGGCAAGACCTCCCAATGGGTTGGGTGAAACTAGACGCCACTTTTGACGGGGATCCCTCCAAACTGGGCTTTTTTCTAGTGCAAGTCGTGCAATTCTTCAACCGGTGGGGACACCTCTTCGGCAGCGAGGCCAGCCAAATTGAACACCTCGGCTCCCGTTTACAAGGGAAAGCAGCGGACTGGTACGTAGGACTATATAATATCGGGGCCCCAGAACTCGATACTCTCCAGGGGTTGGTGGATGCTATTAGAGCACAATATGAAGATCCCTTAGAGGAAACCAGGGCCCGAACAGAATTGCAGGCCATTAAGCAGGGCAGCATGGCAGCGAGAGACTATATCACGAAATTCCGACAATTGGCTGCCAAGTGCCCCAGGTGTGAGGAGTCCACAAAAATTATTCTGTTCAAACAAGGACTTAATCCGAGACTTTTGGACAGAGCCCTCATGCAAGACAATCCCCCTACGCTGTTAGGTTGGATTCAACTTGTTTGCGAAGTGGAAAATCGCATTTTAGAAGTCCGTTTGGTTGAGCAACAACAACAAACGGGACAACGAAGACCATTGACCTTACAGAAGGGAGCTCGGGGAGCTGGCTACGCCACCCGTGGAGCGAGAGATGCTAGATGGCAACAAGGGCTGTGTTTGCAATGCGGACAGGCTGGTCACTTTGCAGCACAATGCCCCTACCGGCCTGTGCAAAGACCTCCGCTCCAATTACGGCGTCCAACCCTTGCTCCGTTCCCTACGCTCCAACGCCCGACTCCAGCTCCACGAGCAAACAGAGGCCGCGGCGCTTCCCAAAGGCCAGCCTCAGAAAGAGGGCTGGAAGCGGAAGAAGTTATGGAATACGATCCCGCTTCCCCATCTACAGAAGTCAATCCAGAAAGTCCCCAGTCGGGAAACGAGATGGATCTGTCGTAAAAGGGCCCAAACGACAGATCCGCCCCAAGCCCGTCCCTGCACGGAACCGGCCACCTGGGTCCATTTTATTCATGCCAGTGACTTTAATCAACCCAGAGAGAAAAATGCACATTCGGGTGCAAGCTCTTATTGACTCGGGTTGCTCAAGAGACATCATAGCCCCAGCTCTAGTCAATGGACTGGTCTTACCAACTCGGGATTTACAAAATCCAGTAATTTTTGAACAAATGGATGGTACCAACATGAATCCGGTCACAACTGAAACCATCCCGGTGATCACAGGCATGGGACAACATTGGGAAAAGAGGTCCTTTGTCATCAGCTCTACTGCCAAGTACCCGTTAATTCTAGGCAGCAAATGGCTATGTGATCACAATCCCTACATAGACTGGGCTCAAGGATGTATTACCTTCAATCATGCCAACTGTAAAAATCACCGTTGGAATCAAAACTGGGGCGAAGACCCAACTTATAAAGAAAAGGCCCTCCTCACCCAAGAAGAAGTCAACCAAATACCCGAACCGTACTGGCCTTTTCTAAATGCTTTCTCGGAGGAGGAAGCTGATACTCTACCCCCGCACCGACGAACGGACTGTGCGGTGGAAATTTTACCCGGAGCCTCATTGCCTAAAGGACGACTCTATCCCATGAGTCTCCATGAACGTGAAGAGCTCCGGAAATTCATCGACACCAACCTCCAACGAGGGTTCATCCGCCCAGCCTCTAGCTCCCACGCCGCTCCAGTTCTCTTCGTGAAAAAGAAGGATGGGGGGCTCAGACTGTGCACGGATTTCCGAGGACTAAATGCAGTGTCCACCAACAACGCCTATCCTATACCGCTCATCCGAGACCTTCTCAACGTCGTGGCCCAAGGTAAGATCTTTACGAAATTAGATCTAAAAGATGCTTACTTCCACGTTCGTATCAAGGCAGGGGATGAGTGGAAAACCGCGTTTAATACGCCCCTCGGACAATATGAATACTTAGTTATGCCTTTTGGATTGGCGGGAGCCCCGTCTGTATTCATGTCCATGATAAACGAAGTTCTACATGAATTTCTGTACAAAGGGGTGGTGGTGTACCTTGATGATGTTTTAATTTATTCTGACACCGAGGAAGAACATGTTCAAATGGTACAAAAGGTCCTGGCCACCTTGATGAAGAATAAACTGCCCATCAAATTGTCCAAATGTGAATTCCATAAAACCGAACTCACTTACCTTGGGTATTGTATCTCACAAGAGGGGTTGAAAATGGATCCAGCCAAAATACAGGCGATCCAGGATTGGCAAACACCCACCACCCGCAAAGAACTGCAATCCTTCCTGGGTTTTGCCAACTTCTATAGAGACTTCATAGCAAATTTCGCCCAAATCACACTCCCCTTAACAGAATTGCTGAAAACCAAAGAGAAAGGGGACCAAGCCAAAAAACCCTCTGCTAAACTACAATGGACCCCCGATTGCCAAACGGCCTTCGAATGCCTTAAACAGCAATTTGTAACGGAACCCATCCTCTCCCACCCCAACGAACAGTCCCCCTTCATAGTACAGGTCGACGCCAGCGATACGGCGATAGGGGGGGTTTTGCTGCAGAAGGGGGAGGATGGGAAATTGCGGCCTTGTGCATTCTTGTCTAGAAAGTTCTCAGAGGCAGAAAGGAATTGGAATGTGTGGGAGAAGGAGGCCTTTGCAGTGAAAGCAGCTCTCACTAACTGGAGGCATTGGCTGGAGGGGGCGAGATACCCTTTCGAGGTCTGGACAGATCATAAAAATTTGGAGGCCCTCCGAAGCCCCCGCAGACTGAATGCCAAGCAATTGCGGTGGGCGGAATTCTTTTCCAAATTCAACTTCACCCTCAATTATCTCCCGGGCAAAACTAACTTTTTGGCGGACGCCCTGTCGCGCATGCCCCAACATAAGAGCAAGCGGGCGGAGACTGTCGACACGGTCTTCTCGCCTAAGCAACTTGGGGGCGTGGTGACTACTCGCAGCCGCGCTAAGCAGCCCCTCCCGGCCGACCAAGAATGGAAATCGAAACTTAAAACTGAAGTGGAGAAGGAGGGGAATAAAGCTCCGCGAAACAAACTAACCCAATCCCCACAGGGGGATTGGCTAGCTGGGAGCAAGTTTTATGTCCCGGACAGCCTTAAGTTGGAAATCTTGCAGCGCTGTCATGATGCTCCCACTGCTGGACATTATGGGTATCTGAAAACTTTACACCTAGTTCAAAGACAATTCTGGTGGCCGGGCATGCGCAAAGACATTTCCCAATACGTTAGTTCCTGCCCTGTTTGCCTCAGCGCTAAAACCAGAAAAGGGAAACCTCCGGGTCTCCTGCAACCATTGGAAACACCGAACAGGCCCTGGGAAGTAATCTCCATGGACTTTATCACTGATCTGCCTCTTTCAAAAGGACATAATTGTATTTTAGTTGTGGTAGATCTGTTCTCCAAACAAGCCCATTTTATCCCCTGTACTACTATACCCTCCGCTCGAAAACTAGCGGATCTGTTTCTAAAACACATCGTAAAATTACATTCTTTTCCGTCCAAGGTGATTTCGGATCGCGGCGGACAGTTCGTTGCCAACTTCTGGCGGGAGCTTTTGAAAATGTTGAATATTGAACAAGGTATCAGTTCAAGCCACCACCCACAAACCGACGGGCAATCCGAAAAAACAAACCAAATATTAGAACAGTTCCTTCGTTGCTACATCAATTTTCAACAAGATAACTGGGTGGACCTTCTCCCTCTAGCTGAATTCTCCTATAACAACAGTGTACACGCTTCAACGGGAGAAGCCCCCTTCAAAATTGTATATGGGGCTCACTTCAATCCCTTCCCTTTGGACGCACCCCCTCTCCATTCCTCTAAATTGCCAGATGTATCCTCATGGTGGGGGGAGGCGGTGCAGGAATGGACTATCATTAAGAGACACCTTGAAAAAGCCAAACTGGATTACAAAAAGTACGCAGATCGCCATCGTGTGGCCGAATGGGAATTACAACCAGGAGACCATGTGTATATTTCCACAAAGAACCTAAAGCTAGCTCAGACAAGCCGCAAACTCGCTCTGAAATTCTTAGGACCTTTTCCTGTGCGCAAGGTAATAAATAAAGTGACTGTTGCTGTAACATTGCCCAAGAACCTTCGCCATGTGCATGATACGTTCCATGTCAGCCTTTTAAAGAAAGCTCCCACCGACAACAAATGGCATATCAAAGCTCCACCCATTCCAACTTTAATTGACGACCAAATACACTATGAGGTACAACAAATTTTGGACTCTAAAATCAAGAGAAATCAGCTTTTTTACCTCATTAGGTGGAAGGACTTTGATTCTGGTTACGATGAATGGGTGAACTCTGCACATGTTCATGCTCCTAGATTGACCAAAGCTTTTCATACTCGCTACCCATATAAACCAGGGGGGGATCTATTTTAAGGGGGGCAGAAATGTCAGGTCCAGTATATATCTTAACCATACTGACTCCATTTTCTAATGCTTTTAGTGTTTAAGTGTTTTCTCCTCAGGTGCACCAGTTCCCAGGCAGCATTCCCACCAGAGGACTGTTTTGTCTAACACCGTTCCACCAGGCATTGGCCTTGAAGGAGAGCAGCTTCCCAGGACTGAAAGATGTTGTTTTGAGAACTGTGGGGGGAGGCTGTTCCAGATGGGTATTGTTACTCTGTATCCTATGCTTGCTCTTCATTGGTAACAATGATCATGTACCATCCTGAGTCTCCTATTCAGGACAGTGGACTATAATGGACCTTTTCTGCAATAAAGCTTCCTTTGCTAGACATTGGACTTATTCTTGCTTCTAAAGGGAATCTTGCAGAGAGTACCTTATCTAGCCACAGTCTGACAACAGAGTGAGGTATAAACTTTGTAAGTAATATCACTAGTACACTTACATAGCAAGCAGAAAAATCAGCTCACATTCTTGCACTTCCCAACTTTGCCTATATCTCCTTAAGAAATCGCTAATACAAAATGGCCGATATCAAGTTGAAAGCAAACAGGCCAGTAGCTAATATGAGCTTACACACAACTAACATAGGCAGTAATCTGTGGGTGACAAAGAGGACCCAGCCCTCTGCTTTTTCTGTTGTAAGAAAGTTGCAAACTCTTTTCTCTCTTACTAACCCCCCCCCCCCATAAATAAAACTTTGTGGAATTGTAATGCTCCATTGGTTTTGCCTCATGAAAACTGCCCCAGGGAGGAGTGATTTGGCTAAAGTCAGGAATACAGACTTTACATTTACATATATTGTCTCTTGCAATGACAGTGAATATTAATCAGTCATAAATACCATATACATACAACCAGACTTTGTTTGAGATCAGTATGGATAGCAAACAACACAACCATTTCCTATTCGTGTGCAAAATGGTCTTATTTCTTAGCACTGTGAATGCAATGGAAATAGTTCGCTAAGCCAGACAAAACTTCCAAGTGTCTGTCTCTTTGCAACTTGAAGTGGCACAGAATTCTGTGGCACATAATTTAATGAAGAACTATACAAAACACTCTCTAGATTTATTTAGTTACAAAAGAAAGTAATACAGTACAGTTAAGTAGCACTGGGATGAAGGAACTGCTCTTCCCAGATGCCAATTATAAAACTACACAGCTGTTGCAGTTAAAATGTTTGGATGTAAAAATTTCATAATATGCACTTTTCTTATAGTATGTCCACAGCTCTACGTGCTCTTATACTACAGTCCTAAACAGAGTTAAGTCCACTGGACTTTGAAGGGTGAAATTCTATTTTGAGGAGGTATGTTTAGAACTGTAAAATTATCCTTAGCGCACAAATTGGGAAGCAACAACAAAAGCAGTATGTTGCATGGGATTATGTCCATCTTTCTGCTGATCCTAGCTTCTGCAATCTTCAACAAAGATCTCCAAAGGATCAATGTGGAGTCATTGTGTGGTTTGCAAGAACCAGATGCCTTGAATGTTCTTCTCCCCATCCCTAAAAATATATACCGATCTCTTCTAATGTTAATGCAAAGGGCCAAGGTATGGAACAAAACGTGAAGGAAAGGTACTTAGGCAAATGGTGAATAAGGGTACAAGAAATGCAAATTTGGATTATTTGGCACAAATCATTTATAGTATCAATTGCCTTACTGCAAGATGGGTCTTCTCATTTCAGGTCTCATGCAACTTCCATCTGGTTTCCTTTCCATCAGCAGATGCTTTTGCATTCTTTTGCAAACAAGGAGGAAGAAAATAAGGACTAGTGTTCAAGATAACCCCCTATATGCATTTTAATTACAAGAGGCTTATTAGTTTGGAATCTTTAGGATTTCACACCAGCTACAACTTTGTTGCTCCCCAGTCTCCTTTCATTCAAGGTCTTTCTTTTTGGGCAGCTGGGAGTTTTGACAACAGAAGAACAGGGCAATAAATGTGAGGCTGCGATATATTACTGGATCAAGAGTGGAGAACATGTCTTCTATTCCATTGTTCCTTGGTTAAAAGAATACACCAAAATGTCTTCAAATAAGTGTGACTCACTTTTACAAGGCAGTAACAAGAACAACAACTGGCCCAAACAATGAATAGTATAATCTGCTGGATCAGGCAAAAAAAGTTGTCAGGTTATATTGGTTAAAGTGAAGCTGCTTTCCTGCTGTTTGATTCAGACTTCTTGCACTGTGGTCTCTAAACCAAAAGACAAATCTGACAATATGCTAATCTGACAATAAAAAGTGACTTCTGAACCTTTATCTGTTGAAGAGCTGACAGTGAAGCACAGAGACGGTTGTCTAGCCCGACAAGATGACAGTGAAAATATGCTTTCAAACAAGAGCATAAATTGTAGACAGGGCAGATGAACCACAGTAAAAGGAACTGTTATACTACTAATACTATGCACTAGCCTCACTTTACCTCTGCTCCTTCCATCTCTTCCCTTCACATATGCATGAACAGAGAATGTACCCTGTCAAACTAATAACACAGAAGGTTGGAATGTGTATGTGACAATATCTCTTGTACTGAGATCAGACATTTCCATCACATTAAAGGGAGGAGGGTTAAGAAAGAGGCACACACAAAAAACCCAAACACAAATATAGTGTAATGTAGAATCCCGCTGCATTCCATATAGATACAAAAGTTTGCATATTGCACTGGGTACTTGAAGATCATAAATCTATGCATGAGAAAGATGTAGTGGAAATTTTGGGGGGGATTAGAGTTTATTTTTGTCATCTCTGTGAGACAGCTACTCATTCATCCAGATCACAGCTAAGAAAAAAAGCTGGTCACAGAAATTAGCAGTTTCAGCTCAGCAGCAAAGTCGCCAGCCTGTGAAGGCAGAGAGAAATTGACTAATTAGCAATGCGCACTAAAACTTGACGGTTCTTTATAGAGAGAGAGAGACGAGAGAGGAGAGAGAGGCAGAGGAGGGGAGGGGGGTCGCTTTCTCCCCTTCTTTCTTCCAAAGATGTTTGAAATCGCAGTCATTTACGCTCGACAATTTTTACAATAGCCTTGAGCCATAATTTTGCGAGTCTCTCCAGCATCCATCCCCCTGTATGGTCTCTCTCCACTGGCCATGCACGACCGTTTCTCTCCCCAACCGTGGATTTCCTATTACTCTCGTTACGACTCACTGAGCCCCAGGCCCAAGGATAATGATGTGTTGTTTCTTGGTAGCATAATTTGTCACACGTACATTTTTTCTTCTTCTTCTCTTGCAGAAAGCTCTGCGCTCTCTCTCTCTCTCTCTTTCTCTCTCTCCCCTTCTCCCTCTCGTACATTTTCTTGCTGTTGCTAATTCATGGTGATCAAATGATGTACGACAAAATAAATTGTAAAGAGTGACTGCTTGGAGTTGGGAACCAGAAGGTGTTTTTTTTTTTTTGGAAGGAGCGATCAAACCTTTAAAAAGGAAGGACAATTGATTTTTTGGGGGGGAGCTTAAGTGAACCTTTACTTTGGCAGCTGGTTGTGGAGCAGGTAAGTTTCTGGCCTTCTGTCTAACCATATGAGTGTATTTTCTTGTGGCTTGTTTACTGTCGTTGAGATGGGGTGTGTGTGATTTCTGTGTGTTAGAAGTATGTGAGGGGGGGCACTTGTGTTACACACACGTCTTTGGAGAATAAACTCCAATTGCAAGAAATGGTCACAGGAGGAAGAAAGAAGGGGAGGGAGAATGGGAGGTGTGTACAGAGGTGGGGGGGGGGAGGAATGACCGGGTCCACTTAAAGGGAGAGGCTGTTGGAGATTTCTTAAGCCCATGCTGCTGAGAGGGAAGGGAAGTGGGCTGGGGAAAGGGAACCCCCTCAACATAGGAGAAACCCAGGGGTGCAAGCGCGGTAGAAGGGGGGATACAATGGAAGTAGCTGCCTTCCGTGGGATCCCGCAGAGAAGCGGCGGCGTTGCCTGCCGCTGCGACGGCGGGCTCGACTCTCGCCGAGGCGGGCTACGGGCAGCGCAGGTCCCTTTCCCCTCCGCACTAAGCAGGTGCACCTCCAGGTTAAGGCTCGGCTTATTGATTCTCCGCCGCTGCCCTCCAGAGCGCCGCCGACTTTGGCGAGGGGAGCTCCGGCTCCGTCTCGCCTACAGCGCAGGGGCGCTTTCCCCCTGCTCGCCCGCCTCTTTTCCTGCCCGGCACTCTCCTGCCCTCCGGCTCTCGGCCCCCTCCCCGCAACTTCCCAGAGTTGTCGGAGTTAAAGCGGCGCCGCCTTCCGCCCACAGGAAAAGCCGGGCAGGAGAAAGACCTGACCGGGCGGCTCGGCCTGTCCTGTGCCCCTCGCCCAGTGCAGTGCAGCAGGCGCAGCGAGGGACTGCCAGAGTGGGGGGCACGCGGCTTCCAACCCCCCTGCTTTCTCTCCATGACCCCCCCCCTTCCACGTACCGCTTCAGGACGAAGCGTCTGGCGCCTCTGCAGCCAAGAGTTGCTAGCAAAGGCGTGAAAGGCGCAGTTTGGGGAAGGGGAGGGGCGTCGGAGCCCAAGTAGTGGCCTAGCTCCGGACGGCTTTGCTCGGGGGTCAGCTCGGCAGCTTGGCCGAGAGTTGGAAAAACCAACAAGCCCACTCGCTCCCTCCCTGCCCCCTCCCTTCCGAGCAGCACCCTTGCAAAGCGCCAGCCAAGCGGCAGCCTCTCTGCGCAAGTGGCGCGCGCCTCCCTTCCCGGGCGGGCAAGAAAGTAGTTGCTCCCCCCCCCCCCGCGCCCCGCTGACTGTCCGTCTGAGAGGGGAAGCGGCTTGCCAGAGACGAAGGCAAAGCCCCATGGCTGGGGGCGCCGAGAGTTTTGGGCAGCCCCAAGGCTGCTGTGGCGGGGGAGGGGGCGGCTGAGCAGGGCGCCCTTCGGCTCCTGCGCCAAGCATGAGCGCTCCAGGCCTGTAAACCTCCGTCTTTGTTCCCGTGTGCCCCCACCCCACCCCGCCCGTTCCCCTGCCTTGCCCCCTTTGCCCAGGTCGGAGGAGGGTTTCCATCAGGCGCACCGAGGCCGCTCGCCATGTCCAGGTCCGGGGACAGGACGTCCACTTTCGACCCCAGCCACAGTGACAACTTGCTCCACGGCCTCAACCTGCTGTGGAGGAAGCAGCTCTTCTGCGACGTGACCCTGACGGCCCAAGGGCAGCAGTTCCATTGCCACAAGGCCGTGCTGGCCTCCTGCTCGCAGTACTTCCGATCGCTCTTCTCCAGCACCGCCGGCGGCGGCAGCGGGCACCACCACCACCACCACGCCCTCGGCGTCGGGCCCGGCGCTCCGGACGGCCTGCCCCCCAAAGAGCAGCCGCCGCCGCCACCACCGCAGGAGGAGCCCGGCACGCCCTCCTCCTCCCCGGAGGACAAGCTGCTGGCCAGCCCCAGGGCCATCAACAACCTGGTGCTGCAGGGCTGCTCGTCCATCGGGCTGCGCCTGGTGCTGGAGTACCTGTACACGGCCAACGTGACCCTCTCCCTGGACACGGTGGAGGAGGTGCTGTCGGTCAGCAAGATCCTGCACATCCCGCAGGTCACCAAGCTGTGCGTGCAGTTCCTCAACGACCAGATCTCGGTGCAAAACTACAAGCAGGTGTGCAAGATCGCTGCCCTGCACGGCCTCGAGGAGACCAAGAAGCTGGCCAACAAGTACCTGGTGGAGGACGTGCTGCTACTCAACTTCGAGGAGATGCGCGCCCTCCTCGACTCGCTGCCTCCCCCGGTGGAGTCGGAGCTGGCGCTCTTCCAGATGTCCGTGCTGTGGCTGGAGCACGACCGCGAGACCCGCATGCAGTACGCCCCGGACCTCATGAAGCGCCTCCGCTTCGCCCTCATCCCAGCTCCGGAGCTCGTCGAGCGGGTCCAGTCGGTGGATTTCATGCGCACCGACCCCGTCTGCCAGAAGCTGCTGTTGGACGCCATGAACTACCACCTGATGCCCTTCAGGCAGCACTGCAGGCAGAGCCTGGCCAGCAGGTGAGAGGCGGGGAGGGGAGGGGGTAGTCAGGAACCCTGGACTTTGCAGGGGGCTTGTTGCTGGGTACATGGCAAGGTGAGGTTCAAAAGTTGTTTAACAACACAGATGTAGCAACAAAACTGGGGAAGTGCTTGCCGGGGATCTGCTGAAAAGAGTTAAGGGGAGGGGTGAACACACCCTCTCATGGGCACTAAAAAGAGCCGTAGAGAACCCGAAAGATTACAGTCACTGTTGAGAAATTAGCCTAGCAGCAGGCACAAGCATATGAATGGGGGTTCCAAACACAGCCGTGAAGAGACAGTATTAATTTCAAGAGGCTATCATGGTTTGGATGGTCCCTTTGAATGTTCTGTATCCATAACTCTCACTGAAAGTTTGAGTAGGTTACCTGTGCTTGATATGACTGTTGAATTAATGACATGAGAAGAAAGTAATGAAACCGCAGAAAGTAAGGACAGTTTATACAGTTGGCTTATTCTGACCCACCTGTCAAAATATAAGAACTCTTTCCATTTCCTCCTTTGCCCCCTTCTCTAAGGGAGCCGTGTAGTTTTGATGCCACTGAAGATGCTACTGCAGTTAGGCGTTTGAAGATAGCAAAATTCTAATTTTAGAAGTGGACTTTTTAAAAAGGACAAGAATGCTTTTTGATAGGAAAATGAACAGAAAGAGAAGATGGAAAAGAATAATGTCCTGCTGTTTACCACGGAATTGAAGGGAAGGAAAACTACTAACAGTTGCTGATGTTTTTAGGGTCCCATATTATTAGGTGGTTTTATGCTGTACTGCAAACAAGGTTAATGACAAGGGAAGACGGAATGTGTTAGACAGTTTAGTAGATATCTCTTAAAATACAATATGGGAGGAAAATTGGATGGGCATACAGCCATGGTTTAGTAGCATTAGTTTTAAATTCTATTATGTGCTCCTTGGGCCTTTTCTTCAGGGTGATGGTATCTTGTCCGATTCTTGTCTTTCTGCTGTGGAACTTTACTTTATTACATACTGTTTTGTCTGCCCCCATACGGTAACACCATAGAAATTTTAGATTTAATAACAAGAATTACCATTTAAGATGAGTTATTATTTTACAAATTTTACTAAATGATACAAACCCAGTGCAGATTTTATAGATATATAAGGCTAAATTTTCATCAGGATGTCAAATTAGTTTTATTTGGTTACTAATGTTACACATCTTGAGATAATGCAATGGTTTATACAGGGAAGTTGTGATGTCATACTGTTCATATCTATGACATTGCATTTTTCTGTTGTGTAAATGTAACAGTGTTGAGGACAGACAATGTTAAATTAACATGAAGAAAACAAAGTATATCATACACATTTTTATTGTAAGGAATAAATTAAAAACCAATGGAAGTATTCAGTATCATCTATCCATTACACATACCTCCTCTTCTGAATATATTAATATTATGCAAACATGCTATTTGAGAAAGTCTTAGTATGTTTCAGGACTTTTAATTTGCTTTTTATACTGTGTGATTTAACATGTTATTGGTAATATAGCGTTATTAGGGAAGATTGTAAGATTCATAGTGTTTTCAATAGTAAGGTGTGGCATTTCTGTATGCAGAAAACTTCACAAAAACTCTGTATGGAATATGTATCTTGCAGATTTACCTTTACTAGATAACACCTGAAGTGACTAGAGAGGTGGTTTTATAAGATAGTGAACATCACATCTTAGTATTCTTCAGTGCTAAATATCAGAATAAAATGCAGTTAAGAGCAATGGGAAGTATGTTTGGAGTCCTAGTAGTGACATGTCTTGCAGTTGCCCTTAGGATACTCAGAATGTTTTGGTTCCCAGAGCTTTCTTTAACCAGAATTCTGTACATCACCCGGGTCATAGAGGCTCATGTTGTGGTGGATTGCTGAGATACCAGACTATTTGGTTCAGCGCAGATACCTTCCAGCTTCACTGGTCCATATCATTTGAAGGATATGTAGTGGTGTTCTGACCACTGAATGTTTACAGGTGTCAGGGATACTGATATTTCTGCTGCTGGAGGCTGTCTTCCTATAAGTACAGAAAGCAAACACACAAACCAGTATTTTTCTACAATAATTTTACAAGCATGAAGCTATATGTTTTTCAATTTATAACATGTCCAGATGTGTTAATAATATTCCAAATCCGCCTTGAGTCTTCTTTGAGAAAGTTGGACTATAGATTAAGTAAGTAAATAAATTAGAGGCTCACTGCCATTTACTTAATTTCATAGTATATTTAGACAGACAGTCTAAATATTTAGGTTTTATTTTCCGTTAATATAACTAAAAGAAGGATCACTGTGTCTTCTTATATACATAAATGTTTCAGGGATATTTTCAGAGTACTACAAGAAATTATCCTGTGTTATGTTAAAACTTTCATGCAGCTTTCAGAATTAATAACATTCATTGAACATTTATTGTCAGATCATTATAGTTTGACAGTCATATAATTCATGATGCTATGTTAGCAGATAGATGGATAGATAGATGTTTAAAAGATGAAGAAGAAACTAAGACTTTAAAAAACATAACTAAACATAACACATGAGATTGTTTGTTCTGTACAATTTATGATTTTATTATTGAATCTTACTTTGGGTTCCTATTTAGGAAGAACATTGAAATATACATTTTTAAAATAAAGAACTATCCTGAATGTTTAATATTAATAGATTTTTTTCAAAAGATAAGTGCATGTATTTGGAATTGTAGATTTGAGGGGGGAAATGAAATTATGGAAGTAAAGTAAATTGATAGATAGAAATTAATATGGGGAATCATTTCTAGACCTCATTACTGGTTTCCAGGGAGCAGTAATGGTATAGGTAAATTAGAATTACATGAAATGTTTTATGGAAAGATGTTGATTAAGGGTACTTATGAACATTGCTCTTTTAAAAAGAGAACTGTTGTCTTGTAGTTTTTCTTGCTGAGAGGTAAACAGCAAAGTGGTATAGACATCTGCTTGGTACTCCATAACGAAGAAACATGGAATTAACACACCTGCTCTTAAAGACTGATTAACATCCTGCCGCAGACTCCCATTTACTTTAATGGGAGCTGTATCAGGCCTTTAGCATCATTTGATAACTGTCTTCCTTATTTGCTTCAAATAACACTTTTGTTCCTAATGCACCACTTAAAACTATAGCACACAGATGCTTTGGGATTTGCCCTAGTTACAGACTTTAAGGTCCCACTGGAGAAATTGTAAATATCTACAAACTTGAACTCTGGTTCTAAAGCAATTGTGTGGAAATAAATGATAACTTTATGGGTGTTCTGTACTAAACTGTGTTAACGTTCTTGTCAGCATTGCAAGTGCATGTATATGAAGGTGAACTAAATTTCATTTTGATGCACAGACTAAAATGTTCACATTTCAAATACATTGTTGAGATGGTAAAGCATAAATTCAGTAATCCCAGGTGAGATAAAATATCCCATTTCAGACTCCCAAAACATGCATATGTGATACCTGAAGTTATTTCAAAGCAAGAAATATGGAAACAACACCAGCATTTTGCAAACGTTTTTTCTAGTAAAAAGAAATTGAAAGATTTGCAGCCTAGCTCTAAACATATTTATTCGGGAATGTCTCACTGAGTTCAGTGGGACTTATCCTAAGAATACTTATTAGAAATTGCAGCTTTAAATCCTGTAAAGGGCTGAACCCTTTTAACTCTGATCTAGCAAAGATTTTAATAACATACTTGACTTCCAAGTATGTGAATGCCAGTAATAGCACTTCTTAAAACTTTGTACGACAGACCTTCTTTGACTACAGTGAGAACTCTTACATGCTTACATTTAGATGTTGTAATGAACTAGAAGTCATATTTTATTTCTTTGGGTTAGTGTCAGGACACATAATGTGTGATTTGTCAATTGCTGTTTCAAGGAATGTATGCTAACATACTAAGTTATTATTGAAATAATATTCATAAGTGACATGCTAGAGTAATAATAAAGCATCAGCTCTCATTTTTTCTCCTTACTTGACTATGAGCAACCAGTTGTCAGCAACTGAGTAGGAGAAACTTTCCACTACATTATAACTGATTATTTTCTTTTTGACTAAGATGAAAGAAATATTTTCTTTCTGCTTTCAATTACTCTTAACTTGCTGCATTCCACAATAAGAGTAACCATGAATTTGAGATTGGTAACACAGAATGTTCCTTATTTTGCCTATAGTCTTAGAAAGAATATGCATTGCTTTTCTCTGGGTAAATGATGTTCAGTTCCCCACCCAGCAAACAGGAGTAAGGTGCGCAAGTGAACTTTTTGGCTTTTCAGTTGGTCTTGGTTCACCAAGAAAGGCAGAGCACACAAGGACAAGGCGGGGCATTTTCTCTTGCCCACTTTTCTTTTATTGTACAGTTATTGGCGCGACTGAGCAAGGGAAATCAAGTGGAACTGGTGTAGACAATGGGCTATATGTTTTTCTGAAACTTCCTAATGTTTTGTCTGTGGTGTCAATTTCTGCCCACTTTTAGCACTGATTTGAATGAAGTTGTCTAAAAATGTCCCATGCGCAGTGTGCTTCATCATAATTCTATTTGGAAGCTAAATTTCCACCCCTTGTCGAAAATATTTTAGCTGTGAGTCCCCTGTCCTCCACGAACAGGATTTCGGGAGGCGTTTCAGACTTCCACAGTAGGGAGGAAACAAGAAAATTGCTCTCTGGGGCAGAAACCCTTGCACTTACAGAAATATCTAGTCTGAATCTTGTTGAGAATTATTGTGTATGTAGGAATTCCACAGTAGTGAAACATGGATAACAAATACAGCAAAATATTTCTGACTTCTGACATGCAGCAAACAGTTTCTCTGGCCAAGTCATCTTACAAGGGGACACTCAAGTGCTGGGAGACGCAATGTTAGCTGGGAAGTATGGTATAAAAAGACAGATCCAACAAAGATCGCCCCTCAGAGGGTTTGTTGATTTCATCTTTGCCTCCCTGAAAGCTCTTTCAATTTCACCTCCCCTTCAGGGAGGCAAAGATGATACTTAACAAACCCTCTGAGGAGTGATCTCCTTTGGCTCTGTCTTTTTAAACTTTGCTTCCCAGCTAACATTGCGTCTCCCTGCACTTGAGCGTCCCCATGTAAAATGTCTCATGTAGAGACTCAATAATGGGAAAAGAAATCTTATGTTACTGAAGCCAGATTGACATCTGTTGGAGTAAAAAGCTAAGAGAAGCCTCACCAAAAAGAATACTTTCTCTAGACAAACATCTGGCTATTCTAGAATTGGGTGTGGGCCTGTGAAGACCTGGGCATGCCTGGGCTTGCCAGGCCCAGTCTGTCCGGGCAGGCACACAGGAAAGTCCGGATGGGGGAAGAGTTGCCTTCACTCCAACAAATGCAAGCCATATTTTCCATGCTATTTGTGCTACAGCACTGCATCTGTAAATACCAAGCTTGTCTATTCACTTGACGCTTGAGGCAGCCTACTACTGAGGTAGTTGTTGTTATTGCTGTTGTTGTTAACAAGTGCATACTTACAACAAATGAATAGAGGGAACAAAGAGAGGAGACTCCTTTCCCGCCCGTATTTCTTCACCCCAAACTAAGGAGATCAACATACAGAAGTACTTGCTGGGTTCTGAACTAGGAAATAAATCCAAGTGCACTACATTGCTTTCAATCCCTAGTGGTAGTGTTTATTTGGATGAGCACCCAAGTTCACATTTCATTGAAAGTAATGCTCAGACAGCATCTTCACTCTCACCGGCATAATTTACCCCTTGCCCCTGATTTGCACCGAATTTCATAGTTGGATGTTGTGGAGACAGAATGGGGCTCATATATGTGCTTTCTCAGCAGCCAGTTCTTTCCTTCCTACATGATCTTTTAAACTCTGAAGAGGGATTCCATTCTCTGTTCACATAAGGGTAATATGCATAGCCTTACTCCCATTGGCATTTGAAGTTTGGATCACGGCTCTGTTTTGCTTTTTTTCCTTTATACTTTGGTGTTCCAGCCAATGTCATATAAAATTACATATATATTGTCATTTCAAGCGGTATGCCATATACCAGTGATGTCATAAGACAAAAGAGATGTACTTCTGAATCAGTAGTCCATCTAGTCCAGCATCTTGTCTTATGCAGTAGCCAACTAGTTGCCCTGGAAGGTCAACAAATAAGTCATAGAGGCCAAGACTTTCCTCAGTATTACTTGCTTCCTACCATTAACATACAAATTTTGCTGTTCATGGAAGTTCCCTTTAGATGTCATGGTTAGAAACCATTGATAGATGTATCTTCCATGCATCTGTCTAATCCCCTTTTAAAACTCTCTATGCTAGGGAGCATCACTGTACCCACTGGCAGTAAATTCCATAATTTAATAACTTGTTGAGTGAAGATGAACTTCCTTTTGTCTGTCCTGAATCTATTACCCATCAATGTCATTGGATACTTCTGCGATTTAATACTATGGGAGGGAAGATTGTCTTTCTGTACCCCAGGCAGAGTTTCATGAACCTCAGCCATGATTTGTCCCCCTACGTTTTCTCTAAATTAAAAAGTTCTGAACTCTTTAGCCTTTCCTTGTAAGAAAGGTGCTTCAACACCTTAAATTATCTTGGTTATACTCTTCTGCACTTTTCCCAGCTTTGCAATGCCTTTTTTGAGCTATGACAAGCAGAACTGGTGCATGTCTCGGTAAAATCTAGATTAGATTACTGCAGAGTACTCTATGTGGGACTGTCCTTGAAGAATGTTCGGAAGTTACAGCTGGTACAAAATGCTGCAACCAGAATACTGACTGGAGTGGATCATAGAGACCGTCTCACTCCAGTCTTGTTTCACCTACACTGGCTCTAATTTGTTTTTAGTATTAACCTTTAAAGCCCTATACAGCTGCGGTCCAGTATACCTTGAGGACTTCCTACCTATCTGACCGCTGTGGTAATCATCAGAAACCTGATTTGGAGTATCTGCTGCTCTGCTGCTGAATTCTGCTAGTGGGTGAAGATTTTACTGTTTTGTTTGGCATTCCCTCAGTGACCATCATACCCTCCTCCGTGTTTATGTGTATGTGTTTGTGTTTTGTTGAATTGTTTGTCAAATACGGACTTTAAATGTGTTGTAATGTTTTGTCTGTTTGACCTTGAGGGCTCTGAACTGGGTAGAAAGACAGCATAAAATATTTTAAATATTTTGTACATAGTATTCCCAAGGAAGCCTCACCACACATCCATATGGGGTATGACAATATAGGCCATTTTATACTCGGCACCTTTCTTATTAGCCCCAGCGTGATGCTTGTCTTCTTCATAGCTTTGTGCTTCACAGCATGGTGCTTGTCTTTTCTGCTCGATATATGTCACATTAAATCATATGTTCATTAATATGATGATGAGGGCCAAGTCATCACAAGCATTGAGACCTAGCCCTTCATTCTAGGTGTGTTGTGTATAGTAGTTAGAGTGTTGGATGAGGATCTGGGAGGCCCCACTTGGCCATGGAAACTTGCTGGGTGACCTTGGGCCAGTAAAACTCTTTCAGCCTAACCTACCTTGCAGGGTTATTGTTGTGAAGATACAATGGAGGAGCGTGGACCGATGTTATAGGCTGCTTTGGGGACCCATTGAAGAGAAAAATGAGGAATAATATCTAAATAAACTAAAATAAATAAAAAGATTCTGTGTTTCCTTAGTACTAAACCACTGAAATCACTTGGGTGATATGAGATCTGTAGTGTATTCAGCTCTTAAATTACAAATATTTATGACTTACCTACCCTGAGTTCCTCTGAAGGAAGGATGGTAGTAACATAAATGGAGTAATCCCATTTTATCTTCACAATTAAATTGTCCTTTTCTCTTGGGCAACAGTCCTACATGCAGTTAGGCTATTTAAATGCTATTGACTTCAGTGAGATTTAAGCAGCCTAACTGGGTGCAAGACTGCAGCCATGGTAATTTATATCAAGCCACTTTGCTTAGTGATAGATGTTCAAGCCTATTGCAGGGGTAGATGGACTTTTTAGCCAACGTGCCAGGGAAATGCAACATCTACCTGGGGAGGTATTGCTGTGCTGGCCAACAAAATGGTGAGGCTGGGGGTTGAGGATTTTACTTAGCCTGTCACTTTTGAAGCAAGACAAACCATAGCAGTGCTGCCAGCATCTAGAGATTCAACCTGGAAATGACTGGTAATTGTGCAGGTCCCGGAGATGATGATGGGCGTAAGGTATGCCTGTTGCCTTTCTTGCATTGCTGTCCCCAGCAGTGTTGTCAGTGCCTTAGTTGTTTGGGCAGAGATGTGGCCCTGGCTGCCAAACAAAATGTTCTGGTGTACTGCTGTCGGCAGACATGCTGGTGCTTGCCTACCTCTGTCCTACTGAGTTCAGTTGGGCTTACTTCCAAATTAAGTGGGCATAGAATTGCAGCCAGAGTGAATTGAATTGTTGTTCCTTTGTTAGCATATGCTTATCTTTTATATAAACTTCAAAATCAGGGGGAAAACCCAGATACCTCAAGGTTTTGCATCAACATTCAATGCTCTTTGGCACCACTCTTTGGTTGTCACCTGCAGCAATTGCCCAGATGGAGATGGCATAACTATCTCAAAGTAGAGCAGCAGTTTGTTGTTGGCAACAGTGTGTTATACCCTCTTATTAGTAATCAAGTATGCCAAGAAGTCAGCTGTTCAGTAGGGTTTTTCAGTTATTGATATTAAAAGCCAGAAGTTACGTTGAAAACCAAGAAGTAGGGATTCACCAGTAAGGTATTTCTTGGCATTTTAAACACTATTTGTTACTCCTGAAACATTTTCAGGAAGATGATGGATCCTAGAATTTCTAGTGGCATATATTTCTCACTGTGTCATCAAAAGGGAGATAACTGATTTAGCTCAAATAAACTCTGCCAAGTTGAAAAGAAGTTGACTGATCAGAGAGAGGCTGGGAGAAGTAATGGCTAAACAGCAGACAAAAATTTAAAATCCCTGCTTTGAGAGGAACCCTGCAAGAGAAAAAATAGCCAGCCTTAACAAAAGATCCTTCCAGAATTCCTGTGATACTTTGATAAACTTAAGAAGGGGATGCACCCACCTCACAGGGTGTTTTGTTGTGGGGATAATAGTAACATACTTTGTAAACCTCTCTGAGTGTTAAGTGTTAAGTCATCCTGAAGGGTGGTATATAAATCGAATGTTGTTGTTGTTATTATATGTAGTGTTTGAGACAGAGTAAATTAATGAGATAAATCAGGACATAATTTCTGATCAGGTACCAGCTAGCTTAATTTGTTTAAGCCTGCTCCTTTCGTGCCAGAAATGGAATATGGATAGGGAAGGGAGAAACGTTCATGTCTTTTAAAAGGGAGCTGTCCATGATGTTAGATCTCAGACACCTTGTGTTTTACTAAGTCCTAATGATGGAGATTTTCTGTACTAATCTAAAATTATGATGAAAGGGAGTCTGATGCAGCAAAAATCTTAAAATATAAAGTTAACACTTTTATGAAGGCTGCTGGAAGGTTATAGGAAAACTAATAAAGCAAAAAAATATTTAGCTGACCTGTGAAAGATTTGTTACATATGAAGAAGTATAAATATAATACATTTTTGCCTTTATTTAGATTTGATTTTTATTTAGAAAATGTATATGCTGCCTCTCTAGAGATCTGCCCTTCCAATTCATACATACAGCATTGTGTCCTTGAAGTAATGCAAGCTCTTCTGTGTCTCACTAACAGAAGTATAACCACTAGAGTTGTGATTTCCAACTGAAGTATCAGATCAAACTGTCTGTAGTGAGTATTGTAGGCAATGCAATGGCAGTGCAGTGCAACTGGCCTGTAGAAAATTGCTTCCAGGCCAAGGCTGGGGTCCTTAAAGGAGAATTCTTTTGATGGCCTTATTGTTAAGAAGCAGGGCTCATTTTGAGGGGAAACGTGCAGGAACGCAGTTCCGGCAGTTCTCCAAAGAGGTCACATGTCAGGTGGCCCTGCCCACCTGACTCTCAGCCATTTGGGGGCCTGTTTCAGCCTGGATTGGGTCTGAAACGGCCCGGATCGGGCCTCGAACGGGTGGTGGATCATTCTCCCACTTAGCAGCGGCCTCATCCTAACCATTTTGGGCCCCTTTCCGGCCATTTTCAGCCCCTTTCTGCCATTTCGGGCCCAATTTCGGCCCTGAATGGTCAGGATTGGGTCCAAAACAGCCAGGATAGGTGATGTCAGGGGGTGTGGCATATGCAAATCAGTTATGCTAATGACACACTTCTGGTGATGTCAAGGGCATAGCACATGCTAATAAATTATGCTAATAAGTTATGCTAATGCGTTCCTCCAGCTCTTTTTCTATGAAATGACCCCTGTTAAGAAGTGTAGAAATGATTGGATTATGACAAATTGTTGGTTTTACAACTTCAAGCTCTCTTGAATGATATGGATTATATGGATCCATTTCAGTCTGGCTTTGGACCTGGTTTTGGAACTGAAGCTGTCTTAATCACCCTGGTTGAAAACCTTTGCTGGGAGATCGATGGGTAAGTGCAGTCATGTTGGTCTTTCTGGACCTGTTGGTAGCTCTTACTACCATTTACTATGGTATCCTTCTGGATGGGGGAGGGGGCAGTGTAGGGATGGACAGGCATAGTAGAGTTGCTGAACAATTCCAGAAGGCTGATGCTAAGAATAGCTGCTTGATCACATGATATTTTGAAGTATGAGATCCCTCAAGGCTCTGTCCCTCATGCAGTTTAACATGTGCTTGAAATAGTGTTGCCAGGTCCCCTGACACACACACTCCGGGTGGGAGGTCAGAGACCTGGCACCTACCTTACAGCTTGGGAAGTGACATCATTGCATAGGTCACGTGCCACCCAGGAAGCACTCCCATGCTCACCAGGAAGCTGAATCAGGTCCGAATCTGGCTCGAATTGGGCTGCTGCAGACTGCAGGAGCACGCCGTGCTGCCTGGTAGCGCACCCTGGGAGGCACTCCTGTCCACCGGCCAGATAAGTGGGGAAGGGGGGAGCAGGGGATTCCTCCACCCCTGGTGGGGGACTGGCATCCCTAGCATGAAACCACTGTAAAGTTCTACACAATCTATAAAGGAGTGTTTTCTCCTGTATGAGCTTGCCCACCATCTGAAGTCATTATCAGAGACCCTGTTCTGTGTGCCCCTTCCTTTGGAGGTTAGGTGTGTGATCCTCAGGAACAGGACCTTTGTATTGTTTTTTACCAAGATTCTGGGAGGGGGCGGACCCTCCCACCAAGACTTGCCTCTCTTGTTACTCCTGTGCTGTATTGTGTTTTGAGGTCATTTCCATGAGATTCTATTGCTTTATTTCCCTGCTCTTTTAGCATTATTAGTACTTCATGATAATCTGATGCTGTCCAATGTTCCGCTATTTTTCTAGAGTTTTGATTTTGATGCAGTATTTTATTATGTTGTTTCATCCTGTTTTTATTTTTGCATGCTGCCTAATAGATACTTATATGGGGCCATAAATATTTTAAATAAAATAAATTGTGGAGCAATTAACTAATGTATATACTTAAAGGAGCATTGATTCATAATATGTTTCCAGAAAGCCAAATTGGATTTAGTATTTATGTGAAAGAATAATTTCAGGATCTTAAACCTGGATAGTTATCAATGATGTCTGCAGATTAAAAATGCACTCCCTATTAATGTCTGCCTCAACATACTAGAAGGGCTTAATCTAATATATAGGAAACTTCGCAAGATTTCATGCGATGAACACAGAGTTTCTTTCAAAATAACAGATAGAGATCTTCAGTTGACCTGAAGAATAAATTGGTGACTCAAGATTATAATGAAAAGACATGGTTGATTGTTAGATGGATAGGAAAAGTTGGTGTTGAATAACACAAGGTTAGAAACCAAATTCCCAAAGAGAGTTTAACTATAGAGACTAGAGGTGTGCGATTCAGGTTTCCAATTCAGGTAAAGTACCTGAATTGAACCCGATTCACAATTATTCAGAATTTCCTAATTGGGCCTAGCATGCTGGACCCAATTCGGAAACCCTGAATCAAAGCTTCCTGAAGCGATTTGTATTGCTTTGGGAAGCTTCGAGTCAAGGGGTTTAAATGCCCCTTTCTGTGCCGCTTCGCAGTGGCACGAAAAGGGGCATTTAAACTTCGGGATCAGCTGCTTGGCTGCAGACATCCCCGCTAAGCAGCTGATCCAGCCGGCGGGGGTTTAGATGCCCCTTTCCGTGCTGCTGCAAGCGACAGAGGAGCTAGCTCCGGACTTTCCCACCACCCAGATGGCCGCTGCAGCAGAGGAGGAGGCGGTGCGAGCCCTGGAGGAGCCAGCTCCGATCTTCTCTGCTGCCCAACTGGCCGCTGTGGCGGCAGAGGAGGTGGCGCGGGCCCCAGAGGAGGAGGCGTGGGCCCCTTCCCTGCCGGCCAGCTGATCAGCCTCCCCTCTCCCTACCCCGTGAATCTTCACAGGTCCCCTTCTTTTAATTTTATAATAGAAAACATGAATGCATAAAAATGGAAGGATAATATTATGTTTGTTTTTGCTTTGTGAGCTCTTTCCATCAGATCTCTGCAGTAGTGGTATATAATTTAAAGGAATAAAGAAATATTGAATGAAATACTGAATGAAAAGTTAATGCCACTTTATAATAACAACCTTATGCTTATATACCACTCTTCAGGATAACTTAACGCCACACTCAAAGTGGTTTACAAAGTCAGTGTCATTATTATCCCCACAAACAGACACCCTCTGTGAGGTAGGTGGGGCTGAGAAAGCTCTAAGAGAACTGCAAATGACCAAAGCTCACTCAGCTGTCTTTTAAGTAGAGGAGTGACGAATCAAACCCGGTTTTCCAGATTAGAGTCCTACTGCTCTTAACCACTACACTAAACTGACTACACAAGGTATAGTCTTCAGATATAGCTAGGAGAGATACTGCTCATAAGGAGATAGATCCAGAGGAGTTAGCCGTGTTAGTCTGTAGTAGCAAAATAGAGTCCAGTAGCACCTTTAAGACTAACCAACTTTACTGTAGCATAAGCTTTCAGGAACCACAGTTCTCTTCGTCAGATGCATCTGACTCTTTATTATTTTGCTCATAAGGAGGTCCTTTGAAAAAGACACCTAAGTTAATGTAATAAAAAGTGGGCAAAGAAGCCCCAGACTTACTTGGGGCTCCTTGTTTGTGGCTCACAGGATGTACGTGTATGCAGCACAGGGCGGCTGCCATTATCCTCAGGGACCAGCAGCCTCCGCAGGACTGTGTAGGTAGCCCTGGATTCAAAATGGCCAGCCAGCCAATCAATAGACGGCAGGTCAGCATTGTAGTGGGAGGGGTCCCAGCTAACAGACCTGAGGGGTACTGGCTTCCTTCTGGTCTGCCAGCTTGGTATACGTTCAGGAGTTATTCAGGAACACAGCATGTGGCTCTCAGCTGACTTCCCACCTATTCCTCCCTGTCTGCATTGTTGCTGTTTGGGGGTTTTGTTTGGTTTTTTAAAAAAAATGTTTTAATGTGAAAAATGTCATTCAAGAATTAATCTATCCTGTTATAATATAACTATATTCCAGAAGCTGGATTTTCAGGAAGAGAAAGATACATTTATCCATTCACTCTTTTGGACTAATAGAGGCTATAGATTTTTCAACCTAGTCATTTTCATTGCAAGCTCAAAGCTATGTAACAGCTTTTAGAAAAATGATCTGTTGCTTAATTCTTTTATGATGAAAAAATAAGCATGGATTAGTCCTTATTATAACCCATGAGCAGAAGATGCTTGTCCTGTAACCACAAAAAAGGAAGGGGGGAGGTCCTCCCAAAATATTGAGAAATACTTGGGGCTGCAAATAAGAGGAGGAATTGAGTGAAATCACTCCCTTACTTTTATACAAGGGTGTACTCCACCCATGGAAGATGGAGGTGGTAGCCGTGTTGCCCAACTCGCCCCCCCCCCCATTGCAGCACAGTTTCAGGTAAGTAGTGGTGTTTGTCTGTTGTGAAAGATCAAGATTTGGCTCCTGTAAAGACCAACTAGATTTCCAGGGTATGAGCTTTCGAGAGTCAGAGCTCCCTTTGTTATGCCCTGGAAATCCACTTGGTCTTTAAGGTGCTACTGGATCCAAATCTTGCTTTTTGCTTTCGCCCATGAGGGTCTCCTGCCCCTCCCCACAATTTCACTTTTTACAAGTCAATTACAGTTTTTACAAGGATTGCTGGGGCAGGCAGAAAGATCCATCTCCACGAGCATTTTGTACTTGTGGATTGTAGGATCCATTAATTTCTGCAGAAGTTAAAGGGCTGCTTCAGGAACATTTGGAGTCACCGGTGGCATTTTGGTAACACTATATCTATATAGAAACACTGTTTATGTGAACCACTGAGTCCAGATGGGTACAATATTTGTGACTAGAGTTGCCAGCGTGGCTGGAGAAAAATACACTGCTCATTTAATAGAAACTTAGTGTTTGGAAATGGATTGCTGAAGGTTTTTGTGGTGTGCAGGTAAATATCTTCATCTGGTAAATAACATCTCAGTATCTCAGTAAGCATATATAAAAGGGACTGTAGTAACTATATGAAGACACTACTGTAATGTATTATTAATAATCACAGTTAAATGTTTGATAAAATGTTATGATGAAAGAACATAGATAAGTAGAATTCTAACTCGAGCGGACTCTATGATATATATTGGATATTCCTTCCCTACCTTTTCCCTTGTCCTCCCCTATTCCTATATGAGAAAACTAATAAAAAACTATTAAAATGAATAAATAAATAAAAGGGACAGGTGTTTTTTTTCCTCCAGGAAGTTGGCAACCCTTTGTTAGCGCTGAAACAGTGGTGGCACTTGAGGGTGGTGGCACTTTTTAGAGTTACTACTTTCCAGAGATGTAGTAGCCACGTATGGCATCCAGGTAAAGGCCCTTACATTGCATGTCCTGAACTGAAGACTAACAACTCCACTTGATCCCAAGATGGAGTATTGGCAGATCATCTACCACCATGTACCTGAAACTACAAATTACATAAATTAATTATTAAAATATTTATTCTTCATTAAACGGAACCTCCATTTTCAATTAAAATAACTTTGCAGTTTGGTTTCTAGAGAAAACCAAAACCATAAAAACATGTTGGCAGGACTGGATAGAAATTCTGATATTAATGGGGTTACTTCTGTGAGCCAAACTGCTAGTTCTCCCCTTTGTCTGAATTGTCTTCCTTTCTTTACATACCTCCTTTCTTTTTTTTTCTTTTTTTTGTGATACCTGTTCCTTTTATTTTAACACAAATTTTTACAAAGTAAACTTCCCGGTATTGTTATACAGGTTTCCTTTTTCCTTACCCTCCCCTCCCTCCCTTCCCTCCCCTAATCTTCTTCTGTCATTGCTTCAGCCACGGGCACAAGGTCCAAAGTTTCCAGTTAATATCCTTCTTGGCTTCTTCCTCCATGATCCAGTCAAAATAAGGTGACCATTTCTTATTAATTGAACCCTTACATACCTCCTTTCTTTTCTGTTTTTTTCCGTTAATCTCTGCTCTTCCTTACAAGTTCTTCATGTAATAGTTGAACGCAGAAATCAAGACTTGTTCAAAAACTTTCCTACCAGTAGAAATGGAGTATCTCTTCAAATTGTGTGAAGCATATATTTATCATAATTTGGCATAATGGATTCTAAATGCAGAATATGGAAAAGTTTAGTGTAGAATTCTAGATCCCTTATCTCCTGAGGGCCTTTTCGCCTTATACAGGTTTGCCAATAAGTATACTTTTAAGTATTGGATACTTTTCAGTAATGGATACGTCTTTCTTGTCCTCTGTAGGTTAAAAATAACTTAAGATTCAGTTTAACAACACACACACATTTTAAGTACACTCCGTTTTATTTAACTTTTCCGGTGGTTACACAGAACATAGATTGTATACGTATAAATTTAATTTTTTTGTAGGAGAAATTTCAACAGTTCTCCTGATTCTGGCCCATCAGCAGCTAATGAGGCTCAGGTGTGTAGGGGTTCCGAAGTTCTTAAGGGATGAAGAAATAGATCCTTGTAGGCTGATGGATTCTGATGGTTGCTTGATGACTGTTAGAGAATTTCCTGTTGTCATGGTCATATTGAAGTCCTGGTCAGCTTCTAAGGCATGGACACCTGTGTAGTTAAGTCAGTATCTCCCAGATGCCCTCTCCGTGGATTAGAGTCTGAAAACAAATGGAGTAAATCTCAGGGTGAGTCCAACTCAATCTGGGCTTACTTTCTTTGTTGCATTCAAGTAGTGCTTTCCAGCTGATTGTTTTGTATTGTAAGGGAGTTTCTTCAAGGGGGGCTGAGGATGGTCTGTTTCACCCTTTGGCAACATGCTTTTACTTGTTGGCAGAGCACTTTGTATAATAAAGTCGCTTGTGTCCACTGCAACCTTGAAGCTCTGTTGGATGCCTTAAGTCTCTAAAATGTTGCTTTTAGCTTATTGGCCACTGCTTGGATAAATTCCAGTTATCACTGCCTGATTGTGTGAACTGGATGTTTGGAGGGGTGCAGCCTGCTGCTTGTATACTTCACTCTTCTTGGCTGACATCAGATTAGGAGGAAGAAGTGACCCATTCAGTCGGGGGTGGGGGCATTGAATGCAACATTATGGAAGATTCAGACCTGTTGCCAACTTTTGACCTGCCAGAAATCTCTCCCTTTGAGATAAGGTGCTTAGGTAGGTGATGTCTACTCAGGTATTCCTGAATAATCCATTTCAATCTGGTTTCAATCTAGCCATTCTGGTAGGATAAAAACAGGGAGTATGAACCTGTTAATTCTTTTGGAGCTTCAAGTCTGTTTTAATTTCATGACCATGGTATATTTCTGGATTGCTTAGCCAGGATGGGAAAGTTGGAAGGTTTTCAGTACCTTCTTTTGTGGCTTTTACATTACAGGGTGCTTCAGTCTTATCTCACTTGCTAGATGAAATCATCCTGAGATTTGTAGTGAAAAGTCAGCCAGTTATACTTGTCCTTTTAATGTAATTCAGCTGTAGCATTGATGTCCTGAATAGGTGCCTGGAATTGATAATAGGCTGGATAAGGGCCAATAAACTAAAGCTCAGCTTTGCTTATAGACAACCAAATGTTGTCCGCAGTTCAGAGCAGCTTTTGCCAGTGTCATCAATACCACCTTCAGTCTTTCTTGGGCAACCATAATCTTGCCATAGTTGTCCATGCTTGGGTAACATCCAGATTATACTACTGTATTTTATATATATATATATATATATATATATATATATATATATATATATGGGCTGCTTATAAAAAGCATTTCCAAACTTCATTGGTTCAGAAAATCAACCTATCATCACAGTTCACATCTTATTTTAAAGGGCTATGCATGCAAACCCTGACTTCTGCTTGCTCCCAACCAGGGCTTTTTTTCTGGGAAAAGAGGTGGCGGAACTCAGCAGGTTGCCCTTGGAGAAAATGGTCACGTGGCTGGTGGCCCCGCCCCCTGATCTCCAGACAGAGGGGAGTTTAGATTGCCCTCCACGCTGCTGGCGGAGGGCAATCTAAACTCCCCTCTGTCTGGGGATCAGGGGGCGGGGCCACCAGCCATGTGACCATTTTCAAGAGGTTCCGGAACTCCGTTCCACCGCGTTCCAGCTGAAAAAAAGCCCTGCTCCCAACACTTAGATTGGGGCCCAAGGGTATACCAGGAGGTGACCACTGTTTTAATTCATCTTGCACCTAAGACAAGTGAACCTTTGATTTTTCTTTGTTTTTTTAAAGTGCTATGGGGCTTGAAGTGAGCTATTTAGATGAGAATGAAAAGCAAAAATGAATAAAAATTGAAATAAACTTCTTTGTTGGGTAACCTTACCATGGCTTTCAGAATTTTAAAGTACAAGTGAAGTTGATTGTGATGGAAATAAAACATGCTGCACAAGGAGGTTGGAATAAGCAATTTATTCTCTTATTAAGAATGACTGTGCTTAAGTGACTTATAGCTTAACTTTGTTAAGTCTTTTGATATGTGTTCAGTTGTCCTTAACTCAAATTAAAAAATGGTTTATTCTACTCCCTCTTTGCAGGGGCTAGGTAGAATGAAGCGTATGGAGATTTTCATTTATCAATCATGAATCTGAAGATAAAGCACACTGACAGTGACTGGACTGATTTGATCTCCAGTGTTGAAGACTTTCCTCATTTACATGAGCTTTGTTAGTGCCTGCTAGCTATTCAGTGTCTAAATTCTTTTAAAGCCGGTAATAACTATCATTACACTGTTACAGGTGGCCTTGACATAATAGCTAAAAGTAAATTGTCAAGGAAACCAGTGCTAAGTATTCTGTCTTCATTCATGTGTAGGGGCACATAAGTGGCAATCACTTTCATAGTCATTGCTGTTCCGTGTTGTAAATGAAATTAGATTTTTCCCTTCTGAACTATGTAACATTGGGTGGCCAATCGGCAGCATGTGTGCCACAAATATTGCAGGCACCAGGGGGTTATGTTGCACTCCAAGATAAGAACAGGCCTATGGGCTTCACTGTGGCAACGAATCCAACTTGCATATCCCATGCTGTGCTGCTACTTGTCCTGGCTCAATAAAATAGAAGTAAATCCAGCCCAAAGCAAGGGAGGTGGGGTGAGCTGCATACATACACATCAGAGTTGTGCTGTCTTGGAATGACTTTTGGTACACTTGCCAAGAAGGTTTGACCATTGCTGAGGTACTTTTTGTACATCTTTCAGGAGTATTTTTTATACAGCATCCCTAATTTGTTTTAGGACCTTGATACCTTGATTGCAGGCTGTACAGAAGGAATTTCACATTTACCTGAGTTTATTTTCCAGAATGTTTTAAGTATGGTGCCATACTGATATAAATGTAAATGAGTCTGTCATCCAGATACTCCTGCCAGATAAAGTAAGCAAGCTTTATTCTTTTGAATACAGTATATGGACATTAGTGATAAAGCTCCCTCTACTGGAGTGCTTTTTATTAAGATAGAGTCTACATCAGAAGCTTTGCCCCAATTATACCTCTGATATGGTAGTGATGCTGACTACGGAAAGGAAGGAAGGAAGACTTGTTTTTTTTCTCCTTGCAAGAACAATTGAGTAACACAATTCATAATAACTAGAGGAACACTAAGTGGGTCTGTATAAACTGAACTGGCTATCATGCAGTGATATATTATATGGAACTCAAAGTGTGGAGAGTAGCATGTGCTTATAGTTAAATTTCACATCACAGTAACATAGTAGAATGAATTGCCTTACCATGGTTCCCTGTTTAGATTTTATCACTTTCCAGGCTTTGTGTAACTGATAAATGTTCAATTATATGTGAAGTGACTATTAAGGCATCAGTACTCATCTAGGGGTCTAGGTCTCCTCTCCCTTCTCTTCTTGAAATTGTGTTAAATAATCCATTAATGTACTAAGAAATGTGCATTCATCAGGTATAGTGATGGAGGCCAGGGTGCATATTACAGCTTTTACTGCATATAAGATGTTGCAGTCCTGTTCTTAAGAACTGCCAGGCAGATTGGGAATCACGGTCACGGTTAATAGCAGCGAATTGCCAGCTCTTGATGGGTGGGTAGTCACTCTTTTCAGTGGCTGCCCCCTGGGGGAGAAGGTAGAAAAACAGAGGGAGGGAATTAGAGTGACTTTGCACACTTGAGCAGGTTCATGCCGCTGGATCAGTGGCAAGCATTGGCAGGGCTCCACTCTGGGGAGGCTCACAACAACATCACAGTCTCATTTTTACCAATTGGTGTTGCTATAGCCAGTGGTGCTCAGAGGGAGAGCAAAGAAGGGAGGGGTTGTGGAGGAGGGGGGAAGGGAATGCAGGAGACTGGGCTAAATGAGAAACAACAAAAAAGTGTTTTGTAAGTAAGTCGAGTTCAGGCTATAA
Organism: Eublepharis macularius; assembly: GCF_028583425.1. Classification (NCBI taxonomy): domain Eukaryota; kingdom Metazoa; phylum Chordata; class Lepidosauria; order Squamata; family Eublepharidae; genus Eublepharis; species Eublepharis macularius. The sequence continues at coordinate 81,316,254 of NC_072796.1, read as the reverse complement.
CTGTTAGTGAGGTGCTGTTAATTGTACAGAAGTATTAGAATAGAAGTTTCAGTGTGTGATTAAAGAGTTGGCTTGCAAATCCTCAGCATAACCTGAATTTTTTCAAGGTTCTTTGGGTGTAGAATGGCTTATAATAATGATTTTGACTAATACGATTTTTGACATGCAACTTTAATGCTTAACCTTAGTACAACTCTAGAGCATTTCATGTGTATTCAGCTGTAAAGAGTGATGATTTAAAGGGATAATATAAGAAAAAAGGTCGTTTTAGAATGAACCTCTAACAAATTGCATAAAGGAAACTTATTATTCCACAAGTAGAAGGCTATGCAGCTTTTCTGATTATTTTTTCTGCTTGATTCAAAAAGTTGTTGAGACATGATAGGGAAAAGAAACAAAAAATGAAGTAGAAAACTGCAAGCAATGAACATTCCTGTGATGGTTATGATTTTGTTGCTACTAAAAATACTCAGCAATAATGTGGTTATTCATCTTCTTTCTTCTTTTGGATGAAGAATTCGCTCTAACAAGAAAATGCTTTTGTTGGTTGGAGGACTGCCTCCTGGACCTGACCGGCTACCTAGCAATTTGGTTCAGTATTACGATGATGAAAAGAAGACATGGAAAATACTGACAAGTAAGCAGTTTATCTATGTTGAATTACCTTGATGAATTTTAAAACATGGTTAATCAAATTAGACACTTTATTGATTTGCTTCCCTACAGAGATTTGTTTGTATATTACAAGGGTTTCACAATGGGAAAATGAATTGAGATGCTGGAAGATAGTAAATTTACAATGGACTAGGCCTAAATTAAAACTGGCTTAAAATCATTTCAGTAAGTTTTCAAAGCAAACTTGTTAAGCTTTCTTAAATAAACATCCCTTCTCCTTTATATATCTTTCAATTATGCTATTAATGCTATGGACACAATCCAGGAAAATCTAGCACTCTTAAGCCCGATTGTTTTCAGTGGGAGAGCTAAGCATGTGCTTAAACCACAACCATTGAAACCAAGGGGACTTGTCTTTGGCTGGAGCATGTCCAATGAATATTGTACTTTCATGTTCACGGAATTCTGTATTGTATGCCATTTTAGTTTCTACTCTATAGCTTTTATTTTGATGTCTACAGTAATACAGAGAGTTTCTCCCATAGTACCCCAGAGCTCTCGCTGACACAAGCAGGTATCAGTGGCTTATGTCAGCTTTGATAAACTGTGTTGGCAAGCTTTCTAGCCAGGTTTTTCACCTTCTTTCTTAAAGGGCAGCTGTGTTTTACAACAAACATTTAGTCTTGAAAGTTGAGCTTTGGAACTTATTCTTATATTGGATACAATTTCCAATCTAACTTGGTCATAGAATCACATAATAGTTTTTTGTGTGTGTGTTTTCCGGTGCAGTAGGCTGTGTATGTACTGGTCCCTTGGTGGGCAGACTAGCTGCATTGGTCAATAAAACTAAATTTTTAACTGTCAGAATTGCCTAAAGCTGTTCAGATAAAATTATAAATGAGCAATTTTGATCCATAAATCAAAGCCATACTTTAAAAAGCTAGACAACTGGTAAAGCTTGGATTTACTAACAAAAATGTTCCTTCCCTGGCAGCCTGATCCTAGTGGGCCACTTTAACGGCAATAGTGCAGAGGTTGCAAGAAGAAACAAAAAAGCATGTAAGGGAACATCACTGTGCAATAATACTTATTGTTGCTAGTGCATAAAGGAATAAATTGTGCCCTGGCACCAACAGTGACATTGTAGTGACCCATTTTGTCAACTGCTGTCTCAAATATTTTACAAAATGTTATGTTTTCTTCAGTATTTAAAGCCTTTCCATAAGATAATATTTTGTCTGCAGAATATATCTAAGGTAAAGATTTATGCAATCCTGCTACAAAACTTCTTGAATGTTGTTTATTGCCAAAACCTGACAATCATCAACATCAATTGCAACAAAAGATTCCCTGAGCACTAGTATGCTGGATATGCAGGAGATGATGTTGTATATAGCAACTAGAAGATGAAATGAGCCATAGAATACAAAGTCTACTTTGTTATACAGCAGACACAATACCAGTTGAATTTTATCAGTAAACAGAAAGCCTATTACAGTATATATGGAATAGCAGACCCCCTTTTTAAGAACAAATGATATAAAGGAAAATATCAGTCTGAAAAAACAGCCTAGGAGTAACTGTGCAAGACTTCTTCTCTGACAAATTAAAAAGAACCCATTGTGGAAGTGAGCATGCCACAAGTCTCACTTGTGCACCAGAATCAAATGTATCAAATACATATTCACTGCTCTACAGACATGGCTAACACTTTCAATGTAATGGTACCAGGTAAGAAAGAAATAATATTTGATTCCTGATAATCTAAATCCTTGAATGTTGGCCCTTCCAGCCCATTTGAAACTCCTACTAATGTAGATTAGCTTGTTAAGCAGAGTAGTTATATTAAGCAGGAAGACACTGAACAAGTGCACCCCAGGGGAAAATTGCACTGAGATCTTCCATGACTGACATCACTAAGAATCAGTGTTTTGGGTGAGTTTATAACTATATAATTGTGTATCGTTACAATGTTGGATTGAATCCCTTTCTCTTAAATTTTTCTCCCTCATCCTGCTTTCAGGCTAGTGAAATTCAACATGTATAACCTTATCAGTTGGGTCAGATATTTTGTAAGAGACATCAATACTGGTGGCTGTCACTCACAACATCCTATTTCAATAAATACCTAAAGTTTGACTGTGCATTGGAGAGGGGGGGAGTTAATTTCTTCATCCTAATCATAGTTAGTTCAATTGAATTTTTTTTACATCTGAGAAATTTCTTTTTTGAAATCAAATATGGCTGTTGAATTTTCTGTGCAGTTTTCTATTCAGATATAATTTGATAATGCTGTAGTTACTGATCATAACCAATTGAGAATTAAGCATGCTTAAGAGAACTGATTTTAGTTGGGATGATGTGTGGGATTATGGCCACTGTTACTTCATAAATTAACCAAATTTATGTTTTGTATCTGAACCATTTAGGATAAATTAATAATCAGTTTTTCTATTCTTTGTTCCATAATTAATTACTCCAAAGCATTATAATTGAAAACACCTAGGTTCTCAGTATAACCTTCAAAATAAATTCACTGAATTTATCCAGGAAGTCTGTTACCTAGGAAGATGTCAGAATCGGGCCAGATTTTCCCCTGTCAGTCCTAGGCCTCAAAGCAGTTTTGGCTTGCAACAGTTAAACCCTATGCAAACATTAAAAATTACATGCAATGTGCACAAATAGAGAGGGGAGTAGAGTTATACTTGAAAGGCCCATCCTTAATGTCTGTGAATTCAGACAGACATTTGCAGCCAGTCCCAGGTGTGTACAAGAGTACATATGCTGGTTGTTCCATGCAACTGAGAATGCTGCAGCTTTTCTGCTCATTTAGAAGAGATCTTGCTGCAGACATTTGGTTGAATGCATGTCCCTTGCCTGTGAGGCCAGCAGATACAGTCCTGCTCACCTGTGCGTACTACATGCTTTTTGAAATGTTTGCTTAGCTATGCAGCTGCTGAAGAGTTCTGGAAGATGAAAATATTTTGACAGGTCACTCCTACATTAAAATCAGGGATGTGCAATTTGGTTCAGTATTTGGTAAAAATTACCAAATTTTATCTGATTTGGTAAGATTGGTGTTACCAAACTTAAATCTGTACTATTGAATGAATTCTGTAATACTGAATTTAAGTTTGCCAAATTTATTCAATAAAATTTGTTAAAATTCGGGAAACATGGCAGTACTGTTCCTTGATGTCCTAAGGAACAGCAAAGAAACACTTTTTACCAGATGAGAGGGGGGAGAAGGGCAGGGGAGTGTGTCAGAGGCAGAGGGGGGAAGGGAGGGGAGAGTGTGAGTGTGAGTGTCCAGCAGCTCTCCTTCTCTGGCTAATGGGTTTCTCAAGAAGGGGAGTGCCTTTTTTAAATTAGAAGGCTTGCCTCAGTCAGCCTCCATTTTGCTCAGGCCTGAAGATTGAGAGACACTGCCTGTTTGCTGCTGCTGGCTCTTGGATTTCTCTCTTGGCCTTCTTTGGACTGCAACTGGATCCTACTGCCAGTGAATGGAATGAATTCCTGGCTACCTGGTTTGAGAGTCCTAGACTCGCTGGGCTTTTTTCTCTCTTTGAGGGGAGGGAGTTGGCCGGGTGTCTGAGAGGGATGGGGGTGGGAGGGAAGAGAAAAGGGTTTTGTTTTTTTAAGTTTGCATTCTAAAAACTGCTTTTTTACTGGGGGTCTTTGGATGGGCTTTTTGCGGGGGGGGGGTGCTCTGATTTCTGGCTTATGAAATTGGTTATATTTATTGTTCATTTTTCTGCTTGTTCTTCTGGGGTTGTTTTAACCTGTTGTGAATAATTTGTTTGGAGTTTTATAGTTCCTGTTAATTTTATGACATTCATTTGGTCTTCTGGGGCAGTTGTTTTCCCCTATTGTTGGGCTTTCTTTACAGACATTTGGGTTGTTGTTTTTTGCTGGCTTCTGTTTTCTGTTGGCGTAGAAGTTTGGTTTGGTCAGGTGTTCAATTGTTGGTTGGTCTTCTGGGAGGAATGTTTGTTGGGGTGCTTGGTTCAATGTGTTAACTTAAGCTAGTGGTGTTTAGGTGTACTTTTTGGGTATCCTGAGACAGTTGTTAAGTATGAACTTTTAAAAAGTGTTTTAAAGATAAGATCGTTGTAAATTTTCCCCATAGGGAGTAATGGAGATTGGAGGTGGCTGGGGGCACATAAAATGACCCCCTGCTCCAATCTTTATGAAACTTGGTGGGTCATTAGAGGACAGTTAGGAATGGATCCTCTGCAAATTTGGTGAAATTTGGTCAAAAAACGATACCTCTTTAGGCCACTGGAAATTTCTGAATTGAGTTTCCCATAGGAAACAATGGCAGAATTTTACTGAATTTGTTCTATATTACCAAACTGAACTGGAGAATGAATTCAATATTCCCCGAATTCTGATTTTTTTCCCCATTTCAATATTACCGAACCAAATAAACCGATTTTTTCCCTGTGCACACTCCCAATTAAAAATATACTGTTGTCTTGTATCTATGTATCTGTTTGTTTGTTTATGTCATTTATAGTCCACCTTTCTCACTGAGACTCAAGGTGGATTACACAGTGTATGATTAGTACAGTCAATATCGGGAACATTTTTATAAACAATGCCATAGGGTAAATAGATACAAAGTTCACGAAGACATAGTATTAGTAAGAATCCAATACAACATAGTGATGAGGTCTATGATTCTTAACTCATTAGCGGATCATCTGAGATTCCCTTCCTACAATTCAGCCCTCCTATCTGAATAAAAAGCCTTTTTGAATAATCCGGTTTTGTATCGTTTGCGGAAAGCCAGGAGAGTGGGGGTTCTCCTGACCTCCTCAGGCAGTCCATTCCACAGGGTGGGGGCCACCACAGAGAAAGCCCGTGTATAGGCTGCTGTCGATTTGCCGATGTGCAGGGTGGCACCTGCAGGAGACCCTGTTTGGAAGAGCAAAGCTGCCATGGAGGAGCATAGGGAGGGAGGCGGTCGCGTAGGTATGCCAAACCAAGACTATGAAGAGCTTTGTAAGTGATAACCAATTCCTTGAACTGAGCACAGTAACTAATGGGTAGCTGGACTGTAGAATGGGAGTGATGTTCATGCTCGTGCTCACTCCTGATAACAGTTAAGCCGCAGCATTTTGCACAGATTGGAGTCTCCTAGTTAGTTTCGATGGGAGACCTATATATAGTGCATTACAATCATCAAATCTTGATGTTACCATAGCATGGATCCAGGTGGCGATGTTGAGGTAAGGAAGCCATTTTCCAAGCTAGGGAGAGGTTGCAGAAAGCATTTTTTTTTTTTTGCGGCTGCCTTAGCTCGTATAACCATGTACCTCCAAAAACTTAAGGGCATCACCATCTCTGGACAAGGCGGGTGGTGATTTCTGCTAACCTTGCCCTCACAGCCCTCCTTCATTTTACTGCCTGTGCTGTTCCTCAGGGTCTTCTGACTCACAAGAACAAAATTTGGGGGAGCTTGGTTTAGTGCAGCATGAAGGGGAAAGTCCAGCTCATGAGGTTTGCTCTGAAGAAGTAATGATTCACTTTGGAGCATGTTCTGCCAGCATTCGACACTTCCAACTCAAGCATGACCAATGTCTTCCAGTGAAATGAAAAGTGTGTGGTGTGCAAACTGGCCTATGTGACATCACAGGGTTAGTCAATCACTAACACGTATTGACTGGTGCCTTCAGTGCATGGTTCGTTTGGGGCATCATAGGTGCACAAAGATATGATTGAAAGAGGCTGAACAGTTGACAGGAATACTCTGAATGTGGAGGTCATTTTCACAATAACTTTTTGTTGTGAAATCTATTGTCGTCCAACAAGTTCTGCTGCTAACTGAGGACATGATTGTGACTACATCATGCTAGTGTTAGCCCCGGTATATAACGGTTGCCTACAGTGCCAAGATCAGAAGGTCACCTGACTGGCAGCAATCTTACATGCATTTACTTGAAAGAAAGTCCATAAAAATCAATAAGATTAACTTCTATGTACTTCTTTGTACTTCTGGCTCATCCTGCATTTAGCAGGGGGTTGGACTAGAAGGTCTGTATGGCCCCTTCCAACTCTGTGATTCCGTGAAATATGCATAAGGATCAAGCTGTGGGTTTCCATTTTTAGATACAGTACAGCATGTCTAGTAGCCATCAAATTACTATCTGGCTTTCAATACTGTGATGCTTTCCTATTGCAGGAAAATGATTAGACTTACTCCCAGCATTGTTTATGAAACATTGTTGCAGTTCAGTATAATAGGGAACCTTTCCTAATTTTTAATAGGCATAGACATAATCACACAAATATTTTAGGGAAGTAACTCCACAGGGAAATGGAAAATATGCCCTATATTAAAACAAAACTAAAACTAAGGCACCAATCCTGCATACAGTCACTTGGAAGCAAGTTGCTGTGAAATCAATGCTATCTACTTCTGAGTAAATTTGATTAGAATTTGGATATAAGAGTCAATCTCCCTTAATGACATTAGACAGATGACTATAATCATTGTAAAGCATCAGCAGTAAAAGTAACATCCAGTAATGATATCTTCTTTTTAATAGCATGCACCCTTACATTAGGACAGCAAGAAATTTAATTCCAGCTGGATTTATCTTTTTCTCAATTCTAAGTGTTTTTCTTAAATGCTCAGGGACACCAGGATAGAAGAGCAAGTGTTTTAGCCCTGGTTCATCCCTATCATCTTAACCAATACTACAAGACAAAAGCATTAAAGTAAAATTAATCTTGTCAAAAGATCTTAGCAAAAACAAGTGAGATCATGCATAAAGCATCGCTTTGTCTAGTGTGAAGTCTCGCTCTGATTAAAAACATATAATGAAAGTAAAAGTAATACATCATTGCCTTAGTGGTAGGAATTTTTTTGGGAAATGCTATGCAACTCTGAATATAAAAAACCTATAGATTCTTTCTTTTAGATGTTACTATTATTTTAGCTTACTTCAAACAACTGAGGCCAAAATTTCTTTTTTCTGTTAGTAATATTCAGCACAACAACACTTTATCAAAGTAATTTTTAGGACTACACAAAACTATGGCTGTACAAATTAACCATAATTAAAACATAGCACTTGCAGGTTTCGTTTGATTGCTGTGTAACAATTTCAGTGTTAAGCAGGTATCAAACTCTAAAATACTATTAATGGTATTTTTATAAATCTGAACTTGCTGGTAACAATGAAATGCTTCTGTTGCTACCTTGAACCACCCACTAACATCATTGTTCACAATTATGTTATATGAGTCCTATGACACAGATAAAATTCACTTACTTAAAACATATACTTTGCGTGGGCCAAGTGTGTGGGAATAAAGGGTGAGTCAGCAAAAGAGCATTTAACATGCGCAATACACTATCAACTCTTGGCTAATATTCTGTCTTTAGCAGAGACTTTATGTGGAGAAATGGGCAGTACAGAAGCTTTTCATGGCATGGAAAATATCACCTGGTAAATAATATCCCATCAAGCCTTCTAAAAGGAGAGAGCATTTTTTTCTCCAGGTAGTTGGCAACCCTAACTCTGGCTGTGCTAGTTCTTGTGGATATCAAGCACTGTGATTAATTTTCCTGTTGGTGAAATCAGTGGATATAGTTAGCTATTGCTGAAAAATGAACTACCTCTCTCTGTATCAGATGGTCTTCTGATTCATCATTTGACTAAGGGCCAAGCTACAAGTGACGAATGACACAGGTTGGACACTTGTCAGCTTCCCTCAAGTTTTGATGGGAAATATAGGCATCCTGCTTTTGCAGCTTGACTCTCTGACTGCTGTCCAATGGACTTTTCAACTGTCACTTGTCCAACATTCCGCCAAGCTGCCTACATTTCCCATCAAAACTTGAGGGAAGCTGACAAGCGTCCAACCTGTGTCAGGCGTCACTTGTAGTTTGGCCCTAAGACTCCAAGGTCTGTGGTTCCACCTGGTATGACAGAGAACCCACAACTACAAATGTTTTTCAGGGAGCATCGATTGTGGAAGCATCAAATCAACCCTACAATCTTGGGCCGTTTCCACATGTTGTTAAAGCAACGGGCTACTTGCTCAATGCTGGCGTTTTTTTTTACAGATGCCTCCGATTTCAAAGCGGAAGCAGGCAGTTTGTCTTTCGTCTGATCAGCATCCTTGACCCGGCATAGGAAAGAGCAGGAAATCCCGGTCTCCGAAAAGACGCTGATCAGAACCAAGACAAACTGCCTGCTTCCGCTTTGAAATCGGAGGCATCTGGAATCTGTAAAAAACAAAACACCAGCATTGAGTAAGTAGCCCGTTGCTTTAACAACATGTGGAAACGGCCTTGACTCCAAATTGTTCCAGAATATGTATCCTAAATGTATCATGCTTTTGCATCATTTATTTGTGAGAACTGCAAAGCTAATATCAGGTTAGACCTAAAACTTTGTTTGCTGGGTTTGCAAGTCCAGGGCTAAGATTGAATCTTATATCCAAAGCCTATCCAAATTTACTCAGAAGTAAATAGCATTGATTTCACAGCAACTTGCTTCCAAGTGACTGTATGCAGGATTGGTGCCTTAGTTTTAGTTTTGTTTTAATATAGGGCATATTTTCCATTTCCTTGTGGAGTTACTTCCCTAAAATATTTGTGTGATTATGTCTATGCCTATTAAAAATTAGAAAATGATTCTCTATTATATTAAACTGCAACTTTGTGTTATAAACAATGCTGGGAGTAAGTCTAATCAGTTTCCTGCAATATGAAAGCATCACAGTATTGAAAGCCAGATATCAGTTTGATGGCTACTAAACATGCTGTGCCGCATCCAAAAATGGAAACCTACACCTTGATCCTTATGCATATTTACACAGAAGTAAGGCTTATTGATTTTTATGAACTTTCTCTCAAGTAAATGCATATAAGATTGCTGCCAGTCAGGTGATCTTCTGATCTTGGCACTGTAGGCAACCGTTATATACCAGGACTAACACTAGCATGATGTAGTCACAATCATGTCCTCAGTTAGCAGCAGAACTTGTTGGACAACAATAGATTTCACAACAAAAAGTTATTGTGGCAATGACTTCCACATTCAGAGTATTCCTGTCAACTGTTCGGCCTCTTTCAATCATATCTTTGTGCACCTATGATGCCCCAAACTAACCATTCATTGAAATCACCACCAGCCAATACATGTTGGTGATTAACTAACCCTGTGATGTCACATAGGCCAGTTTGCACACCCCACATAATGCACAACCTGCTAGTCTGAAAGAAACCCCAGCATGTCTTCACTCACAGGTCCCTAGAAGACTGAGGGTAAGTAGCTTAGATGCAGAATTCAGAGGATTTTCAAGAGAAGGGGTAGAACTCCATTGTAGAAACAGCGCCTTCCTGAATACTTTTACACAACACTTCACACACTACATTTATATTGCTGTCTATGGGAACCAACATAGCACAGGGGGGAATGGAAGCCACAACAGAAAGCAAACAGCACTGTGAACTTCCTGGTAGCTCAATGGCAAGGTAATACTGGGATAAGCGCATGATAGGGGTTTGATTCCAGTGTGGACTGATTTAAATCAGCAAGTAAAAGCTGACAAGGGAATAGTGACATGGTGCCAGTTCACATCTTTTTTTAAAAAGTAATGGATTGATAGCTCTGCTAATTGTAAACAGTGAGAAGGGCAGGATCATGCTTAGAACAGAACGACCAGCGCCCTGTGCGCTGCCGCTTCCTTTGCATCATGTAGATGCTCTCTGCCAGCTCATGGAGACCACCATTCCTGGTCCCGAACATGAATGAAACTGAGCCAGGGAATCACTGAGGGCTCTTTGCTTAGTTAGCATCCAGTGACTTGCCTTGATTAGTTATAGAATAATAGGGGCAAAATTTGGTGTTTAAGGAAATGGGGGTGAATTTAATCTCTTGATAAATCCCCATTATAGTGCTCAGAGACCGACAGTTTACATTCATCATACTTATGCACAATCTATGCACAATTTGGACACCCAATTTGATTTGGTGAACAATTCCCAGTGGCCCCAATACATTTTCTGCATCTCACTTTATTCATTCAGCAGTTGCAAGCACCAGGGCTTCTGCTTAAGTGTTGTGTTGAGATTGGTTTCAGCCCTGTATTGAAAAGCATGGGCAAACACCAATTCATTACTAAGGCCGCAGCTTCAACTGTGTGTACTAGATAGCTTTAATGAAGACTGTGGATATCTGTAGAATCTGTAGAAGACTCTCCTAGCTCATACAACTGCTGTAGTAATATAAACAATATTTACATTATCTCTTTTTGTTTAAATCCTTTACTGTGGTTTTCAACTAAGTCTTATGCTTGCTTTTACCCGCATAAGAGACAAAATACATGAAATATTCAGATGAGGAGAACTACACAATAAATGTGTATTTGTGTTTTATTAGAAGGTGGAGCCAGTTTCCTAGAAGACATGGCTTTACTTTTCACAGAGAAATGACAGTGGATAATTGTAAAAAAAAAAGATAAAAGGCAGTGAGAAATTTGTGTGTGAGAGAGAGACAAAGAGAGAGAGAAGTTGAGCACACGGTGTCTGCTGTAAGCGTGATGCATGGGAATTCAACCACGCAACTCCTATTAATGGTTCATGACTGCATATCTAAGAGAGAGATAGAAAAGTTCTAATGAAGAGTGAAAATCCAGCATATTGTCAAAATGTATTCTGTATTTGTGAGTGGATTTTCATGTTCTCCTTGTCTTTTTATGCTGCTGTTATTTAGCAAAATGTGTGTCAATACTTAAATGAGACTTTCTTCTGTTCCAATTTATGCCAGAATATGTGGAATATAATTTTTATTTCATTGTGCGAAAAGTAAGAAAACTATATGTTGTTTTTTCTGTGCCCAAACCAGTTCTTCTCCTCACAAGGAAACAGGAATTACTTAGAGAAAGTACCCCAGGCTACTTTGTTGGCAGACTGGAATACTTACTTGACAATAAATCTGTTGACACGTAAGCACTCTGGTTTGCCACAGAGCAAGTATGAGCCACCCTTGCCAGCAGATCAACTTGTGAGGAAGGGCTGCATGAGATGGGGACCTTTCATCCTTACTGGCGGGCGTGGGATAAGGCAGTGCCAGGGGCATGAAAACTGCTACTTCAGCACTCTGCAAGGTGTGGTGGTGGGTGTGTTGAGCGATGAAATCTGGAAGGGTGCTGGTACACATTCAGCATCCATGCACCTTCACTGTGATAAAGTAACGTTTATTAATTTTGTTAATTTAATTCATTTCTGCCCTGTCCTGGATATGCCCTGACTTGGATAGCCTTGGTTAGCAATTGAATGGGAGACCTCTAAGGAAGACCAGGGTCTCTATGCAGAGGCAAGCAATGACAAACCATCTCTGTTCATATCTTGCCTTGAAAACCCCAGCAGACGTTGCCATAAGTCATCTATGACTTGATGGCACTTTCCATCTTCACTTCATGTATACTCCATCTTATCTATGCCGCAACATACAGTGGTAAATCGTTGCACAAGCGGCTTGTAAGGACTGTGAAGAACTCGTTTGTTGAATAGGAGTCCACAGATACCCTTGCGGATAGGTCCACAGATTCACATACTGCACCAGCTGTTCTCTGGAACCTTCCAGTTGTGTAGCTTGCTCAGAACGCAGTCTGTGTTCTCAAATCTTTCATTTATTTTCCTTTCTATGCACCCTAGTTTGGCACAGCGGATTAGCATTATTTACACATGTTGGACATCTGTGTTTTCTTTGGTTGTCTTTTGATTGTACTTGTGCCTTCTCTTGATTGTCTTTTGCTTTCAGTATTCTGAACATCCAACTTTTTTAAAAAAAGAAATTTGTCGTTGGTCTTCAGTGCAGTCCCACATTGGGACTGCACAGACACAGGCCAGCCGTCAGAAAGGTTTTACAACCTTTCTAATGCTATGGGGTGCTCCTTCGCAGCAGCACGCCTGCACGGATCGTTCCCGCCAAATGCGATGTTGCTGGACGGAGCTACCCCTCTTCCCTCAATTCCTTTCTTGCCACCATTAAGGAAGGTTCTTTCTCTTCTCTCTCTCTCTTTGTAGTTCTGTTTTTCTCTACTTTTCTATTCTTGTTGGTGCACAAATACAATGTCCACTTCATCTCATGTTCAAAAAATGCTCACACTGCGGCATGAAGATGCCACACTCTGAGGAGCATGAACTTTGCCTACTTTGCTTGGGTGAGGGACACAATGTTGGGGCCTGCTAACATTGTAAACGCTTTACTCCTAAGGGCGGCTGCGTCCCAATCAGCAGAGCAGGACCCGAAGGTACATTCCAATCGGACCTCTTCTAGATCCAGGGCAACCTCACCAGATCCAAACCGGCCCCGACTGTCGGCTCTGACACCTGTTCCAACATCAGAACCTACAATTTCTTCTAAGAACTCGAAGTCAAAGGATAAGCCGGAATCGAGGAAGCGCCGCTCTCCTGCTGGGGATGGTCGTGCAGCATCGGAACCTCTGCCTTAAAAGGCTAAGGCAAAATTGAAACATCTTAAGAAGTTGGCCTCAACATCTTCACACCAACACCACCACTCTTCTTCCTTGGCACCATCTCTTACCATTGAGGAAGAGATACTTCGCCCACCAGCGACACCATCACCTCCTCCAACTCCCTTCTTCCAGGGGGATGAGGAAGAGATAAATCTGTGGACTTTCAACTGGCATTTTCACTGGATACGGGAGTGGCTTCAGCCGTGAGCCTGCGTGCAATACCTCCAGAACCTATGGCATCTTCCGCAGCTTGGGCCTTGCCTCCAGTAGTGGAGAGCTCTTTGTGGCCACAAACTGTACCACTTCAGCAGCCCCTGAATTGTCAAGAGTTCCTCACCTGGCTCCAATCAGCCCCGCTGCTTATGCAGTCAACCCTTACGCCAGTTCCTGTGTCGATTCCAACACCTGCAGCAGGTATTCCAATGTTGGTGCCGTCATTCTTACCACCCCCGGATCCAACTTCTTCATCCACCGGATCCCGTTGGTTCCATGACCGCTCCTCGTGTTTCTCAGAAGATTTCGATGAAGGAAATGAGGCGACCTCACATCATTCGGATCCAGTCTTGGATCCTGCCTCAGATCCTTCCTTGGAGGAAGCTGTTGGAGACACAGCTTCGGTCTCTCCCACAGAAGACTCTCAACTGTTCACAGAACAGATGCTGTGAATGGCATGAGCATTGGATCTTGATGTCTCTACTGCCACACCGAAACCGAAGAGCAAGGTGTTGCAAGCCCTCTACCTCACCGGGTTCAGTAGCCTTCACTCCTGTAGAGGACCTACTGGATATCGTGCACAAGGTGTTAGAAAAACCAGCATCTTCACCTGCGATCTCAAGGAGGATTGAAAACTCCTATAAGCTCCAGCAGAAGGACTGCACCTTCCTTTTCACACACCCATGCCTATCCTCGCTTGTTACTGAAGAGGTCCAATCTCAACACCACTATGGCTCACACTCATCCCCTATAGACAAGGAGGGGCACAAACTAGATGCCCTAGGGTGCAAAGTCTACTCTTTGGCAGCCCTTGAGTTCCGTATCACAAAATACCAAACCGTTATGGGTTCTTACAACTTGTTTTTGTGGGACCGCCTGTCATCTTATACACAGGCGTCAAGGCTCGCTAAACAACAAATGTTGGTGGGTAAACACACAGCAGACTGCTCAGCCAGAGCTATGCCATCTGCCATAGTCCTCAGACACCATGCTTGGCAAAGATCCATGACGCTTCCCCAAGAGAAATGAAACAAGATCGAGGACTTCCAGTTTGAGGGTTCCTCCTTATTCTCCGAACGTACAGATGAATCATTACAACAAATGAAAAAGAATCAATAAACTGCACGTTCTTTGGGGGTCATCGCACCACAACAGCAGCAGCAGTACTCCTCCAAACAGTGATACTAAAACCAGCAGACCTACCAACATCATTCGAGGTACATGTACCAGCCTTATCAACAGGTCTTACTCCAACTATTCTCGCTCTGGACCAGAAGGTCCAGCAAGCCTAGAGCTCATCAGCCCCAATCCCAATGAAGGACATCAAGGGCTACTACCTTTTTAAAGCAAAGCTTTTGTGCCTCTAATAACTGCATAAGAGAAAAAAAATAGTGAAGAAACGTCTCAGCATAAAAGTGAGGTGAAGGAAAAATTAATATTAGTTGAACTTCTGTCTTAAAGGTGTAGGAATCCTGAAAGGAACAAACATGGCAACTCTCTATAGTGGTCTCCTGCCCTGATTACTCAGGAAGCAGGACTATAACTGCGAGTGATTCCGCACACGTTGGATAATGCACTTCCATTCTCCCGTGGTCCTGAGAGTGGGGCAGTCAGTCATGACTTGTGGGTAGCTCCTCCTCCTGTTCAGCAGGGTCGGACAAACGTGCGATCCTAGGGGGGAGGGGCTTCCCTCTGCTCTCCAGTTTTTTCCGGCCCTGCTGTGGCAGGGAGACGGACAACTTTGCTCTTGAAGAGCAAAAAATCGACCTAGGGGAAGCATTCTCTTGGAACGGCGCAGGCTCGCAGGGGAAAGGAAGGACTTGTTCCTCCAACCCCCCCCCCCATCGGAAGAAGCCGCAGGAAAGCGGAGCCGGTTTGCGAGTGGCAGAACCGACGATCCCTTAGCAGAAGGGACCCGGTTCTGCAGGGCCAGCGGCAAAGCGCAGGGGGAGCCCCCAGCAGCTGCAGAAAAGAAGACGTCCGCTTTTGGCGCCAAAACGGCAATTGGCGTAGCCGCGGCTGCAGCAGAACGCAGCAGCGGCAGGAGACAAGCGGCGAGGCCCCAATTCGCGCCGGAACGGCTGAGAGAGGTAGGAAATATCGTTCGGTGGGGGGGAGTGTGTGTGCATACCAGCTGGAGTACTACGGGGGGGCTTGGAAGCAGACCTCTGGGGGTTGCTTAGCTCTATTATTAAAAACCCCGCATTTTGTGCTTTCACTTTCCCAGGCAAGAAAGTTTTGGCAGGAATGGCGGCAGAGGCAATTGCGTCTCAGGGCAAGAACGTGGAAGCAACCCTTAGTGATATGGAGTCCCCTGGCTCACCATTGTCACCACAATTGGCCCACGGGGGAAACGTGGGATCAGACCCTGATCTCTCTGGCCATGAAGCCACGGCTAATATTCTGGCTTGGATCAGATCAGAGATTAAAAAAGGACTGGAGGGGGCGGTGAAAGATCTCAGAAAACAGACTATAACCCCCAGTACTGAGAAAGATGGGAAAGCTCTTGCAGAGAGAAAGAGACAG
Source organism: Eublepharis macularius (assembly GCF_028583425.1). Taxonomy (NCBI): domain Eukaryota; kingdom Metazoa; phylum Chordata; class Lepidosauria; order Squamata; family Eublepharidae; genus Eublepharis; species Eublepharis macularius. The sequence goes on along the minus strand of NC_072796.1, from coordinate 81,300,396 downwards.
GCAAGACCATCAGCACTCCCCAAACCAAAAAGGAAAAAGGCAGAAAGTTGGTTAAGGGTGACTCCAGCATATCAGAAGAGTCCCCTTCTGGATCAGACTGCCAGGGGCAATCTTCAGGGAGTGAAGAGGGAGAACTCTCTGATGAGGAGGAGGAAGACATGGGCCATTTGCAGACCAGGCTCTTTCCCCAAGAGGTTTACAATAAGCTGTTGACTAAGGTGCTCAGGACTCTGGAAATCTCTCAGACTCATACAGGATCTCAGGATTCAGAGCAGTCTTATCCACAGGGCTTGGAAAGGGCACTCCCAAAGATGGGACCCAAGCAGTCTGGGGTGCCCCTTCCAGCTGCCTTCCATAGCATTCTCAAGGCAGAATGGGATAATCCTGCTAAGCCTAAAGCATATCAGTCTGTATTTAATACATTTTACTCCCTAACGTCTGACTCAGCTAAGCAGGTTAGGTTGCCTATTGTGGATGATCCGGTCTCCATCCTTGCTACCTCATCAATCCTGCCTATGGATGCAGAAGGAGTACCAAAGGACCCTTCGGACAAAAAGATAGAACAAGCTCTCCGCAGAAATTATGAAGCATCATCTGCAGCACTTAGAGCATCGGCTACGGGTTCCCTCTTCGCCAGAGCAGCATACACCTGGGCCTCAGATCTAGCGGCAGCAGGGAGTGAGGTTCCCAAGGAGATTAAAAATGAAGCAAAAAAGATAGCTCTTGCATCAGCATTTGCAGCGGATGCCACGCTAGATTCTTTTCAGATGTCCTCCAGGGCCATGGGCTATAACGTTGCTGCCTGACGTAACACCTGGCTCAGGAATTGGGACGTGGATCCTCAGGCACGAAGTAGAGTGGCAGCGATCCCGTTTTCCGGGAGTAAGCTCTTTGGAGATGCCTTGGACAGGTATCTAGTGGAAGACACAGAAAAGAAAAAGGTCCTACCCTCCAGGAAGAGGGATGTAAAGTTCAAAGGGAGACAGTCCTTTCGGGATAACAAAAGAAACTCGAGACCGGGACCTGACAGGTCCTTCAGGAACCAATGGCAATCCAGACAGAGGAGTGAACATCGTCCCTTCAACTTCAGAAAATCGGCCATTCAAACAAAGGGCCAAAAGAAGGGAACTCAAGCATGACTATATGCCGATGGACACACAGATTGGAGGACGCTTACAACATTTCTACAATCAGTGGTACCTAACGATCTCGGACAGATGGGTGCTGGACATAGTATCCAAGGGCTATTCCTTGGAGTTCGACAGACTCCCTCGACACCGCTTCATTCAACTGACACGGGATCCCAGTCAACTAAAGCACTGCAAAATACAGGAAGCCATACAACATCTCCTGAGGATAAAGGCCATAGAACCGGTTCCAGTGAGACAACAGAGGCAGGGCGTGTATTCAGTGTTTTTCATTGTTCCGAAGAAGAACGGGGACGTACGAGCCATTTTGGACCTCAAATGGTTAAATCGACATGTGAAGTCTCGCAGGTTCAAGATGGAAACAATGAAGTCCACCGTACAGGACATCCAAAAGGGGGACTTTATGGCTTCCATAGATCTCTCGGAGGCCTATTTGCACATCCCCATAAGAAAGTCTCACAGGAAGTATCTGCGTTTTGCTTACAACGGACAACACTTTCAATACAGAGCTCTGCCTTTCAGTCTCAAGTCGTCACCCAGAGTATTCACCAAGGTCCTAGTGACCCTAGTGGCCTTTCTCAGGACCCAAGGGATAGCCCTGTCTCCATACCTCGACGATATCCTGATAAAAGCTCCATCCCTACAGTCAGCTCAGCGGGCAGTAGAGACAACGATAGATTGCCTGGAGAGACACGGATTCGTCATCAACAGACAGAAAAGTACTCTGACACCGACGCAGGAAATCACCCACTTGGGAGTCGTGGTGAACACGATCAAGGACAGAGCCTTTGTCTCCTCGGAGAGGCAGCAGAAACTTGTAGGGATGATTCAAGAAGTGCAGGACAGACGGCAAGTGGATGTGATGACGTTGGCAAAGTTACTGGGGATGATGGTGTCCTGCCAGGAGACGCTCCAATGGTCCAGATTCCACACGCGTCCACTTCAGAGTTTTCTGAGACCATACTTAAGATTTATAATACACAGACGGGTCAAGATGGTGGAGGTTCCGGACTCTTTGTCCGAGGAAATGGAATGGTGGACAAATCCAGTCAGATTCGTGAAAGGCATTCCTCTCAGAGAACCAAAGAGGATAGTTCTGACCACAGATGCAAGTCTGATGGGATGGGGAGCGCATATGCAGGGCAAAGCGATCCAAGGTTCCTGGAGTCAAGCAGAAAAGTGTCTCAATATAAACCTGCTAGAGTTAAGAGCCATAAAGAACGGCTTAAGAGAGCTGCAGGGTTGGCTGAAAGGACGTCATGTTCTAGTTCAAACCGACAACATGACGGCCAAGGCTTATGTGAACAAACAAGGCGGCACCAGATTCAAGGCATTAAACGCAGAGGCAAGGGAAATCCTCCTTTGGGCAGAGGTGAACCTAGAGTCTCTAAAGGCAGTGCATGTGGCAGGTCAGCAGAATCATCTGGCGGACTGGCTGAGCAGGAACCTGATAGACCAGGCCGAATGGAGACTGAATCCTCGGGTTTTCACTCAAATATGCGAGAGATTTGGAAATCCGGAGGTGGACCTATTCGCGAGGGCTCGGAATGCCCAGCTTCCGAGGTTCTTCTCAAGACAGCCAGAACAGCAAGCAGAGGGAATAGACGCACTGAATGCGGACTGGCCAACAGGTCTTCTATACGCCTTTCCACCGCTGAGGATCGTACACAGAGTGGTTCAGAAAGTGGTGGAACAACAGGCGGACGTGATCCTGGTCGCCCCATTCTGGCCCAGGAGACCATGGTTTCAGGAGCTGTGGAGGCTTTCACAGATGGAACCGTGGAGGCTCCCGTGCAGAGAGGATCTACTAACTCAAGAAAGAGTGTGTCACCCAAATCCGGGAACACTAAGGCTGGCAGCTTGGAAGTTGAGCGCACCCAATTAAAGACCTTCGGATATGATGACTCTGTCATTTCTACAACGTTGGCTTCAAGGAAAGTTTCGACGAATAGGAGTTATAACAACACGTGGCAAGTGTTCCAGTCATGGTGTGCAGACCGGGATATAGACCCGGTGACAGCGTCAATCAGGCAAATCTTATTGTTTTTGCAAGATGGACTGGACAAAGGTCTCAGCATCAGCACATTAAAGAGACAAGTAGCAGCGTTGTCGGCAGTGAAGGGTTCCGGGAGAGGGACATCGCTCACGAAACATGCACATGTTAAAAGATTTCTGAAGGGGGCTGCGTTATTGACTCCTCCACCGGTTCATAGGCTTCTGACGTGGAATCTTAATTTAGTGCTTACGGCTCTTACGAAGGAACCATTTGAACCTATGGCGACATGTTCTCTTAAAATTTTGACTCTGAAAACAATTTTCTTGGTGGGAATAACTTCAGCTAGGAGGAAATAAGATCCTTGTCGGTGAATAGGGAATTGTGTTCCTTTCATAATGATAAGGTTGTGCTTCGGTTAGATCCCTCCTTTGTTCCAAAGGTGAACTCTCCATTCCATAGGGAAGAGGAGGTTATTCTGCCTTCCTTTTGTAACAATCCAAAGCATGAGAAGGAAAAGGAGTGGCACAAGTTAGATGTAAAGAGGGCGCTGAGTTATTACATAGACAGAACCAGACCTGTTCGTAAGGTTGAGAATCTGTTTGTATCATTTAGGGCCTCTTCTATGGGGGACAAGGTATCGACCTCCACGCTTAGTAGGTGGATTAAGGAATGTATAGTGTTGGCATACGGGGCTAGAAAGGTGGAGTTGCCCTCGGGGATCACGGCTCATTCTTTAAGGGGGGCGGCGACATCGGCCGCCTATAGGTCCTTTCCTTCACTGGAAAGAATATGTAGGGCGGCCACGTGGAAGTCCGTTCATACCTTTACTAGACACTATAAAATAGATCAGATGGCGTCTGCTGAGGCTGCCTTTGGGAGACGTGTTCTACAACACGTTCTGTGAGAGGTCAGTTATTCCCGCCCTGAGTATTACTGCTAGATATATATCCCACAAGTCATGACTGACTGCCCCACTCTCAGGACCACGGGAGAATGGAAGATTCTGTCACTTACCGTGAAGCTTCTTTCTCTGTGGTCCGAGAGTGGGGCAGTCCAATCCCACCCTAAGATTCAGATTAGCATTATCTTGTAGTTGCAGGAATATTTGAAATGTTCGCCTGTTCTACCGAAGTTGTGACGGAGAAAGACAAATTAAAGGTTGTGGTTTTGAAGTTCTTTCTTGTTTGTGTTACCTTTCTTTGGATGTATGTTCGTGTATGTTCACGTACTGACAGGCACAGTGTCTGGAGGGGTATTCCGGGCTTGAAAACGAACTGGAGAGCAGAGGGAAGCCCCTCCCCCCTAGGATCGCACGTTTGTCCGACCCTGCTGAACAGGAGGAGGAGCTACCCACAAGTCATGACTGACTGCCCCACTCTCGGACCACAGAGAAAGAAGCTTCACGGTAAGTGACAGAATCTTCCAATCCTCTTTATAGATCATTTGGAACGGATATTTTTGTGTACGGAACAAAAAATCTATCTCAACGATTGATAAAGTGCATTGAAAGTGCATTATCCAACGTGTGTGGAATCAGCCCGTGTTATGAGAATGGAACATTCTCTTAAGCAACTATTCTATTGTATTAAGAATTCAGAAGTAAGCAAAGCTATTTTAAGAACCACCAACATATTTAATCTGATTTACAGATTAAGATCACTAATTTTTAATTTGCTCTCCTGAGAATTTTACCACTACAGTGGAGGCATTCAAAAAACAATAGGGGGTTCAAAAAGGCGTGGTTTTAGTGGCATTAAAGAAGATTCTGTATCTTAGTCACTGGCTGGCTACCTCTGTAATCTGTATAAACAGTTATACTGTCTTGATGAAAATCCAAGAAATTATGTAAATCTGAAGATAGTACTGACAAATGGGTGAGCAGATTCAGGTACCTTACTTATTTGTGTAATGTATCTTTCCCTTGAGAAAGGTTGATGTTTGAAATACATTGGAATTATTTGGTTACACAGCTGGTTCTTTTGCTGGTGTTACTTATATGTTACTTGTTTTTCTTTTCTTTCCTTTTTCAACAAATCCATTTTGTTGACTCCAGTTGTGGCAGAAAATTTGTCTCTAGCCGTAGTAGAGGGGAAACCTGCATTTTAAGTTTTTTTTAAGCATGTCAATTTAAACAAGTCTATTCATAGAAAATGTTCATGGATATAGCTGAATATCAGGAAAAAGTCTATCTGAGATTTTGACTATAGAATAATTTCCAGAGATGTGGAATGCCTAACAAAATTATTGGTGGATTATAAGTATTTTAACTAGGGCTGTGCACGGGTGGGGAGATTCGGTATTCCTGCTTCAGGTTTACCCGAAGTGGGAAAGCTATCTGAAATACCCCCAAATCTGAAGCAGCAAGCTGCTTCGGATTTGGGTTCCGGAAATCGTTTCGGTATGCTCCATGAAGATTCGGAGCATACTGAAGCGAGTGGGGGAAACTCCCCACCACCACCCACCACCGTCCCTGGGGCAATCCCTCCACCCCCACCCCCCTGGGGAAACCCTTCCACCCCCCACCCAACCCTGGGGAGATCCCTCCAACGCCCACCCACTTACCTGGCAGCGGGAAGGTTATCAGTTGGGTGGCGGCAGCACAAGGCTGCACAGCCTGGAGCCAGCCAGCTCCTCTGCCACCATGCCACCGCCCAAGCCTGTGGGGTGGTGGGGAAGGCCGGGGAAGGCCGGAGCCGCACTGTGGCCATTTGAGGGGCAGGAAGGGCCAGAGGCAGCAGCTCCGGCCTTCCTCACTACCTCGCAGGCTCGTGCAGTGACACAGCAGCAGAGGAGCCAGCCTGGAGCCACCGCAAGGTAGGGGGGGAGGTGAGGGGGTTGATGTTTAAAGGGGCCCGCGGCTGCTTGCAAGGGCCCTTTAAACAAACCCCAAAGCTTTCCAAAGCATTTCTGAATGCTTTGGAAAGCTTTGCTTCGGTATTCCGAAGCTTTCCAGATCAGGTCCGCTTCAGGTATCTTTACCTGAAGCGAAACCCGAATCGCACAGCCCTAATCTTAACCATTTGGTAGAACTTCCCTTTTAGAAAATCTACCAAAACGTCAATAATGGAATGGTCACACTGAGATCAATACTCAACTGGAAAGGTGGTTCCTGTTTACAATAAGTGTTACAAGCAACTACCTATATGTTATGGTGCTGAATAACCAATAACAGCTAAATAACTCCTAGATGCTCCTTTTCATCCTAGGTCATGAACGCATTCAGATACACTCCTGGTCAGCTTAGCTCATCCAATTGCTAACACATTTGAAGGGCATTCATATATCTGAAAGCATGCAGTGACCCCCAGGCCAATACTGTCCAATGTTTTCCCCCACATACATCCATGCATAATGAGTGTTTGCAGTTGTAATAATGTTTTTCAACTCTTATGGGGGGGGGGAGATGTGGTCAAGCCATGTGGTGGAACCCATGTGGTTGATATAAGGTGCAGAAGAGCCATAAGGTACTGAGCAGCAATTCTTTTACTAGGATTGGAGTATGGAGTGGGAAAGCAGATGTGTTTGGACTGCCAGAGGAATCACAGACTGATTCTCATTCAGTTTGGGTTCGGGGAACTGAGACAAGAAGAAACAAAGCAGATATAACAGATTTAGTGCCAAATCTGTAGCAGTCAATGGAAGATTTAGGAGCTCAGCACTTCACAGGATTGGCACCAGATACATTTGTTTTCTGTACACTACATTTCTTTCCTTCAAACTCAACAGAAGGAACAAACAGAAACTAACTGCTGAGGAGAAAACTAGCTATGTCATTCATGTTGCATTTCACTTCTTTGTTTTTGGTTGGCTGCAAATTCTGATAAATACAATGATTCAGATTATCTTGAGATGGGGCACAGGAGGGCAGACAGCAGTGAAATCCTTTGTAATGGGTGAGGAAATGTATAGTATTTTTTTAGAAAGAGCAACACAGAGTGTTGTAGCTATTACATTACTTCAATAAACTAAATCTTCCATAGCATTAATGTGGCTACCCTGTGTTTTGTCATAATAAATACTATAGTTAGCTGGCTGTTAACATATGACATGTTATTTACAATTTTGTCATGGTGTATTTCAGGTTAGTCTGTTATTGCATAGTAATAAATTCTTTTTTTTTAATTTGAAAAAAAATTACTTTCTGATTATATATCTCTTAAAAAAGGTATGTAGAATTTTAATTTTTTTAAATTTCTGCACAACAGTCTGTGATGTTTTCGTAAATGCATTGTCAGAACGCTTTCCAGAAGTTTCTTCAGCCTCAGGCAGGATACATGCCAGTGTCGATGTAGTGTTTCTGTGCCTTTAAGTTTCCTTTTGGGGAAGGGGCACAATTAAATGCAAACATGATTATTTCAGTATTTCTTAATTGATTTATAACTAGCTTTATTTCTAAGTTTCCAGTTGGATAACAACACCTACGTAATTTCATTAATTCTCTGAACAATTGTATGAGGAAAATATTTATTTCCATTTTACTGAGTGAGGATCTATTCTTAATATTTAAAATTTTGGTTTTAAACTAGGTGAGTCTTGGAACGAACCACAGGCTCATCAAGTTCTCTCTCACAGGGCCAGAAAAATCTCATATTTGAATAATCATATGACCTTCTAGTTCACTGAGGGGAGTGAGAGACAGAGTATTTGTGCACAAGACCCACTGTCATCCCCCAAAGCATTTCTGTTAAAGCAGAGCAGAGATACAGCAAAGATACACAGAAATTCTCTACACCTAACAGGTACCACCCATCTATCTCATGTGTCACCTTTTCTGCTTTTAGATGCAGAGGAGTTAGCCGTGTTAGTCTGTAGTAGCAAAATCAAAAAGGGTCCAGTAGCACCTTTAAGACTAACCAACTTTATTGTAGCATAAGCTTTTGAGAATCACAGTTCTCTTCGTCAGATGTATGCATCTGACGAAGAGAACTGTGATTCTCGAAAGCTTATGCTACAATAAAGTTGGTTAGTCTTAAAGGTGCTACTGGACTCTTTGATTTTTCTGCTTTTAACATTCAGTTTTATGATTGGAACTATATAGATATAGTGGCGATGGAGGAGGAAACTGCTGTCAAGTCATAGCTGACTTATGGCGACCTCTGCTGGGGGTTTCAAAGAAAGAAACTAACAGAGGTAGTTTGCCATTGCCTGCCTCTGCACATGCAACATACAGCTCCATTATTACTTTCCCCAAGTGTTTTTTTAAACAGAATGCCCCCTCGTAGGTTGCATTTTGAAGAAACAGATTGGTATGGGGAGGGAGGGCAGGGTAGTAGGCTCTTTAACACATTCCCATTCTCTGTGTAGAAAATTGCATCCCCAAGCTCTTTTTATTCCTATTAGGGAAAATTTATGGGTGTGGGTAAAAGCAAGTGGCTGTGGCCACTGGGATGCAAGCCCCGCCCCCCATCTCCCTTTCTTCTTCATAGGTGCTGGTTGGTGGGATGGCTATTTATTTTATTTTTATTTATTTATTTCAAATTTCTATTCTGCCCTCCCCGCGAGTGGGCTCAGAGCGGATAACAACATATTAAAATACAAAATACAATAAAAACAACATATTAAAATACAATAATACATCAGGGGGCTGGTGACAGGCTACCACACAGACACCTCTGGGCGGGCCCAGGGAAGTGGCGATGTGGCCCTGGCACCTTGCTGGGTTTCTATCATGATCTGCCATTGACGATTGATGGGTAAGGCAGAGGCTGGCTCGGGCCATGGGACAGTACATCACGTCAGCAGGGGGCCTGCTTATTACGCACCCAGACATTTCCTTTCACTTGGGGGCCCTGTATTATCTGAATAGCATTCACCTGTCCAGGATGGTGGACAGCCTTCACAGGGAGGGTTAAGATTTTATACACCCTTTTTTTCAGGCCGGTGGAGGCACAGCCTCAGCCATATGCCTGGTGGAACAACTCTGTCTTGCAGGTCTGGCGGAAGAATAGTAAGTCCTTCAGACAGAGCATTCCACCAGGTGGGAGCCAGGACCGAAAAGGCCAAAAAGTGTCCTCTGGGGAATGTATGGGGAGAGACAGTCCTGTAGATACGCTGGTCCCAGTCCACACAGGGCCTTATAGGTCAATACCAAAACCTTGAATCTAATCAGGTACTCCACTGACAACCAATGCAGCTCACGTAAGAACGGTGTTATATGTGCCTTATTTAACTCTGTATTGTGATGGCCTGTGGCCATATACAAACAAACCTACTACTATGGTTGTTGGGGGTTTTCCGGGCTGTATTGCCGTGGTCTTGGCATTGTAGTTCCTGACGTTTCGCCAGCAGCTGTGGCTGGCATCTTCAGAGGTGTAGCACCAAAAGACAGAGATCTCTGTCTTTTGGTGCTACACCTCTGAAGATGCCAGCCACAGCTGCTGGCGAAACGTCAGGAACTACAATGCCAAGACCACGGCAATACAGCCCGGAAAACCCCCAACAACCATCGTTCTCCGGCCGTGAAAGCCTTCGACGAAAACCTACTACTACTATATGAGCCTTATTTGACACTCTTGTAATAACACGTGCCGCTGCATTTTGTACCAGCTGTAATCTCCGGGTCAGGCTCAAGGGCAGCCCCGCGTAGAGCGAGTTACAGTAATCTAGCCTAGAGATGACCGTTGCTTGGTTCACTGTAGTTAAGTCACAGGTTGACAGGTAAGGGACAAGTTGCCTGGTCTGCCACAGATGGAAAAAAGAGGACCTGGCAACCGCTGTGACCTGTGCCTCCATTTTCAGGGAGGCATCCAAGATCACCCCTAGGCTCTTAACCCTCAGAACTGGCACTAACAGTGCCCCATCGAGGGCCAGGAGCTGAAGCCCCGAACCTAATCCCCCATGGCTCAAGTACAGGACCTCCGTCTTCATCGTGTTCAGTTTCAGCCGACTCTGCTTCAACTAACCAGTCACGGCTACAAGAGCATGTTCCAGGACATCTGGGGCTGATCCGGGCTGGCCATCATCAGATATTGATGACACCCAAGTCCGAAACTTCATACCAACTGGACAAGGGGGTGCATATAGATGTTAAACAATAATGGGGAGAGTATTGCTCCCTATGGGACCCCACACACCAAAGGGTGGCAGGATGACAATTTCTCCCCAAGCGCCACCCTCTGTCCCCGACCGTGGAGAAAAGAGTCAAGCAACTGTAAGGCAGTCCCTTGTATCCCCACATCGGCGAGCCGGTGAGTCAGAAGATCATAATCTACTGTATCGAACGCTGCTGACAGATCCAATAATATCAGCAGCACTGAGCCACCTCAGTCCAGATGTATATGAAGATCGTCTGTGAGGGTGACCAGCAACGTCTCCGTCTCATGTCCCAGACGGAACCCAGACTGGAAGGGGTCTAGGGCCGAGACATCCTTCAGGAAGCCCTGCAGCTGTTCCACCACTGCCTGCTCAATCACCTTTCCCAGAAACGGGAGGTTCGAAACCGGGCGGTAATTGACCAGGTCGGTGGGGTTCAGCAATGGTTTCTTTAAAAGAGGCCTCACCACAGCTTCCTTTAATGGCCCAGGAAAACCCCAGGAGCCTGATAGGTTAACAGTGGCCTCCAGCTAGGACTGCAGCCCCTCAGCACTGGCCTTTACCAGCCACGATGGGCATGGTTCCAAGGGGCATGTGGTGGGCCTAACTGATTGCAGGGTCCTGTCAGTCTCCTCCCCAAAGAGTAAGCTGAAATGATCAATTATTGGCCCCAAGACAGCCAAGAGGTCTCTAGCTCATTCACTGAATCAACTGTGGCTGGCAAGTCGTGGCAGAGAGACAAGATTTTATCAGCAAAAAAACTCCCCAAAGCCTCACAGGTAATATCCGAATTCAAAATTTGACGGCCTCCCTCTGGCAAGGAGACCAATGACCAAACCACATTAAACAATCTTGCTGGGCATGAGCAAGCTGATGCGATGGAGGCTGCATAAAACTCTTCACAGCCTTCACTGCCACCTCATAGGCTTTCATAAACGTCCTATAAGATGATCTTGCCTCTTCGTCCCGAGATCATCGCCACACTCGCTCAAGCCGTCTTAGCTCCCCTTCTTCCGTCGGAGCTCCTCTATATACCAGGGAGCCCGTCTTGCATGGGGGCAAAGAGGGTGACGGGGGCGGTTTGGTCAATGGCTTTGGAGAGCCAGCACTGCCAGTCCTCCACCAGCTCATCTAACGAACCGCTGTGGAGCATTGGATCCCATAAAGCATTCTGGAACCCAGTTAGGTCCATATGTCTCCACAGGCGAGCATAAATCAGTTCACTGTCCTTGCGAGGGGGGGGGTATCCCCAGCCGAGCCCTCAGGGCCGAGTGGTCTGACCATGACACCGGTTCTACCACTTCTAGATCCACATTTAACCCCATCCCAAGGTCAAATCTAGCGTGTGGCCTGCTTGATGTGTAGGGGTCGATTCAAATTGGGAGAGTCCCAGTGCTGCCATGGAAGACATCAGGTCCGCAGCCTGCGCAGAGGAGGCATCATCGACATGGATGTTGAAGTCCCCCAGCACCATCAGTCTGTAGTACTCCAAGGCCCACCCGACTACCACCTCTAGGAGGCGCGACAGGGTATCTGCTGGTGCGGTAGGCAGTTGGTACACCAGACAAATAGCCAAACGCTCCTCGGCACCCCACACCAGGCCTACACATTCAATTCCAGAGATCTCAGGGGCAGGAAGCGGCCTGAAGGAGAAAGACTCTAGGGCAAGGATTGCCACCTTTCCCTCCGACCTCCTATTCGGGACTGGTGGAAGACCAAATATCCTGGTGTGTGTGGGGGGGGGTCAGTTCTCCCAGGGCAACTGTTTCACCCTCCCTCACCCAGGTTTCAGTCACACATACCAGGTCCACATCACTCACCTCAAAGAGATCTTGCAGCGTTGCAGTCTTATTGTTTATGGATCTGGCATTGCACAACATCATTGTCGAAGGAAGGTCCTTTTTCCTAGCTCCATCACCAGCGTTTCTCAGGATGGAATGAAGGTTAGAAGGGCACTGAGCCATTCCATATCTCTGTGCCCTTCTCAACTGAGACCAGCTCCCACCGTCATACCTCCCACGTCTCCAGAGGACTGGGATCCCTGACCCCATGCCGGCCTTCCTCCCTGTGTCCACCATCATCCAACTTACTCTCCTTTCCCGACAACAACAACAGATGAGCACAATATTTATTCAAGCAACTGAGGCACTTCAAGATGTTCTTGAAGTACCTCAGGCACAGAGAAGGCTGGGGCTGAGAGGCTGGCTTCTCTCGCACAGGCAGGCAGGTGGTTGCTCTTCTCCCTCCCTCCCTCTCTGGCAGCTTAGGCTCATGGAGGCAACGTTCTTAAAGTACCCTATTTTAAAAGGGTCTTGTGCAGGAGGCATGAGCGAAAGAGCAAGAGCTCAAGGGCTCTTGGCCCATAGCTCTTAGCCTGGGATGCACAGTTGGGGGACAGACGTTGCTTGCATGAGAGGGAAGACACAAGAGGAGAAGAAGAGTTTCACTAAATTGTACTGCTTCTGGGATGGATGCAACACTTGCTGGACCCTGCTTACTTAAATATACCATGGTTGTAGCCCTAGACTGTTGTCTGAGTTGAGGCCACCAGAATTTTTATATTTGAATGAGCTTTCTTACCTGGTACAAAATATCAGGTGAATTTACTATTCAAGTGCAGATGGAAGCTGATAGATACGGGGGTGGGACTTAGCAACGGCAGTCAGTATCAAGCAACAATGCTTGCTGTTTATCTAACCTCTCTAGCATTCCAAGGGCTAACAATGGGGCTATTTCCAGTTCCAGTGCTACACTAATACTATACAATACCAGATTTGTTAGGAACAAGGGTTCATGCATTGCTGGAATGTTGCGGGAAGAAAAAATTGATGTGGCTGCAGGAAAATGACATAGTGTAACCCCCCCCCCCTGACTATGGGGTCCTACACCAGCCTTGCTATAGTAGCTGAGCAGGAGGAGTTGCTATTACTCTTCATGAGTCCTTCAGCTTCCTCAGATTTCCAGTAGAAGCTATAGCTGGTATTGACTGTATGCTCCTGTTTTTGAGAATTAAAGATAGATTGGGTATTCTGCTAGTTTAGAGACTGCCCAGCTCCCCAATAAGCACACTTTCTCACTTGGAAGAGTTGCTAGTGGATGTGGTGTTGGAGACCCCTAGACATTGTTCTGGGGGACTTCAACATACATGTTAAGTGCTCCAAGTCAGGTCCATCTCAGGTATTTATAGCTTCCCTGGCGGCCCTGGGCCTCTCTCAAATAGTGATTGGCCCTATGCATAAAAGAGGCCACACCTTGGACTTAATATTTTGCACTGAGCCTTTGAGGAAGAGTCTTCTTTCAACACTGGAGATTTGGCTTGAACCATGATCAGACGATCATCTGCTGAAGACAAAAGTGCATATAACCCTAACACCCCACATTGGGAGGTCCAGTTAAAATGATTTACCCACAAAGGTTCATTAATCCTTCTAGATTCCAAATTGCGTTGGAAGATTTTAGAATTCCATACACATGTTCTGTGGAAGCTGCTGTAGGAGTGTGGAACATGAAGCTCCTTGAAGCTATTGACACCATTCTTCTTTGTTGACCCCTTTGGCCCTTGGGACAGAAGCCAGCCCTGTAGTTTACCACAGAGGTGATTGGAAGATACCTAGAAAGACCTAGGCGGAAAATTTGCATGGAAACCGATAGCGCATGCTACAGAACCTATTGGAGGACCTATGAAGCGGCAAAGAAACATCATTTCTCAGCAACCATTGCATCAATGTATTGTCGAAGGCTTTCACGGCCGGAGAACAATGGTTGTTGTGGGCTTTCCGGGCTGTATTGCCGTGGTCTTGGCATTGTAGTTCCTGAGTTTCGCCAGCAGCTGTGGCTGGCATCTTCAGAGGTGTAGCACCAAAAGACAGAGATCTCTCAGTGTCACTGTGACACTGACACTGAGTGACACTGAGAGATCTCTGTCTTTTGGTGCTACACCTCTGAAGATGCCAGCCGCAGCTGCTGGCGAAACGTCAGGAACTACAATGCCAAGACCACGGCAATACAGCCCGGAAAGCCCACAACAACCAACCATTGCATCAGCTAGTTTATGACCATCCCAATTGTTAAAGGTATCTTGACATCTTCTTACCCTTAAATCTGAACCTTTACAGTCTCAAGAACAGACAGTTAGGTGTGAGGCCTTTGCTAAATTTTTTGCTGATAAAATAGAACGAATATGCTCTGATCTGGACACTAGCTGTAATACAGGCGAGATGGAAGAAATGCTCAATACACCGTCTGGCTCACATTTGGACTGCCTTGAACCAGTTACAGTGACAGATCCTAACAGGATCCTGACATCTATGAAAGCCTCTACTTGAGCACTGGATCCTTGCTTATCTTGGCTACTAAAATCAAGTAAGGATCATGTAAGTGTACCACTGAGATCTATTGTAAATCAATCACTAACTCAGGGAACTGTCCCTCGGCCTCCCAAACAGGCAGTTATCTGCATGCTAATTAAAAAACCATCCCTAGACAAAAATGGTGTTGCCAATTATTTCCCAGTCTCTAATCTGTGCTTTCTGGGCAAATTGATGGAAAGAACAGTAGCTGACCAACTCCAGGTCTTCTTGGATAACTCTAGTGCTCTAGACCCTTTTTCATCTGGATTCAGACTAAGTCATGGGACAGAGACAGCACTAATAGCTTTAGTAGATGATCTCCATCTGAATATAGACAAAGACCATGTCTCCTTACTGGTCCTCCTGGATCTATGTATCTGCAGCCTTCGACACAGTAGACCACACCATCCTGTTGAGGTGTTTAGAGACAGAAGTGGGCATCAAATGAAGTGCCATGGACTGCTTTAAATTGGTTCGCATGGAATGTACTCAAAGGGTTGCCATCAGAGATCAGCTGTCTCCAGAACAGGAATTATCTTGTGGGGTTCTGCAGGGCATAAGCCTATCTCCCATGTTATTCAACCTCTATGTAAAGCCTTTAGGAGAACTCATGCAGCTATGGAGTGGGATGTCATCAATATGCAGATAACACCCAATTCTATATCTCCCTATCCAAGTCCCCACCAGATGCAATAGAAATCTTGGATCACTGCCTGACAGCTGTGGTGAAATGGCTGAAAAAAACAATTTGAAATTAAACCCAGAGAAGACAGAAGTGGCGCTCATTGAGAAGGCAAAGATCTTGAAGGACATTGTACTCCCCACTTTCGATGGAGTTTGTCTGCCTCTTGCAGACCCGGTTAAGAACCTAGGGGTTTTACTGGATTCAGCACTACTACTAGAAAAACAAGTTAAGGCAACTGCAAAAAAACCTTTCCACAACCTCACAGTAGCCTGGAAGATGGCTTCCTACCTTGACATGGCCAGCCTAGCCACCTTGATCCATACTATGGTAACATCAACACTTGACTATTGTAATGCACTATAGATAGGTCTCCCATCTAAGTTAACTAGGAGAATCCAGTTGGTACAAAATGCTGTGGCTCAGCAGTTATCAGGAGCAAGCAGGAGCATAAATATCACTCCCATCCTAAAGTCACTCCATTGGCTACCTATCAGTTTCTGTGCTCAGTTCAAAGTATTGGCTATCACATAGCCATCTTCAAAGCTTTGGTCCGGCATACCTATTGGATCACCTCTCTCTCTATGTTCTTCCACAGCAGTTTTGCTCATCTGAACAGGGTCTCCTGCAGGTGCCAACCTGCACATGGGTGAAATCAACAGCTGCCCATTCTCTGTGGGCCCTGCCCTATGGAACAGCCTGCCTGAGGAAGTCAGGAGAGCCCCCACTCTCCTGGCTTTCTACAAATGATGCAAAACTGGATTATTCAAAAGGGCTTTTTATTCAGATAGGAGGGCTGTGTTGTAGGGAGGTGGTCTCAAAGAGATGCTTCACTAATGAGTTAGGGACCATAGACTTCATCACTGTGTTGTCATACGTACTATCTGTTTCTTTATGTATATGTTCCTATGTCCTACCTGTTGCTTTAAGTATATGTTCCTATGTCCTACCTGTTGCTTTAAGTATAACCCTACTTGGTAGTTCTGTGTTGTCTAATGTCAGTCCTAGAATTGCTTATACTCTGTTTCAGCATTTCTTCAACTCCGTATCGGATTTTTGCTAATGTTGTGTCTTTGTAAACTTGCATTTATTTACCCTATGACATTGTTTATTGAAATGTCCTTGATATTGACTATACTAATCTCACACTATGTAATCTGCCTTGAGACTCAGTGACAAAGGCGGACTGTAAATGACATAAATAAACAAAATATCAAGATTCAGCAGGAATAAGGTGCCAAGGGAATAACTTCACTCCTTTAAAGCAATCCCCATGAGTGCATGTGTGGAGGTGGGGAGAGAATATTGGAGAAAATAATCAAAGGATTGCATGTAAGGTTTAATTCATCTACGTTCTTCCTGTGCAGTCCCACATGGGACTGCGCACGCGCAGGCCTGCCGATCCGGACATTTCCAAGCTCAAAAAATCACCACCAGGGGGCGCTTTCGCCTCCCACTGCGCAAGCGCGGCAATTTCCCGCTGAAAAAACGGCTCCCAAGAGGCGGAGCGTCCCCCACATACCCTCAGTTCCTTTTTCGCCGCCGATCGAAAAGGTTCTTTCCAGCTCGTTGCAGCGATGTCGGACACTGCCCTCTTCAAGAGATGTGAGACATGCGATAGAAAGATGACTCGGTCTGATGGCCACGCTAACTGTTTGTACTGCCTGGGGGAAACCCATAATACACAGGCTTGCAAACACTGCCGAGCCTTCACCTCCAAGGCTAGGGCAGAGAGAGCGGGCCGTCTGCACGCTTCTCTTTGGAAGCGGGCAATGGAAGTCAACAACCCACCGAACGCATCGGGTGATTCCGCTAGGCCCGGCCCAGGTTCAGCATCTTCGAGACCTGGCCCAGGTTCAACATCTTCGAGAACTTCGCGTTCCCGTCACTCTCCCAGCCGCTCGGAACCGAAGCCTTCTGAACCTCCGACCACGTCGACCCGGAGCGCTTCGGAACCAGCAGCTTCTAGTCAGAGATCTTCGAACTCGAAGGCGAGTCGGAACCGTCAGCCCTCGGCTTCATCCGCGGCTTCTGCGCTTGGTTCCAAAGACTATTCCAGTGTCTGCTCCGGTTGTTCCGTCATCGGATCCGAGACCCTCGGATCCATCCTCGACGTCGAGAACACCGGAACCAACTATCGAGAAGAAGAAGAAGCGCAAGCGTTCTTCTAAACAGGACGCGGCTGTCTTGGAAAGCCTTATTGCAGCCCCTGCCGCCCACCCTTCGGAACCAGCACAGGCCATCCAAGCAAGAGGACCGACGTGCAGGTTCAACAGATCATAGGTCGCCCAGAGGTTCTGTTCAACGATCGAGCCCAGTGGATGATGTTGTCATCTTAGACAAACCCCCCACTCCAACGGGGCGCACGAGATCGACTTCGAGGGAAACACGATCGTCGGTTTCATCGAGCAGTCGCAGGGGTCGACCCCGAAGGCGTAATCCACGATCCTGTCGGAGCCGTTCGCGGGAGGACCGCCTTAGTGAGGACCCGGCTGGGTCATATTATAGTGAGAGAGCCTCCCCTTTATCGGACCGACCTTATCGGGAGAGCCCCAGATCGCCCTCGTGGAGATCCTATGGGGACTATCGTATAACACCTCACTCTTCTGAAGTCGACTTCCCTAGATCTCGTCGGTGTTACAGTGAGTCGCCTATCTCTGATTCTCCAGACAGAGAGATTGGCCCTACAGATGAGGCTTCACCCCCGGATGACTTCAGGGCTTACAACGACCTTTTACAACGCATGGCCAAGGCACTGGACATTGAGATTTCTGCTACAGAGTCCAAGTTTACGGACAAAATTTTGCAACATATCTATTCAGGATTCACCCCAACAGTGGCTTTTCCTTTGATTGATGGGTTCGTGGACTTGTGGAAGGGCCTTCATTTGAAACCGGCCTCTACTCCCGCTACCAACCATAAGGTTGAGAATCTTTATCGTCTTAAGGATGATGCTCATCCTTTCCTCTCAACGCATCCACCACCATCATCTCTAGTTACTGAAGAGATGCAAACTAGACCAAGACAGGGTTCTATGTCCACACCTGTCGATAAGGACAGTAGAAAGATTGATACGTTAGGAAGAAAATTCTACACTTCGGCTACCTTTGGAATCAAGGTGGCAAACTATGCAGCGATGATGGCAGCATACCAGTTATTACTCTGGAAGAAGGTGGCTGCCTTCGTGTCAAAGCTCCTGGAGGATCAGAGAATCTTCCTTCGCATAATACAGGAGGAGGCGGTGCGATTGTCTTGCCACCAAATAAATGCAAGCAGGAGCATGGCGGACACCTCTGCCAGGTCGCTCCTATTGGCGGTAGTCTTACGTCGATACACCGGGTTGAGGACAACGGTGCTTCCTCCTGAGACTAGGAACAAAGTCGAAGATCTCCCCTTTGAAGGGACTTTGCTATTTTCTGAGAAAACGGACGAGTTCCTTTCTAAGAAAAGGACTGACCGTTTGACCGCTCGTTCTTACGGAGTGCTGCACCAGACCCCTCAGCAGGCCTCTCGTCCGTACTATAGGCCTTTTCAACGAAATTGTCAGCAAAGATACCAGCCATACTACGGGTAAGCATACCAAACCTGCAGAAATTATCAAAGTCCTCAGCCTTCCTTCTACCGGCGCCGGCAAACTCAGAGGGGTCGAGCCAGCTCACAACAACAGCAGGCTAAAGACCAACCCCAAGTGAATAAACAATTTTGACAATTACAGGGCCCTGATCCCGTTTTTGGGACCAGGCTGAGCACTTACAAAGATGCATGGCACTCTATTTGTTTGGACGGTTGGGTTCTAGCTATAGTTGAAACAGGTTATAAAGTTGAGTTTTTGGAATTACCTTACTTGAGTCTCCCTGTGTTTATTTCTCAAACACCTACACAAGAGGTGTTAGCTGAGCTTTCTGCGTTATTACTTAAAGGGGCAATTGAAGAAGTCCCAAGTACGTCTCCCTGGTTGGGGTTTTACTCTACCCTTTTTATGGTTGAGAAAAAGGATGGAGGTCTGAGGCCTAACCTAGATCTTCGGAAGTTAAATAAGTTGGTCCGAAATAGAAAATTCAAGATGGTAACACTACAAACAGTGTTGACACTGTTACCCTCGAATTCATGGTTTGCCGTCCTTGACCTCAAGGACGCTTACTTTCACATTTCAATTTTTTAAGATCATAAAAAGTACCTCCGGTTCACTTGTGGTACCAGGGTCTTTCAATACAGGGTCTTACCCTTCAGTTTGGCAACTGCACCGAGAGTATTTACAAAATGCATGGCAGTTGTAGTGGCCCATTTGAGGCTCCAGGGATGTTGCATTTTCCCGTATTTAGATGACTGGCTATTAGTGGGAAACTCTCCGGAAGAGGTCGATAGACAGATCTCTCTCACCTTATCTTTATGTCTTCGATTGGGTCTTTTTGTCAACCGAAAGAAATCAAAATTGACCCCGGTTAGGTCCCTCCAATTTATCGGAGTGGTATTGGATGGTGTTAGGAATGCGGGCTTCCTACCTAAGGAGAGGGCCTCCAAGATTAAGTCCCTTATACGTAAATTGAAGAGATGCCATTACCAGCCGGCATGATTCCTTCAGAGTTTGCTAGGGTACATGGCATCCACAACGGCCGTGGTTTCCCTTGCCAGGCTTTTTATGAGAGACCTGCAGATGTGGTTTAATTCCGTTTATTCTTCTGAACGGGACTCCCAGAACAGGAAATATTCAGTCCCCAGAAAGGTTCTGACTTCGCTAAATTGGTGGTTGAATGACTCCAACCTTCTGAAGGGTGCTGAGTTTGGTTATAAACAACCTCAAATCACAATCACGACGAATGCCTCGCTTTTAGGTTGGGGTGCACATTGCAAGGGATTGTATGCCCATGGGGTATGGTACGATCTAGAACGCAATGAACATATTAATCTGCTTGAATTGAGAGCGATCTTACTCGCTTTAATTTCCTTTTCAGATGGTCCGTCCAGATCTTGACGGACAACACGACAGCAATGTTTTACGTGAACAAGCAGGGTGGAACAGCGTCCATGTCCCTGTGTGCAGAGGCAATGAAACTTTGGACTTGGGCCATAGAGCACTCGGTGTAGCTCCAGGCAGTGCACATACCGGGGGTGGAGAATTCTATGGCGGATCATCTGAGCAGATTGGACAGGGACAACCACGAGTGGTCCCTGCAGGACAAATATCTTCTCCCTGTTTTCTCTCAATGGGGATTCCTGGAAGTAGATCTCTTCGCCTCGGAAGAGAATTGCAAAACCCAGGAGTATTGCTCCAGAGGAGGAGTAGGCCTAAGGTCTCGTGGGGACGCATTTCAACTTGGGTGGTCGGGTCACCTGATGTATGCATTCCCCCCGTTGCCACTGCTGACCAAAGTCATCAGCAAGATTCAGAGGGAGAGGGCATCTGTCATATTAATAGCCCCATTTTGGCTGCGCCAGCCGTGGTTTCACGCCCTCTGGAGACTCCAAACTCAGTTAATCGGATTACCGGTGGTGCCGGACCTACTGACTTCGAGGGGAGTGTTGCACCACGATATCGAGAGGCTCAAGCTTACAGCCTGGCTGATCAAGCAGGACTCTCCTTTTCTGCTGGCGTAACTCATGTCTTAGAGAATGCTAGGCGTATTTCCACCAGACAGTCGTACGTGTTTAAATGGGAGAAATTCTCCTTGTGGTGTCAGCAGAAGGGTTCAAATCCCTTTCAGGCTTCATTGCCGGAAATTTTAGAATTTTTGTGGGAGGTCAAACAGAGGGGCTTGGCAAATAGCTTGGTAAAGGTTTACTTAGCGGCTATATCGGCTTTTCACCCCTCCATTGACCAGAGGTCGGTTTTTTCTCACCCAGTAGCAAAAATGTTTCTGAAGGGACTGAATAACTTTTTTCCTCCAGTAAGAACTATCATCCCTCAGTGGTCATTGCCTCTGGTTTTGTCTCGGTTGATGGGAAAACTGTTTGAACCATTAGCCACATGCCCTTTTCGCTTTTTGTCTCAGAAGGTGGTCTTTCTGGTGGCTATCTCTTCAGCAAGGAGGGTGGGGGAATTGGCAGCCTTGTCTAACGAACCCCCTTATCTAAAGATCCATAAGGAGAAGGTTGTTATGAGGACAAAGGTCGAATTTCTACCGAAGGTGGTATCAAAGTTTCATCTTTCACAAGATATTACTTTGCCGGTTTTTTCCCCAGAACAGTCTACGGAAGCTGAAAGGGCATTGCATTCCTTGGATGTTCGCAGGGCACTCCTGTTTTATCTAGATAGGGTAAAGCCATTTAGATATGACTCTAATTTGTTTGTGTGTTTCGCTGGACCAAAAAAGGGTAAGAAGGCATCATCTCACACCGTTTCTCGTTGGGTGGTTCAAGCAATTTGGACCTGTTATTCTGCAGCAGGCCAACCTTGCCCTCTAGACGTATGTGCTCATTCTACTAGAGCACAGGCGTCTTCTGCGGCCCTCCTGAGGGGGGTACCTCTCCATGATATATGCATGGCAGCGACGTGGGCCTCGGCTGACACATTTATAAAACACTACGCTTTAGATATCCTGGATAGGAAGGAATCTTTAGTGGGTACTGCAGTTTTGCAATCCATGTTCTTGTGAAGTTAATAAAAAAAAAGGAGAATCGTGTATGTGTTTCTTCTGTAATGCCACCTCCCTGGCGTTAAGCTTTGTAATCTTCCCATGTGGGACTGCACAGGAAGACCGTAGATGAAAAACAGGTTTTTACTTACCATAACTGTTGTTCATCTAGGTCTTCCGTGCAGGCACACATGCCCTCCCTCCTTCCCCGCTGAGTCTCTTGGTATTTTTTCCTTGTAGACGGCGGCGAGAGAGGAACTGAGGGTATGTGGGGGACGCTCCGCCTCTTGGGAGCCGTTTTTTTCGGCGGGAAATTGCCGCGCTTGCGCGGTGGGAGGCGAGAGCGCCCCCTGGTGGTGATTTTTTGAGCTTGGAAATGTCCGGATCGGCAGGCCTGCGCGTGCGCAGTCCCATGTGTGCCTGCACGGAAGACCTAGATGAACAACAGTTATGGTAAGTAAAAACCTGTTTTTCTGTCCTAATGGACAAATCATGGTAGTTTCTTCTGCAAATCATTTGTCCTGGTGGATGATGATTATCAGCAATAGATGCTGCTGCAAATATACTGTCTAAGTTCAAACGTTCCAAGGTTGTTACACATCATCCCATTGTACTTCTGTATGTGCACGGAGGATAATAACAATGTATATGGAAGAACATGGGAGAGGCCCTGCAGGATTTCTAGACATCACTTCAGTTTTTTCACTGCAGTCTCTGACATTGGTAATTTGGTCATCTGCTTAAGAATCAGCATGACCCAGTGCATAAATGCAAAGCCTGGGTTCAAATCCATCAGCCACATACTCCCCGGCTGGCCTTTAAACATTCTCTCTGCATTAGTTTTCCATTTAGAAAATGGAAGTAATAGCAACCTGCCAGGCAGCATTGAAGTGATAAAGGCTTTAAAGCACCTCATAATATTAAAAACCCTTTATTAAGGATAACAATACTTGTGTGTAGTTACTGCTGACCTTCTCCAAAGCATTTCTGTTTACATGCATATCACTTCCTTCCTTACCCTGTGGGCTGGCAAAGCAGAGTTCTTGAACACATTAAAATTCAAAGGTACTTTTCAGGGTATCTAGAGCAAGCGAAAGTATCCAGTCATCGTCATTCCATCTTAAGTGTTCCTTTTGCCCCCCCCCCCAATCTGTGAGCTGCTGTCCAGAAACCTACTGTGCTTTCAGTAGTTCTCAATTCCAAAGGATGAATAGTTTGCATTCAGAAAGAACATCTCAAGTAGCTGCTCTGCTGAAATTTATTGACATGTACTAATTGTTGAATAATTTTGAACAGCAAATTTGGGGCAAGGGGTTATTTTAAAATTATAGGAGAACAAAGAAGTAAGACTGAAAAGAAAATATCTCCCTGGTAATTTAACACCTGCAAATAATGCTATCGACTCTTTTTTCCTTGTGGGGTAAAACTGAATGCAAGAAGAATGAATGCTGACTATTTGCATCTTTAAATTTTTTATATTGGCCAGTTTCTCATTCCTCTTTGAGGAGATTAGTGTGTGCCATTCCTGTATGAAATATACTGAATGTGTCTGTGGTTTAAGTATTTGATTTTTCCAAAGCTTTGGATAAATATTATCTAGCTAATAAGCTGCTGTGGTAGTTTTCTGAAAGTTTTCTTCTGTCTTTTATGGAAATCTTAAAAAATATTTTCTCTGTTTATAAATTTACTGATCCTAGTGATATATTGTTGACATGGAGCACTTTATTCATGAGCTGGGTTTGCTGCAGTAATTATATAAATTGTGAAAAGACATGGCATGTGTCCATTACATGTTTCTACACACTGTAACAAATCCATGCATTTCTGTGTTTCCTATCAAGCTGATTACATTCTACATTGTACCGCTACATCCTGACACTCTTCTTTGCAACATCCCACCCACTTTCTGACTCAGATATAAGAGTTCAGGGGTGTCCATTCCTACTTGCATCTGATGGAGGGTGCTTTGACTCTCAAAAGCTTATATCTTGGAAAATCTCATTGGTCTTTAAGGTGGTACTGGACTCAAATCTTGCTTTCTACTGCAGACCAACTCAGCTATCTACCTGAAACTATCTCCATGGCCCCTGTATGTGTTATGTTTCTGGAGACCCAAGATGTGTTACATTTCTGAAAGGAGCAAGTTTGTTAGGCTATTGGTACAAATTTACCAACTGCAGCACCTGGTCAATAAAAGAAACCAGGAAGTTGTACTGTCATAGTAATGTGGTGGTAGTACTTGCTGCGCCACAAAGATAGATAATTATACATAATTGTGTTATACAGGGAGAAAGTGGGGCAGAGGCAGGACTTACATTGTCTCATTTGCCAACCATCCTAAAAGAATCTATGTTTGCATTGGTACAAGAGGATTTAAAGCATATAGACATAAATTAAGTGGTGGTGAAAAAGTACACAGAGAAGGGAAATGGATATGAGACAACAGAGATCACATCGCTCTTTTCCTCCGTAACAAAAGAGGGAAATCTCTTTCCCTTTTGCCATTTGTGATTGTGGCAGTATAAATACATTCTAATGCCTTTTTATTGGCTGTTACTGATGAGCGAACAATTACATGTGCAATCCAAGCAATTGACCTCCCCACAATTTTGTGACTGAGGAAACCATCTCTCCTCACTGAAGACAATTCTGGTCTGCTGAATAAAGAGTGGAGGTGCTCCTCTTGATTTTCTGAAGGAGTATTCTCTGCTTCTCTCTTGCACCTTATTTTGGAATTCCAGAGTGCAGGGCTTGAAAGGTAGGTTACCCAAGAAGCTGTTTGTATTTGTCCTCTTTTAATGTGTCTTTCCATCCGTAGTTTATTTCTAGGACACCAATACCTTGGTCCTTGCACATGTTTTTCGGATGTCAATTTTCTCCTTTTATTTATTGGTCTTTTCTCCTTTCATTTAACCCCACTAGTTTGTTTAATAAAGCTGAGAATTCTTGCACAGAGCATTACAAACACATGTTATTAGATTTTTAAACCTCTTTTGAAAGTGCCTCTATCCTACTTCTTCCTAGTAAAGTGACCTTTTTAAATGGAGGGAAGTGGGTTTAGATGACAGTCATGATAAATGCGGTCATGTTCACTCAATAAAATAAGGCCCAGTGCATTTGAGGATAAATCAGTGAAATGTACAGCCCCACCTGTCTGTCTCCATCATTCATTTCCACTGTCACTTTCACAGTGGCTGATGGATCACAGTTGCTGTAAAATTAGACAGCCTTTAATCTCATTTCATCCTGATTAGCTTCTCTTTACCCTTTCCCTCTAACTCACTGACTGACACGCTAAAAACTCACACTGGGCTGTGTTGGAGCATGGCGTACAAACTTCTTTTCAAATACCCTTTTTGAGGGGAAGAGAGGTACTTACCTGAGAAGAAATGAAATGTAAAGATGAGAAAGACTAACGCTTGTGTTAAAATAAATCATCAAAGTAGAGGTCTGCATACAATTAATAAGTGATGTTCTGCATCAGTGGACTAAACTTTGCTCCCGTTTTTGTATTATTTACACCTGTGAGGTCTTAGTGAATGGTTTTTTGCAGCAGAGTTGAGACATGTACAAAATCATCAGTACAAAATCGTTTTTTTGTCTTTCAGAGTTCAGAGATGTGTCAAAATCCAGGCAACTATTTTAGACATTCCTAAAACTTGTGTACACCTAGAATTATTTGGCCCCTGCCCCACATTGTAAGCTGCTTTTGAAATTTCTCTGGTTTCAAAAGTAGTTTGCCATATCATTTGTGCTGTTGCTGTCTGAGAAAATAAAATCCAGATGCCCCAGTGGGTAAACAGATCTAGTCAGGTAGTTTCAGAACTCTGACCATGATCTTTAAAAAGTTGTATTTTGAAACTGGCTCATCTTTTCTTATCCAAATGACACTTTTGGAACTTCGGTTTCTGTTGATTCCCTTGACATTTTCTCTTGCAGTTATGTATCAAAATTATGAGAAGAACATAATTCAGAAATGTTAATTTTTCAGTTCTCACCTTGATGTTCTGTCATTTCTACACATCTAAAGTTCCCTTTGATATTCTTGGTTTCACTGGGATTAAACAAGTACATTGGTGCAGCGTAGCTCTGAAAGCATTGTATTTCCTGTTGTGTGTCAAGATATTAATGTTCATGTTAGCCATGCTGCAATCTTTGCCATGAATGAGTTCACTAAGTGGACTTATAATCAGTGGCTGTAGTTCTAGTGAGCCAATCCCAGGATTAATTCATCGATGAGGCAAACAGTCTGAACTTCCAGATGGCAAGTGGCACCAGATGACAGTTGACTTTAATGGGATCCATTGAAAGGCGCACTTTTTATTTGCAGAGGTACAAATAAAACAAGGTACAGAAAATGAAAACAAAAGGAATGGGTCACACGCAGTCCCTGACAGTAAAATAAGCTACAATCCTCTTTCCTGGAAGTAAGCTTTATTGAATACAATGATACTTACTTATGCGTAGACCAGCTTAGGACTGCACTCTGAGTCCCTGAAGTCTGAAATGACAGCCCCCTGAGTGGAATGATGGTCCCTGAAAGTAGAATAAATAAGCAAAGAACCTGCAAGGACTTCAAAGCCAGTGTGATGTAGTGGTTAGAGTGTTGGACTATGATCTGGGAGATCCAGGTTTGAATTCCCACTTGGCCATGGAAGCCTTGCTGAGTAGCTTTGGTCCAGTTACACACACTCAACCTAATTTACCTCACAGGGTTGTTGTGATAAAAGAGAAAATGAGTGAACCCTGTGAGCCACTTTGGATCTTCATTGGAGAGAAAATGGAGTGGGGGAAGGACTTTTCCAGGGCAGATTTGGCCTCTCAGTCCATCCCAAGTGGGTCTACTCAGATGTAAGCCTCCTTTTATTCAATGGGCTTACTCCCAGGTAAAAGGATAGCAGCAACATTCTACTTGCCGTTCCATTGTTCTTGATCTGTTTCCTTATTTTACGGGAAACTACAGCCCCGATGTTGCTTTGCAAAATGTGCAAGCATGAAACCATGCCAAGGCAGCTATACTTGGAATTCATTAATGGGAACAGTGAAATGTAGGCTCTACTTCAAAACTAATTCATTTCGGAAGGCATTCATGATAGATTTAAATTTGGTTGCAGAGAAAAGAATTATGCCTGTACAGCAGCACCACTGGGCTGTAAGAGACAGTGCACATGCATGAAAGTCAAGTGTGTGTTAGTGCTGTTGTGCAGCCAGCCAGCAAACTCTGGTGAATGGCTCACCAATTAGTTGATCTGATCCTCGATAAATCAGTGGCATATTTGCATCTGGCTATCCAAACCCGCAGGAGTTCAGGCATCCCCCAGTTCATGTGCATACTGAGAAGTGTGGAAGCTGCTGCAACATGATGTGATCCCTCATTGTATAGATGCACATGAATAATGCAGTTGCATGAATGGGATTGAACACGTTTCCCCCACGGAATTATCACTCTAAGGGGAGGGAGATAAAAATTCAGGTATATAAATCGAATGTTGTTGTTCACAAACATGCCTCTGCAGTATTACACAGAATACACAGAAACAGCTTGGGAGTGCACCTGAAAAGTACTTCAGTGCTAAAATAATGGTCGTCTGTACTCTTTGGTCATAGATTTTCAGTCCCATGTCAGACTTTCCACTATCTCCTATATTAAGAGTTTCAACTGAGTAAATGCTTAGAAACATCCTTTACTATGAAAATGCAGTTTTTTAAAAAAATGTTATGAATTAAAATAACATGCTGCTTCAAGCCAAACTGTGCTCACCAGCCATGTATTGTGGGCTCCCAAGAACTTAACAAGACCCATACTTTTGCGGTGCCTGGCAGGCAGCAAGGACGAGAGGTTCAGTTAAGCAACTGGTGCATGGCCATATATGACTGGCAGGCTACATGTGGCTGGATAGATCACAAGTTATGTAGGCATAATGGGCAGAGTTTCACTGAATACATGACATTATATTTAATTGGTAGAGAAGCTCAAAATATAAGGTTAAATCCTGTCAAAAAGATCTGTGCTCACGGAGCGAGAGGTAATTTTGCCAGTTCTGCACCATCACAACAGCTATCCTACACCCCGCTCATGATGTTCCTGAGGAGTCTCCCATTCATCAGAAGCGCTGCATTTCAGGGGGCGATTTTGGCTGCAGTGAGAGGGGAACTGTAAAGCTCAAGACAACTCGGAGGTAGTAATATTACTGCAATATGAAATATGAATTATGTTAAATTTAATAAAGTGCTAAGTGCAACCGTGTTGTGTCACTTACTCATGGGCACGGCATTGTCCCGTCAGCTCCTACCAACTGTGTGATGTGAATGTGAGAGGCTGGAAGAGATTACACACTGTGCCCATGAGGAAGTTCCAGCACGAAACGGGGATTGGAAATTGCTGGCTTAGACCCGTAGGGCTGTTCTTGGTGTGAGATTCAGCTCAAGGTCATTCTCTATTCGACTGACTCCTGGTGGTCCTCGAAATAAGAGTTCCAGTTCCAGGTTGCCTTCCATTGTCATTGCCTCTTCATATGTACTATGGACTCTTGACCGGTTGTACTACTGCCTGTATAGACACTGTATGAACTACTGTCTGAGTAGACACTGTATGAATTACATAGACGGCTATATTGCTGCTAGCTCTGTGTATCTTAACCATTTTTGAATGTTGTTCATGAGATGTATATGAAATATTTATGATATTGCTTTAATTGATTGTGACACAACACGGTTGCACTTAGGACTTTATTAAATTTAACATAATTCATAATTCATATTGCAGTAATATTACTACCTCCGAGTTGTCTTGAGCTTTACAGTTTGCATATCGGAGGGACCCCCTTTAGTTAGGCAGTGAGAGGGGAAGACAACTCAGTTATGCTTCCATGTATGGAGTTTAGATGAGATCCAACCCATAGTCTTTTGCCTCAGTAAATTTTTTAAAAGTTTATCCAATGTATTAATGCAAATAAAGAAATACATGTGCATACATGGAGATTAAATTGTGTATGGTTAAATGTAGGCATTTATAGAAGCTGAAAACGAAGAGAGGGAAAGCTTATTTGTGAGCTTTAATTATGAATGTGATCTCAAGTTTTAAATTAACATAGTACATGTTGTAGTCTAATATGGTAGATAAATCTATATCCTACTCTACAAATATCCAAAGCTACTATCTTTAAACCTTTTTCCCTACTAATACTGCATTTAATTGTGGGGCTGCTTGTAATTTGAAGAATGCAAATATAGCAGTGCTTAGGCCTGACTCCTTAATGGCTGTATAAGATCTACTAGCAATAAGTAACATTAATTAATGCATTTTCACTAAACCTAGGTGCCTAGGTGCTTTTACTTAGGTAGTTGTAATTGCACAGACTATGAAAATGATATTTGACCTTTACTGGAAACTAAAAACGCACCTTTCTTATTCATCATTGCCTTGGCAAAAAAATCAGTAAAAAGCTTAAATGAGACTACTTGATCTTTAAGAAAATGTGTCCTAAACAAGAAAGCTGCACATATTTCTTATTATTATTTGCATATGCTATACGCCTCGAGTGCATTGAGAAAAATAAAAGATAATAAAACAAATGAAATGAGAGATATATCACCCAAAATAATCCAAGTGTGAGATAGGCTGCTTCTTTTTTTGGCACCAGCAAAAGAGCACAAAGTCAGAGCTGGCCCTGAGTCATATTGATTTCCCACTGCACTGGTTTCCTAAGTGCTCTGTTGATCCGTGTCAAGCAATAAGTTCCCTGCCTGTACATGCACATCACCTCCCCATTTGTCCTCACCTAGATTTAAGGTGCCCATATGATGAGCTGAACAAGGACATTATTTTTCCTACTGGTGACACCAGGCCAGAACTGCAGCATGTGATATAACTAAAGGTGTGTAAGTATGCATTTCAACATACGATTTTTGCTAGCATCAGATACCACAGAGCAATACGTATGGCATTAAAACTGCATATTTTTCTGCCACAGCTCAAACATTGGAATAATACAGAACAGCAACAAAAATGGTTTCCTATTCTGCCACTTCTCTTTTCCTTATAACATTACTACCCCACCAAACACACACACATACCAAAACCACAGTAGCAAAAAGGATGTTGCAATCCTGGTGAAACAGTTTTGATCTGTCTTAACAAAAAGCTTCCTGATTAGATGGATGGAAAATGTCTGATTATGTTGCTAATGACATTGTACAGGAAATTAAGCGTATACATTTGGAGAAGGCATTAAATCAGCAGGACCTTAATTTAAAAACTTGAAACTGTATGGAAATGCAGCTTGCTCATTGCTGTGTAAGAGAAAGCAACTGAACACTTGGATTCTTCTTGTGGAAACATTGCCAACAGAACAAAGCTTAGCTGAGTTTTTTTAAAATATGTTTTCTCATTCATGAAGCTGTATTTACAGGGGACCGTTAGACAACTGCATCAATATTTTTCTGCCTCTGGCATGTTTTTAGGCATATTATGCAAACCTGCAGCAGATGCTTCACCTCAGTACCCTGTCAGCTCCCTCAGCCCTACACACCTGTACATACCTGGGGTCTGGAATGACACCTCAGCCATCAGGTTATGTAACAATTGGTGCTGCCCGTGCAGCTGACTGGTGAGGTCACAAACAGCTCCTGACCAGTCTTTAGAACTATTATGAGGGCCGATTCCACATTACCTTATCTCCCGTTTTTCTTGTGCAATGATTGCACAGTCCCTTATGGCGCGTTTCTCACTTGGTCGTCCACATCAGCCTTCTAAAAGCGGCTCTCTCACGCAAAACCATGTTCACATCCCCCTAATCAGTGTCTCTACCACGCAAAACAATGATCACATCCCCATTTCAAAAGACGGGATAAGGGGTGGGGAAAACCTGGCCGGTTCCGGGTTTTTCTTTTTTTAAAAAAAAAGGGGGGGAAAGGACGATATATCGACGCGCAATTATCTTGATTTAATGAAGACACGTTCCCTCCCTTGATGGTCATTGGTCAGATTGTCCCTATTACCACAGGATAATTAATGGCCAGCGTGAAGCGTGAAATATCCATGGGAAAGGGGGTTCAGTAAGGATGCCCTGCAGCAGGATGCCAGAGCTGAGCTTCATAATTTCTTTGCAAACTTGGGAGCAACGAAAAGATCGGCAGCACATTCCGTGTTGTCCATCACCAGAGAATTGATTTCGCTGACCCGTGAATGAATAAATATTCATGGTTTAACGATCAAAGTTACTACTGTGCTATTAGAGTTCTAGGCAGTACCTGAAAATGAAAGCAATATAATGAGATGTTGACCTATCGACACCGTAATTTTTTTTTTTAAAAAAAAAAAGGGTTGGACAAGGGCGGGGTGGAAAGTTGATCCTTAATTTGGAGGCGGGTCAAGACAGGATTTGAAATCAACGGGGGGGGAGGTTCTTACTCGAAAGAAAAAAAACGGTGACAAAAGCGCAATAGGCTGGGGCGACGCAATGACGATTTAATGGCGACTTCAAAGACGACGCGTGTGAACTGATCAGGGAATGGCACGGCAGAGGCAAAAAACTGACGCGAGATCTAAGGTGGTGTGGAATCGGCCGAGATCTTCTACCCATTATAAATAGTACAGGCAGCTGTTGCTTGCAGAGCATCTGGCTGTGTGGTCTCAGGAAGGCTTTGAATTTGCTAGGGCTAAGCTGCTAGTGGTGGTTCATCGTGTCCCCAAAGCATCAAAACATGGACACAAGAAATTAGAGATTTCTGGTTATTTTTCAAGTATTTCCCAGTATTTGTGACATAATGTACAGATTTCAGCTGCTTTTTAATGTATTGAAGCTCAACCCAAATTTTATTATGTCTGAATTTAATGTTTAGAGAATTTCTTAAGTTGAATGCTTCAAAATAGTCAGTATTTTGAGATGAAGCTTGATAAAGAATACCTGTTTTATTCACAGTTATGCCGTACAATAGTGCCCATCATTGTGTTGTGGAAGTAGAAAATTTCTTATTCGTACTGGGAGGAGAAGACCAGTGGAATCCTAATGGTATGTAGACAGTGGTGTGCAATTATGAGCAAAGAATGTGTGAACAGTTCAGAAGTACAAAATAACCACTTTTGGAATCCTAATATTGTTTTCCTGTTGTGTGTATGAGGATGAATGCAAGATAAACCTTACCCATGCAGTCAGTTACCTTGTGGCAGAATGCCATCTAGAGGAGATCCATGCATTTCTGTGTCACATGTCATGTTTCATGTATGTGGATGCAGGGATGCTTCTGGAGTCTGCAAAAATATGAGTATTGCAGTGCAGTCCTTAACAAAGTCACACCCTTTATGCCTGTTGGCTTAGAAGGGTGTAACTGTTTAGAACTGCATTCTTAATGCTTTAGTCTGTGACCCCAAATTTACTTGCTGAGCCTCAAGATTTCATCATAAATGAATTACCCAAGGGGACACAGTCATTCTAATTAAGAAAAAAAGGATTTAATTCAGTACTTGTGTCCTACATGAAAATTTAGGCTGGAAATCGAGGAAACTATGTGCATACACACTGGAATGAGCTATGCAGAGGTCCAGAGGTATCTCTGAAGTTCCCATAGCAGCTGATTGAATCTCTAAATGGCAGGAGCATGTTTACAGAAGCAGTTTTAAGTTGGAAAAAGGAAACATTGGCACAAACGTTTTAGGATTGCAAGTTTAATCACTAACCAGTTTTCCTCCCTACATCGTTTAAATAAGTAATGATACTGATTTAACAATAACAGAGTTAAGTGTCCATAAAACTCAGGGGTTCAGTCCAAAGCGCTGTGAATAAGCCCTTCAGCTCACACCTCCATATACAGCAGGTGTAGATGTGGTAGGAAAATCCTCCATGTGGAAAGTGGGAGCTTATACAGAAGAGAATAGTGGCTCTGTGTACACCTTCTGGTTACTCTGTGTTCAGCAGAATTGCTGGACTGGGGTTTGGATGTGTCTGTCATTTGTGAGGTAATACATCCCTTGAAATCTCTGGACAGTCTTTTCCAAATGTTGACATTTGGAGATTGTTATGAAGAATTTCAAACATTGTTTCCTGCTTCTGTATATATAATAAAACAACATTTGCAGTCGATGTTTTTTGTTCTAGGTTTGAATCAGTCCATTTTAGATAAAACAATTGTTAAGCATTATCAAAAGTCTTTAGATTTTTTTACTAGTTTTTTTTTATTTCTAGTCTTCTACAAGGGATTCACACAGAGATTATCTAGTGGTATATTTGCTTTTTATTTGATTACATAAATTTTCTAGAGAGAAATTAAACAATTTAACAGACTTCTGAACAAATTAAAAGGGGAACATTGTGCCTTGCAAAATTTAGAAT
The DNA here is from genome assembly GCF_028583425.1 of Eublepharis macularius. Taxonomy (NCBI): domain Eukaryota; kingdom Metazoa; phylum Chordata; class Lepidosauria; order Squamata; family Eublepharidae; genus Eublepharis; species Eublepharis macularius. The sequence goes on along the minus strand of NC_072796.1, from coordinate 81,267,287 downwards.
ATTGTCAAGACATTGTTAAAAAGCTTGCACATGAAGGCTGAGTTGCCGTTGTAGCAGTCTGTGTAACAGAGATAATTACAACGGGGAAACCATAAAACAGCTTGCAGGTACACATTTTCACTTCAAAATGCCAGAAGATCCAGCTGAAATTACATATATTGCATATATTTTATTGTGAAAGGCCTATTTCAACATCTGCACTAAACCAAATTATAGAAAAGTGTTGCAGCTGTTCATTTACTTAAAAACTGAAATAAACTAGTCCACCCTGTAAGCGTCTTTCTAGTAGAGCTGTTTTTTTAAAAAAATAAATAAATAAAATGGAAGAAGAGATTTTTCTATCCTGAATCACTACTGCCCTTTAATGTACAGCTATAGACTGCAGAGGAGGTCCAAAGCAAGTCCTGAGCCATCTTCCATATCCAATAAACCTTTGACCAAGGGGAAAAACCTGCAGCAAAACCAAATTGCATGGTGCCTCTAAATTGCATGGTGCCTCTAAATTGCATGGTGCCTCTCTCCACCCTTGGTGCTGACCTTTGAGTTTCCTCCCATTTCTGATAGAGGGTGGCAGAAATAACTGTGTAGAGGAAAGCAGTATTGAGTAGATTAATGTGCTCAGATGCCTGCCTGCTGGGCAGCTCCTTCCTCCTCTTTCCCTGACATCTTCTTTACTAAGAAAGGAAAAGAGGAGACAGTCCTAGTATGGAAACATTTTAGTAGAATAGCAGCATTGCCTTCCCAGACAGGAAGCCTTTGAGTAGAATAATTGTCAACCCAAATCAGCCTTGTGGTACCACTTATCGGTGGTGCACAAAGCTGTGTTTTAGCAAGTTGTTTGCTTATTTTGATTTCCCTGTTAGAATTACATTTTTTTCATGTATTTATTTTGGAAACCCTTTGGACCGCTTTTCCATGATTCATTGTTTAGTGGAGGAAGAGTGAAATGTGAGGAGCAATTTGCAGGAAGGAGTCACATGGAAGAGAAGTTCAGAGAAATCAGAGCAGATGTAGGGAAAGAAAATATCAGACAGTAGAAACTGACAGGAATGATCAGTTGGACAGAAATTGTGTGAGAAAGAGAGAATGAAGGGGAAAAAAGAGATGGACGGCTGGAGCCAGACGGTAGGGGTGAGTGTCACATGCACATATGAAGCTGCCTAATATTGCTGGTCTCTCTAGCTCTTACTAGCATCGGTTGTCCTGGCCCTCAGGCAGAGAAGGACTTTTTAGCAACCTGCTGCCTGAGATTCTAATTGGGGGGGGTGCCATGTGTTCTATCACTGGGACAACTATGGGGTGCTTGTGGTAGAAAGCGGGGCTTGATGTTGAGCATAGAGCACTGATAGGCACAATTTGAAGGGAAAGCATCTGGGCCAACTCCCACTGTCAAACCATTTGTGTGATGAGAAGTTTATAAAAACAAGAGAACTGCTTAGATAGCATGAGTAAAATATACAAGACCAATACCCCCAAATAATATAACTGTTACAATGTGCACATAGGATGAATCACACAATTAAATTTTACATGAAGAATTTGTTTTTCTTGGCATAGAATTTTGTTGTTTGGGGTGTATGATATGTCTATTTTGACTACTGTATAACATTTAATTCTGAAAGTGAGACTCAGTGTTGCATTTACATCCTGCTGCAAACAGAAACTTCATGTACAGTATGTAGACTTTATGGTTTTTGCCGCCAGGTATGACATTTAAATATGCTATTTCTTTGCCAAACAAGATCTTTAGTCAGGGCTTGGAAATCTGATTTGGGAGGAAAGGTAGGTTAAATATTAAGAAATGAAAAAGACAAGCCTATAACCTTATATTTATTGCTGTAAATGCAGTGTATGAAGAAAGAAAGTAGTAATCATACTGGTTATTTAACTCTGAAAAATATTTATTTAGTAGACTGTATGAGCGATCATTTATTCCTCTGTGAGACACATAATTGGGTTGTCATGTAGATGTGATTCAGTTTTTTAGTTACATATTCAAGGAGCAAGAAGACTTTTTAGACACGCATGTGTTGAAGGCTCAGGTGGTAAACAGAAATTGCCATGCGCTCCCTTGCTCCCATCTTCTTGCTTTCATGTCAATATGTAAATGTAAAATAAACTGCAATCTTAATATCTTAAGAGTATGCAATGCCAGCATTTGGTGTCCCGGATAATATAGCCCATGTTTCCATGGGGAGCAGGAGAGCATCCCCCCCCCCCAGATAGAATATTAACATCCTTTTCCTAAAAGTATGGTAGCACACTTAAGTCTTGCTCTTAAAACATTAAATAAATAAAGTATCTTGCATTTTTGCCTGGGAAATTTGTGGTGTGTTGTTTACATATCATGGAGGAAGAAATCTCCAGATGTAATAGGAACAAGACGATAACATAAGGATGCCTGAGTTTTGTTTGTTCTTCTTCCTCTTTTTTTTTTAAAAAAAAAAAAAAAACTATTTCAGATGCAAATATGGAGACAGGACAGAATGTCAGATATACCCATGATTCTGTAAACTGCCACAAACTCTTTATCCGTGAAATGGTCTGAAACTCTTCCCCTCCCCCATGATAATTTCCTATTGTGTCATAAGAATTTGATTTATGGCACTTTATTTTAAAATGCCACAGGATTTCCTTCTTTAAAAGAGACTGCACAGAGCCAAAATATTTTTTACTGTTACCTTATTTGTTAAAAGCCACAGTTTGCTGTTTCCTGATTTTTTTTAATTCATTGCTCTAAAGACCCGTAAAAGTTGTTGACAAGTGAAAGGAGTATACTATAAAACTAATCTTCAAATTGTAATGATAGAAAATGAAGAGCTAAATGTGAAACTAATCTCTTTACAGGAAAGCACAGTACAAACTTTGTCAGCCGGTATGATCCTAGGTTTAACAGCTGGATACAACTTCCACCCATGCAAGAGAGGTAAAACCTTGCTGCTTTGTTTCTTTTCTTTTTTGAGGGGCTGGGAGAGGAAACCTGCAAATGACATTACTACTTGCCTGTTCAGCCAAGCATCCCTTAAGTGACAGTGACAACACCTGCTAGGTCTCTGAGCCACTCTCTTCCACGGAGGCAGGTGGCAGTGGGCCCTAAGAGAGCAATGCAGGGAAGAAGGGAGGCAAGCATTCTCCATCCATCCTTGCCCTCTTCATCTTCATCCCAGTACAAGCATCCGTAGATCCTTCCTTGTTTTAACTAAATAACTGAAACAAATGAAAATAACTGAATCCTTCTATACTACTGTGCTTTATACCAGTTAAGGTGGCTAACAAAAATGTTCCTCTCCCCAAAATCAGTACTGAAGTATTCAGCAATGAAGCCAACTATGAAATATTTTACAATGAAGTAGCTAAAACATTTTTTGCCTTATAGATATGCCTAAATTTATAAGATGTCTTGTGCTGATGAGTGAGTTTCAGGCCTCTGACAGTCTCTTTGCTTTCTAGGTTCAGGTATGTGTCCCCATAGGCACAGTCAACCCAGCTTCCCAGAATGTAGTTACCAAAAATCAGATTGCTAGAGTTAAGTTAGGGTTCAACAAAGTATTCATTTTGAGAAGTTGTGGAGCGTAACAAGCTTAGCAGTCAGTGACAGAAGATTATGATAACTCAAATAAGGTAAATAAGCTTTATAACTAATATGAGATGGAATATAAAATAAAAAATCTAAAATGAAGTCTAAAATGATGAAGTAGTTAATGATCAGCTAGAGTGTGGATGTTTCACCTCAAGATTACAAAGAAGTTTACATTTATATATAAGAATTTAAGAAGGTAAGATGGCGATTGAAAAAGCTGTTATTTACGACTTCTATTACACGTAGATGAGTGAGGTGGAGGAAGGGAGGCCTAGCACCCCTTGTGAAGCTAGGAGGGGTTGCCAAAGGGCTACGGCCAGGTGTTACTCTGGCAACGACTAGTGAAGCAGTGGAGGGAGCCACCTGGGTCTGCCAGGCTTTCCACCCTTGTGCTGGACTCAGATATGGAGGGGGCGGGGTTCAAGCCACCTTGAACCTCCAACCTCCATCAGGTTGCTTAGTCCCAACCACATCTTCCTTGGCCTGGGTCTGCAATGCCTTAAATACCCAGGCCACTTCCCCCTTAGGATCACCTCCCTGCTTCCCTTCCCATGAGGTTTACAGGACTCGTGATTCTCAGCCCTGGTCTTGTACCTTGTCTTCAGAGTTGTCTTCTGTCCCCAGCTGTCTATACAAGGCAGGGGCTGGCAGTTGAAAAACAGGTGGGCCATAGCCATGCTGAACAGTTCAGTGGTGCTGTCAGTCCTGCTGGATCAGCATGCATCAATGGCATTGCTGGAGTTGTCCCTGGTGACTGGGAGAGCTGAGCAGCACAGAGAGCCACCTCAGGAGGCTCTGTGGAGGGCTGCAGGCTGCACCCTTCCCCAAGGATGAGTCATGGCAGAGGGGGGAATCCTGGAGCCAGCAGAGGTTCTAGCCTCCAGAGTTGAAGCCAGAGGGAGGGCATCCAGAGCCAAGGGAGGTCCTGGAATCCCGGTAGATGACCTGTTGATTCACTTCTCAGAATTGTTTCCCAACCAGTGCTTTGTCCCTCCTTTTTTGGACAAAGCTACAAACAGGCTTCATCAAGATGCATAAGACCATTAGTCAGATGAAAAGGTGCAGTTTTAGTTTGTCTTGAATCCATGTTTGATTCTGTATATAATTAAAGGTTGATATAAATTAAGTACTCTGTTTTATTCTCCAGATTATTAATATTAGTTGAGCTTGGTTGACATGGAACTAAAACTTTCAGATTGCCAAGCAGAAGATGCTCCAAAATGGCTGACCAAATTTGCCCAAAGCAACACTTGTATAGTTTCTAAAACAGATTGAGAAAGAGCGGTGGCAGACCACTACAGTGCATTCCAGAACCTTGGGGGCATAATAGTAAAACCTCTACTTCTATACCTTATTGTTTACCCACCTTCCTAGGGGGAAACTTGATTAGTGATACCCTAGATTTCAAAAGATGGTGAAGAAGAGGGGATTATATAGGAAGATATGTGTTGTTATTATGCAAACTGTCGTCCCTCTCTTAAGACACAGTTGTATAGTACAGAAAGGTTTTGAAAATACCTTGTGACTAAACACCTATAAAAATTAAAGATATCCCGATCATTCTGCTGAAGAAATATACGTGTCATAATTGCATACTGCCTCTAATATCAGATTTAGTGTCTGTATAGCTTCTTCCAGCAGTTAAAAGAAAAACTTGAATACCCTTCACTTTATCTTATACGCCTGTGACATGTTTAGAATATAATTAAAAATATCAAGAAGTCCAAAATCTGTTTAAATATTGTGTTCTTATTATCAAAGTTCTTTTTCACTCAGGCTTTACAGTGAGATAATTAACCTTCACCTCCTCAGTTGAGCCTACGTAACTCATAGTGTGATCAATTATTTCAGTGTAGTGAAAGTCTCTGAGGACAGAAAGTATTGCTGAAAATGTGATTAGACATTTTTAAAATATGTGGATTGTTTACTGACTAGTCCCTTGTGACTTCCTTGGAGACTTACTATTTATTAAGTCAATGCCTATCAAGACAGCTTTTAGCCGTTAATATTCTTCAATGAAGAGCTTTTATGCACCCCTGCCATGTCACTGTATGACAAAATGTTTATTGGGTGAACTAAAGGGTTTTTTCCCCCTCTGTTAAACAGAAATTGTGGAATGGACATAGCTACCAGGTGATCCAGAGATCACCACAGTATCTATCATTCTTTGTAGAGGAGGAGCCGGATTGAGTCCCTCCGCAATAAGCCAACCACTTGCTGATATTACATAGGGAGCAACAGTCTGTAGTACTGAATGCTCGGTGATAATTTATGATGAAGATTTTTGGAATGGTTTAATTTTTCAATGATCGAACACACAGAGACAGATATATAGGAAAAATTGTGTATCTGTAAAATTCTTTGTTATTTAAGAAGATTTCAGGATCTGTTGACACCATATACCTGTCATTCCCTATGGCACTTAGCCCTAGCATGTGACTGGACAGCAGTATCAAAACAAGTCTGTGAACTAGCATGAGGGGTATTGTTAATAGGCAGTATCATACGAGATTTGGTTCGAACAAGTGCAGCACATCTGTAGTCCAGCAACTCAGCAACCCTCTATAATTGTCTTCTACCAGTGGGTGAATTCTGTTTCATTTTGTTTAACCCTAGTAAATTCTCATTGGCCCTACTTCCTGGTTGTGTCTATATGTCTTTCTGTTTTTATTTTGTTGTTAAATATATATACATATTAAATGTCTAATGTCTGTTGTTTAACCCTATTTGGGTAGAACTGCAACATATAAATATTTTAAATAAAAAAATAAAAATGAACTTCACATTGTATTTGGAGAAACGACAGTGACAGAATTGGGTATCATTACAATCAAGACTGGGACTCTGTCCCCCCCCCCCTTTGGATTCTGTTTTTTCTCCTCCTTTTACCCAACTCAGAGGGATACGCAGTATGATGCTGCCAAGATAACACTGTTTGTGCCAGTACTGCTACAGTGTAAGCATCCACTGCTTTTCTTGCCATAGTACAGCTGCTTATCTCAACACTTTCTGCTTTCAGTACCAGGATTTCAGACATTGTGCCTTCAGCCCCACTACCATTGTGTGTGTGTGTGTGTGTGTTATGTGCCATCAAGTCGTTTCCGACCTATGGCGACCCTATGAATGTAAGACCTCCAAAACGTTCTACCTCTAACAGACCTACTCAGATCCTGCAAACTGGAGGATGTGGCTTCTTTTATGGAGTCAAGCCACCTCGTTTTAGGTCTTCCTCTTTTCCTGCTGCCTTCCACTTTTCCGACCATTGACTTTTCCAGAGAATCTTGTCTTCTCATGATGTGACCAAAGTACGGTAGCTTTAGTCTTGTCACTTTAGCTTCTAAGGAGAACTCCGGCTTGATTTGATCTAGTACTCATTTATTTGTCTTTTTGGCTGTCCATGGTATCTGCAAAACTCTCCTCCAGCACCACATTTCAAATGAATCAATTTTTTTCCTGTCGGCTTTCTTCACTGTCCAACTTTCACATCCATACATGGCAATGGGGAATAACATAGTTTGGATTATCTTGATCTTGGTTCCCAGAGAGACATCTTTATCTTTAAGGATCTTATCTAGCTCCCTCACAGCTGCTCTTCCAAGTCTCAATCTTCTTCTGATTTCTTCATTGCAGTGTCTCTGTTGGTTGATGATTGAGCCAAGGAATAGAAAATCTTGAACGACTTCAATTTCCTCATTGTCAACTTTAAAGTTGTGTAGTTCCTCGGTAGTCATTACTTTTGTCTTCTTGATGTTCAGTTGTAATCCTGCTTTTGGTGCTTTCCCCTTTAACTTTCATCAGTAGTCGTTTCAAGTCTTCACTATTTTCTGCTAGTAATGTGGTGTCATCTGCATATCTCAAATTGTTAATGTTCCTCCCACCAATTTTCACTCCACCTTCTTCTAGATCTAATCCAGCTTTCCTTATGATATACTCTGCATAGAGGTTGAACAGGTAGGGAGATAATATGCATCCTTGTCTGACACCCTTGCCAATTGGAAACCATTCTGTTTCCCCATATTCTGTCCTGACAGTAGCCTCTTGTCCAGAGTACAAGTTGCGCATCAAAACAATCAGATGTTGTGGCACCCCCATTTCTTTTAAGACTCTCCATAGCTTTTCATGATCTACACAGTCAAAAGCTTTGCTGTAATCTATAAAAAACAGGCTGATTTTCTTCTGAAATTCCCTGGTATGCTCCATTAACCATCGTAAATTTGCAATGTGATTTCTGGTGCCTCTTCCTTTTCTGAATCCAGCTTGAACATCTGGCATTTCTCGTTCCATATATGGTAAGAGTCTTTGCTGAATAATTTTGAGCATCACTTTGCTTGCATGGGAAATTAACGCAATTGTCCAATAGTTACTGCACTCCTTGGTGTCCCCTTTTTTCGGGATTGGAATGTAGACTGAGCATTTCCAGTCGGTGGGCCATTGTTTTGTTTTCCATATTTGTTGACATATTCTTGGGTATCTGCAGTTATTCTTTCAGTGCTGAACCGAATCGATCTGACTGTTAACATGGCAGTGAATTCTAGTACTGGACTTCTTCTAATCCTGAGGTGAACACATGAATCTGCCTTACACTAAATCAGACCCTTGCCTCCGTCAAAGTCAGTATTGTTCACTTAGACTGTGGCTCTCTAGGATCTCAGGTCTTTCAAATCATCCCATATCTACTCCTTTTAACTGGAGATGCCAAGGGACCTTCTGCATGCCAAGCAGAAACTCTACCACTGAGCCACAGCCCCTCCCCTTAAGAGTCCCCATTTGGATTTTGAATCAAGCAATTACTCAGATACCTGCATCTGAAGAAGGGAGCTTTGACTCTCAAAAGCTTATACCCTTAAACTTTGGTTTATCTCTAAGGTGCCACTGGACTCATATCCTGCTGTTGTACTGCAGACCAACATGAGTACCCACCTGAAACCATGACTATGGAATGGTCTCCAGATGATAATACTAGGAATTGTGGTTTGTCGTTCAGAGAATCTATGTCTCTGTGTTGAGAAAATGTAGTGCCTAGCTGTAATTCTGGAATAGGAAATTAAACAGCCACTTGAGAAAGTTTCAGACTAGTTTATCAACCTGTTTAGTCAGATGCAAAGTTGAATGCAGTTTTGCCTAGGCTTGCAGTTCTTTTGGAGTCAACAGAAGATTAGTGGAATATGCTGCCTTTAATGGCCCCAGTATTGCCTTGGCTAAAAAGTACTTATAGGGTGCGTCTGCAAGATTGCTCCTTCGTACTTACCCATCTGCTTCCCAGTTTGGTAGTTATCCAGGCTTCCCTTGGTAAGAACAGGAAAGCCACCAATTCTGTCTCTTTGGAAAAAGGAGGAGCATAAAATACAGTGTGGATTCTACAGTTTATTTGATAGTGGATTTGTCTGTATCTAGATACCAGTGCCAGCCATGAACCAGCATACTCTGCTCATAGAGCACGTGCCAGATGAACAAACAACATTTGGCCAAGTTGATTCAGTCTGAAGCTTTCCATCTGTCAAAACAACAAATTAACACAGTAGGCCATAACATAGACTGTGATTCCAAAACTATTGTGGGGACTGTAATCTGTGTCATCGTGTCTAGCTTCAGTCTTCATCCCATTTCCACAGTCTCCAATATTAAGTCTCGTATTGAAGATCTGTCATTTATGGGCTGGGTACATTTTATATTACTACAAACAAGGCATTGGAGAAAATGGAAAAAATAAAACGGTTCACAATCTAGTCATTACTCAGTCTGTATTCAGTATTCTACACATAACTCCATAATTACAGATGATTTCTCCTAACAGCTTTACATAGAGATTGAATCACATGGGTGATAAGATTGTGCCCTGTGGAATCTCACAAGACAACTTTCACACTGAAGACAGGTGGTCACCAACAGCAACCCTTTTAAGTCCAATCTGTGAGGAATGATTTAAGTCCAGGGCACATTCCCTGATACCTCCTTCTGTTGCCTCAACAGGATAGCACGATCTGTTGTGTAAGGCTAGAGATAGATCCTGTAGGAGCAATGAAGAAACATGATATTTGTCTACATTCAAACAGAGGTCATCAACTAAAGCCACTAGGTCATCTCTGTCTCATAGCCTGGCCTGAAACCACAGTATAAAGGGTCCAGAGCACGTCAGTTAGGCAAGAAAATCTGGAGCTGGTTGCTACTGCTCTCTCAGTCACTTTTCCCAGGAATGGCAGATTATGGACTGAGCAATGATAATTGACCACATCATTTTTCTGACAGGATAGGATTTTTTTTAGGGATGGAGGAATTAACTGCCGCTTTGACTGGCCAAAAAAGGGTGTCATGAGTTAATGACTGATTTATGATGGATATCAAGGGCTCATTAATATAGTTCTTACATGATTTTAGCAGCCAAGATGGGCAAGGATCCAGTGCACAATTCGTAGCTTTCATAGATGCCAGGATCCTGTCAACATCCTTTATGGTAACTGGGTCAAAATGGTCCATAGCAGACCAGATGAAATATTTGTATTGTGTCAGGCCTATATTACAGTCAGTGCCCAGATCAGAGCTGATTCGAGTTATTTTATCATCAAAAACCTTTACAAAGTTATCATGCCTAGTTGTTTCTGAGGCTCAGATTTAGAAGTAATTAGATGTTGAGAGACTTTAAACAAATGGGGCGGTTGTGAGCTAGATGATGTAGTAGTTGCAGAGAATTAACTTTTCTTTGTTGCTATCACTGATGTTTCATAGTTTTCCATTGGACCGTGTATCTTACATTGATGGATTCAGTAAGAGTTTTCTGACAGCATCTTTTTAGACCTTTTCCAGCCCTTTTTAAGTCACTCGGCTCTGTGGTCAACCATGGGGCTGGCTTCTGCCCCAAGGGTGGGAGAGGTCAGTGAGGAGCAATCTTGTCAATAGCTTCAAGGAGCTTCACATTCCAAGTTTCCATTGCAGCTTCAACAAAGTGCATGTTTAAAAGTCACCTCATCCCCATATTTAATCCTACAGTGGCAATCATGGTGATCCCCTTTCTCCTAGACTAGGAAGCCATCACATCTGACAATTGGGTAGTCACCATATAAAGATGGGTTATGTGATTGAATGTTATTCTCACCCACTTTTGGAAAATTTCTTCAGCATTCCACCAGTGTTACACTTCTTGGGTAGGTTCAAAGAAAAAAGAGAATGTGTTTCACACATATTACAATCCTGCAAGCTAGATTACTGCAATGCACTGTACCTGGGTCTGCCCTTGAAGACTGCCAGGAAGCTACAGGTGGTACAGAATTCTGTGGCCAGAATACTGACTGGAGTAGGTCATAGTGACCATATCACTCCAGTCTTCATCTGTCTCCACTGGCTCCCAGTTTTCTTCCAGGTCCATTTCAAGGTGCTGGTATTGATTTTTAAAATCCTATACAGCTTGGGCTAGTGTACCTGAAGGATTGCCTACTCCCATATCAATCTATCCAACCAGTCCTCTTATTTGCTCTCTTCCCTGTTTGTGTACTTTTGTGTGTTTATAGTTTTATGTGTTTACGTGCTTATATTATGCTTTATTTCATAAATTTTGCTTTATAATGTCTGAAATGTTTGAAATATTTTAATGTTCTTTTCCTTGGGAACCCTGAATTGGAAAGGGGACATAGAAATGTTTTAATGAAATAAATTTTATCTTTCTCAAAAAAATTTGAATGACAAACATTTCGAAGAACAAATGTCCTCCTCCTGCTTGCATGCATTGATCTCAGGGATGCTTACTTTCATGTTAGTATATGACCTAAGTTATTCATTCACTTTGCCTTTGCTCCTGATAATTTTTACCATTCATCCAATCTTTTAGCATACTGTGCCTTCACCAAATGTACAATAGATAAATTCAGTGTATTGGAGCAGTTCTTGATGCCAGAGATCCTTATGCATAGAGAGAGCTATGGCTGTTTGAGATCCAAACGCCATGTTCCTACAAGAGCACACACAGTTTGCATTGTGACATCCAGTTTAGCTAGTGAAATTAAAATGTGCACAAACCTGCCCCCCTCCCTCCTTACACAGAGCACAATAAAGGAATGATGGTTTAACAGTAAGTTACCTTACTGGTAAACAAATGCAGGTTATCCATCTTCACTGGAATTAATTTTCTTCTCACAAATCAGAACTTAATACTGTTTTAGGATACAAGTTAGTAGAAGGCAAAAACAATTGACCTATCTCCAAGTGCAAAAGTTGTGAATACAGACAAAGCTGAATATTATATTTTCCTGCCTGTGCTAATATAAATAAAGGAAAGCATAAAATTACAAAAAGAAAAAAAACCCACAACAGTTTGATTAAACTCATTTAAACTGATAGGGTCCCTCTAAAAATATCTTTGCATTATTATGATCAGTAAGGTGCTCAGTTCAGCAGCACATACGCTAAAACTAGTATGATCAGTAAGAAATCCGGTATCTGTTCAATCTAAGACTCATAATCAGATTTCAGGAATCAGGGTATAAACTCATTGCCTTTGGGGATTAGGAAAGAATGTCTTTTAACTTTCCCATGTAACTGCATTGTAAAATGTAGCTAAGTTCATTATCAGAACTTTTCACAAGCCACTACAGGACATGTAGCTGGACCAATATCTTGATCTGCTAGAGTAATTTGATATAATGTCTGTTACAGGAAATGGCAATATATTTCTTGGGAGCAGATATATATAAAGGAATGATTTCTTTTCTAAACTGAATTTTTAGTGCAATATTTTATCATGGATAAATTTTATAGCAATTAAATTTTATATTAATGAACTTGAGCTCTGTGCCTCAAGTGCAATTTATTTAGCGGAAAAGAAGGATAAGGGAAACTTTTTTTTTTTACTGTTGGGAGTTTGGCCATAAAAATGCACATTTAATCAGAAGAATGAAGTACCCTGGCTGTTTCATTTTTGCTCCTAACAGTGACACTATGTGGATGAAATCAAGAATGCACATAAAGGAAATCTGTTCTGTGATAGAGAGAATTGCAAAAATAAACTCCTTATCATTTATATTTATATAAGCCCATGCTTTAAATGGTATATACTTGTACTTTAATTGTTTAAACTTACATGTGTCTTTCTCATTGTAATTTAGTATATTTTACTGATCTATCACATAACATTTTCAGTTCAGCTGGTATTATTGTGGGCTTGTAAAGCTTTTATACCCTGACCTGGATGGTCTGGCTAGCCTAATCTCATCAGATTTCAGAAGCTAAGGAGGGTCCGCCCTGGTTAGTACTTAGATGGGAGACCACCAAGGAAGTCCAAGGTCATATGAAGAGGCAGGCAATGGCAAACCACCTCTGAATGTCTCTTGCCTTGAAAACCCTACGAGGTTGCCAGAGGCCAGCTGTGATTTGATGTCTCCCCCAAAAGCTATCATGCTGCTCTTACATTATGTACATTATGTACATTAGGTGCTTAGAAGACTCAAGGTAACTTCCCATTGATGTTTTAAAATCACTCCTGCACATCATAGCCATGTCAAAAAACATAACATGGAGAGAATTTCTGAGAAAAAACTATGTAGACTGAGAATGTAGGGTGAACTCAGCAGCACTGTATGATTCCATGAACTTTCAGACACTTGAGCAGCCTAATTTTTCCCCTCTGTTTTCCCCCCTTTAATAGACCCTCAACTGTTCTCATCATTCTGTGCCTACTGGAGCACGTTCAGGCTTCCTCAGAATGTTAGAGGGAGGGTATTTTTAGTTTTGGTTAGTTTGCAAAATTGTTTTTCTGTAGACCTAAGGATATTGTGCCTTATCTATGGTGGTCTGCTCTTGCTGTTTTCATAAATTTCATCATATATTCTTAAGCAGAGTTACGCTCTTCTGCATCCATTGAAGTTAATGAGCTTAGAAGGGTGTAACTATGTTTAGGATCGCACTGTCAGTTCGCTGTTAAATATAGTATTACTACACTGGCTAGAATGTGCATAGGGACTTTCTGCCCTACATTACTATGTGTGTGTAGACACCACAAGAGAGCCTTAAAGAGACTTTTGGGGTCATGAGTGTTTTGTTCAAATAAAATGTCTCCCATTAAAATTTCCCCCATTACGGTTTAGAAAAGGGAATGACATTCAGAAGCACCACTATCAAACTCGGGGGGGGGGGATCATGGAAGGATATTCCCTGCCCATACTGAGTTAGCCAGATAAACCTTTATTGGAGGGCAAGAATGTAATGCAAGGAAAGTTGTTCTATTTGCAAAAGTGCAGAAAAAAAAGAAAAAAATGATAATTGAAGAAAAAATCTGATGATGTGGTTCTCTTAGTAAATTGGGAACAATGACCCTTGAAGGACCATAAAGAAAGTGAATGTCAAGATAATTTATTATTGTTACATTATCTATGCCATCTTTTACTTTGTTTTACTGAGTTGTTATATCCTATCCATGAATGCCCCAAATATTAATAGATCCAGATCTCTTAAATCCTTCAGTGGCAGTAAAATCAGCACATACCTTTTAAAGTAAACTGTAGTATCACCTGGTCTCTCTCCCATCCCCTCCCACCCCTTTTTCTGTGTTAATTGGTACAACCAGGAAGTTATTTTTCTGAACCAGGGTCCGAAGGAAACACACAGGTACATGTGAACAGGATACTCTCAGTCCTTCTCAGGAGCATCTTTTGACTCTAAATAAAATAGAGCAGCAGACCTTGGATGTGAACCCCTCTGCGTTCACTGCAGCTCTCTTCAGGGCTGACCTGACTGAACAAAGATTCAAAGCTGTTGTTTGGTGCAGCATATATGTAGAAGAGGCATTTGCCATTCATTAAAAGGGATCAAGAGATGCAGATATGGCACACAATTAAACACGATTTTTTTAAAACACTCCTAGCACTTGACCTGTTTAGTGCTACTTATACACTATCCATGCAGAGGATAATTTTCCATTACTTTTTAGGAAACTTCATAGCCATTCCTTTTGCCATAAAGAGCTCCTCCGATCACTGTTTCTTTTGGAGTGTGGGGGGGTGTCTTTTCAAAGGGCTTATATATTGCATGCTAGTGTTAAACATTTTAAAAAATAAAAGGAAGATGGACAGCACTGTAGTGTGTGGGTGGTAACTCTTCTTAAGTGGTATATTGTGGGAGTGGGCAATGGAGGAAGCACAGGTAGGTATTCAAGAGTGAGGCAGGGTTACAGAGAGTCACCAGCCATATCACATCTCCAAATTACGTGTGGCAATATCACTATGTCAGTTCATACTTGATAGGGTTCTATTATAATTGCAATAGAAAATCCAGACATTACTACAAATGAGCAGTTTTAAAAACTGGGATGACACCAAGGGAAAAAGGAGAATGCATTCTGGTACCTTGGGAATAAATGAGTAAACAAATGGTGTTAACATAACCGCTGATTTGTTCCATAAAATGGAATTATAGAATTAATTCTGGTTACTAGAAACTAATGGTTCTATTTGTTTTTTCTTCAGGAGAGCCAGTTTTTATGCCTGTCGACTTGACAAAAACTTGTATGTGATTGGTGGAAGAAATGAAACTGGCTACTTGTCTAGTGTGGAATGCTATAATTTAGAGACAAATGAATGGCGTTATGTATCTTCCCTACCACAGCCCTTAGCGGCACATGCAGGAGCTGTACATAATGGCAAAATCTATATTTCAGGCAAGTTGTTTTCCCATTTCCTCTTGATCTCAAAACACAAAGGCCTGCGCACTAAATTCTTTTTTTCAAGGTAATATCTTCAGATGAATGAATGAAAGGTGTGTGTGGTTTTTTTTTATATAGGAGGTGTTCACAATGGTGAATATGTCCCCTGGCTGTACTGCTATGATCCTGTTATGGACGTCTGGGCAAGAAAACAAGATATGAACACAAAGAGAGCCATCCATACACTGGCTGTAATGAATGATCGACTGTATGCAATTGGAGGAAATCATTTAAAAGGTTACATTCTTAATAGTAAAGAAAAAAAGTACTGTCTTGTCTGTTTTGATAAACATTTTTTTGTTGGCTAGTCATAGTTAACTAAGTTTAAAACCCTGCCATGCATTTTGACATGAAGCCTGAGCTAACTTTTAAAAAAATTATAACAACACATTAAATAAATGGATAATGAATTCTTTAGATCATAAAAAATGGGAACATGGATGATTTGTCATTACCATGAATTCAGTATAACACTCAATTTGTTTTTGACCCATTTTCCTCCATGAATTTTTCAAGATAAGTTACATAACTAAGTAGGAAGCTGCAGCCATAGCTCTGTTGATAAACATTTCCTTCATTTAAGGAAGAAATCTCTTAAATATTTAATAATACTTAAAATCCATAATTAGTCTTAAATTTGAAAATGTTAACTCTCAAAACCAAAGGGATCTTTTCAAGGAACTTTATTGTGCAAACTTTGTACTGGATCTGCGGTGCTTTTTCTTCATAATAGTATATGAGCCACAGTTTAGTCTGGGTGATCTTTGATACTTTCTCATCCTTAATAGTGTTACTGGACCCATCTTTATTTATTTGAAACATTTAAAAACTGCCATATGGAAGTTCTTCAGACAATTCCTAAAAATAGGAGCAATACAATAAAATACATAAAAACATAAACCTAATACTATTTATGTTTCAAATAATTTTTGCAGACATGATAATTTATATGCAACAAAATATAGCAAAAGTTAAAAAGAAAGCAGCAGTTAAAACACGATAATTTAACAGAGCCATATATCACCAAACACCTAAGAAATATGTCTCTTGCGGTTACTCTTCTTGTTTCTGAAGTGAAGTGAGAAGTGAAGAGATAACCATTTTAGTCAACTGAAGGATGCTATGTTCAGTGGTATCAAAAGCTACTGAGAGATCCAGGAGAATCAGCATAATCTCTTCGTCTCATTTTTCTATTTGTGAAGGTCATCAGTCAGGGTAACCAGAGCAATTTCAATACCAAAACCAAGTTCAAACTCAGATTGAAATGTGTCTAGGTGACCACTTTCCTCCAGGAAATACCGGAGTTGCAGATCCTCCCATTTGTTCTAACATTTCTCTCAAAAATTGATGCTTGTGATCAATCAGTAGTTGTTAATTTTGTATGGGACCAGGGATTTTTTCTTCAGGGGTGGCCTCTGGTTTGCCAAATCCAAGGCAGTCAAGACAGCACCCGTCTACAAGGAAGCATTAACCAATTCCAAGTTGCTCCCACCCACCCCCCTCAGTATACTGTAATAAGTCATGATGGGTAAGATTGGAGCAAAGAGGAGGTAAATGTCACCACTCTAAGCAGCTTGTCCAAATAATCAGGATTAGGGCTGTGCGCTTCGGGTTTTGCTTCGGGTAAAGTTACTTTGATAGGCTGGCTTTAATTTCTAAGGATAAATATATTCTAGTAGAGGTGCTTTTAATTATGCTCTTTGATGAGATACATTTTATAAGTACTATAGGGTTTTCTAAATAAATGGTTTTAAATTATTCTGTAAATTTGTGATACAGGTTTTTCCCACCTGGATGTCATGCTTGTGGAATGCTACGACCCAAAAGGCGACCAATGGAATATTTTGCAGACTCCCATTTTGGAGGGTCGCAGTGGTCCAGGATGTGCAGTTCTTGATGACAGCATTTACCTTGTAGGAGGTTATAGCTGGAGTATGGTATGTACCTATTGTCTATAAATGGGTCCCCTCAAATGGTAGCTACAGCATGCTTTAGCCATTTTCTCAGGAATTATAATTAAATTGCTGTCATAATCTTTGACAGTGGCTGATTTTTAACTTGCTTCAGAAAATTGTCAGTCATTTCTTTTTAAAGTATGATTACTGTGATTGTGAAAATACAGGATTAAGGGATGGGATTTTGAAACCTTCAGAAAGATTTCTAGCATGCTATATATTGTATGCAAAGAACATAAAAGTGTTTGCTTTAATAACAAAGGTTCAGCATATATATCCTTTGTACCAAAGGAAAGTGCAGCTTTTCTAGGAGCAGTGAACACTAGTATTATTGCATCTCTAAAGCATTTTGTTTAGAGGATGCTAGAGAAGACCTTTGTTACTTAGAGGCACCATTTACATTAATAGGACTGCTCTCTCCTTGAAGATAAATCTTCATAATCTACTTGATACCTTTTGAGGAAAAGTCAGACTTCGCTAGTCCTACTCAGTTATTCTAGAAATCTGGTTCTTTAGCTTTGGTTCTCCCGGCATGAGTTTGAATGTGAAATTGTTAGATCAACCATCTATTTTGGGATCCTAGTACACATTTTTTTTAAGGATAGCAACTTGTGACTGAACAGAGATGGCTTGTTTGCACATGATTGTTGTGAAGATGAGGCATGCACAGTGTTTGAAGAATCAAGAAACAGTTATTTTCTAGTTGAAGTCACCTTTGGTGGGGAGGCGTTGCACATCAGCAGACTTTAACAACAACTTTATTGAATTACAGGGAGCCTACAAATCTTCCACTATTTGTTACAGTCCTGAGAAAGGCACCTGGACAGAGCTTGAAGGAGATGTAGCTGAACCACTTGCAGGACCTGCTTGTTCTACTGTCATACTGCCCGCGTGTGTGCCGTACAACAAATAACATTCTGACAGTACTAAAATGGACATGGTTAAATTCTGGAAAGTAATGAGAAGTGGCATAAATATTTTAAAAGAACAGAGTTTCTGGTACCACATATCACAAGACTCTACCCCACCCCACCCCAATTTATGGTTTTAACCTGTATTTTTCCAACCTCAGACCGAGACTGGTATCTTGTCAGAGAACTAGTTTAAATGCATGGAACATTGCACATGTTGACAGATGGCCACATAAGATTGATCTTAACTTTTCCATGCTAAAGACCTTTATATTGATTCCAAATTAAAAGGGAAAAAATGTCAAACATCAAAACACCCCCGGAACTGAACAAGATTATTATTGTGCACTGTATTTTATCTGCATGGGATCCGTGTTGAAGTCATAGTAATGTTCACAAGTAATTCAGATTTGAGGTACTGAAAAGCAGTGAATTGCAGACTTGGCTCCTCCTCCATTTGAATCCTAAACTATGGCTGGTTTCACGTGTTCTGGAAGCTATACATCAGAAGGAAGATCTTAAGAGGCAATGGCATAGCGGTGCTTCTCTTTTGAACAACAGCCTCTCTCCTGCATTCTGCTCTCAGAACCTTTTTATTGGAAACAACTTCAGGCAGATCTTTGGAGTGTGCAGCATATAAATATATTAAATAAACCCCTGTGTCTAGATATAGCCAAAAAAGCAGGAGGCTGTAAGATTTACTCTCGCAACTGAGGTTTTAAGATTGGTGCCAGTCACTGCTCTTATTTGCACTAGAGTTTATTCTGGAGCAATTACCTTTGAAGTTCATAGATACTGTTTTTATTCCTGCATAGCGTAGAAGACATTTTGGCTTGAATGAATAATTCTTTTTTTTTTAAGATTCAGATTATTTGTATAATACATTTATAAATATCAAATGCTAGTTAACAAATGTTTGTCATTTTGGCTAATCGATTAGATACATATTACAGTTAGATACATTTATCTCCAAATGCAAGGGTACAGATTTCAAAGTATGGTTTGTATTGTGTGGTATTCAGAGGTCCTTGTCAAGTACCTATGTAATCCCCTTTTCTGATTTTCTTTAATATATTAATACACTTGCATTGAAATCCTAAGCAGAGTTAACTCCAACCTAAGGCTATTGAAATCAGTGGGCTTAAACTGGAGTAACTCTGCTTGGGATTTCACTGTTGATGTTTTGTGCTTTTGATGAAGAGATCTAAGAGCATAATACAACATAACATGCAGTTTTGCATAACTACATCTCAACAGATTCATTCCTTAAAAAAAAAAAAGCTAGCTATGCCTAAATGTAGCCTGGATGTAGCCTTCTGCCCAATGTTAGCACACTGTTAAAGTCTGTACACATTCTTGATTCTAATGTTAACATATATACACATTCATAACACAAAACTTTTGCTCTACGTACTTTTGACATCCCTGCTGTGGTAATCAGATCTCAGCCATCTTTGGATAATCCTTTAGATATGTGCATAGTGAATATTAATCCACAAACCTGATCCATAGCCCAATTAAACTAACTTTAAGAAAACTAAATCCTCTTAAATCTCTGTATTTCAGGATGAAGACAGATCTAGTATAAAGACAGAGTTCTCACGCATTCTTGAGCCATGAGGTAAGCTTCGCTTCCTCCTGGCTATCAGCATATTAACTGCCTTATTAATTAAAAATAATCAATATTAAATGCCAAATTGACGGAGTTCGTAGGAAAGGTTTCTTGGTGGCATCACTTCTTCAGACTTTTCCCAGAATTCAGTCCTGGAGAAGGATTCTACATTTGTATTGAATACGATAAGGCCAAAGCTGCTCTAAAAAATGTTAGATCTGTCTTCACCCTCTGCTGAACTGTGCTGTGCCAGACTTTGATCTTAACTATATTTGCTTAGAAATAATCAAAGGGACATAGTTTCAATCATGCCTATTCAGACATAGATGATTAATTACTTCTGTTACTTTGGATTGGTTTGTTGCAATAGTGCAAGCAGAAACTTGCACGTACACACCCAAGATCATCTGCAATTTGTGCAAAAGTATAAGTGTCACCAAGGCAGTATAGAATCATGCCCAGCTTTCCCAAAGCTGTACAGGCAAATGCTGGTGATTATGATGCATAGGGTAAAAAGCAAAAAGGCACCATATGTTGGCTTCTACTACAGCACAAATAAACAGAAGGCATAAATTACAGTTAGCCAAAGAAAACAATTGGTAGGATACTGTGAGATTTACAGTGCCATCCTAAGCACAGCGACACTGTTCTAAGGCCAATGAGGTCAGTGGGCTTAGAAAGGTGTAACTCTTCTTACGATGGCACTATTAGGCTTCAAAGAAAGTTACAGAAATTATGGAGAATTAATATGGGATGCCTTTTTATGACATAATTACTCCATTAATATTATTATCACCTGCTATTTTGCTTATGCTAACTCAATTATTATCATTTGCACAAAACTAGAAGAGATTTATTCTCTCTATATGTAGCAAATGAATTGAGGGAACCTATATGTTTAAAAGAATTAATATAGTGAAAATCCTACTAAGAATTCCTGAAATTGAAGTATTTGTTCTGGAACCTCAACCCATTTTTACTATGTAGTGCAATCTTGGTCAATTTTGTATTTATTTGTGTTGTTCAGATCCGAGGGATCCCTTGTAAAATAATATTTTGTGCAATCATAACTTTTGGGAGGTTTTGTTTAGGAATATATATGTGTATATAAATATATGAAAAGGAAGCCTGTTACTGAATGAGAGAACTTCTCATGGTATTTAAAATCAGGATAATGTCTGCCACTGAACAGTGTCTCATGCCACTGTTAAAATGGAGAGATTGGTGGTTTCTTGTCCTTTTAAGTTTTTTAAAAAAAGAAAAACAAAATTCAAAGCATTTATGAGGATTATATGTAAATCTTTCTAACTTTCTGGAAGGCATGACTATGGAAACCATACAAATTGCCAATCATGTAAATTATGTACAGTATTAGAATGTGTAAATGAAGCCTGCTTGTAAGGGGAGGGAACTTGAAATAAAACCTTATGTACTAAGACAACTGTCTGACATACCTCTACTTAAACAACCCAGTATTACATTCTGCAAAGTTCTCTTTATCATATTTGCATATAGAAACGCAAGTTATCCATGACCATCTTTCTGCTGTTGAGATACAGATCAGCCTAAATGACTGTTCAGACCTGTGTGTGAAAAAGAATGGCAGATCTCCTAAAGTGTGAATGTCCATCTTGATTTATGAGGTCAGGACTTTTAAAGGACTTTTCTTGTAACTGAGACTGCAGAGCTGGAGAAAATAAATGTAAAGTAGCAATATAACTGGGTTTTTTTTAGTTCTTTACGTTTAATTATTTAAAAATATTGGATTACGTTTCTGTATATATGCCAGTGATACAAGAACAGAACAGATTATTTTGTATTTTATGTTTTGTTCCAGGTTTAAAATTCATAACAGCCAAGAAGCCTTAATAGTATTGGAGGTCAGATTGGTTAGTGGGAGGGGAAGCTACATTAATGAATTCTAGAGTGCTTGTAATGCCATAAAAGATTCAGTTAATCTGCAGCATAGATGTTGATCAGTGAAACTGAACCCAGCTCCCTGGACCTTGTCAGATTTATTCTGTGCATGTCAGTGTTCCACACCAATTACAGATTTTAGAAGAACCTGTCATGCAAAACTCTTTGCCCTAATATATAAACCAACTCAGATGTAACTAAAATTAAAATCTAACTGTGGCAAATCTCTGTGATCCTGATATATGAAAATCCAAATAAATTATTTGTTCACAGAAATGAAAAATAACTTCAGCAGGAAATTTCAAAATTACTTATGCAGGATTAATCCAGCTCAATGAATGCATCTTGTGCTGATTAATAAAGCATCCATGAATTGCAAAATAAAAATACAGAAGATGTTCAGACATATTATCTTTGTGTCCCTTACTGAAACTAAAGAAGAATGAATGTCCCTACAAGAGACGTGGCCACTCAGTGTATTATTTTAATTGTAAGTGACTGAATATAAGAACAGTCACAATTTTATCATTATCCCATTGGTTTTCATCTGACAAATTCTGAGTGCTTGTTTTTATCCTTTTACTTCTCTGAAAAACAAAGTTATCATTTTACAAGTCAATATCCACAGTTCAGCCAAGTTTATTTTTCTCTTTCTCCTTCAGATGTAATGCACTCATCCCCCGTGTTCATTCCATTGATACTATTTCACTGTATAAGTTGGGGATAACACCTCTGTGCATCCTGTGATTTCATACTGTTTTGTTTCTTGGTTTACTGCACAGATAGCTGCTGTAATTTTAATGAAATAATCATTTAGATTGTTAGCAGTATTGAAAATGATTTTGCCCTTCCACTGTATGCAGTGTCTGGGGGGGGGGGATTTGTTCCTTGTCTTCCCTTTAGGTAGGTTCACTGGGGAACAACGGTTGTGTGCATGCCCAAGTCCACTGACAATTCATGTTTGGGGAGATACTGAAGTGAAGCTACAGTCTCTAGCATATAATTGCTTTGACAAGATCCCCATAATGCAGTTTACTAAAAGCATGCCAGTGAGCAAAAGCTCCTGCTGGCTCCATTAAAGGTCACAACCTTAGATTTGCATATTAAGCACCAGCAGCACTCTGGTAAGTTCTCAAAATATCCAAGTCTAGTGATAGTCAAGAAAGACAGGGCAATTCAGAGGCCCTGTCATTGGCTGTGGTTGAACGCAGCATTGGAAGTGAATAAAGTCTGCCATTAGGCTGTGACAAAACTGGGATTAGGCCCATGCTAGAGTTCAGACTGGGTGTGGCTGTACAGTGCTTAGTCTTTGTTCTGAGGCAAATCCAATCTCCTCTTCCTCCTCCCCATGCCATTCTGTTCAAAAGGTTGGAGTGGTAGAACTTCTGTATATCTGGTTTTGCCTGTGGGAGCTCATCTGGTTTATCCTCTCTATTTCACCATCTAAGAAAAAACATTATTCTTTACTAAGCAAAAAGTGAATTTAAAATCTAGAATTTTATGGATATGTTTTCTAATGATGTGATTTCAGCAGATTCAAACAAACGCTTTCTTTCAAACAACAAAAGCACCAATCCATGTAAGTAGGATTAGAAACCTACTGGGACCAATCCAACTGTGTGCCAGGATTCATTTCTGACTATTCCACATTCACAAAATAACTTCAAGTAGGGAAACAAGCAAAATGCTGAGTGGGAACAGAGCAAGAAAGAAAATAATTTTACAAGTTGTATGAGAAACATTAAGTAGCACAGCTGTAATGCTTTATTTTGACCCCAGTAACCCCTCGGAAGCCCCTTTGGACCCAACGCCATTTTGATGCAATAAGGTCATGTCATACATATGCAAACAGAGCATTAAGCTGACACACATCAGTGAAACTTTTAAAAAGAAAGATGAAGACCTGGAAATTGTACAATGCTCTAAACATTTCTATTTGTATCTTTATGGGAGCAATTTTAGTCTGATCAGTGACCACAGGCTTTTAGAAATGATCTTAAAATGATCCACATTTAATACCAGTAAGGACTGAGAAAAACAGACTCCAGCTCAAATGCTGCATGTTTAACATTTATTTATTTATTCATTTATTTAAAAAGCATCTATAAACATGCCTTTCTTCCAGGCAACTGGCAGACAAACTAGACCTTACAGTGGCCATGGATCCAATCCATGGTTGCCAGTGCCATTCTAGAGGAGAATTTAGCAATTTAAAAATTGTTGTGAGGGCGCACTGGCACCAAGCAATCTTGTTAGGTTGTGGGAGGCTGTTTTGGCACATGAACAGGGGGAGACAAGATCACATGGTGCTGCTGGTGAGGTGAGGTTGTCCTTCAGGTATGTAAGCCCTAGGCTGTGAAAGGCTTTAAAGGTAAGCATCAGCTCCTTGAATTGGTCATGAATGGCAAACCAGCTGATAATCTTTCCCTCCAAATGACACAGAAAAGCCAGCAGAACCTATTTTGTAAAGGTTTCTCATACAGAAGCATTTCTCTGCTTTCTTGCTATTCGTAGTAAAATAAGGAACCACAGGATATATCATTTTATAGAAATTAGGCAACCTCAGACAATCCAGACAACCCCAGACCCGATTAGTAAACGACTTCTTAATGCATCAACAAATTGGTTGTTGGGGGTTTTCCGGGCTGTATTGCCGTGGTCTTGGCATTGTAGTTCCTGACGTTTCGCCAGCAGCTGTGGCTGGCATCTTCAGAGGTGTAGCACCAAAAGACAGAGATCTCTCAGTGTCACAGTGTGGAAAAGATGTAGGTCATTTGTATCTACTCAGGAGGGGTGGGGTTGAGCTGAGTCATTCTGTAAGAGTTTCCCAGGGTGTGGAATGCTAATGGCGGGAGGCTTCACTGTAACCTGAGGAGGTTCTTTTGCATATGGTCTTTTGGTGCTACACCTCTGAAGATGCCAGCCACAGCTGCTGGCGAAACGTCAGGAACTACAATGCCAAGACCACGGCAATACAGCCCGGAAAACCCCCAACAACCATCGTTCTCCGGCCGTGAAAGCCTTCGACAATACATCGCATCAACAAATTATTTGGCAAAGGTGATCTACATATTTGTTAATCCTTTAAGGCAACTGGTTGACCAATGTGTAAAACAGGATGCTGGTCTAGATGGACCACTGGTTTGATTCAGCAGGGTTCTTATGTGGCTATGTGAGAAGAAACAGGCCTGCTTTGGCCTGCAGTTGTATTCAGCGTTTAGTCCTGCTTGACATGAGTCAAAATGTATTCTGGTTTTGCCTGTTAATTCTGAGTGAGCTCATTTCCAGAGAGATACCCAGGCTTGTTATCTGCCTCAGGTACAAGTCTGAAACTGTTATGGTAGGAGGATGGGGGCAGCCAAGGACACAGGATTCCATCAAATTAAGTTAAAGTTATTTAAACTCAATTTCAGTTCTCAGAGAAAGCTGGTGCAATGGTCTTTGGGTGTGATACAGCTGCAGAGTATCATCATCTTACATCATTGCCAAGCTCCAGTTGGTCAACCAGGTCATCCCATGTTGCTGGGCAATATGGGCTAAAAATAGTTCAGTTATGTTTTTGTCCTGAGTTCAAGGTCCAGCCTGGATCCCTACCCTTGCCCTTCTGAATTTGCAATTATGTCTTGAACCCTGAAAATTTTAATGCTGAAAGCTAAGGTAGTCTGGCATGAGATAATCTAGCGCTTTGTTATTTTACCTTTTCTTTCTGCACACTCTCTAAAAGTAGTGTTTTATTTTCCTTCTTAATAAATACATTTTACTTCCGTGTGGTGTTTCATTGTTTTGTGACTTTAATCTGAAAACAGTGCCTAGACTTCTTTGGACAACTGCTACCTTTGTAACTTTTTTTGGATGGATTTAGTACAGTTGGTGCCCAGGGACAGTCCAGTAAGGCTTGAAGCCTCATTCCCCAGCTTCTTGCTAGGACTTTGTAGGGAAATTGGTGATAGCTACTGAATTTGAGGATAGGTTGTCCTTTGTGAAGGCCCCCCGACCCTGTGAACCCCTTGAGTTCTTAAGCACTATGTTCTTACGTTTGCAACAGCAGAAATTACAAATGTGCTAGGATAACTGGATTAGGGCTGTTGTACCTTTCTGATCTAAAACAAGATTCAGTAACAATACTTCATTAGAGAAGAACTAATATATTTGCTCTTTTACATGCAAAATGATGAAAGCTTGTCTCCAGTTGTGTTTAACGTAATTTACCCTCCTACATATCGCATAGGTTTTCCAACATACTACCAATTTAGTATCATATTATCAATTAATGCAGTTATTTCTGAACTACAGGCCAATTTTTGCTACAGTGTGTGGCTTTTAGAGCTCATCAAGTAAGCATCATTTAATGGTGGGATGAGATTGAAAAGTTCCATCTGCCCAATTCCCCTGTGCTTGTTTTTCCACCTTTGTTTAAACCTATTTTGTGAAGATACAGGTTTAGATTCGACTTAAGTTTTCCACTGGCACAAGAGGGAAGGAGGCAATCTTGCAAGACGTCTCTCCTAATTGCAGTCCCATCCCACATCATTTTTTGACCATGTGGGTCCCATAATACCTGGCATAGCCTTTTAGGTGGTGAAAAAAGGGTTCCTCTTTCTTTTACTCATGGAAAAAGTGGTAGGATCCAACCCATTTCAGGTTGCTCCAACGTATCTAATATGCTGGACAGATGAGATTTTCGAAGTCTGGGAAGGCAGAGGTTTCTTCAGGTCTTTGCGGGACATCATGCAGTCCTTATAGCTCTCTATAGTAGATGACTCAGCCTTCACTTTTACCCCAAGTGTAATAGCAATAAGCTCCTGGAAGAGAATGGCAGAAGTAAGTATGGATTCACCATACAGACAGTATATGAGGCCTCTGCCCTAGTTATCCTGTAACAACTGTAGTCTTTATGGATGAATGAATTATCCAACTCTTGTTGGAATCTAACTCCCTTAAGGATGGCTTTTATAAACATTCCTTCCTGCCAGCTCATACACTGAATGTCTATTACAACCCTCTTTATTTTTCAGTTAGATTTTGCCTTTAACCCTTCTCTTACACCCTCTGGGCAGATCGCTGCTACCAGAAATTATATTCCAAAATAATTTAAATTTCCCCTTTAATAACATACCCAAGTGCCAGGCTCCTTCATAGGACTATATGGCCCTGAGGAAAGGAATGGGATATACAGATACTCTGGGGTAAAAAAAACAAAACCAAAATAAACTTTTATTTTTACAAGAAGCATTATTGGTTTCATACTGTTAATTAAGCTTGATGATTTAAAAGAGAGTTGTCAGTTCTTAAAAGTTTCTTTTCATAGACTCAGTCACACAGATCTTCATAAACTTTCGCAGGCACAAACACAGTTTGTCTGCTTCAAATAGATCACTCACTCAGATATACATAAACTTTCTCTCAGGCGCACACACAGTTTGCCTGTCAAAACCGGAATGCAGGATGAATGTTCTCTCACAGACGCACACAGTTCAGGCTTCCACACAGGTTGCCTGCTCTGCTGAGACTGAATCTTTTCTATCCACTCAGTAACAACAAACTGCAGTTCACTCCGCCCCTACTCTCAGTCATCAACCAATCATCTCACCCATCCCTCTCTTTCACCCCTACTCTTCATCTGTACCACACCAAGCATTTAAAGACACACACGTACTTAAAATCATCAGAGTCTTTCTAGATTTTTAATATTTCAATGTCACATTCCTTGGCAACATAGAAAGACATTAATTTTGGCTGTGCTATTATACTGTGGATTTGGATATAAATCTTTCCTTTTGTAGGTTATCCAACTCAAAAGTAAGAGCAAGAAGAAAGCTATTCCCACAGTATAAGGAGCAAAATAGCAGGAATGGAGAGGCAGAAATCTCATCCTGTCCTGTTTATTCCTCTGTTCATACCAAGAGTTCTAGTTGTGTCCTAGACTTGTTGAAATTGTTTGTTTATATCATTCCTTTATTTTTCAGAAGAAAATATCAAGGAGACTAAATAAATATTACATTCAAATTTGGGGGGAAATGGCATGAAGGAACCACACTGTATCCCTTCCATCATGCAGACTGGCCAGCTGCTGTTGAAAGGATGAACATCTGGGCCAGGCAGGCTAGTGGAAAGGACCTTGATCTTTCTTCCTGCAAGATAGCTACTGCTTAGGGGTTGGAAATATTTCCGAATTATGTCTCCCCCTTCCTTCTTAACTTACTTCCATGCAAACTAAACCTTATAAGTGGTTCATAATGTATCTAAAAGTTGGACATAAGACCAAGATATTCAACTCCTCTTTCTTGTACAAGCATGCAACATGAAAAGAAACACAAGCGGACAAATGTTTACACATGGATATAAAGCATGTATTATCTCTATTTAACCTTTCCCCGTTTGTAGTTGTATGACTGATTATGAGAAAATGCTGTATTTCCTGACTTAGGAAGCAGCAGCATCCTGGATTAGAGATAAGGATGGCAGCAGAATTCTCTTCCTGGAAAACTCAGAATCAAATCCAAATTCTTGCTTTCTGCCATTTAGAAGTTCTCCTCTTAAAAACATCTAGAAAAAGGGAACAGAACTATTCTGGATTGGACCAAAAATATCGGAATCTTTGAAGCTAAAACCCATCTTAATGTCCATCAACGAGTACTTCTGAGGTGTATCCTATACACACCTATCACAGGTGTCTTCACAGATACCTCTGCTGTGTCTCATATGCTGAAAATGTTACTTGGTGTCCGGGGACGAATATGCAGAGTGCCCCAGACTTGCCACAGATCCCCTGCCTGAGGACCAACAGCACCCTGGCTGCAGGCACAGAGAGCCCAGGGGAGGCGACTCAGCCCCAGTTGGCAGGGAGTGAAGGGGAAATAGAGTGATCTATTTGGGCGACTGGCCAGGCACATGCTGCCAAATCAAGCCCCGCAGGGCAAGAAGTGCACATGCATACCTGGGATTCTGATACCTAGTCAGACAGGCTAGAAGCCCCTGCACCCACCCCAGGGGAGCTCGTGGGCCTGACGTCCACCCCAGGGGACTGGTCAGAACCCAGGAGGCCAGTCTGGCTCCTCACAAACAGAGGTGGAGGCGGCCAAGCTGCATCATCTGGAAAGGCCCTGCTAGCCCCACCCTGCAAGAAAGGATAGGAGAGCAGGGAGGGACTGGAATGAGAGGAGGAACACCTGAGAGCTCTCCAGCTGTGGGAATCACGAGCAATTTGCCCAGCCTGGGAGGGAAGGAGAGAGAAGTTAGAAGAAGCCCTATAAAGGCAAGCTCAGTAGAGAGGTTGTGGTGGGTTGTATAGGAGTGGTTGGAGGGAGGGAGGGAGGGAGGGAGGGAGAGAGAGAGAGAGAGAGAGAGAGAGAGAGAGAGAGAGAGAGAGAGAGAGAGGGGGGGAGTTCACTTGGCAAGGGACAGTGCAGGAGGGAAGAGCAGAGTGTCCGGGGTCTGAGCCCCAGCCCCCAGACTTGACAAGAGGGAACAGCAGGGGACAAAAGGGTGGCAGCAACTCCACCCCCCAAGCCGGCAACCAGGGCCAGAACCTACCTACTCCATGGGGAAGGGGCAAAAGGCCAGTACCTCAGAGGGGTGGAGAGGGCAAAGAGAAACCAGCCAGCCCCACCCTCCAGGGGGAAGAGAGGGGGCTAAGCAGGCCGGAGGGAAAGGGACACAGCAGGGAGAAGGTGGGTCCAGCAGCAGCAGCAACCCAAGCAGAGCCCTTACCTGGCAGGGAGAGGACGCCGCCGCTGCAGCCCAGAGCCACACCATGGCTAGAAGACAGCAGCCTGGCTCAGGAGTTGCTAGAAGCCAAGCCTCTCCAGGGGCGGGGCTGCTACAGGCATTCTGGGGGAGGAGATGGGTAACCCCGCCCAGCATTGCTGAGCAGGCAGCGCAGAAGCTGGCTAAGGCAGCTCCTCGTGAGCAGGGCCAGGCAAGCTCAGTAGCTCAGAGGCTGGCTGGGGCAGCTCCTCAGGAGCAAGGCCAGGCAAGCCCAATAGCACAGAGGCTGGCTGGGGCAGCTCCTCGTGAACAAGGCCAGGCAAGCTCAATAGCACAGGGGCTGGCTGGGGCAGCTCCTCGTGAGCAAGGCCAAGGAGCCCTCAGCTGGGGATGGCTCGCACTCAACCCCACCCTGCCAGCATGGCAAAAGGGCCCAGGAGGGATTAGTGGCTGGAGGGAAACACCTGGAGGAATGCACAGCTGGGCCCAGTCAGGAGAGGGAACAAGCCTGGAAGGAGGGCGGGGTGGAGAAAGGAAACCCTATAAAGGGTGGCTGGGAAGAGCTCTGCGGTGGTGGGTGTGAGTGAGGAGTGATGATGTGGAGTGAGAGCAGTAGGATGCAAGGGTGGAGGCTTGGAGGAGAGTTTTGGAAGGAGGAGATGGAGGACACAGAGGGTAAGCAGGCCAGGTTGAGCAGGCCAGCGAGTGGACTGAGAGGGAGTCTGGGTGAGGTATACCGCCCCTCCTTCCACAGAGCAGGGTCCTGCAGAGTCCCTGGCCCCCCTGTGACGTCAGGAGCAGACCGCCCAGTGCCACGCCCAGCGGCCGCCGCGGCAAGCCCTGACACAGAGGCTACAGAAGGATAGGTCCGTAGGTGGCCGAGAGGGTGCAAGGGTGATGTAAACCCCCCACCTTCCACTATCCAGGGGACAATCGCAAGCCTGCTCATGCCCAAGGGCCCTCCCATAGATACTCACACCCAGGGCTCCACTGCTGCTATGGTGAAACCTGATGCTTGGGCATTCTTTTCCCCCTCTCATGAGGTGTTCAACAGGATCTTGTGCCTCCTTTATTTTCTTGCAAATATGAAACAAATAATTCTCTCCCAAATACCGGTAATACATTAGCCTACAAACCACCTAACATTCTGAATACTGTATGAACTGCACCCTTACAATTGTTCTCCAGTCCAGAGCTTTACTGATGGCAGTCTGTATTGTTACTGCTTTGTTCGGTGGAGGATTTCATCTTTACTGTGATAATTTTCTGCCAGTGTACAAACCAAATAGATGGGGGGGGGACTGAGAAAGGAAAGTGTGTGCAGGCTTCAAGGAGACAGGGAGTGACTTGGTGCAAAAAGGGTAAATTTCCTCTGCATATTCTTAACAGTGAGGATGTTCTGCACATCTCCAGAGTGCACTAAGTGATGCAGTAAACCAATAAATTAGAAGAATGTAAATTCTTTAGTAGGAATTGCACACAGGGGAAAATGTTTCCTCATCCTCATATTTGTTTTCATGGAAATAATGCACATTCTTCCTAAAAATTATATTGGTACAAAGCTAAGTAAGACATCAAAACTTACAGATACCAAGCCAAAATGCACAATTGTGATGGAACCTTTATTGGTGCTATGTACAGAAACCCTTGTGATAAACCTAAAAGGGATCACTCAGCAGAAGTAGCCTTGAGTAGATCGTTCCCTCTCCTTCATTTTCACTGCCCCTTGTCCATCTTGTTTATTTCTCATTAAGCGAAATGATAAAGTAAATGGCCAAGTGACCTCTGCTACTATTCATTAATTTATACTTTTACGTGAGAGCCAGTTTGGTGTAGTGGTTAAGAGCGTGGGACTCTAATCTGGACAGCCGGGTTTGATTCCCCACTCGTAGCAAGCTGGATGACCTTGGGCTAGTCACGGCTCTCTGGAGCTCTCTCAGCCCCACTCACCTCACAGGGTGTTTTGTTGTGGGGATAATAATGACATGCCTTGTAAACCACTCTGAGGGGGCATTAAGTTGTCCTGAAGGGCAGTATATTAATTGATTGTTGTTGTTGTTGTTGTTATGTCTCATAGCAGTTTTGCAGAATTATATGTAAATACAGGGTCCATTTCACTCATCCTTTGACAGTGCAATCTTATCCTTCAGTATGCATCAGATAAACAATTGCAACCAAATGCCTTTACGCTAGATTAGAGAACTTGAGTGAGGCATGTGGACAAGAAAAACACCCTGGTAATGGTGCCCTTTCTAAGTGTCCGAGTGTGATGAGACTCCCATCACAAGTGTTGTCTGTTGCAGCTGCTTCTTCATAGAGCATCACTATCCCCCATGGTTCTCTTGTCTCCCCACAAGCAACTTGACAGCCATCCAGCACGAGCAGAACCACAAGTGACAAAATCAAAAAGAGTCCAGTAGCACCTTTAAGACTAACCAATTTTATTTTAGCATAAGCTTTCGAGAATCAAGTTCTCTTCGTCAGATGCCTGATACAGGGACTGGTCTCTGTATCAGGCATCTGACGAAGAGAACTTGATTCTCGAAAGCTTATGCTAAAATAAAATTGGTTAGTCTTAAAGGTGCTACTGGACTCTTTTTGATTTTGCTACCACAGACTAACACGGCTAACTTCTCTGCACAAGTGACAAAAGGCACAGATTGGACACTTGTCAGCTTCCCTCAAGTTTTGATGGGAAATGTAGGCATCCTGGTCTCGCAGCTTGGCTCTCTGACTGCTGTCCAATGGACTTTTCAACTGTCACTTGTCCAACATTTCGCCAAGCTGCCTACATTTCCCATCAAAACTTGAGGGAAGCAGACAAGTGTCCAATCTGTGCCTTTTGTCACTTGTGGTTCTGCTAGACACAAGGGCATATCCCACTTGGTGCTGCAGCAGTGACTAGTGGAAAACACATATTTTCCATGAAGGTTGTCACTTTTGTTCTTCCAGAGCTCTTGTGCCTTTGCAAAGAGTAAAGCAGATTAAAATGTAACTGCTGCTGCTTACTCAGCATGGAGATGGAGGGATGACAATTCTGAACCTATTGCTCTTTCATCTGTTAAACAACTTCTAATGGAACCCAGCAAAAATGTTTTTTAAAAAAATTAGTAAAGTTATTCCTGTGTGATGCCATCATAACTCATGCCACAACTCAACTGTGACTATTCCAGCTGTAACTCTGTTTTTTTATGACAGTGATAAAATTCTACCACCACCACCCTTCACTTGTATCTCACCTTTGATGACTTCACATTGGGACACACACTGTATCGGATGTAATGAGTTCTCCATCATAACAACCCACCAAGGCTATTTTGCCCACAGCTTTATCTGGAGGCCACATGCACACAGGTATATAAGCCCTGGCAGGGGAGGAACTGAGGAAGATCTTGATAGCAGCAGCTGAATACCTTGGAGAGTTTATAGCTGTGCACAGGTATATAAGGCCTGGGCATGTGCAGATGTGTAAGCCAAAGGGCTTTGACTCTTAGCCTGAGTGTCGAGCCTAGTCAGAGAAGATTTGCTTGATCATCAGAAGCCCCCCTCCTGTTATGAGTCATGACACAGAGATATCATGCTCACCTTTGATTCACCATCTGACTCAAGCCCTGAGAAAACTGATCTCTTCTTAGGAAGAAGGTGGCGATAAAAATACCTGTGCATCACCACTCGCTCAAACTGCCATGCTGTCATGGGGGGGGCGTGTTTTTCTAACCTTTTGGTGACATCATAATAGCCAGAGCTACAGGAGCAACTTGACTTGGTTTGGGGGTGCTATGGTGCCTGGAGGGAGGCTTGTCCTAACCCAGAAGCAGGGCAGAACCTACCTCTCAGGCAAAGAGTTTAAAACATCTGCAGTCCTGTGTGTCTTGTGTTGTTAATCTGGGACTGGAGTAGGGGGGTAGGAAAGCGGCTTGTCTCTACCTCCTGGCCTCCAAAGATGTGCACCCATCCTGAAGAACTGATATAGGATAATGAGGTAACCCTATGGCTCTCAACTAATGTAGTTAGACCTTAGAGGTGAAGTTTTTTACCTTTTCATACTTAGCTGCGTAACATTCCCTGTCATGATATAATCTTCCCTGCATATTCTGTACTCTGCATAAAGCTATAGTACAGTCAAGATCTTTCTTTGATTAAGAGCCACGTGTCAATCCATTCCTCACCCACAAGTCTAGCCACTCTTTCATTGCTAGCACTCTGTAAATGTTCAGGGATTCATCAGATTTTGAACCGCTGGTGAAGACAACCCTTTTTAAGTTCGGTAGTGGCAGACCACAGTAAGGGGAGAGGGAAATGTGAGAGCTCTCCAGATGCAGCAAATGCCCCACGTTCTCCCCCTGGACACAAAACCTCCATATCTTATTTGGTTAGGAGTTTCCCCCTCTGTGTATTAGAAGCTGCTTTAGGCTCCTATCAGGGAGAAAAGCAGAATATAAATATGCTAAATAAATGAATAACATTCACAGTCCCTTGCAAAATGCTTTTTCTCACCATACAGACAATTGTAAAGAGGTACTCTTCTTGACAACTTGCTTGTATACCTGGGAGGTCATGTGATGAGTTGTGATATCATCTGAATATTCCTGATGTCATTACATGTTGATTAATGCTTTCCACTCATTACAGGTAAACTTCATTGCGACTGGACAGTAGCATGTACAATCTAACAAATAAATATGCCAAGGATTTTGTGGGAATGACCGTTACGGCTATGTTGGTAGGGTGGAGGGATTAATGCTATTATTGTGCACTGCTGGGAAACACAGAATCCAACTGTATTCTTCAGTGCAAGCCCTGGCACTGCTGTGATCATTGTAGCTGGATCATAGGATTGCAGTGCTATAAGAAAGTTGTCAACTCAAAGCCAGGATTTTTGGTAAAAAAACCTCTGAACTCTGGTTCAGAGTTGTAAGCATTGTTGGAATTCTGGCCTATCTCAAATACATTGTGGCTGGGCTGATTAGTAACACCTGCAGAGCAGTCTCTTGACCTTAGGAAGCTGTCCTCAGAGAAGCTCTATCTGCACTCCCTAGATTTTCACACAGTTGAAACACTAATTAACAGCTCGGTTCTAATTGGCTCTTGAGGTGCCGGGTGATACTCTGAGTTCTAGAAAAGATGGTTTCTCAGCTCACCCAGCTCCCTTCTTTATTCCTTTCTCCTCAGTCCCTATGCTAAGTGTGGGAGGGGGCATGCATTCTAATGGATGGGTACGACAAGCAACGAATGGATGCCAAGCAGAGATGCTTAGGTAGCAAGCTCTCTAGTTTTAGTTAGGCAGAATTTTATGTAGCAATTTTGTTTTATGCCTGTTGCCTGTATAAGAGTGCTTTATGCTTCCGCAAACACTCCTTAAAGCTAATAAATATAATTTTAATTAAACTGAGTCTGGAATTCATGACTTGGGTGTGGGTACACCCTGAACAAACCTAGAGATTGGAAAGCCAAGACCTTTGAGGAGGTAGAGCTCTCAGTCTTACAAACAAAAAGGAAGCGTCCCACCTGTGTGATTGCTGGAGTGGCTGTGTTCAATGCTCAGAATTAGGAGGACAGGGGTGCCTATCCCTTCAAGTGCCCATTCTGATTCCCCCCTGCCCAGGAGATCAACATAGAACATTAGAAATAAAATTCTGCTATGCTAGCTCATTACAGCCATTTAAATTTGACAGAACTATACCTGTATCTGTTGAACTTTTCTCCTATAAAATGATTGCAGGGTATGAAAAATGAACCCCTTTCACCCCCCAAAATTAATTTCACTGACTACATTAACAAGCAGGTCTGCACACTTTCTGTCTTTCAAGGCTTCTATGCCCGACTGCATTTATGTTCTCATTTAGCATCTCAAAATGGGCACTTTCTTTCAAGAAGGATTACTGCATGAATCACCTGCTTAGTTAATCTGACTTATTAGCATACTGTCACCCATTAACTGCATTATAACAACTTTAGTTTTCACTACTCTCCCCACCCCACCCCATCCCCTCACTTCAAAACAAACCTCTTCAGAACTGCAAGGACGTGCTGCTTTCTGCCTTCAGCAATCTTTAATATTTACCAACCCAGCACAGTATCAGTGGGTACCCTTGATAACAATGATATTAATAATTACATCTTGCAAACACCTCTCCCTTCCCTCTCAGTTCATGATCTTTTCTGATGATTTAGTAGAAAGCATTCAAAACCTCTTTAGAATCCAAGCAACTCACAGACATCTTTTCAGACTCCAAATAAAGACACGGGGAAGAAGCATTACAAATTTCTTTTTCTTACGTATGGTAATTCATAAAAGGCGGATTGAAGCTAACATCCCTAGCAAGAAAATTAACCATTCAGAACATGATCTTATTGCTCACAAATATTTTAGGTGTATATTGCTATTCACAAGGGCACACACTTTAGAATTCATTTAAGATTTGTGGGTTCTCAGAAGCATGATTCCATTAGGTAAGCATGCATTGCAAACTAGGAATATTCTTTTTCATAGAGGTGATTTTGGAAACGGTGGGTGCATAAAAGATTAGGAGAGATGGGCCAAGCCAATGCCTTCAGATCTATCTGAAACTATCATGGAGAGGACCAGCTTTCCAATATTTTCCACTTTGATGACCTAAAATCAGTATCTAAATCCATATAGTGGCCCTTGGATAAGTCATTTGATTTTCTGAGATGCTGAGAGCCATTTCCAATGTGGCATTTGTACTCTAAGAACACAGAAAGTAGCACAGAAAACAGCCTTGAGTAGTTCCCACTGGTCATGCACACTCTTCATACCCCATTATTCATGCACAGAGTACAACATGGAACCCCCTGGAAAGCTTTGGGTTGGATCCAGACTAAATTTTCCACTAATGGTAGTACCTATTGGTAGTACCTACCTGTTCTTTCCCCATCTCCCGCTGCAGTCCTCTGATCTCCCTGAAATGTGGCATGAGGGGCAAATCAGGGGTCTGAAGCAAGAACAGAAAATTGGTGGACATTACATCTCCCTATCCATCAATGGAAAATTTAGTTTGGATCCAACCCAATGTAAGGAGATGTTGACTCCTTCACCTTAGCTAACACTTCTCCCTATCATAGGAGATGAGGAGTGAGGCCAGTGCCTTCCTATTCAGTTCCTTTTCACTTGTTGCAGAGGAAAAGAGCACCTTGAAGATTATGAGTTTTAGGTAGCCTTGTAAAGTTTGTTAAGGCTTCCCTGAAAAAGTGAGACACTGGTGGCTTATCCCAGTGAGAAATCCTCCAGAATTATGGCATCTAAAGGGCAAATTATCTGACTGAACCTATGAAGATTTCACCTACCAAGGATTCTATAACTATACTTCCACTAGAGTTTATTCTGGAACAACAAGCAAAACCAGGGTCAGTCTATTTCAGAAAAAGTTCAAAATCTAAGTTTGAACACTATCCTTGCACGCACCAGGAGACTTGGAGTATTCTCTGACTTTCAGTATATTCTGGCACTGAATATATTTGAAGGCCCTGTACTTCAGAGTTGATGGATCAGATAGAGAGGAGCAGTTAAGAGATGCCCATTCATAGTATTGCTTCTCAGAATTAATTGGCCATTCACACTTTCAGCTCTTCCTGCTCCCTCCTATGGGGCACAGTAATGAAAGTTTCAGTATCACCCTTCAAATTAGAACCACCAATAAAACTATGGAAACATTTATATTACATTTTGCAGTGAAATTATTTGGAAAACTTACTTGCTAGAAATATACAAAAACAGTATTATAGAATAGAAAAATGTTTAATTTGTCGATGCCAAGAAGATAGCACCTCAATACTTTTTCTCATCACTGTGGCACTTATTTTTAGTCAGGCCACAGGCAACCATAACACTTATCCAAGCAAGCAAAGTGAGCAGATAGCAGGAGAGTACAAAAGAAAGGTAAGCTATGGAGTGGAAATACACATTGTGAATTACCTGGGAATGCTCAAGTGCAGGATTTTATGTGTGGTCCTCAATTCATGTCCAGGCTGTTCTTGCTCAGCACACATGAATGTCTCTTTCATGGGAGCTCCCTTTGTATAATTAAATCTACAAGTGTGTCCTTCACTGAGAGAACAAGTACTGTAGGCTCCTTTGACTTGCCAATTTGCATTTCTTTAAGGTGTGAGAAAGTGTTAAGATTAGAGATGGGCACGAACAGCAATACGAACTAAAAAAAGCCACGAACAGTCCAAACAGCTGTTTGCAAACAAGCTGTTCCTGAGGCCCCATTCTAAATGAACAGGTGGTCGTTGCAAGCCTCGTTCATTGCTGTTCATTGCTGTTCATCAAGCCAGACAATCTGGTACCTGCAATCAATTCCCTAGGCAACCTGAGGCAGGGACTGCCTGAACTCTGTCTGAACTCCTGCTGTTGCCCTGGAAACCCCAGTCTAAGCCCAATTTAGCTTGATAGGCAGGTCTTCCTTTCAGGTGTGGAGCTCCAAATTTGTTACAAGGAAGCAAAGAGCAGGGGGGAAGGGGGCTCCCCCCTTTTGCAGACAATGAGAGAGAGAAAGTTGCTGTTGGCGTTTTGAGAGAGAGACAGGGACAGTGCATTGGAGCTTGAATTTTCTTTGTGTGTGGTGGGATAGGGATCTACCTCTTCATGTTCCAGACTCTGGGCCAAGCTTCAGGTTCCGGGGCTGCTGCCAGGCTCTGGGTCCAAGCTATTATTTATTATTGGTACATTTCCTGCTGTCTGCTCAGGTAGGGTTTCTGGGAGTGGTGCGGTAGGGATCTTGATGACTGGAGGAGAACCTGCTGGCCCCCACAAACAATGAACATGTTTGTGAACAGGTCATGTTCGTCAATGTTCGTCGTTCGTGGATGGCAACAAACAACGAACACCATGTTCGGGTTTTTTTTCTGTTCGTGCCCGTGTCTAATTAAGATCTGCATTTCAATGAATGGATGTGGAGGTGGGGGAAACTGAGATACTTTTAGCAGATGAGGAAGAACTGATATTGAACAAATGAATGTATTCACATGGAGAAAATTAAAATGTGACTGTGTGAGTGAGTGCATGGAAAGTTGGAGGGGGGACACATGAAATGAGGTTCACCTAGGTACTTAGTAATATGTATTTCCACCCATGGATGGAGGATGCTCAGGAAAGTTGCATGCAATGGCAAACCACCTGTTCGTTTCTTGCCTTGAAACCCTGAACAGGGGTCACCATAAATCAGATATGATGTGATGGTACTTTCCATCACCAAGAAAGGAGAAAGGAGAGAACAAAGCAAGAAAAACAACTTGAACAAGGAAAGGAAGATAAAAGAAACATACACAGTTCATAAGTTTGCATAGTGTGTGTTTCCCAACACCATAGATGTCCATGTCTGTGTTCAGTGTTGGGAAACTTGGATTACAAAATTGGCAGCCCAAAGATCGAAAGATGAAATCTCAGTTCCAACAGGATAATTTGTTAGCAAAACCAAATGATCTTTTTGGAAATCAAGGAGAGAAATTAAATTAAATTATTTTTTTTTCAACAAATGAAATTAAAATTAAAACCTTAGTCAATTAGTTCCCCAACATAGTTCACCAAATTTTCACAGATTAAATATATCAGCTCTGAGGGTTTTTTAAAATTTACCATTGAAATTGAACCCAGAGAAATAGATTACTGTAAATATCATTATGATAACGTACCTATTGTTTGCAAGTACTAACCATCAAGCATTTTATGGCAAGAGCAAAGTATTTTTTAAAAATTAATGAGTTGCATCCAATGATTCCTTTCTGCAAAATCTGCTTCTGATGAAGAACAACTTCTTCTGATGGAGAAAGACTGTTAAGGGGGAATATTTCTTGATCAGAGGAAGACTTAGTGGAAGGAAATAAATGGTTCTAACTTAGTAGAAAAGAATAATTGATCCAATTCAATGTTTCTTTGGGAGTATCTGTACTTCAACCAATTTCCAGAATTTCATCAATTTTTACATTAATAGGAGCAGAAGTTCCAGCATGGAACAATAACTTGAAGGAGGTTAGTGGCTCATGTGCTAGTCACTCTTACTCTTCACTTCACACATTCCTTCGCAGCCCTTTCTCTTGGGAGCTTGCACCCAAGGCACAATCTCTTGAATGCTAAGTTTGTGCCATTCCACCAAGTTATGGCTTTGCATAGGTTCCCTTCAGTATTTAACTAGAAGGCTAGAAATGCTGCATGTGATGCATTGGCTGGGGAGGATAATGTTATGGTCCTGACCATGAGACTAGAAGGCCACAGAACAACCCTAGTGCTGTCCATTTCTATGGTGGTACATGGGCTAAATTAATGTGGTGTCTTTATTGTGCCACTATGCATTGGCGCCAGAATATCTTCTACTTATTCCAGCATATTTGGGGAGTTATGTGGATGAAGGTACAGAAACATAGGTACCCCAGGGGTCACCTAGTCCAACCTCCTGTACAATGCAGGGAATTCACAGCTGCTTCCCCACCCACCCCCACACACACACTCCCCCAGTGACCCCTTCTCTATATCCAGAGGAAGACAAAAAACCTCCAGGACATTTGGGCCAATCTGTCATGAAGGAAAATTCCTTACTGATCCCAACATGGCAACTGGCATTATCCTGGGCATATAAGAGCTGAGCACTAGCTGATCCCTGCCCTCACTCTCACTTTTCATAGTGAGTCTCAAAATCAGCATTGCTGTCAGATAGCCATGTAGCCTCTCCTTAAAAACCTCCCCAAAAGGATAATCCACTACCTCCTGAGGAAGCCTTTTCTACTGAGGAACTGCTCTGTCAAAAAGTTCTTCCTAGCTGAAAACTCTTTTAATTTTAACCCATTCGTTCTGGACTGACCTTCTGGGGCAACAGAAAACAGCTCCATCCTCTTTGTGACAGCCCTCCCAATACTTGAAGAGGGCTATTATATCACCTCTCAGTCATCTCCTCTCCAGGCTAAACATACCAAGCTCCTTCAACCTTTCCTCATAAGTCTTGGGCCATTTCCACACAGCTCCCTGCTGCTCGTAACAACCCGGAATATCGCGAAAAAACGTGGAAGATCGTGTTTTCTCACGCGAGATTTGCGCAACGTCACGTGACGTCGCGCAAATCTTGTGCGAGAAAACGTGATCAACCACGTTTTTTCCGCGATATTCTGGGTTGTTACGAGCAGCAGGGAGCCGTGTGGAAACGGCCTTGGTCTCTAGACCCTTCACTATCTTTATTGCCCTCCTCTGGACATGCTCCAGCTTGTAAACATCCTTCTTAAACTGTGGTGCCCAGAACTGAATACAGTATTCCAAGTGAAGTTTAACCAAAGTGTAAAGTGATACCATCATTTCACATGATCTGGACACTAACGTGCCTCCTAAGTGCTGTGGAGGCTGGCTTTAGGATTTCACTTTTAAGGCTACAATGAGTGTTTTGAATTGGGCCTGGAAATGACCTCAGACTCAAAGCCAACAAAAATGTTACATGATAGGTATTAGGTGATCAGAAAAATAGCTCCAAGTTTATGCTCTAGCTGCCTTATTCTACAACATCTATAATTTCTTAACAGTTTCACAGGCAGCCCCCACCCCAAACAGAGTCCTGTCTCAGTAATGTAATCTGGATGTGACTAAAGCATGTGTGACAGTGGATTGAAAATATAAGACTAGTCCAACCAGTTTCTAGACATTTTGACAGCATATCCAAAGGGCATTTCTCGTGTAATAAAGCAAGTGCAACTAATGGACATTCTTTATCCTTTCCCCAAGAATTTAGAATGGATATTATAAATGAATCTGACATATTTTGATGTTACGATAAAAGTCTTTACAAGTAATCTCCTAAATACATATGTAAGATTCTGCATATAATCAGATTTTCAACTGTTCACATTTAATATGTTGAAAATCATGTCACTTATTTAGATTAATGGATATTCATTTAGGAGG
This sequence comes from Eublepharis macularius, assembly GCF_028583425.1. Lineage (NCBI taxonomy): Eukaryota > Metazoa > Chordata > Lepidosauria > Squamata > Eublepharidae > Eublepharis > Eublepharis macularius. The sequence goes on along the minus strand of NC_072796.1, from coordinate 81,226,020 downwards.
ACAGTTACCCATTTCTGATGTAGCCAAATACAATTAACTCATTGTGTTCCTTTTAAAAAGAGTGGAACTTAGATTTATACACTTTCCTATTCATGAAACTCAGTGTAATAATATTTATAATAATTAAGATATAGCTAGATATATGCAGCTAGACGGGATGAATAAAATACTTAAAAAATTAACTGGGGTTTTATTTAAATCAGATGTTTAAAAATAAGATAGTTAGAATTTCTTTTTTTTAAATAATGTGATTGCAAATGGAAATCTGAGTTTAATATAATCAACATGTTAAAGTCTCCATGGTGACTGTCTTTTGCAATTTTGACAAAGTGTGGCAATGACAATCAGAGAAAGGGACAGGCTAAAAGTTTTAATCCCCCTCCCCCAAAGTGATTCTGATCTTCAAATCAATCACATAGGGCTGATGATTAGCTTTTAAAATACCAAAAGGGTTCTTAATCATTTAGCCTTTTAGAAGCATTTAATGCAATGTGAAAGAAAAAATGTGTTTCTTAAAAGACTTGTCTTCTGTCCTTTAAAATGCTAATAACAGTTCAGGGAATGAAGTTTCAGTTAGAGAAAATGAAAAGGTGTCATGCATGGGGTGAGCAATCTGAATTGCAGGAATTTACTTTTTACAGAGTGATGGAGATCCATGAACTAACAGCACAATCCTGAGCTCTGCAGTGCCGCTGGCGCCCATGCATCTGCATACCTGCAGCACTGCTCAGCCACTTTGTAACGATCTTTGCACCCCAGTTACACCCACACCCAGCTGCTGTCATAGGGGGGTTATGACAGAGTATGTCTGGGATACACCATTGTAACTCCTAGTCGGCTTCCAGGGCACTTTCAGCTTTCCCCTCAGGATTATGCTGCCTGTGATATATGGTTTTGCCCTAAATTAAATGAGACTTACTTCCAAATATGTACATATAACTGGAGTGTTAGCCTTTATATAATTCATTTTGATTAGTATTCTTGCATATGTGCTGAGAGAAATTTAGGTCTTGTCTAGGGTTGCCAACTCTAGATTGGGTAATGCCTGGAGATTTGAGTGTGGAATTAGGGGAGGGCAGAGTTTGGGGAGGGAAAGGGCCTTACAAGAGTATAGTGCCATAGAGTCCACCCTCCAAAGCAGCCATTTCCTCCAAGAGAACATCACTGTAGTATGGAAATCAGTTGGAATTCTGGGAGATCTCCAGACTCTACCTGAAAGTTGGCTATCCTAGTCTTGACTCCAAGTAGACATAATACTTTAGTGCAAAAATCATGTGCAGTGCAGGACTGAAAGATCTGGACTATATTTCTAAATTGTTTCTTACAAACTAATATGTGATAAATATTGCGGCGAGCTCTTCATATAGAGACCAGTTCAGGGAATATATGAATTGCAAAATATAAAATTTGCTTTAGATCAGTCTCTTTTTTTGTCTTGGTGATTTAAATCACAATCCATTCTCCTAAATATGATCCTTGCATTCCCCTGATCACAAGAAGCTTTCCACCCTGGACTTTGCAGAAGCCATCACCACTCACTCCTCCCATGTTGTGGCTTGCTGTGGTGCCATACATGACAGACAGAGCCAAATCCATCCCCTTCTCCAATTAACCTACCCAGGGCAGGAAATTACCAGCTGAATTACCTGTCCCAAAAGAATTGAGGAACAGGAGGACAAAAAAATCACTTCTACATAGTGATGCTCTAGGGATTTCCCATGGTCTGTATGGTAGACCACAGAGATTAGAGGAAGCAGCCTAGAGTATCAGCTGCAAGTGACATCACACCCTTCGCAGGCATTGCCCCCCGCCAAGATAGTGATGGGAACCCAATTTAGAACTCATAAGGCTCGTATGCTCTTCCTCCTCACTCCCGTGCAGCTTGGAAAATTAAAACTTCTTAATTCTCAAGAAACCAAAGTTGTTTTCTTTTTTTCCTTTTTTCCTAGAGTTTATTTATGCCACCTATTCAAAGAGGGTCCCCAATGCAATAAAATATTTTAAAAAGTAGATCAAAATTTTAAAGAATTTAAATTAAAAACATTTAACATAGTATAAAACTGATTCAATAAAAACATGCTCACAAACAACATAAAGATCAGGGAGAATGGCCAAAAACAGTTGTTGGGGGCATGCCAAATGAAACAAAAAAATCTTTACCTGCTGGCAGAAAACAGCAATAGAAGGAGATGAATCTCCCTGGGAAGGGAGTTCCAAAGTTTTGTCAGAACTGAGAAGGGCCTGTCTTGGGTGGCCACCCATCTAGCCTCAGATGGTGGAAGCACCTGAAGCAAGACCTCCAAAGATGACTTGAACTAATGGATAGGTTCTAGCATTCAGCCTAAATTAAAAATCCACACAGATTTCACAAGAAAGATCCAGAAATCGAGGGATATATTGTAACCTCTTCAGCATATAGGTCTTTTGTAATCCTGTGAAGATGTTATTCTTCCATGCTATGAAAAAATGCAACTTGCTGTTTATTTTTCTAGTCATAAAAGAAAACATTTTTTAAAAAACTTGGCAGAGTTCAAGATATTTTAATGCCATTTTCATAGAAGTAGAATGTGGAGTCATCCAACAAAACTGATTGAGAGAAGAAAGTACTGTTTTACATAATGTGTAATTTATAGCCCACGGGTTTGGGATGGAAAGTGCCATGAAGTCATAGCTGACTTATGGAGACCCTGTAAGGTTTTCAAGGCAAGAGACTAACAGAGGTGGTTTGCCAGTGTCTGCTTCTGCCGCCCACTAGTTTAGAGGGCTAAAAAAGAGGATTAGACATATTCAGGGCTCCGTTCGGGGGGGGAACACTCCAGAACACCGTTCCGGTAGTTCTGAAAAGAAATCACATGGGTGGTGGCCCTGCCCACATGATTCCTTTTACTCCTTGCAGCAGCAGCAGCATTAGCAGCAGAGGGAGCACTCACCTGGATTACCTCCTGGTGAGTTGGGGGGGCAGCAGGGTGAGGCAGAGGGGAACGGAGGCAGCAACCTCTGGAGCAGGACCCACGGCCAGCTGGGCCACCGCAGCCTCCGCTGCCCATCCGCCCGGCCTGCAGGCCGGTTGAGGCGGCGCACAGCCAGCGGCGCCCTCCATAGAAGGCCTCGTGGCCAGCCAGTGCTGCCGTGGCCTGTGCTGCCCATCCTCCCGGCCTGCAGGCTGGTCAAGGCGGTGCATGGCCAGCAGCGGCCTCCAGAGCAGGCCTCACGGTGCATGGCCAGCACCATGGCTTGCGCTGCCTGTCCTCCTGGCCTGCAGGCCAGTCGAGGTGGTGCGGGCCCAGCAGCGGCCTCCAGAGCCAGCCCCGCAGCCAGCTGGTACTACAAGCGGTAAGTAAGAATATCTCCGGGGGGAGGCAGGGTATTCTGCTGGCTTTCACTCACTGTTCTGATTACTGTATGTTACTGTGTGGACTGGATTTTTTTATTTTCTGTCTTTATTTGCTGTCTTTCTGATGCTTTGCCTGGAAAAGCATAGAAACAAACTTGAATGTTACTGTATGTTACTGTATGTCCCCCCCCCCCCCAATGTGGACTGGAATTTTTTTTTAAAAAATCTGTGCTTTGCTGGCTTTCTGATGCTCTGCCTGGAAAAGCATAGAAACAAGATCGAGACTCTTGTTGAAATGTGTGGGAAGAGAGGCACTACTCCAGGTCCTTACTATACAGAAGCACTTGAGGCAACAGAAAAGCTGCAATTTAAGGATGTCCAGTTGCATAGAAGAAATAGAATTGATGGCCCACCGATCTCCCCAGTTGCATTCTATGAGCAACTTAAAAAATCTCTTCAAAAAAGACTGCTTTCGAAAGAAGACAGAATTGTCAAGGTGTGGAAGAGTTCTGGATTCTAAGAATTGGCCACTAAACTCCAGTGACGGTATTCTCTATGGGAAAGCAGAAATAAGCACATTGGCAAGAAGGTTTAAGCTCAGTGAGAGAGAAGCTATTTGGGCCTTCAGAGAGCATGTGAAATATAGAAAAGAAATGCCCAAGGAACTGTCTTGGATCTGCCGAATTCTCAGCACAGTTGCTATTTCCTCCAGTGAGTGTGAAAGGGGATTTTCCCAGATGAACTTTATTGGCGCTCCAGAAAGGTCCTCCTTGAAAGTCAAAACAATAACATCTTTATTGTTTATAAGAATTGTTGGACCTCCTCTAACAGTCTTTACAATTGTAAATCACAAGTACATTGTAAATTGTTAGCAACGAGCTGGTGGGGGCACAGGAATTTTGCAGGGGGGAGAGTACTAACAATTAGAAAAGTCTACCATAGTACAAAACTGGTGATGACAACCTTATCCAGGATAGAAAGTGGATGAGCCAATAAAATTTGCACAGGCAAAATAAACGTTACATTTGTCAAAAGTAAATCTCCAAATTTAACAGAGAAAATCAGTGGTTATCTTAATTAAGCCCCTAAAAGCTTGTACTTCCTAAAGTGGTGGTGGTTGGAATTAGGGCTAGGGGAAGAACCAGGGGCAGACTGGGAAGCAAAAATGGTCCTGCCCCCAGCCTGCCCCTTGTCTACCCCAACAGTGGAGGTAAAGGAGCCAAAGCCAGCTTGCTTACACATAACTGTGTAATAATTATGCTTGACCACTGAAGAAGGCCACATGGCCAAAACATGTTTGGTCAGAGTCACATAAAGTTCTGGTTTGAATTTTTTATAAGATTTTAATCTGTATTGAGGCTATATTTGGGGCTATAATAGTTTTTATATAATCTTGTATATTGTATATATTAGATATTACTAGAGCCAGTCTGGTGTAGTGTTTAAGAGCAGCGGGACTCTAATCTGGAGAACCGGGTTTGATTCCCCACTCCTCCACTTGAAGCCAGCTTGGGCCAGTCACAGCACTCTGGAGTTCTCTCAGCCCCACCCACCTCATAGAGTGATTGTTGTGGGGATAATAATAGCTACTTTGTAAACTGCTCTGAGTGGGCCTTAAGTTGCCCTGAAGGGCAGTATATAAATCAAATGTTGTTGTTAATATTATTGTATATTGATTATTATATATTGATATTTATGTTCTGCATTTAGTAATTTTAATATTTGGCCCTGTGATTGGGATTGGTTCTTAATTCATGATCTTGGGCATAACATACCTAACAGGTTGCTGTTGTAAGGATATCGGTGAGCCTTCCTGCCAGTCTCCTGTGGGGGGGGGGGTGTAACCCCCACCCAAGTTTTCCATCAGTAGGTCCACTATTGTTCCTCGCCTCCCATTCTACAGAAATGTTCTATTGGGTCTGGGTAAATTGGGGCCACCATCCAGAGTTATTTATATGACTGAATTGTATATCTATTATGATTTTAATGTTAATTTTAATGTTGATGTTATCTACTCTGAGCCCCTGTGCTAGGAGAGCAGACTACAAGTTAAATCAATCAAATCCATCAATAAAATGGAGAAAGGGCGAACAATGTTTGAAGGCGCTTTGGGTCCCTTTTAGGGAAAAAGTGGGGTATAAAAATTAGGGAAACAAGCAGGCTCATTTCCACAGCCCTGTTTTTCTTCATTTTTTCTACCTGATCGTCAGTTCCCTACAACATTCCTTGCATTGCTCCTGTGGTTTGTCAGGGCTGATTTTGGCCTTGCACAAAGCATGGGAACTTTCCCGCCCAGCACAATGATGTTACTTCTGAAAGTGACATAATCGCGCCAGCTCTGGAAGACCCTCATGCCGGTGAGTACTGGGTACCCCTCCCATTGGGAGGGCATGGGGACCTGGCAACCTTATTTGGAGGTAGAATTTTGAAAAAAAAAGATCTATAGTGAAAATATATTATCTATGAAAGTGAAAGGGGAACTTGCTTCAAAAGTCTCTCAAAGCATCTTTTTTCCCTAGGCCATGGCATACCCCCTTCAGTCATAATTAATATCACAAAGTTTACTTCCTATTTTTTCTTTCCTACAGCAGGGAGAATTGCTTAAAATATTCTTGCAACCAATTCATTGTCTTTATTAAGCAATTGTTTTATCTAACATATTCTATTTTATGAACTTGGCCTGCCTGTCCACTCCTTTCTGATCAAATAGCATTGGGATAGAGCCTCTTTTTGTGATCTGTGTATTTCTCTCTGTATAATTTGTGAGAAAGATATGTATTTGTGCACAAACTTTTGTCATAAACAGATTTTTCTGTGTTTTAAAACTTTCTGGTAAAGAGAAGAGTTACAATATTTGCAATCTCATTAATGCTCCAAAAACTTTGAAATTGTTGATTAACTGCAAGCTTAAGCAGGTTTACTTGGAATTTTATTGGTCTACTCAATGGGGCTGACTTCCAGGAAAACATTTTTAGGATTGCACTGTATGGCTGCCATCTTAACTTCTAGGCCATATATGAGCAATGTAGACACTCTACAGAACGTCATTTTGTGATTCCTTCCTCATGTTTTTTAAAGACTTGGTTCTGAACTGTACTACATGCATTCTTTCCAGTGCGTATCTAGTATTATTAATCTCAACAGGTAGCCAAATGTTTATTAAATATTTAAATACTATTGAGCTTAGTGTTCAATACTGAGCCCAAAATGCCGAGGAAGAGAATGGGAGTTAAAAGAAACCATGCTAGTTATGTGAAATCCTGTTAATTCTTAAAAGATCTTTTTTTGCCTTTCCTCCTAAATAGATAGCACACTCAGGGCTGTATTATTCATAAGGCTGACTAGCGGAAGCCTAGGGGCCCCACAGGGACTAGGGGCCTGTCAATTCTTTTGCTGAGGCACACCCCCACATAAATTACAACTGATTCTCTTATATAACCTCTATTAATAAGATAATTAACTGCTTCCTTATTGAAGTGAAACAACTTGTCTTTTATATTAAAACAATTATCCATAAATTATATATTTTAATAAGTTATAAAAATTTTATTCACTTCAAAATATTACAGTATTGAACAATTATACCCCCAAAATGTGCTTTCCTGAAGAGTTCTGCTGGCACAGTAATTTTTTTTAAAATTGTGAACGGAATGCTTCAGGAGACCCTCAAAGTTATTATGTACTGTGGCCTAGTACCTGTACCAGTGTCAGGCTGTAGTGGAGTGAAAGATTGACACACCAGAGGGGGCCAGAAGTACCTGAAAGCCTAGGGGGCCCGGCCATGGGTTAATAGGGCCCTGGGCACACTGGGTAAGAAGTAATTCCAGCTAAGGGATCTAGTGCTGGCCTTGAGTGGCCCCTCCTGCGTCTGTAATAGCTTCAGCAAGAGACTTCACCAGTCGAAATTCTGTCTTGACGTGTTGCTGTCAAAATCACAACAAAGCAAAGAAGCGGCAGTTCAGCTAAAAAGAAAAAGAAAAAAGAAACTGCGTCTGCTCCCCTCGCAGCGAAAAAGCCTGCAGGAACTAGAACAGTCCGGCCCAGGCTGCGGGTGGGGCGCTGAAGGTTGCCAGGCCGATGAGAGGCTTGTGAAAGCTCAGGGCTGCAGCAGGAAGACAACCGGCAGAGGAAGGGCGGGCTCTCTTTTGCCCGCCTCTCAAGTGACTCCAGGCGGGCAAGTTTCAGTTCAGTCGTTCCATCTTGACCGGCGGCGGCGCCTCGTGCTATGGCCCAGCCTGGAGTCTCGGAGCCACAGAAAGCGCTGCTGGCCAAGATAGTGATGGCCGGGGAGCCCGACGTGGGGAAAACCGCTATCCTGCGGCGGTACACACAGACCTCCCCGACTTCGCAGTCGCCGCCTGCTTCCTTTATCACCACCGTCGGTAAGAAAGAGGCGCCGCGCGCGCAACCGCTCCCATCTCCCCTCCTGTCTCCTCCTCACTGCCAGGTTATGCCTCCCTAACCCACTCCATGCACACTCTGGTCTTGTCGCTGCTGCCCACCTGCTTTGATTTAACGTTAGTTATGCCTGTGCCAGCAGTCTTGCAAATGATATGACACTACTTACTGAGATCTCTCAGTTTCATATTTTATATATTTATAGTCCACCTTTCTCACAGATCCAAGATGGATTACACTGAAATACAATATAATCAACCGCTAAGGTATTCACTGAACAAAGAACAAAAATGAGGACATTCAGTGAACAGATACAATAAGGATTCCTCTAAGTTATACAGATTTCAGGAGAGAACTGATAGTTTTGCCTGAAGATCTCTGTGAAGCTTGAAAGCTTGACACATTAGCAGCAGCTGCTAGCAATTAAAGTTAATGTGTAAAAGAGAGCCACTGGGGTGTGATCAGTCTCCAACTGGAAAATAGCAAATGTAGACCCAATTTTAAAAAAGGGTCCATAGGGATCCAGGAAATTACAGGCCACTTAGCCCAACATCTTATCTGGGTAAATGAGTGTAAAGTTATTAGAGAACTATGCATCACACTGAGGAACAAAATCTGCTGAGAGAAAATCAGCATGGCTTCTGTAAAGGGAAGTCCTCCCTCAACAACCTCTTTGAGTTCTTTGACCAGATTAACAAACATGTAGATAATGGCAACCTGGTAGATATACTTGGACTGCCAAAGGGCTTTTGACAAGGTATATCACTAAAAGACTCCTAGGTAAGCCTAGCAGTCATGGGATAAGAGGATGGATCTGTTTATGGATTAAAAATTGGTTAAATGACTGGAAGAAAAGAGCAGGAATAAGTGGACAGTTCTCACAATGGAGGGAAGTAAGCAATGGGGTCCTATAATGACTGATATTGGGGGTGGTGATATTCAATTTGTTCATTAATGATCTGATACTGAGTGTGAGCAGTGTAATGGCCAAGTTTGCAGATGACACAAAATTATTAAGGCTAGTGAAAACCAGACCCAGCTGTGAAGAGTTCCAAGAGTATCTCCACAAACTGGGTAAGTGGGCAACAATGAGGTAACTGTGTCCTGATTTAAAATATATGCCAATGGGGTCTGAACTGGCTGTGAGATTGAAATAAATCTTGGAGTTGTAGTGGAAAGCTCATGAAAGTGTCAATGTCCAGTATCACCTTTAAGACTAACCAACTTTATTGTAGCATAAGCTTTCAAGAGCCACAGCTCTCTTTGTCAGATGCATGTGATGTAGAGAGCTGTGGCTCTCAATAGCTTATACTACAATAAAGTTGGTTAGTCTTAAAGGTGCTACTGGGCTCATTGTTATTTTGCTACTGTACACTAAGATGGCTAACTCCTCTGGATCAATGTCCAGTATGCAGCAGCAGAGAAAAAGGTAAACTCTATTCTAGGAATGATTAGGAAAGGGATTGAAAATAAACCAGCCAGTACTGTAATGCCCTGGCATAAAGCTATAGTGTGGCCTAATTTGGAATATTGTGTGCAGTTCTGGTCACTGTACCTCAAAATGATGTGCAAAGGAAGGCAACCAAGACATATAGGCAGTTGGAGCACCTTTCTTTTGCGGAAAGGCTAGCGAGTCTGGGACTTGTTAGTCTAGAAAAAAGGATGGCTAAGGGGATACAGGAAAGATGTTTATAAAAATATGCATGAGGTAGAGAAAGTGGAAAGTGGGTCCTTTTTCTCCCTCTTCTATAATACTAGAACTCAGGAGCACCCAATGAAATTGTTGGGAAATAGGTTCAGGACAGACAAAAGGAAATACTGCTTTGCTCAATCAGTAATTAAACTGTGGAATGCACTGCAAGTGGACGTAGTGGCCATGAGCATAGATTGGAGCATGGATTGATAATACATTGTGTATACATTTCACATATGAAACAGCTATACATATTTAGTTCCCTGTGTATGTGATTGCAAATGTCTATAACATGTACAATGATACATATTATGAAATACGTGTATGTGGCTGCTTTCAGTACCCTTCATAAGTAATATGTGAAACAGCTCTGTGCTAAGGTATGTTTGCATGAGAATTTTCTTTTGATCTGTATGTAAGCACACAAACACAGAAGTGTGGAAAGCTGTCTTTGCAAAATAAAAGTACATTGTGGTACAGAAATATTTGAGATCACTCCTTTGTGTACTCTGTTATCCCATATATGGCCTGAGGTACTCTATGAACGGATGAAGGACCGTCATGGTACTCTTTAATCTATGGCGATCAAGTGTACTGGATGAATACTGTATACCCGCACACACAAATGGTATACGTAAGCCTTTTGAAATCCTAGTTAGTTCTTTCAACACTTACGTTCTGAATATGTTCATCTAATTTCCCAGAAAGATCAAGATCACATGGAGACATCTGAATGAATGCATAAAGTATTTTCAATTAATTTGAAGAGTGGTGATGGTGATTAGTATGTACAAAAAAATTGTGTGTACATTCAGATTTTCATTTTTTTAAAGTACCAATTGTATTACTGTATGACCACTGGGAAATTTGCAGGATACAGTCTGCCTCTCCCTTCCTTCCCCCTCCTGCTTTTCAGTTTGGCAACAAAACCTCTGACATTAGGGAAGAAATTTCTTATATCAGGGCTTTTTTTCAGCAGGAACGCAGTGGAATGGAGTTCCGGAACCTCTTGAAAATGGTCACATGGCTGGTGGCCCCACCCCCTGATCTCCAGACAGAGGGGAGTTGAGATTGAGTGGTGCAGAGGGCAATCTAAACTCCCCTCTGTCTGGAGATCAGGGTGCGGGGCCACCAGCCATGTGACCATTTTCTCCAAGGGCAACCCACTGAGTTCTTCCACCTCTTTTCCCAGAAAAAAAGCCCTGTCTTATATACTAATAGCCAAGTGGCCATGATCTGAGGATACTTAGATATGGAGACTGGAGCTGTGGACAAGATAGATTTTCCTACACACCTGAAAAATGCCCCATGTTTGCAAAAAAGAAAAAAAATCTGAAATCTAAACAAAAATATGTTTTAAAAAACTCAAAATGATAAAAGGCGTTTGTTATGAGCCTCGGCCTAGTGAGGCCTAGTGGCTCTGGGGAAGCCTGCACTCAAGTTACTGCAAGGCCTACATTTCCCAGGTTCCCTTTGGCCCCTGTGATTGGGTAAGAGGGGATTCTGAGGGGAAAATTGCACCAATAGGAAAGGAGGGAGATGGTGCCTGAGAGAAGAGATAAAAGGCCTCATCACAGGGGGAGGGTGTTCACTTCTAGGGAGCACAGCTGAGGAGAGGCTGCGGAGTGTTCCCTCATCCAGAAGGGGTGAGACAGTTGGAAGCCAGTAACCAGAGAACAGTTAAGAGCAGTTTAGTTAGACACGTTAGGGTATTTTATTTTTGTTTGTTCACCAACCTTTACTATTTTCTTTAATCTACCAAGTTTAAGAACCGTTATTAATAAACCTTTTAAATAAAGTTCTTTATTATTCTGCCTGGGTCCTCATGCCTCATTTGGTCATGTACTAAATCAAACCTACTGGGAAAGAATCAACAAAAGGTGTTAGTGGAGTGCTCTGGGCCCTTCTTTAGAAACCTGTACCAGAGTGGTGGTGGCCTACAGACAGCTACCCTGGGCACCAGCAGCTGTGACAGCGTTCCTGTAGCTTTACCCAGATGCCCTCATTTGCTGTTGCTAGGCAGCCACAACAGTTTAGCCAATATTCCAGGCTTGGTTCTGTCAGTAAAAGGCAAGGGAAGGGTCCTTTCCAGGGTTGTTTCTCCTTTGAGAGAGAATTCATTGGGGCCAAGCCAGAAACAACTATCAGATAATTTGATACAACAATACTTGGCATTGCCAAGACCACGGCAATACAGCCCGGAAAACCCACAACAACCATCGTTCTCCGGCCGTGAAAGCCTTTGACAATACATCAATACTTACATGACTCACCCAGGCCTGGCTGCATACAGCAGCCCTCCCCACAATCAAGTGTAGTGTAGTGGTGAAGGTAGAGAAAAGGTGAAGAGAAAGAGACGAGTAGAATGGATGAGTATGAGCAAAGTTAGACTGGCTATAGTTAGGTATGAAGTATTTACTTTTCCATGTACAATGTACATTTTAATTATAATAATGATGATTGTAAGTCACAATTTATCATAGACTGAGCATACTGAGAACCACTTTGGCTCCTTTAAAAAAAAGGTGGCATACAAATGCATAAATAAAATAAATAATTGAAACCAACACCAAAATTATACAGAAAAATCTACTTGTGTGCAGAATATAGTACCGCTTTGGGTATCCTTCAGTCCCATTGATTTCCATTTGATTCATCAAACTGAATAAAAGTGTCAGAATCTTTATGAGAGGTAGATGAGTTAAGGCTAGATAATGTCAATCTCATGTAAATATGCTAATGAAGCTCAGTTCTTTATAGTCAACCCCATCTGGAGGTTTACAGTTTAAAGCAGTTGCCATCAGACCATTGATTACGAGAAGCAAAGTGTCCGCTTCCTCTGGGAGCAAAGAAGGAGGGAGTAGACCCATCCTCTGTGAAAAAGGTAATATAAAAAAAAATTGGCAATTGGTTCTATGATCAGAAAAAGAACAGGGAAGTATGAAAACCACACTGGGCTTTTGTGAAGATACTAAATGTGTATGCACAAAGAAAAACAAAAGAAAAATATGTTATAAGTAACTGGTAAGATACGGAAGCAGATATGCTGGATCAGACCAGTGGTCCATCTGATCCAGCATCCTGTTTCATATAGTGGCCAACCTATTAGCATAGACTCCCTCTGTTACTACCTCTGAATGTGAAAATTATGTTTGGTCATTGTGGCTGATTGCCAATAATATTCTTGGTGAGTTTCTCTCTGAGAGCCACTTTGACCAAGTCTCTGGATAAGTGGTATATAAAATTTCTAAATAAATAATCCACTTTTAGCCAGTTAAATTAGTGGTCATCATTACCTCATCATGTGATACTAAATTACACACGTTAATTATTCTTTTAGAGAGAGAATACTTTCTTTAATCTTTCCTGAACCAGTGGGCCCATCAATTTCATTTGGTGGTGGTTGTGGGTTTTCCGGGCTGTATTGCCGTGGTCTTGGCCAAGACCATGGCAATACATCCCGGAAAACCCACAACAACCATCGTTCTCCGGCCGTGAAAGCCTTCGACAATACAATTTCATTTAGTGTCTGGGAATTCCTGTAGTATGGGAGGAGAAAAAGTTCTCACTGTCCTCTTTTATCTCTTCTTGGGCATCTTTTCTCTAATCCTTACCCTTTTCTCACAGGGAAGGTACTCCATTCCCTCAGTCATTTTGGTTGCTGTTTTGTGTACATATTCCAGCGCAACGTCAGTTTGGAGATACAGTGACCAGAACTCTACATGGTATTTCAAATATGGCTGTGCCATAAATCCATACAAGGGCATTATAACCTTGGCTTTTTGTTTTTAATTTCTTTCCCAATATTCCCTAGCACAGAATTTCTTTCCCACTGCTGCTGCATATTGAGCTTTTTAAAAACGAGTTATCCATCCCAAACTGAAGTTAATGTTCCTGGTTAGTCATACCACCATCAGTTCAACATATATTTAAAGTCAGAAATATTTTTTGCCCCAGTGTGTATCACTCTTCACATTGAACCTCATTTACCCACTTAGCTATTTGGAGGGATCTCAATAGTTTGCTTATTATCCTGAAGAAAATGGATAAGTGACACTTTAAAGATTAGGAAGATTTTATTCCACAATAAGCCTTTGTGAACTAGAGCCTCTTTGCTGGATGCTTGTAACAGGGCCTGCTACATGCGTGACATGAAGTGGTCTCTGGTGTAATAAAATCTTGTTAGTCTTTAACGTTATACGCTGTTTATTTTTGGTGAAACAGACTAACTGTTGCTATCTGTTTCACCATTTTGGTGAAACAGACTAACATTGCTATCTCCTGAATAAAACAAGTTTCTGCCCTATGGACTGAGAATGATTTAATTCTGCACACACATGTGCCAGGCTAAAAATGGATGCAGTTGGTCAATAGACTGCTAGATCTTTGGAGTATGGAAGCGCAGTAAGCTGTCCCTATGGCAGTTAATTGGAGTGAGTGGGAGATACGGGCTTTAGGCGGAGCCTGTAAACAGTAATGCAGACAGTGCTAGGAATGCTGGCCCTCTTAGCTGGAGATACTCTAAATGACCAGCTGGTGGCAGTGTAGATACCGAGAGAGAACTGAAGAACTCTGGGAATTGGGTGGGCTTGGGAGAGTGGTTCACTGCTAGGCAGAACACTGGGACAGCTGCTGAGTGTCTCCATTTCTTGGAGAACCCAAAGCAGAACAGCACTTGCAGGTCAGATTTAGAAAAGACTGTTATTTCCAGAACTGTAAAGTAAAGCTCTTTGTTATAAGCCATGTGTGGATATCCAAAATATGGCAAATTTGGGAAGTTTCCATGCTTCAGGGTGATTTAATAAAAGTTCCAGCTATAAGGAAAAAGTTAAATTAATTCTGTCAGTGGCATGTTTTTGAAAGAGGGCACATTGGCTAGCATTACTGTGGTAAATCTTGACCTGTGTGCATCATGACATGCTTAGAGCCAAGCTACAAGTGACGCCTTACCCAGGTTGGACACTTGTCAGCTTCCCTCAAGTTTTGATGGGAAATGTAGGCGTCCTGGTTTTACAGCTTGGCTCTCCATTACAGCTGCAAGACCAGGATGCCTACATTTCCCATCAAAACATGAGGGAAGCTGACAAGTGTCCAACCTGTGTCAGGCGTCACTTGTAGCTTGGCTCTTAGACAAACAGTTCACCAGCTGCACTTTCAGTCTCAGCTGGACAAGTTCCTGTGATCTGAATGAAAGACTTCCCTGAGAATACTGTAAATTTCTTATTAGCTGTTCAAATAAAATTTGATCATCTTTTCTAAGAATATGAGGTTTGTTATGTACTAAAGTCATTCTTGCTAGCAATGGGTAAATTTTATTCAGGGTATCCAAAACCAGGAAGCCTTTCCATTGCACTCCATATGTGTGTGATGAGGAGGAATATGTAAGCTTGACATTAAAGGCCAAGTTTGTGCCTGTTTCAAATAAAGACGGGCTTGTTTGTAACAAGTGAAAACAGCTGAAATGGACTGGAATAAAACATTTTCCCCATGGGCTACTATTTACTTGCAGGGATTTTTAAAATGGAATCTTAAAAATGACATCTTCCACCTGCAGTCTGAAAGAGTATATTTAGTCCATTCTGCTGTCCCAGCATTCTGCTATATATCATACCAGGCCTTAGAGCAAATTTACACATTACTTTGTATCTGCTTATATGAGCAATGTAGCATGTAAGCAGGTCACAAATCTTAACCACAGCAACTTCCATGATCTCATGAGAAAAATTTGCAGCTCCAGAAAGCATGACAGTTCCTGTGGCTGAAATCCATGAATTCCTGGCTCACTTCATACTCTGTTTGCACAAGTAGACCAAAGGGGTGGGGAGCAGCAAAAAAATAATAATACTCTGCATGCTGTATCACTGACTGCAATGTAAAAAGTGATACTTGCTGCCAGTCACAGGATGAGACTCATGATAGCAGAATGCATTTTTAAAACCCACAACCAAGGACCAATCAGAAGATACCTGTTAAGAAATTTTTGCAAACTGAAATATTTGATGTCATCACCCATGCCACTGTGTGCCTGTACAATGCTGCAGCACCCCAAGTGTCCTACTTGGCACCTCCTGACACTTTTTAATAAAGGCACCCCATCTCCCATCCTCTTCAGTAGTGTTCAGAGATGGTAGTGGAGCAGGGAAATAGATCTCTCTACCCACACAGAGTCCAACAAAGGCTTGAAGACCACAGTCACCTGGAGTATACTAAGTGAGGAGTGATTCCTTCTTCTTTTGGAGCCTGCATTGCTATTGGGAGCAGAAGTAGGTGAAGAATGGGCCTGGAATTGAGTAGGTGTGGTGGCCTAAAGAGCTGGGTGCTGTCCTGCTTTTCTGCCGTTCATTGCTCCATTTTAGGGGGTGTGCATAAAAATTGGTTCAGTCTGATTCATAAAAAATTGGTATCCCTGAAATCTGGGTCAGATTGTCTAATCCATTTTGATAAGATTAGAGAATCTCAAATTTATCTGGCTGTTATTCCCTATTGGGAAAACTATCCATGGGGTTGGGGAGTGGGGATATTTTTCAAGCAAACTTCACCAAACTTTCAGGGAACCTACTCCTTCCTGTCCACTAAAGACCCGTCCTCAAAATTTCAGGAAGATTGGACTCAGTGGTCCAACTCTGTGGTCAAGTTTCCCCCAGCCACCCTTCGTTGCTTCCTATGGGGGAAACATTTCCAAGGCATTCAAGGCAAAGAGAAACCTTAAAGCAAAGGCAACCCCTGGCCAAAAGCCAGTCCCAATACAAATCTCACTCCCAATGGAAGCTGATCCAACAAAGCCAAACTACAGCAAGGGAACCAGTGTCAGACCAGAGAATCCCCAATGTCCAACCAGAGAATCTCAATTTGAAGCAAGGAGGCTGGGCCTCGCCAGAGAAGCCATGGAGCTTAAAAGGTGGCCGGTAGCAGCTTGAAGGCTTCTTTTGAAGCTTGTGGTTGGAGGCAGGATGGGAATCCATGGCCCTCACAGAGAAAAGCAGGCAGCAGAGGTGGAGCAGCAGCAAGAGAGAGGGCAATGGTGTGAAGTGGCTCAGAGTGCCAAGGCAAGCTCCATGGCAGGGAGCGGTGCAAGGCTGGCAGCAGGCAGAGAGGTTAGGAGATGAGCCCACTGGGAGCATGGGGAGCCATGAGGAAACGAGCCAGGGGAGATGGTCATGCCTCTTCCTCATGCCTGGAAAATGCTTGGAGAAGCCAGCCTGCAGCATTTGCTCGATTAAACTGAATAAAATTGTTTTAATGCAACCCATCAGTATCCAGCTTCCAGATCTGATCTGGGATTCTCTCATTTGAACTGGCATAGCTGGATTATGCTGGATCAGCATTAATCTGGGTATATAACCAGTATATGAATGCTGGACTGTACACCCCTACTATATCTCTCCTGTTTGCATAACCTCCCCTCTCTCTTAGCTTATAAAGGAACGTGACCAAGAGTTTCTAGGATTTGTGTGTGTGGATTTGAAATGAAGGGCAAAAACAAGCAACATTTTCAGCGAACAAATGGTTTTACCTGAGCAAGCATTTTACTGTTAAAGCAGATACTAATCAGAATGTTTCATACTCTAAAGTAACCATATTGACAATATCATCCAAAGCTAATTCTTTAAGGTTTTAGATACAGCAGCTTTGTGCATGCTTTGGACTAAGCATAGCCCTTCTTTTTCAGCTAGTCTTGATGTTTAAAAGCTCTATTATGTGTCTGGTTTTAAAATCCTCTTTAGCAAATTGTTTTCTAGCTAAAGCATAGCTAAGGCTGGGTTAACACAGGTGAAAAATCCACAGATTGGTTGTGCTTTGCTGTGTAGCCAGCAAAAAAGCAATCTGCATCATGTGCATTGGTTGTATGTCAGCTACACTGCAATGTACAACCAAGCTGCAGAACTTACATTACAGACCGGCACAACTGTTGATGTGATTTCCATGCTAGCATTGGCATGGTGTCAGGATCAGTATTGGTGCTGAGCTATCCTCTGCCATACTGTTTGTGATTCAAGAGGTATGCAGCAGCACAGTCCTAAGCAGGGTTGCACTCTTCTCTAAGTCCACTGAGTGCAACAGATTTAGAAGGATGTAACTTTACTTCGAATTGCTCTGATAATGTGCCTGCTGACTTGTCATCCTGTTTTCTGTCACAGTGAGATTGGCAACAGCTCTAGTTCTGTTTTCTTTACTGGGAAACCATAACAAAGCTACATGGATGTTGCATTTGCATTCTCCTAGCAGGTGAAAGTTTGTCATAGCTTGTAGTAATAGTCTGCTACTGAAATTTCCCTCACCATGGAAACATTGTGTAGTACGATGGTGGCTGCCAGCTTTGGACAGAAATGGGCAGGCAACAGGAGGGATGGGCAGGCAATTGCATTTGATTTTCCCAGAAAGCAAGTGCTACTTGTCCCATGAGAGCAGCTGAGTGTCGAATTGCATGACTGGGGTTATTTCAGTTTTTGCTTAATCTGTAGATAGAAACTGTTAAAGACTGCACAGGAATTCTTTGTAAACTCAGGAGTTCCTGATTTGTAAACTTTATTTTCCTGTAGGCATTATCCTTGCCGTACAGCTGACAAAAGCCTTTTACACAATTATGAATGTAGCCAAAATGTATAGCGAGTGCTGACCTTCCAAGAACTGTAGATTTGGGATCAGTGTAGAGTTACACCCTTCGAAGCCCGTGGGCTTTAGTTGATTTAAAAGGGTGTAACTCTGTTAAAGCTGCCCTATAAATCTCCATAGAGTGCACAAGTCTTGTTCCTGCCACAATGATCTTTTACCTAGAGAGAGGGGTTATGGGAGTTTTGTCTCTTTTACCAAGGATGCAAGGGATTATACATCAACAAGGTTAATATACTAAAATTTCATTTCTCAGTACTCAGGAATCTTTGCCTCCTGTAGTTGGGAAAACATCAAATGCTGCTCACAACCACAAATTTTAGTTGTGCACTGCTAGTTTGCTAGTGGTATCTGAGAGTGTTGCAGCTGTGGATAGCAGTATTTAGTTGTTCAAGATTTGCTTTTCTTAAAAAATAAAAAATGCATTCACAGTAAATTTTCATTGAAAGCACTTTATTCAGCACTTAAACTCTCAGGGATGGTTGCCCTTCTTCCTCTTCAATTATGCAGTTTTTGTGAATTATAAGCAGCTATAGTTTTCTAATTAAACTTATACGGATCATAAGGCAGACTCATCACATTGAAAATAGCAGACTATAAAGAATAACTGTTTTTGTTTAAACAATGGCACCTCATTGAAAGCCCGGGGGGTGGGGGGAAAGTATATGAGGAAAAACGATTTGCATGTCCAAGAGAACATGGAAATTCCTTGCCAAAGAAGTTCTGAAATACTTCCATGACATACTTCCTCATGGTGAAATTCACAGTAGTGCTGTATACAAAATATGTACCAAGATCTCAAAATGCTTTTTGAGGTGAAACTTAAATTTGGGTAAATAGAAATGGGCCCCAAAGAATACTACTTACATTTTAAATTTTTGTTGTAGGTGCTGTGGTGAAAATAAAACCAACCATAAGCAGAGAAGATGTTGAAAACGTCTCCATCTTTCTGTGTTATGCACTGAATAACTTTGGGAATCTTTTTGTTCATTCTCTTCAATCACAAATATCATACATTTATGCAAGCACATGAGAATTTATCAATACACGTTGAGACCTGTACAAAAACATTCTCTCACTTGCACAGACATCACAAAACTGTACTTCAAAGCAGGTACCAGACCTTCTTTTGCACACATTGATGGAAAAGAAATCTCTGGGAGGCAAACCACCAGCTATTTCTACCTGTCACTGTATTCTACCTTAACCATCATGGTTTCTTCATGTATAAAGAACAAGGTGGAGCAGTAAGTTTTGGTATTGCCTAATGTGAGATTCCCACCAGTCCTCCTTTGCAAAGAAGAGCTAACTTTATTGTGACATTCTTTTCTGCCCCAAGAAGCTGAAGCTAAAAATGAAGCCGTTGTTCCATAGTGTAGCCATTGGAGAGATGAATGGGCCCTAGCATCACGGGAGGAATAGTGGGCAACCCATGGCACAGTATCAAGGGTATCAAGCTCCTGCCCAAGCTGGGTACTCACTGCTTTCTTTACAAAAGAAATGTTAAAAGTATTCTACGAGTCTGAAAATGTTTCTTTCAATTTATTTAGATTGCTGTGTACTTTATTTATAATTATAGAATACACCAAGATGAAAATACAAGCAAATACAATACAAGCAAATAACATTCATCTGGTTAGTAATCAATGATAGTTTACTTATGATGACCATATATTGTGTTATAATACTGTGGCTTAATATTTATCTGCTGTGTAGTTGGGATTTGATGCTACATTTCTCATTTTTTTTCTTCCACCCTTGACCATTTGTGAAATTTGTTTGAAATTTTATATAAAGCTATGAACAAATCATGCATGCCATACTTATTGACTTCTCTTTTTCACTAACATTCATTGACCTTTTAGGTCAATAAATGTAAAGTTGATTTAAGAAGTCAATATGCCTTATTTTAATTTAGATTAAATTTTCACCTGATTCAGCACTCTTTAGTTCTCTTTTTATACATAAAAATGCTCATGTCAGTTCATTATTAAAATTTATGTCAAATGGAAAATGTTTTCCTGTAGGATTGGAAATCCCCAATTGAGTTATTATTTTAAGTATTTCCAGCTTAGTGTTTGAAAGTGACCTTCTTGTACCTGCTACATATCATGCCCCTCTTGGATACTGTTCTGGCTACTCTACAAACCATGTCACATTGTGTAGATTATTCTATATAACAAGAAGGAAAGTTTTCCTAACAGACAGTTATAGAACTTGCTCTTTTGCTCTTTTCTCCCTCCTTTACCCACCTGTTCATTCCCCTCCCCAATGCTTTGTTGGAGGTCTCCCATCCAATTACTAACCAAGGCAGGTCCTGCATAGCTTCTGAGAGCTGAGATTGGGCTCACCTGGACTATCCAAGTCAGGGTGTAATAGATGTATTAGAATTCCTGTTCTAAGAAACTTGCCATTGTCCTGCATACATTGCTTGACAAGATCCAAAGAAAAATACAGATGATAAGAATTTTTGTATACCCTTTTGACAATTATAATATCGTTGATTTGTTTCCATTTTTTAATTTCAATAAAATATTTTTTCTTGTTTCTTTTAGGCATTGATTTCAAAGTAAAAACAATTTCATTAAATGACACAACACTGAGACTTCAAATATGGTGAGCTTTGTAAACAGTTTATAATTATTTAGAACAGTGGTTCTCAACAGTGGGTCCTTGGCACCCAAAAGTGGTCTCAACTCTCTCAGGTGGGTTGTGAGGCCATGAAGGAGGAAGAGGAACAGCTCACTGGCAAACTTGGGCTTTCCTCTACATAATCTACAAATTGGACATGAAATAAGCTTGTTGCTTAGGGTCTTACCACATGAAATAAAATACACTCGAATTACACGGGTAATTCGAGTGTATTGTGTAATTTGAGTGTAATTCAAGTGTATTTTGTCTCGTGTAGTTTGACCCTGAGTAATACTATTTTTTAAACATGAAAAAATGTGAATTTGTTCAGTATGACATAGCGATATACTCCTGTATTTTAGGTTGGGGAGCAGGGAGATAGCGTGGAGTTACATTGGAAGTTTGGCCTGAAAAGTACAATAAGTACAATATGTTTAGAGGTGAGTCCTGAAAGGGATTGTAAAAAGCACCACTGGTTTAGAACAACTAATATGTCAGGAGCAGTTTTTTTTAAAAAACTTGCTTTTACTGTTGTACAATAAACATATTCCATATTTGTTGAACTATAGGCAATTTTCTTGCTTTGCTTAAAGGCACTAGAACAAAATTGGGAAATATTATAATTTCTTGTTTTCAAGAAACTGGATTCACATGGCTAAAGTACTCCATGTATTCCACCTAGAATCCAAGAGAATGACAGATGAGACAGGAGTTTTCAGCTAGAGAAGACACAACTATCTGATATGAGACTGGACAACATTTCAATCCATAACGTTTGTAAACTGTGAGGGTTTCCTGAAGCTCCGCTTGTGTGTGCCTGTGTAACTACTAGCCACAGAGGCTGCCTTGAGCCTATGGAACTGCAGGCAAAGTAAGTGGAATAGCTCTCTCCTACAGTGCTGACTGGTGAAATCCTATGAAAGCTTGTTACTATCATACTCCAGGCATGTTTGTACCAGCATAGCCAGGCACAAACTTTGTCGAGGCCAGACAGACAGACATTAATATATCCTGTCCCCACTAAACCTTCTCTAGAATTGCTCCATAACGGTTCACAACTCCACAAGCTGTTTGAGGTTACCCTAAACCAGGGGTAGATAATCCTTTTGTTGGTGAGAGCTACTTCCCAAGGAGATTACTTTGGGCGGGGGGGGGCAGGTAGTAGTGATGAGTCCCTTTTTGCCACACATTCCTAATAATTACCTCTGAAGAATTAGAAAAGATTTGTAGTTAGGGACTATAACAACTTCTGCAGCTTTGTTGTTTCAAATAAATCTTACCTGGGACCAGGGCTTTTTTTCAGGGGGAACACGGGGGAACGGAGTTCCGGAACCTCTTGAAAATGGTCACATGGCTGGTGGCCCTTCTCCCTGATCTCCAGACAGAGAGGAGTTAGATTGACACGGAGGGCAATCTCAACTCCCCTCTGTCTGGAGATCAGGGGGCGGGGCCACCAGCCATGTGACCATTTTCTCCGAGGGCAACCCACTGAGTTCCACCACTGCTTTTCCCAGAAAAAAAGCCCTGCCTGGGACAAATGCTTTTAAATAATTTTTGCTGGTTTAGAGTGTTTGCTTTCAAAGCTTTGTAGATGTTTTTCTTGTTAAATATGCGATGTTAAGGAGGAAGCTGAGAAATCAGATGCCTACCATGGAGCAATGATGTAAGCTTGTTTCCCACTGCAGCTTTCTTTGCACCTAATCATATTATTTGTTGGTACAGTGGCTTATTAGGTTGGTCTATTAATCATTTACTCAGTCTATCTCATTCTTTCACAAGGCCCACCTGGAAATTAAGAATGGGGACTATTTGCATCTATAGTAACTAATTTTGAATAGGCTTTTCTGAATTAACTTCTTAGCACAGAAGTGCATTTCAAATTAAGTGTTATTAGGCCACTTGGTATGCATAATTAGGTCAACCAGTATGCATAATTTTTACTTTTCTCCTCCTGAAATGTGTCAAGGTTGTTTGTTCACGTTCTTGCAGATAAAGTAGTGCTGAGTAATTCCTTCTAATATTATTTAGGGACACTGCTGGCCAAGAGAGATTCCGTACAATGACTACTAGTTATTTTCGTGGAGCACATGGATTTGTTCTTGTCTATGATATCACAAATACAGAAAGTTTTCAAGGAATCACTAATTGGATGAAAGCTATATATGAGGTAAGCATATCAGATTATTTCTAATGGAAAAGTACTTCAAAATAAGATCTTTTATAGGTATCTCATAAGGCTCACCTGGATAGCCCAGGTGAGCCTGATCTCCTCAGATCTCAGAAACAAAGCAGGGTCAGCCTAGGTTTGTAATTGGATGGGCGATCTCCAGTGAAGACCAGGGCTGCAGACGCAGGCAATGGCAAACCACTTCTGTTAGTCTCTTGCCATGAAACCCCGCCGGCGGTCACCAGAAGTCATCTTTGACTTGAGGGCACTCTCCACCACCACCATGTCACGATAGAAGGAAAAATGGTTATCCTTCGAAAAAAGTGTAGGTATTTTAACTAACTAATGAGAGTGTTTTAGGATTTATTTGCACATGATGTGCCTCCTGAAGTTTACTATCAATAAAATGAAAATCATCTTGTGGCATTCTTACAAAAGCATTTTACATTTTTAGTACCTAGCATAATTGAACTGGGGTATTTGACCTGCGATCTTAGCAGAAAGAGCAGAGTTATGCGAGGTTTTGGTATCAGGTGTTTTTGCTTGCAGTGGGAGGCTTTTTCACCGAACCCCTGTAACATCGTCGTCAATTGCTTCAGCATTCTGAGTATTCATGTTATTGAAGTACTCCTCCTTGTGGCTGAAGACAGCAAAGAATCTTGATTAAGAGCAGGCTGTTAATCTTAAGAGCAGTGAAAATAAGTCTGTATTTCTCTCGTAATGGAAGAAGTTCTGTTCCCTGGTATGAGAGATGAATGCAGGCAAATAATTGCTTCAGGTTACATGATGCAGTGTGAGAATCTGAGTACTGTTTTAACATTTCAGTTGAAGTAATAGGCGTGTGTTTTAAAAAATGCATTGAAAGTTTTCATTAATCAGTATCTTCTATTTATATTTGAAAAAACAGTTCTTAAGCTAATAACATACATAGGGAAATGTTTCTTTAAAAAACTTTTCTGTTCATTTCGAATTATGCATATAAGTAATTAAAAAAAAATCTCTTCTCCAAGTAAAGTGATATGTTATTTACAAACATATAAATAGATAAAATCTATTTTAACAAAATGACAGAGTGCTTGTCTATTTACTGTATTTTAGGGATTTGTTATAATTTTATGAAGAACTATTAACCTTCATGAATAAACCTCCAAGGCCTTCCAACACCCAGCATTTTGGGTTTATTAGTCCAGGTTAGATTGATTCATTGTTCTCGGCCTGTGCTTTGTACTCTTCCAATGAGCTTACGTCATTTTAAAGACTACGTTATGCTAAACATCAGGTGCACTTTTGAAATGGAATTAATTAAGAGATTTAAAAGATAAATTGGTGATATAAATTTATCTAGTGCTGAACTGCTAAAATGAAGCAACTTACTTGTGACTAGGCATACAGGCCAATAATAATATGACTCTCCTGTCTTTTCATGAATAAAGATGTTTTCAGAGGATGCATGTATCTGTCTGATGACCAGGAGCTTCATTCTGTGGTATGAATCAAAAGTGTGAAAGTGCATTCCTAAATAAAGTTACCCCTTCTCAGCCCATTGACTTCAGTGGACTTAGAATTTATTTATTTAGTTGTTTTATTTAAATCTGTACCTATATCTATGTATCTGTATACCCCCCCTTTCTCCTAAGCATTGCAAGACCCAAGGTGGGTAACAATAATATAAGCAATTTGATAAAATAATAAACATTAAAACAACAGATATAAAACATTGAAAACTCAAATAAAAACATACTATGCCTGTACTAACGTATTCCCCCTTTTGCCCAGGCTCAGGTGCCCCAAAAGCTCACAGCGTTGCCACAAATGCAGAGTGTAACTCTGCTTAGGACAACAGAGAATAGGACAATGGAGAATTGCTGTAGCTAAACAAGAACCACTTAAAGAGTCAATAGTCAAGCCAAGTGCCTGATAATAATAGTATAAGAAGGGTTGTCAGGATTTAGAAGGGGGGTGGGAGTATTACTGTCATCCATTCCTGATTTCACTTAAAGACATAAAACATCACAAACTTTACAACATACAATGTTTTACAAAGGGCAGGTTCTATTTTGGAACATAAGACATATGTATAAATGTCATCAATTACCCTAAAATTAGGGGTGTATCTAGCACATTCCCATATTTTATGTTACAGACTGAGGGAGGCATCTTGTTCTCACATTTTGTGGAAATTCTCACTATACTGTATGCTGTGACTATGGTCACATTCAGACACTGCACTTAGGCAAGATTACCAGTGCGGTCCTAAGCAGTTTACACCCTTCTAAGCCATTAACATCAATGGGCTTAGAAGAGTACTTAGGATGGTACTGTAAGCCCGAATGTGCGCAAACGTAGCTTGGTGCCATGCTTGCAAGCACACCTTAATCTTCCCTTCTCACACTGCATGTGAAGGAATCCTGGTTTGAAACTAATTGTGTTTACCTGTGAAATATGATTTGTTTCTCCTTCCAAGAAACTGGGATTCTACTCCTGGTTTAGAAGCCCTGTTTGGAGGAGAGGGGGTGGGTGGTTAGGTGAAATCCAGTTAAGCAGCGTTCCTGCATTCGTATGTCACAGGCAATGAAAGTGAGTTTTAAACCCAGATACCTTCATTGCATGCCACACAAGAAAGAGGGGGAAGGAGTGAGTGCTACGTGTGAATATGGCAAAAAACTGGCTATATGCATCTCCAAGTGTCAGCTTGATATGACAGCCGTAGTTTTGTATTTCAGTTTAGTGATACTTATTGTTTGTTTGTTTTACAGAAAGCAGATGAAAATGTAGAAGTAATACTGTTGGGTAACAAGTGTGATAATGAGGCAGAACGTGTAATTCCAAAACAAAGAGGGGAAAAGGTAGGCATCAACCACAAATACTTTCTCTCACCTCTTAGGAGCATTTGAGTGTAAGTATATAAATAAAGACTGTGATATTATTAAGAATTGTAATTGCTTGAACATTGATTGTTTAAGAAGAATAGTATATTTAAAAAATTATTTAAAAAATGGTACACTAGAATTTCTCCCTCCAGGGCACAAGATGTTAGTATCTATAAAATTTTGTTTTTACACTAGGGCATTTTCAAAATATGCTTATGAAACTACTAAGTTTAATACTTAATTTTTGCCTGTTGCTTTTTCTGAAGTGTGCTATAAAAACTGTGTTGTTTTGAAAAAAGACCAATAGAAAAAAAGAGCAAAAACATAATACAACACTTAATTTGGAATTCTGCGAAGGCCCATTGGACTAGTATCCTTTGGTAAGAACAACTGACAAGCCTTTTGTTAGAGCAGAGTGGCCACCTGGCCTGGAGAAAAAAAAATGTCCTCTCCATAAGCAGGTGATGCAATTCACCTCCATGCACTGAAAAGCTTCAGCTGCCCATTTCCACACTTTAGTTTGCATAAATATTACCTTTCTTCAAACCCATTTGTTTGATTTACTGAAGAGATGAAGTTTTCATGTGTTCAAGGGGAGAATCATGAGCTTAGTTGTTCTTATGCTTATTAAATATGAGCTATAAAGCATTTGCTCACACAGATTCCTGTGCTAGAAATGCACAGTCAGATATTCAATCAAAACCTGAATGAAAAATGCCCCATTTGTTTATATAGTTATCACAAGAAAGGGACCTGCAAGGACTCATGGGGAAGAAGAAATCCCATTTTCCACTGCTGACTCCCCTCTTGCTGCACTTCCCCTCTCACCTCTGTCTACCCTTCCCTTTCCCCTTCCCTTTGTTCTCCCCCTCTACCTGTTTGACTTTTCTTCATTACCTGTTTGTTCAGCCCTCCCTTCCCCCTACAGTTTGCCTACCACTGATCTTCCTTTCCCACCCCTACCTGTCAGCTCACCTGCAAACATGGAGAGAAGCAAGTGTGTGAAGCAAGCAGGCTGGCTCTAGTGTCCCCTCTGTCCTGCTGCTGGTGGCCATGGCCGGCATGTTTTTGCAAGTCTTCTAGGGCTGGCAGCATTTTTGTTTTTTTGGCAATTGCTTGTACAGCGAGAGGGGGAATTAAAAATGGTTTGTTTCGACAAATATTGGGTTTTCCTTAGGTTTGCAGACAGCTGCACCTAGCTGTGGGTGGTTTATTGTGGAGATATTTTGATCAACATGGTGGCGCTCCATAGGGATATTAAATATATAAACCAATTTAAATTGAAGGAGTTATGACAATAATATTTGGAATTTTTCAGCTCTGACTGTTATTCTGGCATCTGCTTATCTGCTTTAGGATTCAGAAAGCTGGGGGAGGGAGCGACTTAGCATATACATAAGTTATAGGTTCATTTACTAGTTAATAGATTTACACACAGATTTTGCCTCCAAAATGGATTGCACTGGTTGATTTGTCTTCCCAGAATGCTGTTAACATCAGTCACACCTTGCTGGCTTGGGTGAGGGCTCTGTTTTAATTCTGTAGAACAGTGGGTTGGATCCCTTGATCTGTGAGCGCACAAAGCATCTCCCTCTCTGGGAGTCTCTTCTCCCAGGAAAGCTGATTCCCAGGGTCATGGGATCTGTACAGCCTGATAACTGTATGTGTCAGGGAGTTGCAGGGGAAGGAGATCAAAACCACTCTACACTCTCCCCCCGCCTGTCTGTCACAACTTCATTCAGATTGTATTTTTTGTATTTAAGAGACATTTCTTTGGAGCCATTTACACACAACACTCTTAATGAATGGCCAAATATGAAAGTATGCTCACATAATTTTTGTCTCTGTGAAAACTCACTAACCAGAAACATGGTGTGAGGTTCCTGAGGCCTCAGAGGTGGAGTATCAGTATCGCCCTTATTTCAGGTGGCTGCCTCCTTATCTCATTGTTGGCAACCCATGCTAGTGTGCCACATGACCTTACTTCCCAGTGCCACCTTTGCCTATGGGCCTGTCGTCGTTCAGCAGCTGCTGAGTCTGTTCTTCCAGATAGGCATAGGAAGCTGGGGCCTTGGGATGATAGACCCTTCCTTGCTTGGCTGCTTGCTGCCCACTCCTGGCCAGCTGTGCTTCCTGCCTTGCTTGATGCTCTCAGTCCTCCTGAGTATTCGCACCTCTCCCAGCCTGCATGCCAGGTCTGTGGCCTTCCCAGGGCCTTTCGCCAGGCACACCTCCACCAACTGCTTCTCCCAGGCGCTCCTCATGCTGTTTACGCTGCAGCTGCCATCTCAGCTGTTTGTCGCTCTTGCCTCTCACTCCTCTCTTCAATGTTTCCACCGATGCCTACCCCCGCCACTGGCTGGGCATCCACTTTTACAGCCCATGCTTCTCAGCCTCAACCCTGCCTCTCCAGCGGCATCCCCACACCTTCCCAGGCCCAGCCATGTTCTCTTCTGGCCAGGCTCATCAACGCCACTTGGGCATTACAGTCTTTAACAATTATTTCATTTAGTAGCAGAACTTCATTTAATCTCCATCTAAAAATACCCACTTTCCTTTGATAAGACAAAGTCATAGGGTTATGATCTGAAAAAGTCTTAGCTAAAATCTCTACTTTGGAAATGTTGGTAGCTAAGTCTCTTGATGGGAAATTCATGTCTGTTCTTGAAAAGGATCTATGCCTTCCTGAGAAGTATGTATAATCTCTAGGATTACCATTTTTCTGTCTCCACAGATCAATCAGTCCCAAATTATCCATCAAATCAAAACAATTATTTGGTAATTTACTCTGGATTAGTTTGATAAGTTTCTCAGAGCGTCTATCAATTTTGGGGGCAATCACTCCATTCTAATTCTCCATCAAACACCAACTTTCATAAGATAAATCTTGTCAGGGAGTCCATACTTAAAATCCACCAAAATTCATTTTGTGCATAGGTTCCCACCACAAATGTTTTTGTACCATTAAAATCAAACCTCTATACCAACATATCTTCCGTAATCATCACTCAGTACCAACTTAGGTTTTAAATTAAATACATAACTACTCCTTTGTAATGTCTGCCAAAATAAATTCTTCACTCAATGCTTTATAAACTAAATATTTTGTACCCTTTTTTCTAATGTGAGTTTCTTGTAGACAAATAGTGAAATACTTTTTTCCTCTTTTGGGGGAAGGTTGCCCCATTAATGTTCCATATTAAATATTTGTAATCCATATTGGAGTCCATTAAAAATGGGGGGAGGGAATAAAAATGCAAAAAAAAGAGGGGGGAAGTTAATATTTAATACTTGTGGCACCCAATTCAGGTTCCTCTTTGCTCAGATCCTATTGCTGCTCTAGTGGCTTTCCTGTTGAACTTTCTGATGGCATCTTGTCTCAATCACTGTGTCTTTCTAAGAAATCTCTAGCCTTTTGGACCGAATTCAGTCTAAATCTTTGTTTTCTGAATATAACCACCACCCCTTCCAGAACATCCTATCAAAACCCAATCTTTTCCTGTCTTTCTTACAAAGTGAACCAAAATGTTTCTTGGGACATATCTTGTTTTTCATCCACGGTCTTCCTGTGCAGTCCCACATGGGACTGCGCACGCGCAGGCCTGCCGATACCGGAGATTTTTATAGCTCAAAGCCACCAGGGGGCGCTCTCGCCTTCCACCGCGCATGCGCGGCCATTTTCCCGCCTAAATGGACTATAGAAGGCGGAGCGCCCCACACATACCCTCAGTTTCCTTTTCGCCGCCGATAGATGAGGTTTTTAGCTCTTCTACTCGTTCGCGATGTCGGATACTGCTTTGTTCAAACGATGCGTCTCCTGTAATCGAAAGATGACCAGGTCAGACGGCCATTCTAATTGCCTTTATTGCCTCGGGGAAACCCATAATACCCAGGCCTGTAAACATTGCCGTGCCTTTACTTCGAAGGCCAGGGCGGAGAGGGCGGACCGTTTGCACGCCTCGCTGTGGCAACGTGCCATGTCTGTTGTGGACCCTCCGGCGAAGGCACCTCCATCTGCTGCGCCCGGATCCACTCCTCGGCCGGCCGAAACCGTGAGCTCGAGGACCCCTCGCGCCTTACCTTCCCCGAGTCATTCGGAGTCGAGACCGAGAGATCGCTCGTCCTCCTCGGTTCGGAGCGCGTCGGAACCCGCACCGTCGGTTCCGAAGCTCCCTCGGAGCCGACCGCCCTCGACTTCATCTGCTGCACCAGCCTTGGATCGAGCTGCGTCTCGGAGCCGGACGCCTTCGGTGTCACGACCGACGCCTCCACCGTCTCAGGGTGCAGTCGCTTCGGAGACAGCGGGAGAACCATCCGCTCCGTCCGACTCTGACAAGCAGAAGAAGAAGAAGAGAAAACATTCTTCCAAAAGGGACAAGGCGGTTCTGGAGCAGTTACTTTCCTCTCCGCTACCGGCCCCTTCGGGTGCGCTCGGTTCCGACCCACCGGAAAAGAGGCGCAAAGATCCCGACCCGGTTCCTGTCTTGACCTCTTCCCAGGAGGACCCGGTTCCGGTAGAGAAACCCCCGACCCCTACGGGACGCCCGCGATCGACCTCCCATGAATCTGGGTCCATCAGATCGGGTCGGAGTTATCGAAGTGGATCGGGCCGTAGATACAGCCCGTACCCGACTCGGAGCCGATCGAGGGAGCGATACAGCAGTGAGGGCCTGGCGGCCTCATACTACAGGGGGGATAGTCCGCTCCGATCGGACCGCTCTTTTCGAGGGGACTCGATGTCTCCTTCCTTTCGGATCCGATCCTATGGCGACTCGCATGGAACACCGCGCCTTTCTGAGGTTGATTACCATCGGAACCGACCAAGGGGTTATGAGTCCCCTCCTTCGGATTCGCCTGATGCTGAACTTGGCCCAGCGGAAGAACCTTCGCCGACGGACGACTTCAGAGCCTATAATGAATTGCTTCAGCGAATGGCTAAAGCACTGGATTTGGAAACGACCTCTACGGAGTCGAAATTTACTGATAAGATCTACCAGCATATCTACTCGGGTTCCACTCCTTCCGTAGCCTTTCCGCTGATCGATGGTTTTGTTGAGTTGTGGAAGAAGCTCAATGCTAAGCCTGCTTCTATCCCCGCCACTAACCGAAAAGTGGAAGGCCTTTATCGTACAAAGGACGAAAACCATCCGTTCTTGGCTGTCCATCCACCTCCTTCCTCCTTAGTCACTGAGGAGATGCAGGCAAGGGGCAAACAAGGTTCCATGTCGGCTCCTACTGACAAGGACAGTAGAAAGATTGATACTCTAGGGAGGAAATTGTACACCTCTGCTGCTTTTGCCATCAAAGTGGCTAACTATGCGGCTATGATGTCGGCTTACCAGCTCTTCCTGTGGAAGAAAGTGGCTGCTTTCCTTCCCAAACTCCCTGAAGACCAGCGGACCCTCCTGCGTGTCATCCAGGAGGAGGCCACCCGCCTCTCGAGGCACCAGATTAATACGAGCAGGAGTTTGTCCGATACGTCTGCACGTTCCTTGCTCTCTGCAGTGGTTTTGCGGCGATTTGCGTGGCTCCGCACGACTGCTCTCCCGCCTGAGACGAGGAACAAAGTAGAGGACTTACCTTTTGAAGGGACACTCCTTTTTTCTGAGAAGACAGATGAATACCTGTCGAAAAAGAGAACGGATCGTCTCACAGCACGGTCCTATGGTGTTCTGCACCAGGCTCCTCAGCATCCCGCCAGACCTTACTTCAGATCTTCTCAGCGGGGCAGATCATATCGGTACCAGCCTTATCAGGGGTATTCGTATCGGTCTCAGAGGAGTTACCAGAGCCCTCAACAATCCTTTTCCAGGCGCAGACAAGGTCACCGTCCCAAGCCTGGTTCTCAGCATCAACAGGCTAAGGACGCCCCCCACGCCCAGAAGCAATTCTGACAATTACAGGGACCTGAGCCTATGTTTGGGTTCAGGCTACATGCTTACTGGAGGGAGTGGCTGTCCATCGGTTCCGATGTTTGGGTTTCTGATATTGTTCAGTATGGTTATAAAGTTGAGTTTGTGAGTTTACCTTACCTGAGTCTCCCTGTCTTTTCTTCCGGACCTCCTCATACGGAGATCTTAACTGAATTGGCCACCCTGATTCAGAAGGGTGCAATTGAAGAGGTGCCCTGTGATCCTGCCCCCTTCGGTTTTTACTCTAACCTGTTTCTGGTGGAAAAGAAAGATGGCGGTCTTCGACCCATTTTAGACCTACGGGCCCTTAATAAACTGATAAAAATTCGAAAGTTTAAAATGGTCACTTTGCAAATGGTTTTGACCCTTTTACCTAGACACTCCTGGTTTGCTGTCCTTGATTTGAAGGACGCTTATTTCCATATCTCCATTTTTCCTGAACACAAGAAGTATTTACGTTTTACTTATGATGGTAAAATTTACCAGTACCGGGTTTTACCCTTTGGTTTAGCTACTGCTCCTAGGGTCTTTACGAAGTGTATAGCTGTGGTGGTGGCCCATCTGAGGTTACAGGGCTGTCGAATCTTCCCGTACCTGGATGATTGGCTCCTGGTTGGAAGTTCTGCTGATGACGTGTTTACCCAAGTGTCCCTGACCTTGGATTTATGTCTTAGGTTAGGTCTTTTCGTTAATCAGAAAAAGTCAAAATTGACCCCAGTACGGTCTGTACAATTTATAGGAGTAGTCTTGGATGGGATCAAGAATGCTGGCTTCCTGCCCTCAGACAGGGCGGCCAGGATTAAGGGCATGGTCCTTCGGCTGCAGCGCTGCCGTTTTCAATCAGCTCATTTTATCCAGACTCTCTTGGGTTGTTTGGCCTCTACTACGGCTGTGGTTCCGTTTGCCAGGCTGTTCATGCGGCCATTACAAATGTGGTTTAATGCCAGTTTTTCTCCCAACTCTGATTCCCAGAACAAGCGTTTGTCAGTCCCTCGACGGGTGGTAGCCTCGTTAGAATGGTGGTTGGCAGATGCGAATCTATTTAAGGGTGTGGAGTTTGGCTATCGTCAAACTCACTTGTCCATAACCACTGACGCTTCCCTGTTGGGTTGGGGAGCTCACTGTGAGGGTGCTTTTGCTCACGGCACATGGTCTCAGGCCGAACGCTCGGAACATATTAATCTCCTTGAGCTTAGGGCTATTTCAAATGCACTGATCTCCTTTTCAGATACCGTGCGCAACAAATCAGTGCAAGTGTTGACGGACAACACGACTGCAATGTTTTATGTCAACAAACAGGGTGGCACGGCATCGGCGACCCTTTGTACCGAGGCGATGAAGCTGTGGACTTGGGCCATACAGAACTCGGTTTGGCTGAGAGCGGTACACATCCCGGGGGTGGAGAATCTCCAAGCAGATCAGCTGAGCAGACTACACCGGGATGTTCACGAATGGTCTCTTCGGGACAAGTACCTCGTTCCGATCTTCTCGATGTGGGGTTTCCCGGAACTGGACCTCTTTGCCACACTGGACAATCGCAAGGCCCATCGCTATTGCTCCAGGGGGGGTCTAGGCCCCGGGTCCGATGGGGATGCATTTCAAGTCGAGTGGTCGGGTCCTCTGTGTTATGCATTTCCCCCATTCCCCCTGTTGGCCAGGGTTCTGAGCAAAATCCAAGGGGAGGGGGCGACGGTCATACTGATAGCCCCTTTTTGGCCGAGACAACCTTGGTTTCACACTCTCCTTCGATTGCAGTCGCAGTCGATCAGATTGCCACTCGTTCCAGACCTTCTGTCCTGGCACGGGGTTTTGCATCACGACATTCAACGACTCAAACTGACGGCGTGGCTGATAATTCACAATCGGGGTTTTCTGAAGCTGTAGCTCATGTTTTGTTGAATGCTAGACGCCTTTCCACGAGACAGTCCTATGCGTTCAAATGGGAACGCTTTTCTGGGTGGTGCCGCAACCGGAATTTGGACCCTTTCTCTTCCTCTTTGCCTGAGGTTTTGGAATTCCTTTGGGAGATTAAATTAGGGGGTTTAGCCAATAGTTCTGTTAAAGTATATTTGGCAGCAATTTCGGCATTCCATCCTCCTATAGATAGGAAATCAGTCTTCTCACACTACACTTCGAAATTGTTTCTCAGAGGACTGAATAATTTGTACCCCCCTGTTCGGGCTATTGTCCCTCAGTGGTCTTTACCGCTAGTTTTGACTAGATTGATGTCTAAACCTTTTGAACCTCTAGCTACCTGTCCTTTACGCTACCTTACTTTGAAGGTGGCTTTCTTGGTGGCGATCACTTCAGCCAGAAGGGTGGGGGAATTGGCTGCGCTTTCGTCAGAACCCCCCTATTTGAAGTTTCATGCGGACAAGGTGGTCTTACGGACTAAAGTTGACTTTTTACCTAAAGTGGTGTCTCAGTTTCATTTGTCTCAGGACATTGCCTTACCTGTTTTTTTCCCGATGCAGTCTTCTGATGCGGAGAGGGCCCTCCATTCGTTGGACGTGCGCAGGGCTCTTCTCTTTTACTTGGATCGTACCAAGCCTTTTCGTTTGGATTCTAATTTGTTTGTCTGTTTTGCAGGACAAAAGAGGGGAAAGAAAGCGACATCTCAGTCTATTGCGAGATGGGTTGTTCAAACAGTTTTAACATGTTATGATTCTGCTCATTTACCTTGTCCTTTGGAGGTGCATGCCCATTCCACTAGGTCCTTGGCGTCATCTGCGGCTCTGCTGAGAGGTGTTCCTCTGCATGACATCTGTAGAGCGGCGACGTGGGCTTCAGCGGATACCTTTATCAAGCATTATGCGCTGGACGTTCTGGACCGGAAGGAGACTGCAGTGGGCACCGCAGTGTTGCATTCTATTTTTGAGTGACTTTACTGTGGCACCTCCACCCAGGTATTAAGCTTTATAATCTCCCATGTGGGACTGCACAGGAAGACCGTGGATGAAAAACAGGTTTCGCTTACCGTAACTGTTGTTCATCTAGGTCTTCCGTGCAGGCACACATGCCCTCCCTCCTTCCCCGCTGTATAGTATAATTGAGAGTAGTACGGCGGCGAAAGGGGAACTGAGGGTATGTGTGGGGCGCTCCGCCTTCTATAGTCCATTTAGGCGGGAAAATGGCCGCGCATGCGCGGTGGAAGGCGAGAGCGCCCCCTGGTGGCTTTGAGCTATAAAAATCTCCGGTATCGGCAGGCCTGCGCGTGCGCAGTCCCATGTGTGCCTGCACGGAAGACCTAGATGAACAACAGTTACGGTAAGCGAAACCTGTTTTTGTAAACCTGGAATTGATTCTATATACTTTATCAATTTCCGATTGTGTATCTTCCTTCTCACATTCTAAGAGGTTAGCCAAAGTTATGACCATCTTCTCCCTGATATCCTCACCGGCCTCTTTTGGAATTGCTCTAAACCTCAAGCAATACTCCTTCTCATCAGTTACACCCTTCTAAGGCCACTGACTTCAGTGGACAGAAGGTGGTAACCATGTTTAAGACTGCACTTAGAAATTTGTCTTTAGTTCAGTCTGGAACTATTTTTTTTCAGTGTCTACACTATGAATACTTAGTTTTTCAAATATATATGTGCAATAAACTAGCAGTCACTTTCTCAGTGTTCTAATCTTTACCTCAGCTCAGACTTCTCTGCCAACATTTTAGTTGGCACACAAGTCCTTCATCTTTCCAATACTATGAATTTCACTAAACCTTCCAAAATGTAGGCATGTGCATTCCTGATTTTCTCATGTTTTCTGTTTCTCGCCTCTAAAAAATCAGCAGACTCTTTAGAAATATTAAAAGTCAGGGATGTGTCCCCTGACTTTGTGTCCCCAAAATGGTTGCCAGAAGGATTTTTGATCAGTGTACACCTGGAGTCCTGTGCTTGGAACTTAATTCCAATCACATGTGGGACTAATTCAGATCAGGAGTGAGGCACAGGGAGAAGAGCATTAAGCCTTCATCACACCATTTCTCTATTGCATCAGTATGGCAAATAGCTGCTTTCCCAGATATTGCTTCAGTTCAGGAAAATGGTATCAGTGGAATGCTTGCTTTGTTCACATTTTACTCAGCTGCTGTCTGTTCCTCCCCCAACAAAGTATCCAAGCTGAGAAGAATGCTTGCTTTGCTCAGTGTAACCCACCAGCTGGGTACCCGGTTCTGGTCTCTGTATATCGCACTCAGCAGTTATTGCTCATTCCAGTCTTGCAGCATTCTCCAGCAGTATGCACCCGTACCAATTTCCTCCACTGGCCTATTTTGCAACCTAGCACATCCACAAGTGCAGCATCCACATCACTAACAAAGAAAAGGATAAACAGATTTTCAATACAATCCTAAGAAGAGTTACTGCAGTCTAAGTCCATTTTTCAATGAGCTTAACCTGGAGTAACTCTTCTTAGGATTGCACTGTTACTTTTTGCTCCATTAGCTGCACAATCCTAAGAAGGTCTATTCAGAATCCTACTGAAGTCTGCTCAGGGGCTTAGTCCCCACAGTGCGTTCTTAGGATTACATTTTAAATTGCTTTATAGTAAAATAAAATAGTTGGTTTATCAGCTTGCCCCACACTTGCTTACTGAAGGTGAGCGACAAGAATTCATACGGAGTTTCTAGGATAAATTTTGTTTGGATGAGAATCTTGAATCTTCCTAATGGAATTGATTAAAAGGTTTGCTCTTCTTTGCCTGTTGGCACAGATACCTCAATCCTTTTCCTTTGTTCCTCTTGTAAAACGTAACTAGTAATTAGAGCTGCTCAAAATAGAAGTAGATTCTGTGCCTTTCTCTGTGCTAACCTGCAGGAAAGACATCTATGAGGGAGTTACATTGAAATTAGGTAAAATAATGAAATAGGATGTTCAAAAAGTCATGCTGGTTCTTTCCTTCTTCGGTTTATTTGACCTTTCTTTCCTGTTTCTTTCCTGCTCTCCCACCAGGAGAACCTTGTGTTTTGAAAAGTATCCATGACAAATGTCACTGCAAACACAAAAATAGTATGTATTCAAAGCTTTATATAAATACATGGACTTTTATGTATTATATAAATAGTCTCAAATTTTTTTGAACACCAGTTGTATTTTAAAATTGGATGGAGACAACAGGATTTTTTTTCACTTTCAAATGCCAGCCATTTTAAAACAAGGACTCCAGATGGTATACTATGAGGATACTGAGATTGCGGGTAAATATCTCAAAGATTGCCATGAGTAAAAAAACAATTTTTTTAAAAAAGTTGAAACAAAATTAATTTTAATAAGAATGTTTCAATGTAGGGCTGGCAATGAGTATCAGGCAGAGCAATCCTAAGTCCTGCTGGGGTGGGGATGTACAGATGCCTGTGTAACTTCAGCAGCGTCAGTCAAATCTCAGAGAACTTTCAGCAGGGAGATACATCGATAGGCGAGGCCAGGAAGGCATGGCCAGCTGAGCACACTCTCTTGTTTCCACAAAAACTACAGCAACATCCACCAGTCCCATAACAGCTGCCATCAACAGCTCCGGGAATGGCAGGAAAAAGTGGAGCCCTAGCAGCAATTGCAGCTACCACCTGCTAATGCCACTCCCCTCCCCCACAGAGAGCAGGCAGACAGGGAGCAAAGACCCCATGACAACGGCACCCCAAGAAAGGCACCTGGCTCAAGAGGCCTCCTCCCCAGCTCAGATGGACACACACCCATGCGGCATACAGGGTGCCCATTCCATTTCTAGTAAGAGCCAGGCTGGCAGTCAAAGCACAACGCAGTTGCAAATGCCCCTCCACTCTGAGCCACATACACCCCTCCCCCAGAAAAGTAAAAACAGAAAGGCAGCAAGTCCAAGAAGTCCTAGACCAGGCTCAAATCCACACCTCCAACGCTCAGGACTAGCCCCCAAACCTTGCAGCCAGGAGAGGAGGTTCCCAAGAGACATGCCAAGAGGGAACCCTCTTCAACTCTGATGTTGCATGGGGCTAGACCAGTTGCATGGGGCCAGACAGAGAATATCACACAAATCAGCATGACTCAGTAGAAAGGAGCTGGAAGAGCATCCCTGCGGCTCCTGGGGCAACCCCACTTGGCCGGAGGGGGAGTGGCGGGGTAAAGCTCTGTGTCTGACTCCTCCTCCCTTGCAAACAGCAAAGGGGGAGCAGGCTGGCCTAACCAATGGGATATTCCAGAGATCCATCATTTTGGCTGGCACATTGCTCCACAACTCCTCCTCTGCCACATCCTTGGATGACCCCCCCCATGTGTTAACCATCTGCATGGTTTACCAAATGCCAGCAGTGCTGTGAGAGAATGTGGGATCCCCTTAGAGTCCCCCTACCCAGGACAGCCACACGTGAACAGAACTTCAAATCCCACCCCACTTCCTGCAGTATGCCTGAGAGGGAATAAGAGGCCTCAGCCTCCAAGGTATGTGGCTGGGCCAGCTCAAGCAGAGTAGTCCAAGTCCAGTCTGAAGTCTGAATATGTCCAAAGCCAGGAGTGAGTCTAAAGTCCAAAAACCAAGTCAGAAGGTCTGTAGGCCGATCACCGGTCAGTTTGAGGGCTACACAGAGTCAAGGTGCAGTCTGGAGGTCACAGAGCAAGGCAAGGGCCAGGCAACGTTCAGCGGAGTGGTTGCAGCAGGAACAGGATTCCGACTTGTTGGTTCCATGCTTCCTGGACTTCCGTGCCTGAATTTTATAGGCAGGTTGGGCTTGCAGCCAGCTGCTTGGGAGCTATCCTGTGGTCACGCCTCATCGCTCTTAACAAGCAGCTGGCGTCTGGCCAGGAGCACTTTGCCGCCTCTCCTGCAGCTCTGCACGTTGCCTTTGTCTGTGGTGCTCTCTTGGTGAGGCTGAAGGTTTGGATGTCCTTGGCTGCACTTCACCAATGGTGCTGGAGCTGGAGGGTGTCGGTGCCTCTGTCTCGGCTGGCTGAGGACTGTGGCTGAGCTTCACTGGTGGTGTTGGAGCTAGAAGGTGTCGGTGCCTCTGGCTCAACTGCTGGCTGTGGACTCTGCTCCACCAGCAACTGTTCATCCTGGTCACCAGCTTCTGCTGAGTCAGGGCTGGCTAGGCTGGCTACACGAGGATTCTCTCCTCCTGAGGAGTCCTTGCTATCACTGAGCCCCATGACAGTACCACTGGACCACAGGTGTCTTGTGCAGCAGAACAAAACAGAGGTCCAGTGGTTCCTGGAACACTTTCTGGAGCCACTTCATCATTACCAACTCCAAACCAGAGGCCAGAAGTGGCAGATGGGGGGGGGGAGTTGGGGCAGGGAGGGACATGGAGCTACGGTCATCCACACACAAGCAAACAGACAAGGAGAGAGTTGTGGTACAATCCTGACTTTTATTGACCTGCCAAGCATGAAGGGGATGTCTGGACACAGGTTGCCAGCTCCCTTCATCCAGGGTGGCAACTGTGCCTGTGCACGCTGTTCCCAGGAGCCTTTCAGAGGCAGGCAGAGCTAGCCCTTGTGCTATTTCTGAGTGAGTAAGGCAGACTTGCAAGTCGAATGTGCCTGAGGGAGAATGCTCCTGCAGCCAGGCTGGAAATGCAGTCTGAGAAGATTGCCGGGGACTGCGACCACCATGCTCCCATGTCTCCCTGTTGAATTGTCACCTGTCTGAAGGAAAACAGAGACCTGTGCAGTGATGGTATGGCCAGGTCTGCCATACCTCAAGAGGGTCCATGGCCCCATGAAGGGGTAGGAGACTCCCATATGCAAAGGCTGCTGGCATCCAAGTGCAATGAGGATGTCTCTTTTGAGTGCATCAGCTTGCTTTCCTCCCGCTGCTGCTGCATGAAGCTCTGAATGCGCCCAGGGGTTGCTTGGCCATCTTAACGGGAGGACAGCCAGCCAGCTCCAAGGCACCCCAACTCACAGTTGTGCCCTGGCCTCTACTGGGTGGGAGGGAGTCTAATCAAGGTAGTCTGCACATAGCCCTGTTACGGGCTATGAGCAAACTCCACCTTGAGGCAGTTCTAATGAGTACACTTCCCAGGGAGCTTCCACTTCTTTTAGACATGGAGATGGTGGCAAGAGGGCCAGGGTCTGGCCATTCCTCCCCAACATGCTACACTGGCCTTCGTTGTGAAGACCAGTAGTTTGTGGATGGCTTCTGCCCTTATTCAAGGGGAACGGGAGGTTGATGTGGATGAACAAGCCAGGGCAGCCAGCTCCTTCTTACTTGCCAGTGTGTCTTTGCCCCTTCAAGCCGAGACTCTGGAATGGGGGACTTGTTAGGGTTCTGGAACAGATGTTAGTCAGACATTGTAGACTCCTGGGCTAGGAGTGCAAAGTGCTTGCCTAATTTTTCAAAGTGCCCAGTCTGTGTTCTCCCTGCTACAGA
The DNA here is from genome assembly GCF_028583425.1 of Eublepharis macularius. Lineage (NCBI taxonomy): Eukaryota > Metazoa > Chordata > Lepidosauria > Squamata > Eublepharidae > Eublepharis > Eublepharis macularius. The sequence goes on along the minus strand of NC_072796.1, from coordinate 81,186,068 downwards.
GGTGCCTCACACCCTTAAGGCCCCACATTAGAGGGCTCTCAGACAGAGCCCCATGCCATGCCCCCTACTTACTGAGTTCATAGGCATACTGGATGAAGTTTATGTAGGATGGGAGGGGCATGATTGGGTGCCACGGAGGAGGCTTAGCTGTTGCTGGGGCACAAGCAGATTAGTTGCAGCTTTAGTTGACATTTTGTGTTTCTCCAGGCCATCTGGGCAGGCCTGTGCATGAGGGGCAGTCAACTTTTCCCATTACATGGATGCCTGTGAGCTACACCACCTTTTTCGTGGCATAACTTTTCTCCTCAGTTTGGGGCATTCCCCAGCCTGGTGCAGCTTAGGGATCTGACTGTCTCTCACCCTGCCCCGGCTCACCCCCTCCCACACCAGAGCTGGGATTTATGCTTCAGGTCTGCCAGTGGTGGTCTGTGGAGGCCCCCTGCCAAGTGCAGCAGCAGAGCGGCGTGTAAGAGGATTTTATATGAAGTACTCTGCGTTTTATTCATATTCCGCTTACATCCAATGACTTTATACAATTAAAGACACCAAAGGCAAAGGAATATGAGTTTATTTCTTTATACTGATAAGCCCATGACACATTGGTAAAGACTAGTTCTATTGAAGGGCTTTTTATACCCTTCAGCTCTAATAATTGCTATTTGTTTACAGAATATAAGATCCAATGGTTAATACAAATAATTCTTCAGAAGTACAGCCCTCCAAGAAACATGGCACCAATGGTCCTAAAGTGACAGGACAAATCAGATCTCATAGTATAAACACATTTAAATTTCTGAAGCCATACTTTTGTTATAGGTAAAAAACCCTAAGAGACTGCTTATCTAAGGCAAAAAAGAAAATGAAAACAAAAGAAATATTGACATTCTCTCCTTACCGTAGGTTCATCACGACCCACAGCTTTATCAGAGAGAAGGAATTTACCCATCGAGGCAGAAATTGCCTCCTGTGTAAGAGGGCAGCTTCAATAAGAGCTCATATAGGTAAAAGGTCAGAAAAATCCCTTTACACGGTGCTGAGAAGCTTTGCCAGCATAAATCAGTTTTATGATGGCGTAAGTACAAGATACATCAGCGGTGGGGCTAGTCGGCTTCTTAAGCATTTTCGGCACCGCTACTTAGGATTGTGCTGTCAGTTGTCAATTGACATGTTTTCAGATACTGTTGCTCAAATTTTGTTGACAGACGTTTCATAAAATGCCATATTTCACAACTGATATTTCCACTGAAAATAACTTACTGCTTGGTTTTTAAAAGATACTAGGTATGTTTTAAACAATACCCAAAGGATTTTTTCAGAACTATTACATTAATGTTGTTATACCTCAACAAAGATAAGACAAACAGGATGGAAAATTTTATTTATTTTATTAAATTTTAAATTTAGTAAAATAAATTTTACTAAATATTAAATTGTAATAAGTACTGGTCAGCTTATAAGTATGCATAATAAATTGTAAACAAGTATTTTTGTATATATGTACTTGTTTTCGGTTTATCTAAGTGCAGGAAATTCACAACTACCTCCACCCCACACACATCCCCAGTGACTCCTGCTCCATGACCAGAAGATGTCAAAATGCCGTGAGGATCCCTAGCTGAAATGGCCTGGGGGAAAATTGCTACCTGACCCCAAGATGGTGATTAGCATTACCCTGGGCATGGAAGAAGGGGCCATGAGAACTAAGCAGTGATGTAACTCTTCCTGCCCTTCCTCTCATGGTCTGCCTAGGTTCACAGAATCAGCATTGCAGTCAGATGGCCATTTACCCTCTGCTTAAAAACCTCCAGAAAAGGAGAGCCCACCACCTCCCAAGGAAGGCTGTTCCACTGAGAGACCGTTCTAACTGTCAGGACGTTCTTCCTAATGTTTAGCCAAAAACTCTTTTGATTTAATTTCAACCCGTTGGTTCTGGTCCAACCTTCTGTGCCAATGAAAAGCAACTCTGCACCATCCTCTATATGACAGTCTTTCAAGTACTGGAAGATGGTTATCATATCACTTCTCAGTCGTCTCTTCTACAAGCTAAACAAACCAATCTCCTTCAATCTTTCTTTATAGGACTTGGTCTCCAGACCCCTCACCATCTTTGTTGCTCTCCTCTAGACACGTTCCAGCTTTTCTATATCCTGAAATTGTGGTGCCCAAAACTGAACACAATACTCTAGGTGAGATCTAACCAGAGGAGAATGATACCATTACGTCGCGTGATCTGGACACTATGCCTCTGTTGATACAGCCCAAAATCACATTTGCCTTTTTAGCTACCACATCACACTACTAACTCATGTTCAGTGTATGATCTACTAAGACCCCTAGTTCCTTTTCACACATACGACTGCCAAGGCAAGTCTTCCCCATCCTATTATTATGCATTTGATTTTTCCTACCTAAATACGGAACTTTGCATTTATCTCTGTTGAAGTTCATTTTATTTGTTTTAGCCCAGTTTTCCAGCCTGTCAAGATCATCTTGTATCCTGACTCTGTCTTCTACCATGCTTGCTACCTCTCCCAATTTAGTTTCACCTGCAAATGTATTAACAATAATAAAAACAATCAACAATAACAACATTTGATTTATATACTGCTCTTCAGGACAACTTAACGCCCACTCAGAGCGGTTTACATAGTATGTTGTTGTTATCCCCACAACAATCACCCTGTGAGGTGGGTGGGGCTGAGAGAGCTCCCAAGCGCTGTGACTGACCCAAGGTCACCCAGCTTGCTATGAGTGGGGAATCAAACCTGGTTCTCTAGATTAGAGTCCCGCCGCTCTTAACTACTACACAAAACTGGCTCTCCTGCTATTCCTTCATCCACATAATTTATTAAAATGTTGAACAGAACAGATCCCAGGACCAATCCCTGAGGCACTCCACTTGTCATTCTTCTCCAAGAGAATGAGGAACTATTAACAAGCACCCTTTGGGTGCGATCTGTCAACTGGTTACAAATCCACCTAAGAGTAATAGGATCCAAGCCACATTTTATCAAGTTGTCAACAAGGATATTATGTGGAACCTTATCAAAAGCCTTACTGAAATCAATGTCTACAACATTCCCCTATCTAGCAAGGGAGAAATTTCTCAAAAAAAGAAATAAGGTTAGTCTGACATGACTTAAACTTGAGAAACCCATGCTGGTTCTTAGTAATCACAGCCATCCTTCCTAAATGCTCAAGGACTGATTATTTCTTATAAAACTTTTTCAGGTATAGATGTCAAACTGATGGGTCTGGTTACCCAGATCCTCCTTTTTCCCCTTCTTGAAGATGGTGACAACATTTGCCCACCTCCACTTTTCTGGCACCTCACCTGTTCTCCAAAAATTCTTTAAAATAATGGACAGAGGCTCAGAAATTACATCCGTGAAGTTTTTTTTAGTATCCTTGGATGCAATTCATCTGGCCCTGAGGACTTAGTTTCATTAAAACAAACTAGGTGATTATGTACTACCCCTGTGTTGATCCTTGGCTGTAACTCCCTTCCTCCATCATGTGTTCTGTTATTGCCATGTTGAGAACCATTTCCCTCATGGGAAGACTGAGGAAAAGTAAGAATTGAACAGTTCTTCCCTCTCTTCATCACCTGTTATAATTTCACTTTCCTGTCCCTGTAATGGTCTTACCATGTCCTTGCTCTTTTTCTTACTTTGAACATAAGCAAAGAACCCTTTTTTGTAGTTATTAGCATCTCTTGCTAGCCTAAGCTCATACTGAGCTTGATCTTTTCTAACACTCTCCCTACAAAGACTGGTTATTTATTTATATTCATCCTTGGTTATAAGACCCTCCTTCCATTCTGTAAATGAGTCTTTTTTAAAATTTCTCAACTCCTTCAAAAGCTGTTTATGGAGCCACCTTGGCTTCTTTAGGCTTCTCCAATTTTTCCTTTCCTTAGGAATTATTTGTGATTGTGCCTTCAATATTTTGCTTTTAAAAAACTCCACCCCTCTTGAGCTCCCTTCTCAAGTATTTCTGACCATGGGATTCTACCCAGCATAACTTTCAGCTTGTTAAAGTTTGCTTTCCTGAAATGCAACCTATATGTCTGACTATGTACAGTTTTTCCCTTCCTCAAGGCTGTAAATTCCAAAATTACATGGCCACTACTACCCGGGGTGCCTACTACTTTCACTTTGTCAGCCAGTTCTTCCCTGTTGGTGAGAATCAAGTCCAAGATCCCCTTGTTTCCCTCTCCACTTTCTGAAAAATGAAGTTGTTGGCAGACAAGTCAGGAATGTATTTGACTTTTCATTTTTAGCAGAGTTAGACTTCCAACAGTTATCCAGTAGTTGAAATCTCTCATGATTACTGTGTCCCAGCTCCTTGTGAACTTTGTAATTTGTTCTAGGAGCTTCTTATCCGAGTCCTCTACCTGGCTTGGTGGTCTATAGCAGATCCCCACCACAATATCACTATTACTTCTTAATCCTTTTGGTTTTACCCAGAGACTTTTTAAAAGCTCTTTTCGGTACAAATAAAGGAATTAATAGGTCTTTTACTTTGAATCTATTTCTTGCTGGAATGGGTAAAGATTTTAAAATTATGTTTAAACTGCAAGTTGTATTTATATGCCATGGTATAATTTAATTTAATTTTTTAAAGTTAAAATGTAGTACATCTCTTAATTGTATTACATAATCATGCAGTTATGAAAGTGAGAACCAGTGAGTGGTACTATTTTGAGGATTTTTGCTGTGGGTTAGTGAAATTGCAAGGACTCCCAGAAAATTGAAGACGGTTCTTTCCTAATTATTACAATTATTAGATAACACAGTGACTCAGAATATGTTTTCATCATAATCCTAAATATTTTACTTTCATATTTCAAAGTATACATGTGATTTCAATGTATACATATATTCATAATCAGGACTGTAAGATCCTGTTTTGGTGTTTTTCTTTGGAGGGGGTGCTATGAATTAGTTCTTCTGTTACTGAACATCAAAACACATAGTATTTCATTCCCTTTTGTTTTCCAGCTGGCATGGGAGTATGGAATACCCTTCTTTGAGACCAGTGCTAAGAACAATATAAATATTGAACATGCCTTTTCAGTACTAGCCCAAGAAATACTGGACAAGGTAGGCTTGTTGGAAGATAGATGAGAATTGAGATGGAAGCAAACGCCACACCCCCTCCCCTCATAACTAGATCACATCCTGTGAATGAAGAGATGTAGCTGAAGTACTAATATGAGCTACTTCTGAGTGTTGCAGTCTTTACAAGAGTAGTTTGGAAGAACGAAAATATATGAGCCAGGAAAGTGAATTTTTAAACACGTGGATCTACTGGGCCAAAAACCACACTTCCCTACCTTCCACTTTTCACGTGCTTTAATCGCGCTGGATTCTAACCCGCAATGTCCCAGTCTGTGTTCACATCCCTTCTCTTACTGCCGCTGCCTCGCGTTATACTTCGTCCACATCCCTGGTAGAATCATGCAATACGGGGCGGGTTTAGATCGGACGTAGCCGATGACATCACGTTCCTTTTTTTTTCTTTCATTTTTTCATCAGATTTCTGCTATAGTGTTTTTTTGCTAAATTGCTATGGCGAGGCCACACCCCTATGATACCTGTGATTGGTTAATGTTATTCTATGCCTTCTTCTTTGAAATCCATTGGACCATTATTCTGGCGGGCTAATTTGAACTTATATTTAAAGTGGGGGTGATCCAAACTCTCCAGACGGGCAAACTAATTATTTGATGCTTGAATGTAATGTTAGAATGACGGATTTCCACCATAATGGTAATTTCAACAGTTTAAAAAAAATTAATTTTAACAGCCACTGATATTTCCAACTGTTCAGCATCCTAAAAGTGACATGGAAATGGAAATGACGCCACCCCTTGATGTCTCCGTGGGGATTTTGGAGCACCCTGATTAAGATTTATGGCCAGGATTGTGCAACAATGCTGGGAAAGTCCCCTTTTTTAAAAAAAGGGAAAGGGCGGTGCAGGAAGGCATGCTGCAGAGAGAGTGGAAAAAATTGATAATTGCATGGCAAAGAGGGACGGTGTTCCGGAAAGGCTGCAAACACGGAAGTGGGGTGGTTTGAAGGGGGCAGTCTCCTTGTGAAAGGCTTCTATTTGTCCACATCCACGGTGAGAACCGTGCAAGAGAAGCGTTTGAACGCATGACAAATTCATCTGAGGCGCAACGCGAAAGATGCGAGAGAATGGTGGGATTGAGGTAAGAGTATGTGAACAGCCCTCTGAGAAGCGAATAATAGGCGGGAAAAAAGCAGAAAACTTGAGACATGTGGATTCGGCCCTGGCTACACATCTACAAACTCATCTGCAAAAGTGCTTCTGATTATGATGTAATTCAACTGTCATTGTATGGCCCAGGAAAATAAATAAGTTCCCTGCCTATTCTGAAGGTTTTCCCAATGATCGTCCTGACCAAAAACTGCAGGCTGTTAGGACGATTTGACCCTTTACATGGGGACACCAGTGGACTAGGGATGTAAGTGGATATTTAATCTGAATTCAAAATTTAGTCTTGAATGGATGTGAACTAGGTCAGATTAAAAACTTTAATTTCCCCATGAAAATAAATTCACCTTTTATATTGCAGTGATTTGAACACTCCTGAATTAATTACTGGCAGAACAGACAAAATCAAGAGACACTTTAAAGGCATAGTATATAATGAGGCCTGAGGATTGGATCCTACCACTCCATTCCACTGGTGTCAGCATGTTGTTCCAGCACAATAAGTAACCCACTGCTGATGTAAGAAGCTGCCAGTGGAATAGCTTGGTAGGATCCAGTTGACATGATAATTTTTGGTACTTAAGTATGTAGCAAGACACTTTGAATTTGTTTTACATAAACTAATATTCCCCTTGCATTTTATTATTATTGTCAATAACCATAAATAATAGTTATATAAAACTTGTACTTGCAATCAGAAATGCATCTTATTCATAACTGAGATAAATGAACACAGTAGGGACAGAATCAGATGTTGCTATTAGTTGATACTGTTAGCTGTAAGATGTGGTCAGATGGCTTCTAATTGAATGCTTTCACATTAATAAAAGCTTTGTTTTGGGTTACTTCTTCAGAGGAGTAATGCTTATATTTTGGTGGGCTGATAACCACTATCCCAGGAAATGGTCTGAGGACACACAATGCATGCAGTTTGCTAAAAAAGATAAGTACATCTCTGCCTAGATGGGAGATTGCCCGAGCCTCATGTCAGCTGTTTTGGAAGAAAGGAAGAGAAGCATGATACAACCTACTTCCAAATATAATTATTTTGGGACTATGAAATGTACAGAATGTTTCATATTGGTTTTCTGCAACTGAGGCATTGCATACATTTAGCACAGGTGCCACCTGCGGGTATACCAATGAAGCACAGAGCCGCAGTTATTAATGCCTCAGAGCTTCATCAATATTTTTCCCATGTCTCTTTGTCCCTTCTGAGTCAGAATCAACCACTTCAAACAGGGCTCTGGAGAGGCAGCATAACAATTTCCTAAATAAATAAAATATTTTGTAGCTGTTGGCATTTCTCCTGTGTTTCCCATCTGAGGAAAGACGAAGGCTGTTCTCTGTCAGTTGAACAAGGAGATATACGGCTTCCATGGGAAATGGAGAGGGGACCTGAGTAGATTAGCTGTCTGTAATGACCTGATCATAATTCACCATGTTTGTCTCAAAACACATGACAATTGAAATGGCAGAAACAAACAATAATTACTTCTTTTAAAGTAATACGATTTATTTATTTAGAATATTTATATACTGTCTCTTCAGAGCCATGCTCGGCTTTGATTCAGTGTTGCTGTGATACTTGAGCTAACCAATTTTTAAGTCATTAGAATTAAGTAATTAGCCAATGTGTGTGTGTGTGAGTATGCATGTGTTAACCTGCTGTGTTCTGCTGCTGCTGGTGACTACAGTTACAGTTTATGATATTATTCAGTCAACAGTTTCATCTAACCTAAAAGTACTCTTATGATGATAGCATGTCTTGTGGTAGGAATATATAAATATGTGATAGCAGAAGGCTTGGGGATTTACTGAGGAGAACTTACAGAGTGGTGGTAGAACAGAGTGTATTTCCTGTTCAATTGACTCCCAGGTTCCTGTGCATTGCTGTAGCAACTTGCTTTCCTCTGACTATTTGAAGGATGCAGCCATTTGCAAGTCAACAGTCAGATACCTGAGATTGGTCCCAAATGTAATTGGCTATGAAAGAGGAGGACATAAATTATGAAATAGCTCAGTAATAGATTTCCCCAAACAAGTATGTTTGGGAGGTAATTTTAAAGGTCAGGAACCAAGGTATTTAAAGTACATTGGTTTTATGAACAGAGGTGTTCATGCACTCTATACAAAAATACCAGTATTTTGGAGACAGCTGATGGTCCTCCAGAATGGTATTTTTGAGACTGTTGTTTGTGAGCTGGTTTGGAGTAGCATTCCTTAGCAGCATTAGGTGCCAACTGTGCTTCCTACGATTCCCCCTTCCCACGTGGTCAGGAGTAGAGATCAGAAGTTCCTCACTGGGTACTCAAAACAGCTCACAAAGGAACATAAAAATAAAATTTAAACAAACCAACAACTTCTTCAGCATCGTGGGCTAATCCTGGACTCACTGTATTGGCTCATTCAGAGCTACTGGCTGCAAGCTATCAGCCAAAAGTCCAGATTCCTTTTGCTCATATCAGAAGACTCTGGCCACACCCAGGTTTAAATACCTGTACCAGGAAGGGAACAGCAGCTCCTTTCAGATCTTATCATCTGACAAACATGGGCCCAAAATTCCCCTCCTTTAAATATGCAAGTTATATTGATAATACACTAGATACATGTGCTCCTCCTTCCAGTAGTTTCTGAGTCTTCCAAAATGCTAATACTAGTGGTTGCAGGACTCAAAAGGACAAAAGGCCATGCAGCTCATGGACTGCACCACTTCTGTGCAGTGGAATTTTCCACTGAGAGAAGAAAGCAGTTTTGCCAGTGCCTCAGTGAAGCCTCTAGGCCTCGTGGCTTTTCCCCACCACTGTTACAGTTTTTTGCATCACTATTTGGCAGGTTTGAAGTCAGCTGGGGAAAGAAGGAATGTGGGAAAGACCTGCACCCCTTACATTTGTGCTCCATAGGATCCAATCTGCTATATCAATAATCAAAGGCACTTATCTTTCACACACACTGTTCCACAAGATTTGCCAATTAGTCTATGCCTCATCTCAAGCAGTCTGAATGTGCCATATATAGTATCTAATATTAGGAATAACTGAAGTGTTGCCTTTTTCTCCTATTTAGATGTTTCAGGAGTACTTTTCCTTAACTGTGCATTAATGGAAGTATGTCAATACTAACATTGCAGACTCTTCTGCTTAATGTGTGTTTTGACAAGATCCAGGAGACAATTAACTTCAGCATCAGGGAATGGCATGGAGCTGTCTGACCTTATTTTACATGTTTTTGCATTATTCTGAGATTGTTTTTCATTACTTTTGTAAATTTCCTAACCCATATTTCTTTTAAATGATTGAATCCCGCCTTTCTGCCCAGTTAGGGCCATCAAGGTGTGACGTCAAAACCCAACTTTAAACAGTGCTTCTGTAAAAGCACTTAAACATCAAGGAGGGTCAATGTCAGATGAAACAAAAAAGTCTTCACCCGCTAGCAGAAGACGATGTTAGAGGGGATGGAATTCCAGTTTTGGTGCCACAACCAAGAAGGCCCTTTCTTGGGTAGCCACCTGTCTACCCTCAGGTTACAAGGATAGCTGAAGCAGGTCCTCTGAAGATTATTGTAATGGTTGAGTAGGTTTGTATGGGAGTAGGCAATCCTTAAGGTATACAGGTCCTAAGCTGTGTAGGGCTTTAAAGATCAATATCAGCACTTTGAATTGGGCCTGAAAGCAAACTGGAAGCCAACATAGACAGAACAAGACTGGAGTTACATGTTCCCTGTGATCCACTCCAGGCAGCATTCTCAGTGCAACATTCTGTACCAAATGTAATCTTACACATTTTTGAGCATGTTAAAATATGACATAAAATTGCCTGATGAGGGCCAATGCACACATGTATTTAAAACTGGCATCATGACTATCTGCTAATTGAGCCTGTGTCCTCATTTTTACTAATTTGGTATTTCCTCCTCCTCCCTCCGCTTAAAAGAGCAGTTATTGAATTACATGTCTGGAACTTTTGAAATGCTGACTAGAGCAACAGACTAGGATCTGGGAGACCCATTCTTGGTTTCCTTCTCTGCTATGAAAGTTTGCTGGGTAACCTTGGGCCAGTCATATGTTTTCAGCCTAACCTACCTCAAAGGGCTTTTGTGAAGATAAAATGGAGGAGAATGATGTAAGCTGCTTTGGAGCCTCATTGGGGAAGAAAGGTGGGGTATAAATGAAAAATAAGAATAAACAATTTTTTAAATTCCAGATTAAAACTAAGATAAAATCTCTCCTCCCCCTTAAAAGATGGCTGTTCTTCACACCCCCTCAATAGCCCTGGCAAACAAGCAAGCCTCGCAGCACCTCCTGAATACCTCCAGGGATGGGGCTCCCCCTCACCTCATCAGGGAGCCTATTCTACAGAGCAGACCCAGGCTCTGGTTGATACCAAAAAGCCACCCTGGGTAGCAGAACAGCCAGCAAACGGATTGTAGTTGGCACACCAGAACATATGAAAGGAGACAGTCCTTCAAATACATGGACCCCAGGTTTGAAAGATGTTAAAGGTCATAATCAGCACCTAGCATTGAACTTGGAAACAAACTGGCAGACAATGTAGCTGTTTCAAAACAGCTGTTTCAAAACGTGTTCCCGGCAGCTGGCATTCTGGGCCAGTTGTAGTTTCCTGGTTGTCTTCAGGTGCGGCCCCATGTAGAGCACATTGCAGTAATCCAGTTATGAGGTTACAGAAGCATGGATCAGTGTAGCCAGGTTGCCCAAGTCTAGATAGTGAGTTTGTGCACAGGGATGGATTGAGTTTCCGTCTGTTCTGCCTTAGCCATCTTCTGCCAGCATTGTTTAGTTGTCTTCCGGTCCATATCATCCAGCTCCCTGCTAAACCAAGGTGCTGGGGGCCTCACAGAGCATGCCGAGGAGCAACTCTGTTTATGGCCCTAGCTAGCCTATCATTCCCAGCAGCTACCAGGCCTTCACAGAGTCACTATGTAGGCTCTCAAAATTCCCCAGAGCTGCCTAGAAACCAACAGGATCCGTTAATATAATTTACTGTTTTGTTTTTATTTTAATTTTGTAAGCTGCCTTGGACCGGTTCCTGGAGAGGAGGTATAAAAATGTTCTAAATAAATAAACCATACTGTTTAAATGTAAATCCTGTAAAAATGTTATTCTTTAATTTTTTTATGGTGAAGAGAAATCTAAAATAGCAAATATAGTCCAGAGTTTACTAGTACTGAACTGGACTTCAAAAAATGCAAGTTTACTCCATGGTCAGCTAAAGTTGTGGTGGATTGACTTTGGACAAACCACGCACTGCCTCAGTTCCTAGTCTGTGAAATAGGGAGTAATTGTGGATGGTTATTCATAAGGTACATATCTGAATTATGATACAGGCAAGTTCATGTCCATTCTTCTTTCATAATACCACACAAGAATTTCACAGTGGAAGAAACATATTGTTGAAGGCTTTCACGGCCGGAGAACGATGGTTGTTGTGGATTTTCCAGGCCAAGACCACGGCTATACAGCCTGTAAAATCCACAACAACCATCAAACATATGAATGCTCCATCAACATGAATAGACTACATAAATACTAACATTGTTAACTTAAAGTGTGTCTTGCACAAAATTCGTTGCTAGATTGGTTCAAAAAATTCTGTCAGATTTCTGTCAAAAAGCAATTGTGTGCTTTGTAAGCTGTGTTAAGTTTTGCATAGCATGAAAACCAGTGACTGGATCCAAAGGTTTTGTTCTGCTAACAGAAGAGCCTCCTGCCAACATAACACGCCCTCTTCCACCATGTAGGGCTTTTTGTGCCAGCAAGAGTTCCCAGACAAGAATCTCTGAATCCAAACCTAAGCCTTTACACAGGCAAACGTAGTAAATTGTAGTTCTGTGGAAATTCAATATTTACTTTGAAAAAGTCAGTTGGACAAATCCTTGTTTACATAGATCATTCATTTGTAGTAGCAAAAAAAATAGCAACAGTGTTTCTTATTGTAGTTTGATGTCATTCAATTGAAGGTCTTTCAAACCTCCATCCTCAAACATTCTGAGCGTCAAAACTGATATGCTATCCTCTACCTATATTGTGCTGGATGCACAACTGTAGCTGCTAACAGCTCATCATTTAAATGTACAGTTTATCAGAATTTACCACTTGCTTTTCAGCCATCTAAAACTTTTCACATACACTTAAGTTTTTATTAAATTTCTTGTTTCAGCGTAGGTCATTGGATAAGGCTTCAAAATGTTTGCTCATCACTAAGGAGCAGACACTTTCCAGAACACCACTGATCATTCTATGAGGAATTATTTTTTGTCATCATTGGATTTCTTCAGAAAGCCAGCATCAGGTACCCTACCACTTAAACCAGCACCAACACTCAGAAACTCGCATATACTAGTCTTGGCCCAGCTACACTGGCCCCCAGTTTGTTTCTAGGCACAATTCATGATGCTGATTGACTATTAAAGTCCTACATGGCTTAGGACCAGCATACTTGAAGGACCACCTGCGTCCTTACAAACCTACCCAACTGCTAAGGTCATCTTCAGAGGCCCTGCTTCAGGGGCCAGTGCTTTCTGAAATTAGGAGGGTGGTAAACTTGGGAGAGAACCTTCTCTGTCATGGCACCAAATGTCTAGAACACTCCCCCCAGAGAGACTCACCTGTCCCCTTCTCTTACTGTCTTCTGCTGGGGGGTGGGGTAAAGTTTTTTTGTTTCTCCTGAGTGATCCCTCCTTCCTATCCTATGTTTTAATAGTTGTTTATCTTAGCGTGGTTTTAATTGTTTAAATTATATATTTTGTTTGGTTTTATTGATTTTTAAGATGCATTTTCATTATTTATTTTCTTAACCTACTAGCCCCCTTGGTGGCCCTGATGAGGGCAAAAAAGCAGGGTATAAATTCTGTAAATTTAAATAAACGTATTATCCACACAAACCCTTTTTTGGTGTCAAGTCACTGTCGACTGATGGCAGCCCAGTAGGATTTTCAAGGCAAGACACATTCAGAGGCAGTTTGTTATTGCCTGCCTCTGCGTAGCACCCCTCAACTTCCTTGGTGGTCTCCCACTCATGTACTAACCACAGCTGACCCTGCTTAGCTTCCAAGATCTGATGAGACTGGGCTATCCTAATGAGGGCACAACATCCTTTAGTACTTGTGAAAATAATCCTTTTTGTTGTTGTTTTTACCAATCAACTACTGGCACAAGAGAACCATCTTTCACTCTAAAATAAGTGGATCCTCAATCAACACATCCTCTAATTACTACAGTAACCACACCTAAGACTATAGTCATCAGGATGGTGCTCTGAACAGTTCTCATATTTCCCTTAGCAAACAAGAAACCAAATAGTTCTGCTAGCATGCTACAGAGGTAACCCAGTAGCAAGCTCCGTTAGAATAACTGCAACATATAACTTCACATAAAATGATAGCAACGTATTAATTTCCAGGTGAGATTTTAAGTAGCGTACCTAAATCAAAAAAATGTACTCCTGATCATTTGAACAGAATCTCCACTGGGTGTCACTCCACTGCAAAATACGGTTCTCTCACTAATTGTTTCTTCTAGCAGTCCTCATGTAGATATTATATGCTCTTTAAAAACGTGTGAGTAGGCACTTACACATACTTATTTTGCATGAGCAAAATTATATTGGGTTAGATCTACAGATGTTTCTAAGATTTTTTGTAATTAACATACTAGCATTTAAAGAGTTCTTGATATTTTTCACCTTGTAAGATCCAATCTAGATTTGATAGTAGCTGTCATTTATGTATGTCAGTTCACACATAAATCAGGTATGGATGGGAGGTCTTCAACAGTAAAGCGTGTAGAAGAGGGCAGAATTTTCCCTCCACCTGCATCTTACCTTCCTGTACTCTGCTGTATCAGCTGTTTTTCTCCCTTTAAACTTCAATAATACAAGTGAGCAGAAAATGGAGAAAAGTGGCTGGAACAACAACCTGATGAGGGGCAGGTAAGGCTTGGGAGAAGCAGAAGTTCAATACTCCTCTGCATACTCTTTTGACTGTTAAAATAAGAAACATACACATTGCTGTGATGCAAGAGAACTGTGAACAGAGGTCATCTCGTAGCACAGATCTTTGCTGATTTAGTTTAGTCCTAAGCAAAATTACACCCTTTTAAGCCCCTTGTGTTCAATGGACACAGAAAGGTAACTGCTTACAATTGTGTTATGATGCTCCTTGTAAACTGACAAGTTTGATGAAATTCATAAAGATTTCCATTCAAATTATTTGTATTTTTAAAGTGTGCATGTACTAGACTTAATTTAGTATTTGCTTTTTTGTTGTTGTTTTTCAGAGCTCCTGCATACCACTCAACTCAGATGTAGTGGACCTAAGTGAAAGTGCACAAAAAAGAACTTGCTGCAAATTGTGACCAACAGTTTTGTCTTAGTTTGTCTGGTTATGTTGTTTATTTTGTGGATACCAGCACTAAAAACATTTTCTCTCTCCATTTCTCATGTATAATAGCAAACTGGAAATATCAGTAGGGTTGTATTTCCATATTCCAGTTCTACTTTTGGGGGCAGAGTGCAGAAAAAAGTGACTTTAGAAATTTTCCTCTTAGGACATTGTCACCCGTACAGTAGTAAACCATCTCCAAAGTACAGCTAGTTACCACTTAAAATTTATTTTCTGCATACAGAAAAGTATTTGGGGTAAAAACAAAACAATAACCCAAACTCATTTAATATCGTGTGGTGAAAAAGTGCCCCAGAAAACTCTAATCCAGGGAACCATTTTTAAGTACTGCAGAGAGATACAGTCCTTCCTGATAAGCTAGAGAATATTTACCTCACGACAGCTATATATTCATGGTCCCCAGACAAAGAGGTACACATACCACAAAAATACATGTCTGAATCCTGGCTGGATAGTATCATAGTGCTTCAGACAGCAAGTGTAAAACTATCTTTCAAAAAAATGCTGCTTCATAGAAAAAAATAGCAGAGCATGGAGAAGCAAAGGATACACTATCTAGTCTACTGTAATATGGAAGGAAGGACTATCTAGTGTGTTATTTTGCTTAACATATATCCCAGCTCTAAGTACAGTTCTTCAAGTCATTTTGATGATGTTTAGATATGATTGTAGATGACAAAATTGTAATGCTTTAATGTGTACTAGGGATAAATATGCACAGTAGCCAACTTCTTTGTGAGAAAATCTTAGATACTGCTGTATAAACACACATCTTTAAATAAATGCCACCCCATTTACCAAAAGTTTTGCAGACATCTGAATTTGTGTTACTCCCTTACAGAAATTGCAGTTGAGGTTTCTTAATGGTATAATCTAACTAGCAGAGATTTTATGACTTTCTGGTATTAAGTTTGTGTACACATCTTATGTGTGTGTTATGTGCTGTCAAATCTCTGACCTATGGCGACCCTATGAATGAAAGACCTCCAAAACGTTCTATGCTTAATAGACTTGCTCAGTTCCTGCAAACTGGAGGACGTGGCTTCTTTTATTGAGTCAAGCCATCTCGTTTTAGGTCTTCTTCTTTTCCTGCTGCCTTCCACTTTTCCTAGCATTATTGACTTTTCCAGAGAATCTTGTCTTCTCATGATGTGACCAAAGTACGATAGCATTAGTCTTGTCATTTTAGCTTCTAAGGAGAATTCAGGCTTGATTTGATCTAGTACCCACTTATTTGTCTTTTTGGCTGTCCATGGTATCCGCAAAACTCTCCACCAGCACCACATTTCAAATGAATCAATTTTCTTCCTGTCAGCTTTCTTTACCGTCTTTCACACCTATATGGGGAATACCATAGTTTGGATTATCTTGATCTTGGTTCCCAGAGAGACATCTTTAAGTATCTTATCTAGCTCCCTCATGTTCTTATAAATCAGCACACTTAATGCCACACACAGCTGTGAAGATACTTTATAAATTTATAAAAATAGGCGCATCCCACTCTTTTTTGCCATAGATTATTTGACTAATAAAATATTTACTGTTATAGTGTATCTGTTCTTGATTCTTTAAAAAAATCTATAGACTGCAGCAACAGTTCCTCCAACCGAACTGTGGAGGAGGGGACAACACTTTTTTCTGATTTACTTACTGTTACAGGCTCATATTTTGCCCCTCACACACTGTTTCTGAAGGTCCATAGAGGGCACAAAGGCTGTGGTGAAAACAGGGAAGTTGCCTTCCACTAACATGACTCTGGTCACGCGGCTTAGGATCCAAGCATACTCTTCAGTACACATAATTAGCTGAAGTGGGAACAGGGGACATCTGGGAAGGCTTGTTGAAGTGCAGAAGCTGTGGAAGGGGACTCAAATTCTCATTTTGCTCTAAACGTCTCAATTTCTTATAGTTTCATTCACCTAACAAGCACTGTTTTAAAAAGTCCAGGGTTGTGTATCTTACATTTGCAATGAGCTGTAAGTAAAGCTACCACAGTGCTACTAGGCATTGTTATTTGCTAGACAGACAATTAACCTGAGATTTATTTTAGAAAATGTGTGTAAAATGGAAACCATGAGCATTAGAACCACTGAAAACCATGGAGCATTATAACCACTCCTTTTTAAAAATTCCTAGGTATAGAATAAAAAAGGGAACCAGAACTACATGGATTTACTTAGTATGTAACACTGATTCTAAAAATTGCTGCCAGAGCTACAGTAGTGTATCCATATAGATCCAGTTAAAATATTATATTGTTCCATCTGATCCTATACCAGGAATGTTAGGAGGGATCTCAGAGAGGAAAGAGTAGCTTGCTTAGATGTGTGAAGGGCCCCAAAGTCAGCATTGTGTTCTTATTTTAGCTTCAGCTATCCATTCAACTATCACTTTCATCTCTTGTGAACAGAAGCAGCACAGTTATCCTGAGCATCTGAGAAGATGAATAGGCTCAAGTGTGCTATTTGGAATATACTGTACTGGCTTTCAGTACAAGGCAATTCAGTGGCAGTCTGTAGATTACTGTGATCTTTGTGAAGGCTCTGAAGATTCTGCTTTACAAAATTCCCAGAACTGGCTGAAAAACAGCATTTGCTAAAGGGTGTACATTGGAAAGTTAAATTATATTCCACATTTGATAAGACAGTACTTAACAGCATATAAAGCTAATTGTAAGCTTAGCTTACAGGCAGCTAGTGTAGAAAAAGACAAAATACCTTTTAAGAGGATACAGTTATTCCAGTCTAAGGCTACTGATTTCAATGGGCTTAGACTGGAGTGACTCTGTTTAGGATTGAACTGCATTTCATTAACACAGCCTCTTACTATGGAGGCTTTCTAAATTAAGACTAGTTGTGAATTATAAAACATGAAGTACTAGTTGTGGTGTTCCTATTGCTTCAATTAAAGCAACATTCCAGCCCACCCATTCCAGCCCACCCAAACTGCCACAAAATTAGTGCTCTACTGGATACTACCCTCTACTAAAAAAAAAAAGAACCCCCTGCACGTCAACAATCCTGCAGTTATTTAGCACAAGTTTTTACTGCCCTTGATAATCCACTTTCAGAATTACCTATTGAGTTAGTTTTGGCACACACATAATTTCCATCAGCCACTCATGTGCCCAGACTGGACTTTTAAAACCAGGAGAATAATAGAATATTAAGCAGTCCCCGACCCCTCATTCTCTTTATCAAGGTAACAAGAAGCCAGAGGCTCTTGCATGAGTCATTGCTAAACTCAGGTGATAGGTGACCTTTGACGCAGATCGGTTCCTTTCACCTCTATCTTGCCTAGGGGTAATAACCCTGGGTGAAACAAGTTACCATTGTCAGCACAAAAAATGTTATTTTGAAACCCAAAAGATGCCTGTAGATATGTAAGTAATAGTGTCTGTAAATCATTTTTGACACAGAAATTGAAGGTCAAATTCTAATCTGACAGACCAGAATTTGGAAGTTCCAGTTGCTATACCTGTGCTAGCACTGCCCAAGAATGTACTGGACTTCTTTTTCAATGCCAATTCTCTCATATTTATATTCTATAGAGGAATGTTAGTTCAAAATCCGGTTTCCGGCCTGGTCATTGTACAGAGACGGCTCTGGTCACCCTCATGGACAATCTGTGGCGACACTTGGATTGGGGTGGGTCAGCACTGTTGGAACTCTTAGGCAGCATTTGACATGGTCAGTTATGATCTGCTAACCCACTGCCTCGCTGCCGTGGGGAATCAGGGGACAGCCTTGCAGTGGCTGCGTTCCTTTCTCCACAGTTGGGGACAGAGGGTGGCACTAGGGGAACATATGTCCTCCCACCACATGTTGTTGTGCAGCGTCTCCTAGGGTGCGATTCTTTCCCCAATGCTGTTTAACATCTATATGCACCCCCTTACCCAGGTGGTTTGTAGATTTGGGCTGGGTTGTCACCAGTATGCAGATGATACCCAGCTCTTATTTATTGATGGACAGCCAGTTTGATGGATTCCTTGGCTAAGTGTCTGAACACTGTGGCAGGATGGTTGTGCCAGAGTCAACTGAAGCTGAATCCTCTGAAGACGGAGGTTCTGTACCTGGGTTGTGGGACGATACACGTGGGACCCTGGCTCCCAACCTCTCGATGGCGTGTCATTACAGCCTTTGTCAACAGTGAAGATCCTGGGCATGTTCCTGGATGCCACACTTTCTATGGAGGCCCAGGTCATGACTGCCTTTTTCCATCTCCTGCAGGTCTGGCAATTGGCGTCCTCTCTCTTGCCCCAGGACCTGGTTTTAGTAATCCATGCGATGGTCACCTCCAGGCTGGATTACTACAACTCAGTTTATGCTGGGCTGCATTTGGGGTCGACCCAGAAGTTACCACTGGTGCAGAATGCAGCGGCACACATCCTTACTGGGATGCCATTTTGTGCACACATCCATCCTGTGCTGTACCAGCTGCACTGGCTCCCAGTTCAGTTCTGGATCCAGTTCAAGGTGCTGGTTTTACTGTTTAAAGCCCTTCGCGGACTGGGACCTGCATACCTGTGGGACTGCCTCTCCCACTATGTCCCCCACAGGGCTTTGTGCTCTGCAGATAAGCAGTTCCTGGCAGTCCCCAGCTCATGGGACATTCATCTGGCCTGGCCCCAGCCCGGTTCGACGGGGCTTCTACAACGGAGATGTTCCACTGGGCCTTTGGTTGAGAGCCAGCTAATTGTCCCGTCTGCCTGCAACATCCTGTGCTCCACTGGTAGCTGCCCTGGACTTGTGCCACAGCTGTATCCATGGTTTTTTAAAGATATTTATTGTAGCCTGTATTGTTCATGGCACCAGCTTTTTCATTATTTAGCTTTAGATATTTGTTGTTTGTTTTAGATATTTGTATATGGTTTTAATGTATGTTTTCTTTTGTTAGCTACCCTGAGCCTGTTTGTGGGGAGGGCTGGGTATAAATTTGATAAAATAAATAAATAAAAAGTGTTACTGGTTGAATACAAAATATATGAACAAGTAGGGTACTGGGATAAAGTGGCACTTTACCTCAGATATCAGGGTAAAAATGTACCACTTTAGTCACACTGATCGGAATGGGATTTCTTTCCAAGTAAATTTGTCCCCTTATTCCTCTACTTAGAAGCAAGCACAAAATGCCTCCGACGAAGCGAGCTCCGACTCACGGAAGCCTGTGCAGGAATAAGAAGGTGCCGCTGGACTTCCTTGGAAACCAATTCCAGGGGCTCTCCAAGTCAAGAACTGCCCAAGTGCGGCGCCGCCTCCATGAGGCTGCGGGTTGCCTGAGCGGTCGGAGGAGGGAGCGAGAGGGCCAGAGTTCGCTGGAGGCCCCCCGCGATTTGCCAGAGATTCCCTCTGTTAGGAGGAGGGAGCGCCTGGCAGCGCTTCCGAGGGGAGGGGAGGAAGGAGGAGCGCGGGCCGCGCAGGCGTCTCTCGCACCTTGTCGATTAGTCAGTGCTGGGATGGCGATTCCTGGGCCAGCCGCAGCTCCGAGCGCAAGAGCCGGGAGCAGCAGCAGCCTTCGCACTCCACGCCGACGCCGCTCTTGGTGGGCAGACTGAGCAGCGGCTGCAGGGGGTTGGGAGTCGCCTTGTCCCTAGGCCAAGCACACCATGGCCCGTGGAAGCGGCGGCGGCGGCTGCAGCAGCAGGAGAGGCTAAAGGAGGCGCGCTCCCTTTAGTCGGCTGCGGCACTCCGCAGCGCCCCGAGAGCCCCGCCGGACTCCCCCTCCGCAGCCCAGGAAGATGGATGCGGGCCCCTCGCCGGGCGCCAGTCTCAAGGATGTGAAGTGGAGCTCCGTGTCCGTCCCTCTGGACCTGCTGATCAGCACTTACCGCCTGCCCCAAGTCGTCAGGCTGGACGGCGGTAAGTTGAGTGGCGAGGGAGGCGAGAGAAGCAGCGCCCTCCCCTCTTGCTGGCTGAGGGGGCGCGAGGGCGGGCAGAGCCGCCTCCGCGCGTGGTTGCCTTTGCGCGCCGGGACTGGCGCGCCGTCTGGATGAAGCGCTGCCTTCTTGCGGCTTGGCCAAACTCCAGCCCGGCGCCGCTAGTCCTTCTGGGGAGAGGAGCCCATTGGGGAAGAGGGCCACGTGACCAAAATATGAATGGGCCCTCTGAGGGCGACTGCCGAGCTGGGCAAATGCGGGGGGGTGCTTCTGGGCTGCTGTAGCGGCGCGCACCGACGGGGTCGGGGACATGGTCTTGGTGCACTGCTGGTTTTCTTGAAACTGCCGTTTACGAGCAGTGGGATTATTTGCCTCTAGACGTATGCACGCTGTTTCCAAATGCAACACGTAAGAACCTCGTTCCTAAATGTATCCACTCAACGTGGAGGTTTACTATTAGCCGCTGTTTGAGTTGCAGGAACGCACAGCTCAGTTGGAGACAAGTTCCGTTGAAGTAAATGCGGCTGACTTTGTCGATGTTAAGTCAAGCAGTGTAAACGTTCACGAGGTTAGATGTTTTGAATCGCTTTATAAGTACACTTTGTCTTTGGGGAGCAGTTCTTTGCATAAAATTTTGGACTTTAATCTACAAATTCAAGTCTCAGTATATCATTAGATTCCTGTTGCTGCAGATGGCAATATTGACAAGGGTTGGTTGAAAGAATGAAAGAAACCACGACCATATAAGCTTACTTTCTACCAAAAAGTTGCATGTATATAATGAATTATCCACTATTTAATGAATTTTCTCTATTTAAATGGCAGTAGACATTAAATAATTTGACAGGCTGTGTTGTAATTTGGAAAGGTTTCATATCTTGTGTCTGGGTCTCCCCCTGCAAATTTACAGTGTAGTCCCATGTGTTGAAATTAATAGGGTTAAGATAGAGTATTAGGATTACTCTGTTGCAGTAATTACAACTGTTGCACACTAATTCTCCAATTATTTGTACTTACTAAAGTAGTCAGTTCTGTAAAATTGCAGTTGGAATGTTGCATAGAAGAGTAGATCTTGATCTTTGTGTTTTTTCCAAAAGATTAGAGCAATTTTGTTTTGATAACAATATAAAGTGTGTCTAGTGTGCCAAGTGTAAATAAAATCTCTGACTGAATGCTTTGAAAGTGACTTTGTGTGCATATGTGTGAACCTGTTGCATTAGTTCAACTTTCAGGTCACAAAGGTGGTCTGTAATAAAATGGGGAAAGGATTGACTTGCACACAAATCTGTTCTGGAAAAAAAAACCTGTACTGTCTTGTTTACAGATGAACTTTAGGAGAATGACAATTATGATGCAGTATTTATACCTTTTGAAATATTAAATAGATAATGGTTCCAGCTCTGCTTCACCTGTTTGTGTATCTCTATCAAGGTCTTCCAATTGATTAAGCTAAATATTCACTAAACCAGAGAGGCTGTGTACTTCATGTGGGCATTCTGCCTTGATTTCTTCCAAGCTGTTCCACTAGTTGTGGTTGACTTTCCTGCACAAGTTGTCATTAGATGACCTGTATGAAGTAAAACCAATAGCCAAGTTATATAACATATGGCTGAAGAAGGGCACGAAAAAGCTGTTGATGGTTCCATTTCTATTATTAGGGAGCAGCCATCTGTCAGGTCTTCATCTGCTCTTCCTTTCCTCTCATATGTGGGAGGGCAAAAATAGTCATTGAGGTGCCTCTCCTTCCCCTGTTAAGAGGATAAAGTATTGCACGCAGTGTGCAGAGGTGGCTGTGGTTGAGGTAATTGAACTGGGGCGGTACTCCACTGAAAGTTGTGTTCCCCACCTGTGTTTTTCAGCTTCCCATAATCTTCTGCAGTGCATACGCATGCACTCTTTTGGGGGTGGGGGGGAGATAACCTCTGAGAGCAGAACCACAAGTGACAAAAGGCACAGATTGGACACTTGTCTGCTTCCCTCAAGTTTTGATGGGAAATGTAGGCATCCTGGTCTCGCAGCTTCGCTCTCTGACTGCTGTCCAATGGACTTTTCAACTGTCACTTGTCCAACATTCCGCCAAGTTGCCTACATTTCCCATCAAAACTTGAGGGAAGCAGACAAGTGTCCAATCTGTGCCTTTTGTCACTTGTGGTTCTGCTCTGAGTTTTGGATTCATGCACTTCCTCCTGATAAAATGCAACATATGCAGTCTTTCTTTGCATCCTATCTTGTCTGTTGGGGTTTGTGTCTCTCCATTTTCTATAACCATTCACTTTTAATTAAAATAGAAAAGAGTCCGGTAGCACCTTTAAGACTAACCAACTTTACTGTAGCATAAGCTTTTGAGAATCACAGTTCTCTTCTTTAGATGCATGAATCACAGAAGTGTGATTCTCGAAAGCTTATGCTACAGTAAAGTTGGTTAGTCTTAAAGGTGCTACTGGACTTTTCTATTTTTGCTACTACAGACTAACACAGCTAACTCCTCTGGACTTTTAATTAAGAGGTTTATTACTTTCTGGAACATGTTCATAATACTTCCCTCCATTTCCCTCCTCTTCAACAAACAGATGAAAGGATTTTTCCCATTTATATTCCACTTTCACCCCAGTGCAGGGACCCAAAGTGGCTTACAATATTATCCTCTTATTCAGTTTATACTCGCAACACTCCTGTGAGGTATGCTAGGCTAAGAGTATGTGACTGATCCAAGGTCACTCAGAAAGCTTCCATGGCCGGCTGGAGATTGAAATCCAGGCCTTCCAGCTCCTAGTTTGGCACTTTGTCCTATTTTGAGAACTTATTCTTTGAGGCAAGCCGGGCTATCCCTGGTGAAATGAAGCCGGAAACAGCTACTCTGTTCCTTAAAACTATAAAGCTTTATTTAACATGCTAGGGCTCTGGGAGTCTCCTACCACAGAAGCGGAGCAAATCGCATCATAACTTTTTATATTTTTTTGCAACAAAAAGAGCAGGAACAAGGAACCAATAGAAAACACAATAGAAACACAACTATCTCCTTATGTGGGAGAATTGACAGTTGCCTCAGAGTTGCCAATTTACCCTTGTGCCTGGTGTACCTGATCTGCTTGCTTTGAGCTTATGACTCCATATTTGACTCAGATCAGGGCCTTAGCTAAATTTTCCCTTTTGTTGCAGGCCTCATTGCAACACCTTAAGTCTTTGCAAGATTAGAATACTGCTGGAGCAATCATGCTTTTGCTTCAGGAAAGATGATATCTTGGTAAAGTTGTAGAGGCATTTGTTGGATGGGTTCGGGAGATACATGACACCAAGACAATAAGGAATCACCGTACTGCAGGCAACAGCACAGAGGAATCAAACAGACAACAATTATAATTATTCGCATCAGGATATTTTTCAGCTGTAGCAGAGGGGAGCCAAGACTAAAGGGAATCCCACCCACTTATTGAAGTATCATGATAGAGGGAGGCAACTTGTGCAATATAATTAGCATGAGATTCAATGGCATCAAAATTATACATTGAGTTCCTACCAATGCACAAATGCCTCCTTGAGCTGCAGTGAGCATATCTAAAGCCATACGATTTTGTAAAAACCATGGCTTGAGTGTGGCAGAGTTCTTTGGCAGTGAGCAACAGAGCAGTAGCAGTCTCATTTGCTAGCATCTCAACCACTGCCTGTAGACAAAGGAGAGCAGTACCTATCCTGCTAGAACCATACATAGGAAACATAATACTTGCAAAACGTTGGGCATCAATAAAGGTAGTGTACTCTTTAACAATGGTGTGGGATTGGCCAAGATTTGGTAATTCTGAACCTTTCCTGCTGGAAGCTGACTATGAAGTGACAGGTGAGGGAGAAGACAGGCAAGGAAGCAAGAACTGTACCAGTTCCTGGACATCCTGTTGTAGGCTCAGTGCCCATAGACAAAATGATGGCCAACCAAAGTGGTCTCTGTACAAACATTCCACCGTAGGAAATGAAATTAGTGCTTGGAGGACTTATCAATTGCAAGTATCCTAAACAATACAGATAAAGCACAAAAAGAGTGTCAGAGTTGAGAAATGATGGAGCCTGAAGAAGCAAGAGTTCATATTTAGTGGTGCTTCTATCAAAACAAATGATCATCAGAATTAGAGAATGAGAGGCTCAAAGACCTCAACATGGCATGCAACCAGAACAAAGGCGAGAAGGAAAGCTCGTGCAACAGAGTCAAGCAGAGTTGAAGACCAATACTATTCATGACAGTAGGGAAGGTTTAGAATA
Source organism: Eublepharis macularius (assembly GCF_028583425.1). NCBI lineage: Eukaryota > Metazoa > Chordata > Lepidosauria > Squamata > Eublepharidae > Eublepharis > Eublepharis macularius. Next base: position 81,161,280 of record NC_072796.1, on the reverse strand, counting down.
ATCAGGAGACCAAGGACTGGATTCAGAAGTAAGAGCTTGTTTAAAGCAGCAAAGGAAACTCGGCTTCTGGAGGCCAAGAGTAAAAGCACACATAAGATCTTGCAGTGGTTTGCCAACTGAGCAAATCATTTGATGAGAGTAACCAGCAGAGCCAAGAAACTTGCAAACTGGCTTTTGCCTAGTCGGATGAGGAAAAGAAAGAATGGCTAGAACACAGTAAGCAGAAAGAGCTTCTTTTCCATTAGAAAGGGTAAAATCCAGATAGGTAACAGGAGCTTGACACAGCTGGATTTTAGATCAAGACTTCTTTATAAACCCCAGTAGCAAGGGCTGTAAGAAATAAAGAGAGTCTGTCATGAAAGCCTCAATAAAGCACAACAAATCATCAAATCATTCACATCATACCAAGACAGAACCAGCAAGAAAGATTGACAGTGCAATCCTAAGGAGGGTTACTCCAGTCTAAGCCTATTGAAATCATTGGGCTTAGTCTGGAGTAACTCTCTTTAGGATTGCACTGTGAGTCAATTAAATCATGCCGATGGGCTTGAGAGGAGAGAAAGATTTAGCATGGCCTAGTAACAGAGATGACCAGATAAACTTTTTCACACAGTAAAAATCCTGTTGAAGCAAAGAGGAAATAACAGAGGCAATGTCACTTTCAATTTAGGATTTTAAGGATATCATGGAATATGAGTTAAAGGTTCTACATGATCAGCAACAACAGTGACAAACTATTGAAAGGCGACCTACTTCAGAAGGATGTATAAGCCATAATGAAGGTACCACCTTAGCTCTTCTAATAGAAAGAAGAGGGGCACAATAGAGACATCAACAGATTGGATTATGAAGAAGCAAAGAGATCTAAAGCTTCCTGATAGATAGACTGAGGTATATTAACATACACACCATCTGAGGAGCAGTTAGTAGCATAGCCAGACTTAAAAAGAAGGTCACACTTTAGGGCACATGTCAGACAATAAGAAAGCATGTTCAAATTGAAAGGGACTCGGGGAAACAGAAAGAGACTGAGACATAGAAAGAGATATTTTTGTACACAAATTACACTCTTCTGTTACAGAAAGGGCACAAAAGGAGTTACAATATGCACCTGGTTCCCCAATAGACCGGCATGGTTAAAAGGTAGGCCTACCAAGAAAGACAAATTAGGGCTGAGGGTCAGAGGAAGACATTGCTGAAGAGTATGCAGAAGACTTTGCACAACTGAAAGATATCTACTTCAGAGGGATCATGTCTCACAAACAAGAAAGAAATCAGTAAATTTAGAAAGGTTTACAGAAGGCTTTAGGAAGCCTTTAACAAGAAACCATCAGAGAAACAGTACAGTGCAATCAAGCTTACAGAGAAAGTTGCAACCTAACAGATAGAGCTAGTATCTGGAAACAGAAGAACATGCTCAGACAGAAGAGGCCTACAAAGACAGGCCAGAAATGCTGATAACAGAAAAAGTTTTGTCAGAAAAAAAAATCGAAAGCAAATCATTAGAGATTTTTTTACAGCAGCTATTTTAATAAAAGTCTCAAGTTTGAAGATAAAGAGAGGCCATCTCCAGTTTTCCAAGCTAGTAAAACACTGGTTGAGAGTAAAGAGAAAGATGCTCATGAGTTGGATCGCTGTTGAGAACTGGATTAAAAGTAGTAAATGGCAAAGGTAAAATTGGGGCTGAAGAGGAAAGTGAGGAAGAAGGACGACCGATGCTAAAATATTTTTCCTTTAGCCTGTAGGCAGTTTTCTAGATGGTAAAGAACCAATCAGTATTCCAGGAGCCCATAAAAGGCTACTGAGTTTTAAAGTCTCCCTTAGTCAGGGGTACCATTACTTCAGACAAGAACAGATACATTAAATTACATTGAAGGGGGCTGAAGTTCCCTTGTTATCTTACTCCCCCTTTCCTAAAGGCTTCACTCCACTCAATCACACAAGAAAGACAAATAGACACAGACACAAGACAAAGAAAAAAGTTGGCTAATGTTGGGTACTGGATTATTATTAGCAGAGTAAGACCTAGTATATCAGTAATCAAGTTCAATCAATCAACTTTTTGATTGATGTTATCATGCAAATTTGCCAATATCTGACTATTAAAGGATCTTTCTTTTGGCCAAGGAAATTTAGTTTTCTTAGCATGCTTTGGCCATACCTTAAAACAGAGTTCTATTTTGAGTTAACTTTGAGTTATATTACATTTATGAAGGCATCCCCAATATGTTAACATATATCCTAGAGGAGTATTGGGCCATACCAGTCCCTGAAGCAGAGATTGGTTATGACCCAGACCAGAAAAAGAACCAGGATAGCACTCTTAGCTGACAAAGGATGGGTCAGCCTCCTGGGTGGGACGAAGCAGATAGCACCTAATGGGTCCGATGAGTACCAACTGCCTGATCATCCCTGGTAGGAAGTCAAAGTGTCCACAGAGCTTGCCTCCTGGCTGGGTTGCCAAATTGTTCTGAGAACTTATTCTTTGAGGCAAACTAGGCCATCCCTGGTGGACTGAAGCAGGAAACAGCCACTCTTTTCCTTACAACCAGAAGGCTTTATTTAATGTGCAGAGGCACTGCAGGTCTCCTACAACAGAAACAGAGAGCAAATCACGTCTTAACTTTTTACGAGCCAGTTTAGTGTAGTGGTTAAGAGCGCAGAACTCGAATCTGGGGAACTGAGTTTGATTTCCCACTCCTCCACTTGTAGCCAGCTGGGTGACCTTGGGTCAGTCACAGCTTCTAGGAGCTCTCTCAGCCCCACCCATCTCACAAAGTGATTGTCATGAGGATAATAATAATATACTTTGTAAACTGCTCTGAGTGGGCATTAAGTTGTCCTGAAGGGCAGTATATAAATTGAATGTTGTTATTATATTATTGTTATATCTTTTTGCAACAAAAAGAGCAGGTACTAGGAACCAATAGAAAACATACAATGCAACCATCTCCTTATATGGGAGAATTGACAGTTGCCTCAAAGTTGCCAATTTACCCTTGAACCTGGTTTACGTCACCTGTTCGCTTCGAGCTTATGGCCCCACATTTGACTCACGTCAGGGCCTTAGTTAAATTTCCCAGGACAATCCCCCTCCATGCTGGCTCTCATGCTGGTTTTAAAAAGCATTGACAGATTTCATTGCACTTGAATGACTGTTTGCAAGTAGATTTTGCTGTTTTACACAGTAAAATCCTGTTGTAAAGTGCATTGAAAGCAGATTGAAAGTGCATTATTCAACATGTGTGAAAGTAGTTTCAGGTGGTAGCTGTGTTGGTCTGCAGTAGAACAGCAAGATTCAAGTCCAGTAACTCCTTAAAGATCAACAAGATTTTTAGGGTTCAAGATACCAAGGAACAAAGGCAGCTTTGATTCTCAAAAGTTTATACCCTGGAAATCTTATTGGTCTTTTAAGGGGCAACTGGAATCGAACCTTGTAAATCATGTTAACTCATTTTCTGCTTCATTTCTGTGTAAAATTTATGATTTTAGATTATAGAAAAATTGATAGCTAAAGCTTACCAGCTGTTAGTATCTATTTCTTCTTCTTTTTAAACTATTTATCAAATCAATTTTAGTTTGCAAGCAAACTATAGTATTCAAAACTAAAATGGCATTTTATGTTCGTAAGGATGGTTTCCGCTTGTTTGTACAGTAGAATTATTTCTATTTATATGCTTTTATCAACTAGTAGAATAATTGTATTGTCGAAGGCTTTCACGGCCGGAGAACGATGGTTGTTGGGGGTTTTCCGGGCTGTATTGCCGTGGTCTTGGCATTGTAGTTCCTGACGTTTCGCCAGCAGCTGTGGCTGGCATCTTCAGAGGTGTAGCACCAAAAGACAGAGATCTCTCAGTGTCACAGTGTGGAAAAAGTGTTGTTTTAAAAACACGAGTCATTTCTGGGGGGAAATGTTGTGGAAATCATAGATAAAGTGTAAACAAGCAAATGGCAGCTCATTCATATGAAGGAATATCAAGCTATTTTGCTCCGTGCTTAGTATTTTGCTCCGTGCTTAGTATTTATCCATCATAAGCCATGGTTACATGATATTCTGCATACTGCTTATATATTTTTTTCATATACAGAAGTATTTTTTGTTTAAGAGATGTTGTGTTTGGAGGGACCCTGAATCTTTCAGTAGAAAGGAATTTTTTTTTATTTCAATGCTCTTTACTTTCCTTAGATACATTTTGGCAAAAGAAAAATAATTTGATATGAGAGATGATAAAGAAGTGGGAAATACTTCAGTTGTCTATAAGCCCTTTTTAACATTTGGTAGCAGTGCTTTATAAGAACTTCATTGTTCTCCTGACAAGGAAATTGCAAGATACGTGTTACGAGAAAGGAAGATTATTTCACACTTTGGTCAGGTATAAAAGCACCCCCACTGGTCAGACATATTTTAATACTGTTTGGGGGCCGCGAGGATGACCTTGGCAAATTGCGTAATTCTCACAGCAATTAAGACTAGAGAGAAACATTCATTTCCCATGTGACCATTTTTAGTGCCTGATGAGGCAGCTTGCAAATTGTATGATGTGGCAAAAACCACACATTGGTTCTTTACAATATTCTTTACTGATACTAACTCTTTATTTCTAAAGACTGTGATATGGCCTGTTGTATTTGAATGAATTCTCTTTCTTTTCTTACCACAAGAGGGTTAGAAGTGGCTGACAAAGTACTTCCTCATGCCTCAGTGCAAGCCTTCAGAAATGTAATTACCACTGCAAGTCTTCCCCGATTGCAGGGAAACCATGCTAGCGTTTTGCCTACCAATGTGATATTTTAAGCTCTCTTTTATTTCAAACACTTAATTCATTTCTATTCATTAATATAAAATAATTTCCTGTAGCTCTAGTGTAGCAGTTTTGAACTTCATGACATCTTTGATATTTGGAGCAGTTCTTGAGGTTTCTTCCCATTGTCTTTAAACTGTAAATTATGCTTGAAATGACTGCTATCGGTATTAGATAGTCTTCTTCCAGTGCCATTACTAGACAAGGGCACAAATGGGAAAAAAATTCCAAACACCCTGTTCGTTGTTCGTTGCCATCCACGAAAAATGAAAAGAACCGAACATGTCCCCTTAATGAACATGTTCAGTGTTCATGTTCGTGGCCCTTTAAAGATCCCTTTAAACTATCAGCTGGCAGGTGGCAGGGGGGATTCCCTCTTGCCGCCTGCCAGCTGATAGTTTAAAGGGCCCTTTCCTGCCACATGCAAGGGAATCTCCTCGTCCCTCTGACAGTGGGCAGAGCTGGTGCGCAGGGCTGTTCCTTCCCCAGGAGAGCCAGCACTGCCCCCTTTGCTGTCATTTTCTCTTCACAGCGGCAAAAACTGTACTGCCTATTGGAGCTACTTTGAACGGTTACAAAACTGACCTTCCCAATGTCCAATACCCACCAAATTTGCAAGGGACATAGTCTTCAGTGTCCTCTGAAGACCCCAAAGTTTCAGAGAGATTGCAGCCCGGGAAAGGTATGATCCATGCCCCCCCCCTTTGCTGTCTCTCTTCTGAGTGGCAAAAACTGGACTGTCTGCTGGAAGCTGAAGGATTAAAGCCAGAAGGAAAGCCAGAAGAAGTTCAGACAGAGTTCAGTCCTTGCCGTTACCAGGGGAATTGATTGAAGGTGCCTGAGTGTCTGGCTTCTCGGAACAGCGGCCAAATGCAACTAACAAGGCTTGCAACGACCACCTGTTCGTTTGGAATGGGGACTCACAAACGGCCCGTTTGCGAACGGATGAACGGGCTGTTCGTGCCCGTGTCTAGCCATTACTAGTGCTCTATTATTCTCCTCTCAGTGGTTGCAGATCTGAGCGGCTGTATTTTTGAATACACTGGCATTTCCTAAAGTCTACATGGAGTGGTTATGTTAAAATCATATATATGCTTATAATCTTATTAAAGCTTGGCAACTGGGACAGATGAGCTATTTGATTGACCAAGGGCTTGGAAGCAGAGGTTTGGCCAGCAGGAGCGATGTGGTAGGCCTGTTATGGACAGCAGGCAGCCTACCATATAGTAGAATTGTAGTTCTTTAATCTTGTGGCAAGTCACAGTCAGAAAACTGGGGGCAACTGCTTGATCCTAGTGCTTTCCACTGATGTATTTTCCTGCTTTTTGTTTATGAAAAATAGTTAAATATATGTATGTGGTCATGACTTTGAAAGTGGTGGGTTTGGAGGAAATTTTTACAGATACTCAGTATTTGAAAAATTACTAGATGTTCTTTACTAGACAGGGGAAACCAGCAAAAAGGTCCAAGTGGGATCGATCACCATGCATAAAATGTATAGCACACAGCTGGCTGTGAGTGGGGCAAATCTTCTGTGTTGGCACTAGAACAGCATGTCTTATGTAGGAGTCTTGTTGATACTATAGATTAGAATATTCTTCTGCATTCCCCTTTTATCAACATTTTATTCTGGCATGGGCTAAAACAGACGCTGGGAAATCCCATTTTTTTTTAAAAAATGTAGTAGCTGTTACATAGGACCCTGATTTTGATTGTGGCAGGAAGTGTTAAACCCTTCCACACACTTTGGCTAATTGAGTCTGACTCCCCCCCCACCCCCCACCCCACACACTGTTAGCTGTGGAGAAAGGGAAAGGCAAAAAAGAGGATGCCTGAAACCGTGTGGGAGATAGGATGGAAGGACTCACTCCTTTTCATTCATTCTGCTACCCTAGAAGCAGAGAGCATGTAACAACAACAAGATGAGGCAGGTGGCCATGACTTGCGACCTCTAGGTTGACTTATTTAGATATTTACACCCTGTTTTTCTCCCACATGGGGTCCCAAAGAGGCTTACAACATCATCCTCCCTCCCTCCATTTTATCTGCACAACAGCAACCCTGTGAGGTAAATTAGGCTGAGAGACTGTGACTGGCCCAAGGTCACCCAGAGAACTTCCATGCTACACAAGCTTCCATTCTACAAATCCTGTGAGGATTTGAACACAGATCCTAGTCTGACACAAACCAATAATGCACACTGGTTAAACTGTTCTCTTTAAAAATAGCTGCAGGTGGCTGCTACTTAGAAAGAGGTCTGTATTTATTTGTTTTATTGTAGTGGGAATTCTTAGACCAACTCATGTTGTGCTCCAGATCTATGATTACCATTAAAGACATTAAATGAAAAGAGATGTGGGCCAGATCCAAAGAAGTCGTATGCATATGAATAAAGAGGGGAAAATATCACAGCCTGAATGTTTTTGAATATTGCTCAGCATCCACTTAACAACTAAGCTACTGTTCCCATATGCTTGCTTCTGTCTTATTTCCCCTTTTTTCTTGTGTGACCAGATTGTATGCCTTGGTGTATTAAAAATTGGTATATAAAAATGTGTTTGTTTCTTTGGGAATAAGGTCTACTACTAAAGAATCAGTTTCCTCCAAAAACTTTCTTCACGTGTATATGGCATCTTTTGCTTTGTGGAAAGAAGAGGACAAAGTCCTTGTTAGTTCAGTTCCTCATTCAATCACAGTTTGTTGTGAAGCTTAAAGATTTGTCAGTTTTAGGCATGAACACCGTGATTTCCAAGTCAAATTGGAAGTTTTCAAATCAAGCTCTGCATGCAGGAGGAGAGGATAGAAACACAGCAAATGAGTTATTTTCGTGGCCTACATAAACTAAGCTCTGCTTAAACCCAGTTTGTTGTGATGTGTCAGTGCATCCAACTGTCAGATTGTTCCCTGAAGGTGGTTCTTCTGAAGGCCCAGGATGATTGAATTATCTTGCTCTGGAGATCATAAAGAATCAGCAAACAACAATTTTCATTTGCATTACTTTACAAGTTTGTAAAAAGCTGGTCAGATTTTAAGTGACAGAAAATACATGCTGTATCTTGTGGAGTGACTGTGTTGCTTCATGTGATTGTACTGCAGAGGATCTTTGTGTTAGAGCTTATTAACTTCATGCTTCTGTGTTGCATGAATTAGTGAAGAGACCATCAAATATGACATCTTGTCATATGCAGTACAGAGATTGTATGATTATGAATGTGAGAAAGAATAATCTTTATTTGCTTCAGTGTTATCAAAGCATATTAGCATTTCTAAAAGGTATTAAAAAGCTTTCCGCCCAAGACCATTAATAATTATCTTGCATCAGTCCTGAGTGACCTGTCTTTATTTCCTTGCACTATAATGATGTCTACCAAGGAAACAAAAGCAGATAAATATGTCGAAACTTTGCCACTAACCACCACCTGACTCCTTTTCCAAGAGCCAGATTTGTACTTAGAAAAAGCTTTTAGTTCATTTTATGGTTTTTCCATTGTGTTGAAATTTTCAATAACAGGATTAGATTAGTGAGTTTGTAGAGCTAGATTCTAAACAGGCAGCAGTAGCTGCTTTTGAGAATTGGGGTACATTTGGTTAACTTACAGTGCAATCGTAAACAGTTACTCCTGTCTAAGCCCATGGAAATCAACAGACTTAGACTGGAGTAACTCTGCTTAGGATTGCATTGTTAGTATCTTAAATTTTGGTTAAAACTGCATGTCATTTATGCTATTTAATGTTCTGCCTCTTTGATGTTACAGTCTGATCCCAGGTATCTTTTCAAGGGTAGCAGTAAAGCCAGCATGCTGAAGTGGTTAAAGTGTTGGACTAGGATCTGGGAGGATCAAGTATGAATCCCTACTGTGCCATGGAAGCTTGTTGAGTGAACTTTGGCCAGTCACACACTCTCCGCCTAACCTACTTCATAGGGTTGTTGTGAGGCTAAATGGAGAAAGAGAATAACGTAAGCTGCTTTGGGTCCCCACTGGAAAGAAAGGTGGGGTATAAAAATAGTAAATAAATACAATAATCAGTAAATAGAGCAGCGAAACAATTGTCATCTATTACAGATGTCCTCAGATTTTCCGGAATGCTTTGTTGCAGTCAGGACAAGATAAATAGGGCTCATTCTTAAACACTGCAAGCTTTCTTAGCAGGTATCTTGAATAATCCTCAGTTCTTCTATTTTCAGTGTTCAGGCTGAATTTTTTTGAGGTTTCATAAACAATACAGTTGAGTTGGTAATAAGTTCACAAACTAACTAGAAAATGGCCTAGTCTCCTTTTATGCCTATTTGATGAGCAGAAATCAAAAGTAAAGGTAGATGAATATTTGTCACCAAATGGTGGCCCAATAAGCTGCAGTTAAGTGCACAGCTACAGTTCAAAAGATAGCATCCTTAACTGGTAAAGAGAAACCTTCTTTATTTGTGAATTGCATCCAGATTTAACTAGATTGTTCCAGGGTCATTACGGTAAAGTAACCAGCAAATTTCATATCAAAGTCAGTACTGTGAACTAGTGAAAGATCTCTCTACCCTGGAGAGGCTGGTCAGTCACCTGCTACCAGATCTTTTAAACTTAAGATGCAGAGATTGAGCCTGGGACCTTCTGTATGCAAAGCAGATAGCTCACCACTAAGCCATAGCCCTTCCCAATCAATGTGAATAGTTCAGAATCGATCTCTAGTCCAAAAGATATTTGTTTAAGTGCGGTCCTGCACTCTAAGCAGAACCCATTCTATATTTTTACAAGTTCTACTGTCTGTAGAGTTTTTTTAATGTTAGAGCTGTTAAGAATTTGCATGAAGAGCCGCATGATACTACTCTGTATGAAATTAATGCTGTGCTTAGCCTTCTAACCTTAATGCAGTGACAAACCAGTGATTTTTGCTTCTGATAGGACAGTGGAAATCTTTCTATAATGTGCCCAGACAACACATCAGGTTAATAGCATCCCTTAATGGAAATAATTGTCAATAATCTCCTTTAGACATTTCCCAGCATGTGTACTCTTGTTCACGGAAAGTCTAAATAAATAAGGGGCAGAGTTGAACTATTTTGTGCCTTTGAAGAATGTGAGATTCTTATGAAAGCTGGCAATTCTATAGGCTGTATGTATTGAAGTTTTCAGGATGAATGGATAGTGCTAGTTCTTGATTCGGATCTTTCAGTTGCAAATTTATTAAGCCTGCATCGTGGGTCACAAGATTCCTTGAGAAAGAGTAATTTGAAGTAATTGGGTTTCTTATGGGGGATATCTTTTTTTCTCTATTTATGTAGAGGCATTTACAGCTTCTGGATCTATGGGTAGTATATGCCTCCTCTTGACACAGCACAGGACATAGTGGCTGTTTCTCTTTATCACTTCAACACAAGGGGGTCATGCCCCGTGCATCTTTTGTCACATACATGCATTGGCTTTTGGCGTATCACTGTGGATGCTCCACAATTGCCTCTGCATTGGTGTGCCAAAATAAGACCTGCATATGACAATAGGAATCCATGTCAGAGAGCCAATACGGGGCCAAACTACATGTTACTTCTACCATGCAATCACCACAGGGGCTTGTAGCTGTGGTATAACTATGACTTACCCATGGGAACTCAATTTAGAAGTGCCACAGGAGCCTCATCTTGGTCAAGACTGTGATGCGGGGGGTGGGGGGGGGAGAGAATCTGGCTTGTGATTTAGAATCCTCTAAATTGACTTCCTGTGGTTAACTTGCAGATGCAGTGTGGCTGCAAGTCCCTGTGGCAAGCACGTGGTGGTGGGTGTATGTAGTTTGAACCACAGGCAGGCTCTTTTTTAAATGTACCTAGCACTGGTCATGTATTTAGGCCCTTTTAGAAATAAGTAAAATAGCCCTTTGTGGTCATGTGCTTTGAGAGGGTTGAGGTTGTAGACATGCGTTGTGTTCTTTATCAGTGTTGCACATTGAAACTGCATTGGCTTCAATTGTTGCATTGAACCTTGAGACCATGCAGTTCCACAGTTACGGTACCTGGCAAGCCAAGTTCAGCAGTCCAGTCCAAAGGTTCAGGCCACAAGGTTCAGAAGGTTCAAGCAATTGGTTGGCTCATCAGTTAGGATGCAAACAAGTTGATCCCATACTGACTGCAGCCTCACTGAAAACAAGTACAGGGACTTTCCCTGTAGATGATGTTGGGTCCAACTTTAGGCTCATCTTGCAAGCCGAGTCAGCTCCTCTGCTCTTGGGGAGTAGCATGGTCCAGATTCTGCATTGACTTACTGGTTTCTTTTGGCGTTTCCTGTGCCCGGTCCCTTCCTTGTACCTAGCTGTTTGCTTTCTCTGCTCCTGGGATCCGGGGGGAGACTATGACAGGTCTGGCAGTGGGTGAGCACTTGCTGGGTGAGCACTTGGCTTGATGACCCTGCTGGCTCAGGGGGCAGTACTAGTGCTGGTGAAGTTTCCCCTCAGTGTGGCACTGAAGCATCTGCCTCACAGGAAGCATCTGTTTGTGGGCCTCCCACACTAAGCCAGGGTGGTCTGTGACAGACTGTATCCTGCGGAAACCCAATGGGATAATTCCCATACTGATGATAACTGGTGTCTGCTAGTCTTTGAGACTGGTCCATAAGGAATGGTTTAAATCAGCTGAAAGCACCTCTCCCTGATACCTGCTTCTGCCTCCAAACATCTCAGTAAGATGGCACGATACCAAAGGCTGCAGATAAATTTAGTAGGAGCAAGAAATCTAGTAGGAGCAACAAAGAAGCATGGCCTCTGTCTATATTCAGATCAACTAAGGCTGCCAAAACTGTCTCCATCCCATAGCCCAGCCTGAAACCAGTCGAAAAGCATCCAGAGCAGATGAGTAAAAGACCTGGAGTTGATCTGCCACTGCTCTCTCAATCACCCTGCCCAGGAAGGACAAATTAGAGACAGAACAATAATTGATGGCATTATTTTTCTGTATCGATAGCTTAAGTAGTGGGTGGATAACTGCCTCTTTGTGTTGCCAAGAGAAGATATCCTGAGTCTGTGATTGATTTATGATGGACAGCGTGGGCTCATTAAGTGATCCTTACATGATTTCAGCAGCCAAGATAGGTGAGGATCCTGTGCACAAGTGGTGGCTTTCACAGATTCCAAGATCTGTCCTATGCCTCAGGTTTGTGATTGATACTTGGGAAAGCATCAGTATATCTAATTCTCAACATGCCCCCATCTGTGGATACTTTAATTTGTGGTTTGGGGCCACAGACAGACAATACATATCTTTTTACAAACCTGAGAAAAGCCCCAGGATTTTAGTCATTTAATGGTAGTTGTACAAAGAAAGGGTTACAGAGGAGAATGAAGAAAAACATGTCAAAGAAAAGTTTTGGCTTAGTTACCAGAGCAGCTAAGAAAGTGTATGTGGTGGATAGATATGATGGAAATTGAAATGCTACATTATCTAACCAAGATACAAACAAAAGCAGTAGTCAGTTAGTGTGGCGATGCCTGATGACAATGATGTGTGCCCCGCCTTACTGCAAATTCTCAATTGGATTCTTGCCTCTAAACTTGTAGGGGGTTAGTTGGGTCACCAGAGAGATTCCCCTAGTTGGTTAGTCCCTGAGGTGGTTGAGAAATGAACACAGTTGGTTGGCTTCTCTGGCGCGACATCTCTGGTTGGCTGTTCATTATGCACTTAAAAAATGGTCAAAACACCACTGCAATGAAATATGTGATAATAAGTCATTAACAATAAGAACTAATAACAAATTATTATTAAGTAAATTAAATAACCAGTTCTAAAAAAATCAGAATTCCTTTCAAATGGTTAGGTAACTTTACATATGTACCTTTCAAAAAAGGTTTTAGTGACTCACCTGCCACAAAAAATTGGCAGTGATGAAATGTGAGTGGTGCCTTTTGAAGCTCAGCGTATCTTCCAAATGGAAGGCAATGGATTGCAGCCATGAGGGACTGTTGGAACAAGGATGGTTTTAGAAAACATGGTAGGAACACGGGGAAACTGCAGAAGGGAAACAGATGGGCAGTGAAACTGTGTGGAAGCTCAGAAGGATTCTGTTGCAGATGAGAACCCAAACTAGAGCAAAAGTCTATGTAGAAGTTGCTTCTGGTGACAACATAGATGATCAAATCAGTCAACTGTTCAGAGACAATGTAGGAAGCGATATAGAAATTCTTTGAGAAATTAACCATGATTGACAATAGGAATGGAATAAAATATCTCCCTTTCTTTTCTCAAAGATATTGAGAGAAAATGTTTATAAAACCTGCTGCAAGCAGTGTGTACCTTTTTCCTTGGTAGAAATGTGAGATGATTAAACTTTGAAGGACAGTGCAAAACTAGAAACTGAGTAACTTTTTATGTTGATTTTCATCTTTATTTAAACCTTGCCCAAACACCTGTTCAAGGGATCACTTTATTCTGAAGTTCAAGATAAGGGAGGAGAGGAGAATGACCTATAAACATAGAGCTGAGATTCATGGAGCCACATTACTTGAAGACATGGGGGAAACAGTGTTCTTTGAAATTATAGAAGACTACTGCACGGATCTCTTCATCTCCTTTGTAAATCCTGGGAGTGTATTGGCACAAGTATGCATTGACTGTGTTGGGTCTCAAATGTAGTGGAAAGCAAATTACATCAGGAAAAAAATGTTGGAATCTAGCTGAAATTCACTGTTCTTGAGCTTCTGTACTTAAGTTCTTTTGGAAAGGGGCATTTATGCAACTCGTGACTAGCATTGCATGTCTGTTTACAACTTTGTGTGTTCTTTCTTGAACTGTTCCTTAATCAGTGCAAACAGGTAAGAAAATAGGAAGCTATTCTTCAGAATCATTGTTTCTCTTTTCAAATGAGTAAGGCTGAGTACAGACATCTTGGAGATGTCTTCAAGTTCTACTCAATTAAGGGGGGAAAGCTGTTAAAACAATTGCCTTCTGTGCAGGAGAAATTGCTGTAGTAGCCATGTCAGAAATAATACAAGATACTTGTGGGAATGACTGTTGAGGCTGTGAACTGATTGGAAAACTTAACATTAACTGGTTCTTGAGTAGAAAGTGCTTGCTATGCTCATTTCTCTTTGCACATGTACTCAAGCTGCTAGACACAAGCCTTTTTACTGTTTGTCTGAGGCACAGTAACTGTCTTGATTATATTAAAATGGATATTTAGATGAAAGAGGTTCTTGTGGCATCTGAAAGTATAAATGGCAATATACTACTGTACTGCCATAATAGAGGGTTTTTTAACTACTGTAGGAAACTTGCCACTGGGGAGTAAGTTTTCTAGCTGGTTATCTGCCATTTCAAATAAGTGTGCACAGGAGGGGGACAATTCTTGGGTAATTTTTTGTCTTGCTCAGGTTGTCAGAGCTATTTTCAATAGGGAGTCCTTAAATATCATTTTGGCTCCCTTTGCAGAATTCTGTTGCACAGTTCAACTTTTTATAAAGTAGAATATGCAATAGCTTGGCCAATGGCCATTTGTGGTTGTGTTCCATTCTTTTTATCTGAAGATTAAGGTGTTAAGCTAGATCAGATCAAATATGTTGTCATTATTTTAACCAACTAATACTGTAAAGTGACATTCTTCGCTTGGTAGAACTCTGTCCTCTTTAGTCAACTTGAAGACAAAGCATATGCTCCAGTGACTTGTACTCTTCATGATCACAACTGCAGTTCTTCTCATTGTGTTTTTGTTGTGAATGAAGTCACCCTGCTTCAGCCCAATCTCTTTTGTACTTACAAGATGCCAGTAGTCACTTGATGTCTTGTTTGCATGAAGTCTGTGTTTTTTGGTGCTGGAAGACCAATCCTTATTTCATCCAATTGGATAGGGTTGCACGATGATGTGGTATTCTCAAAGTGTGTAATTCTATTAGTTGCCTAACAAGTAATAAAATCTGAATCATACAATTTATCAGAATGTAAAATTTGGTTAAATTCTAGTGCTGTAGCTGTGTTTGATAAAGCAAAACAAAAATGAACATGTGCTTGTGCCATAATAATTCTTGGTTTTTGAAGTGCCACAATAATTTCGTCTTCATTTCTGATAGCCTTTGAAAACGCAACGGTCCAAAGCAAACAAGGCAGTATTGCTGGCTTAGTGAAAGAGGGTCTGGTCAGGAGTTTTGCTGATACCTTAAAAATTACTCAAGAATCTACTCTGTGTTGTACTTTTGGACAACATAAATTATTGCAATGCCAACATGAAAAGTAATATTCAACATATAGTTGAAGTGTGGGAGAAATTGGAAAGGAAGTCTTTTCTATTTTCAGATTCTCACTAGAATTTTAAAAAATTGATTCTGTTTTTTCAGTTTAAGTATCCTGTGTATGGCAATGTTAACTGAGAGATAATTTTTATTAATCAACGCTTTTAAAATTCTGAAGGTTTGCACAACTCTAAAGATAGAGAGTAAATGCATACCTACTGATTAGACTCAAAGATTGTTCTAACTTATATCTTGAATAACTTCATGTACATTTGTAATCTTGGAATTGTGAATTCATATCTAAGAATTTTTTTAATATAACTTGCACTCAAAAAATTGCCTCATGAACCTTCTGTGGCACATGAACAATGCATGTATTTACAGTCTGACATTTTGTGCTCAGGCATACTTCAGCAGGTTAAGGGAACAACACTGAACAAAGGGGTTATGGCATATGGATGTTTAATGAAAATTTGGGGATATGCCAAAAGTAATGCTTTGTAATTCCCATTAGAAAGAATGGATACAACAGCAGTTCAGTTTGGAAAAATAAATTGGAGCATGGGGAAGCATCAGTAGATACAGGATAGGTAATAAGGAAGAACAGTTCAGCAGACTGTACAAACATCTGTACTGCTCACATGCTGCAGCAGTTAAAGTGGCAACCTTACCTTGCAGTTTGACTTGTACTCCAAAAAACAAATAATTGAAGTGCCTTCTCTTAAACTAGGGCCGATTCCAGACGGGCACAAATAAAGCGAGTGCTTTCGCTTTTCAAGCGACAGCACTCGTAAAAACCCACAATTTCCCGTCCCGGCTTACCTGCGGTCCATGGCGCTCGGTCACGCTATAAAAGCGGACGGTGTGAACATGGTATGGCGGGTTTGGCCACTTCATGACGATTCGTCGCGGCGGAGAGGCACTCCCCTTTCCAGACCTTTGCTGGGTGGCCGGCCACAATATCGCCATTTAAAAAAAAAAAAATAGGCGCCATTTGCGCACTCGCGCGTCTGCGAACATAGAACTGCGCAAATGCGCACAGATGCATAATCAGCATCAGGACGCGTGGCCAAGTTTTTTCCCGATCCATTTTCCGCATGTGCACAATAGGTGTGGCCCTCCTGAAATGCGCACTTGAGGCTTTACTATCGGCCGCCATTTTGTCACCCTCAGAGAATCCAACCCTGAGACGTATCGCTGACCTTTGCCCTGCAGACTTGTGCGCCGATTGCAGGGGCGTTTTAGGGGGGGGCAATCTCAGTTGCTGAGAAATCACAGCACGCAGGCACAGGCACACACGCTTGTGCTCGTGCAATATCGGCTTGTCGGGAGCAGCATGGCTGGCGGAGGGAAAGTGGCTGGGAAGCGGGGGGTGTCCTGGCGGCATAGAGAGATAATGGATCTGCTACACTTCTGGGGGGAGGAGAAGATACAGGAAGCTCTCCGAAGCACCCATAGGAACCTGGACTACTTCCAAAAAATCTCGAGGCAGATGGCTGAGAGGGGCCACATCGTCAACCAATGTACCTCGCGAGACGCTTCCGACCAATCATCGAGAGCATCGTTGACGCCGCGTTTTCGCACACATGCGCATTTGCGCAAAACAAGAAAAAAGACCAAAAAAAAAACCCGAGATGTGAACCAATGAAGGCCCCTGACATCAGTTGTGGCGGGGAGGAAAGAACCAATCCCGGGTCCCTCAGTTGGCCGTGCGAACATCCAGAAGCGGGACGGCACGGCACAAAGCGGATGGAGACGAGACAAAGCGGATGGAGGCGAAAATACACACGTGGCCGGTAAGCGATTATTCCCGTGGAAAAAACGCTATTTCTGGCTGTCTGGAATCGGCCTAGTTCTTTTGATTTTAGAATAATTTCTGATACAAGGTCAGAACGCACAGAAGTTCACAGATCTTTCTGCAGACCTTTAATTGCACACATGTGTGGCCCCAGTTCAGATTGGGAATAGGAGGCTCCTGTTCAGCCCCACTACTTAATGCTTCTCCCTTGCACTATTACTGGCTGGAAAATGACAGGCCTTTTAAAACCTAGCCCCCCTGCCCTTAACATTACATATAACAGCTTGGAGCAGGGCAGTTTTGAGTAGTCTGAGTGGTGTTTAAAGGGACAGATCCTCTTTCCCCTTCCCATATGACCCCAACTCAAGCTATGTTGTTTGTTTACAATTTGCCTCTTATAGATGAATAAAAGTATGTAATCGTTGCTGCATCTTTTTGATCCATAGTCTTATAATGAACCAGGTAAAAGGAGGAATTAACGATTTGCTTAGCATTTTAAAAATACATATTTTTATTTTTCATTCACAGAAACAGACCTGGGCTCTTTCTCTTTAAAGACTCCAGCACCTTGAAATTAGGTTTAACTTCCAGTCTGGGCCTCCTTGGCTAACTTCTTTTTAGTGTCCAAGGCTATGCAGTGGGGAAGGCCCTCTATTTCCTGTATATGTAGGGAGACCAATGCCTGTTCACACTTGCAAGAGATCTCCTTGGGGGGAAATGATCTGTAGCTCCTGGCCAGGCTAAGGCAGCTAGAAGCTTAGCCTGCCCTGGCTTTGCTGAAAGACTGGCATAATGGTGGCTTTTGCTTGCTGCTGATGGTGAGGATGGAGATAAGGGCACTGCTGGCACCAGGGTTTCTGGCACCTGCGGCAACTCCCCCTCGTGCTGCTCCGCACTCCGCACGCTGCCCTGGCAGTGCTTGCAAGGTTTAACTTCCTCCCTTTGCTGCCGGGAAGGGATGGTCATTTTTGCTGGCTTTGCAGACGGCTTTCAGTTCAATTTCCAGGCTGGCTTGTCAAAGGCAGATCGGGTGCTGATGATGAGGCGCTTTGGGCATTATCACCTGCTTGTAGACAGA
Source organism: Eublepharis macularius (assembly GCF_028583425.1). Classification (NCBI taxonomy): domain Eukaryota; kingdom Metazoa; phylum Chordata; class Lepidosauria; order Squamata; family Eublepharidae; genus Eublepharis; species Eublepharis macularius. The sequence continues at coordinate 81,143,408 of NC_072796.1, read as the reverse complement.
CACCGAAAAGCCGCACAAAAGGAAGCCAGAAAGCCCTTACCTTTCCGTACAGCTCCATTGAACTGTGGGCAGTGGCAGGACGCTCCGATTCCCCCGAGGACGAGACAGTTCTGCAAAGAAGTGCCGGTTGAACCGAGCAACAGGCGGGCGCCCCCCTGCGCCCGGGTGGGGCCGTGTGGCGGCAGCGGTGGCAGCGGCACGGGGCTGGCTGGCTGCAGCAGCTGCGGGCCAGCCACGCCAGCTCCGTAGCGCGCGCCTCCGCCCCTGACACCCCCTCCGGCACCTCTCCAGTGCCCTCGCGCCTGAGGCCACCGCCTACCTGGCCTCTATGGGCGCGCCGGCCCTGGATAAGGGAATGTGGCTTCTGCTAAAGACTGCAGTCAAATTGATCTGGAGAAGTGCGAACAATTTGGTAAAACTTTCTGTTCAGTCTCCTGCAGCTCCAAGTAGTCATCCTTAATGACGTTAATTGCCCCGTGGTGGTTCATGACTTCCCACTTGCCTTTTTTTGTAAATTGCCCTGTACATTCTAGAGTGTTAGGGCCATACTACAAGTGTTGGGTTCGATAGTTTTAATTGATTTGTAGTTTCTTAACACAGAGCCACAAGCCCCCCCCCCTCCAGAATAGGCGCACAGTGGGGCAGCCCTAGTTGAGTGCGCTTGCTTACTGGCCAGCTCGCCTGAGGAAGATGCAGAAGGAAGACAGTGACCTGACCACTGCTCTCCATGCCTCTCTGATCATAAGACCGATGAGTGCTGCCTGCCTTCCTCCCTTTGCCTAGCCTAGTGTTGAATCCTCATGCAGAGAGGGGAAGGCTTGGACTCAGCTTTGGCGGGTGCTTCTTTGCAAAGGGGCCAGGGAAATGGAGGGCAGGGCAGGAGCAGCGGGCACAAGGAACTGGGGGTGTCTAGTCCCCCCACCTGTGCCCTGGCTCCTTCCAGTTTGGAAAGTTCCCTAAATTCATTGCTATCAGTGTTCATAGGACTCTGTACAGGATCTATAAGCTGGGTCGAATCTGTGCATTCATTTGGGTGCTTTCATGCACTCCCTCCTTCCAGGATGGTTAAGTACTCATGAATCACTCAGCACTATTCCCTTTGACCCTGTTTTTCAAAAGAAAGAAATACAAGGCAGTTCGTAATACAAAATCTGTTCATTTTTGTACACAGTGAGGATTTCCAAGTGACACCCTCAAGCACAATGAAGAGCCTAGCAGTCTGTTGTACCTTAAACATGTTTGGTGGGTGTAGTTAACAGCAGGGAGACAGCAGAGGGGCTCTCCAGCCAGGTCACCCATCTTCCTCCTACAAAAGGAGGAGAGAGCAGGAGAAAAGCAAGCTCTTAAGACTAGGCTTCCCCACTGCATGCTTGTTCTGGAGAGGGGCCTCACAGATCTGTGTTAAACTGCAAATCAGTTAAAAATGGAATCAGCAGATATGGGTTTAAAACTAGGGAACCCATCACTTGTAGCATGGCCCTATCATAGAGTTGAAATGAACTGGAAACTGAAATGAAGGTATGAGATGAAATAGACAGTTATGTTATTTTCTCCCCTGATACCTTGGCTGGTTTTCTATTCTTGTACTGCCAAAAAGACACACATTTTAAAAGGCAAATACCGTCTGACTAGTTCCCCCCTCCATTGTGGGTCTCACGCTGAAAGGAAGTCTGTCATTCATATGTGGGAAGGGACACCCACTTTGCTAATAGATTTAGTAATATTTTAAATCATGAGGCAGACTTTTTAAGCTGCTTTGAAAAAGGGTTAGAAGATGGGCTTAGAAGTTATGACTGCTGTTTATACTTTCTGAAACTTAAGATCATAATTTTATGTCTTCTCCTGTGGCAATTTTTAAGGAATTTAATTTCAAAATGAAAAACCGAGTGGTATTAAAGCTTCAGAAAATGCTTTGGAGATACTTTGATTTCAGTCTTGTAGGAAAAAGAATCAACAGGCTTCTCTCAAAACAAAACAAAGAACTGATAGATAACATGGCTTCCTGCCAATATCAGAAATAGTTCATGTAGTATTAAACTATATAAAGATATCATGCATAAGCCTTCAAATACATTTTTCCCTGAATGTTGCAGGAGTAGTGAGTTCAAAAACTAAAAAATGCATATGCATTTTAATAATAACCTATTTTTCATGGTATTTTTAGAGCAACTTTTTGTAGACCTATATTTTATACAGAAGTAAAAGTGAATGAATCACTTGTTTTGAAATTTTTGTAAGTGATTACAATGTCAGTTCACTACTTTGGCAATGAAGTGCTGGGAGGAAAGAAGCACTATGTTAAAAATGTCATTCTATATTTGGCATTTCAAAAATGTACAACTGAAAAGAATTAAACTTAATGGGCTCAAATTCTACTTAGTTCATAGTCATTAAAGAAAAAAGACTTATTGGCCATAGGTCAAAAAGTTGCTATGTGATCATAGGCTTCCATCCATGTGCCAGATTTTCTTTGCATATTGTTTCCCAACAGCAGACCTTAGCTCACTCTGTGTCTGAAGTTTCCAGATTTTGGGGATAGGATTCTTGGGTAGTGTTGTAGGTTGCCTTTTGAAGGAACAGCGTGGAAACCCCGCTGTACAAATGGATTCACATCCTGACTGGCCTTCTCATCCTCCATACCCATGGCATCCTATAATTGACCTACGTAGTGTTGCTCTTAGATACTCAATCAAAGCACAGCCCTTACCCATGTCATTGCATAAGCAGCTACAAATCATGTGTTACATTCTTCAGGCATGTAGTGTGCTGTGCCCAAATATCTCAGTAAGAATGTGGTTTGGATGGCTGATTATCTTGTTTCAAAGTAAGCTTCATCCATTCTAGTGTTGTTTGGAAAGCAAAGGCTTAAACTCGAGTTCTAGTGTTGTATCTTTTTATTAAGCATAATATAGGAGGCAATTTTCTTACTATTACATATTTCTTGACTAATAAAGATTCTCATTTGAAAGTACATTTTATTGTATTTTAAGTCACAATAATGATCTAAATCAGCATCAGTCCATCGAAAACTAGACTAGCCAGTTGCATTATTGCTGAAGTTAATAAATCATGATGTAATTTTATTCCAAGTTAATCATATAGCATCAATAGCAAACAATTGTCAAATGTAATAACCCATTCTTTCTTTTTTCTTTAATAGACCCCGTCTCTTAAGGGAATAATTTCAGTGAATTGTCCGATGTGTATTACTGACTTTGGCTGTGAAACCAGTCGGTTAACAAGAGTAATTTAGGGATTTGATAGTAAAAATGTAATTTAGGGATTGCTCAGCTGCACTGCATCTTTGTTGAGTTTGACGCTGATCAATTCTTGGTTGGTTTTTTAAAATCGCAACTAAAATCTAATAACAGTTTATGATATTTTTCAAGACCGGCTTGTGAATATGAAGAATTCAGGAGTTAAGAAATATGACTAAGCAGAAACAACAATTATTAACGGAAACAACGGACTGTGAAGTAACAAGCAAAGTGAAATATTTGGGAGTCGAATTAACTGCAAAGAACATAGATCTATTCAAAAACAATTATGAAAAACTATGGACTCAGATAGAGAGAGACTTGATCAAATGGAATAGACTGAATTTGTCATGGTTGGGCAGGATTACAGCAGTTAAGATGAATGTGTTACCAAGAGTAATGTTTTTGCTACAGACAATACCAATCATCAGAGACTCTAAACAATTTGAAAAATGGCAGAGGAAAATATCAGATTTTGTTTGGGCAGGCAAGAAGCCTCGAGTGAAAGTGAAAGTTTTACAAGATGCAAAGGAAAGAGGCGGAATGCAACTTCCCAATCTGAGACTTTATCATGATGCAATCTGCCTAGTTTGGTTGAAAGAATGGATGACATTAAAGAACAAGAAACTACTAGCCCTAGAGGGATATAAAAAAATATTTGGATGGCACGCATATTTATGGCATGACAAAGTAAAGGTCAACTCGATGTTCCTGCATCACTTTGTACGGAGAAGTCTATACATAATCTGGAAGAAGTACAGAATTTATTTACAAGAAGGAACTCCCTTGTGGGTGGTTCCGTATGAGGTGATAGACCCGAGAGCTGTTGATAATGAGCAACAATGTTTAACATACAAAGAAATAACTAAAACTGAAGCATCCAAACTCAGAATAAAGACGCAAGAGGAACTATCACCTAACTACGACTGGTTCCAGTATAGACAGATCAGAGACTTATATAATTCGGACTCTGTAAAGGGAGGTATACGAATAGAGAATTCGGAACTAGAGCAGACCCTTCTTAAAGAAGATAAGAAAAGAATATCCAAGGTATACCAAGTACTGTTGAAATGGTATACCGAGGATGAGACAGTTAAAACACAAATGGTGAAATGGGCTATAAATTTTAATAAAGAAATAACAATGGAGGCATGGGAATACTTGTGGAAAACTACAATGAAGACAACGACATGTACTAATATCAAAGAGAACATTTACAAAATGATCTATCGTTGGTACATGACACCAAAGAAGATTGCGCTAGGGAATTTGAATACTTCTAATAAATGCTGGAAATGTAAGAAGCATGAGGGCTCCCTCTATCATATGTGGTGGTCGTGTGAGGTAGCCAGGCAGTACTGGGGGGAAATAATAAGAGAAATGAGTGAAATTTTACAATTTCAAATTAATAAGAACCCAGAACTCCTGCTACTGAACTTGGGAATGGAGGGAATTTCAGCCCAACACAGGACGTTGATATTTTATATGACAGCAGCAGCTAGACTTTTGTACGCGCAAAAATGGAAAGTACAAGAAGTGCCAACTATTGAAGATTGGATTTACAAATTGCTGTATATGGCTGAAATGGACAAGATGACAAGAAAACTGAGAGATCTGGACTCAGGGCAGTTCAACACAGACTGGGAGAAGCTGAAAAAATACCTGGAGAAGAAATGGGAGGTGGGAGGAAAACTGTGGCAGTTTGAGAACTACTGAAGTACTGAAGTAGAGGGGGGAGACTTTACCGGGGGGAGAAGAGATAAATGTGAATTAATAAGCAGTCAGATTAATAGATTGACATATATATAGATATATATAGGTTAACAAACAGAATATAGATAGAAAATAATTAACTATAAGGATTAAATATAAGGATTGATTAACTAACAATATTTTCTTTTTTTGGTAAGCTTTGTAAAATGTACCAAACTGAATGTCTGAAGATACAGATGAGTCAAATTGATTGACTACGTGATGAGAGATATATAGAATTATTACAAAAAGATAGAATGAGTAATATATAGAGAATAAGTCAAATTGTTTGATCTAAATGAATGTATGATTTACATGGTTTATGATATATAGAAATATTTGAAATTGAAAAATGGGATAAATTGTTTATCTAAGATGGAAACAAAGACTTACAGTTTGGGCATACAATGTTAAAAATAGTTAAGGATGTACAGCTTAGAATAATGGAGAATATATATTTGTTTTAGATAGAGGAATCTAATAGAAGTAAGGGAAAGGGGACAAAGGGTTGGAAAGCTGTTGGAAGTCAACAAAAAGGGGGGGAAAGGGAGGGGGTTAGAGATGAAAAAATTGGGGAAAATTGAATGTAAATGTAAAAATAATGGATTCTAACCCAATAAAAATTTTTTCAAAAAAAAAAAGAATTCAGGAGTTAAAGAGAAAAATTACCATTGGAGGTGCTGTCATTTAACATTAATTGTCATTAAAAGATAACTTTAAAGATGATCAGTAGGAGAGTTTAAATTTTAATTAACAATAATTGGGTCAAGATTATATGTGCAAAAGAGATTTCTGTTTGGCAAAACTACATAATGCCCCAAATATTTAATTCTGTCTTTCAGGGAAACCATAAGTAACAAAGAATCCTCCTTAAAATCTTTTTTGGGTAAATTTAATAGTGACTCGGATTTTTGTATGTTTGTTTATAACCTGAAATTTCCCCATTGCCATCAAGAATTTCTTTTAATGCTTTACAGGACTTGCCTGTTTCAGTTAAAAATAAGATTAGATCATTGGCAGGGAAGCTTAACTTAAAATGATTGCCATCAATATCAATACTTCTAATTACAGCAGACAGACATATTGAAATAGCTAGTGGTTCAGCTGCAATAGCAAAAAAGAAGAGCAGAAAGTGGAGACCCCTGTTTAACACCTTCAAACACTTTGACTGGAACAGATAAAGATCCCGATAGTACTAATCTAGCAAAAGCAGAATGAATTATTTTAGCCCAGCCAATAAAGCATTTATGAAAACCAAATACTTTCAGATAGCTATTAGGAATGATAGTTCAATGAGATCAAATGCTTTTTTGGTATATTTTTGCATTGTAGTCTTATGAGAGCTGGATGGTCTTGTTCTCTATTTTTATTGGATTATTTTTTAACATTCTGAAGCTGATGAATGTAACATTTATACCTCTGCATACCTTTATCTTCCAGATGATTTCAGAAATCATTTTAAAGGCTTTGTCAATTCCTACAGGGTCAGGACAATTGGATATCAAAATACTGGTAAACAACAGTAAATTATCACCCTCAATATTTTCTTGTAAGCCTCCTATCTTAATACCATCTTCCCTATTACAAAGAGGAAGAAATCACTAAATACAAAGAAATCACTAAATACAACATATTACAAAGAAGAAATCACTAAATAAACACCCAGCACACAAGAAGCTTAGTACTGTAAACTTTCTCGTTGTATCTAAACTGGTGGTAATCTTTGTCTGTGGCCCTTGGCAGTGCCCTTTTGTCAGTGCTTACCGCTCAGCTGTAGGCTGTAGATCTGTAACAAGACAGGCTCCAGAAGGATGCTGCTCTCTGCTGGTCCAGGGGAGAAACAGCCACTCAGTCTTCTTCCTTCCTGGTTGACGAGGGAGTGTGCCAAGGCTCCATGCAGGTGGACAGAGGGGAGCCACTACAGCGATGAATGTTGGCTCACTGTAGGCAAACCTCTAGCTCCCTACCCAAACGCCTCTAGCCCAGAGGAATTTATAAGTGGCTTAAATCTCTTCTTAAACCAAAGGTGGTGGTTATATCTGAATGCAGCCTGCTTATTTTATTTTATTTAAATATAATTTATCTGCATACATGCTGCTAGACAGACTTTGGTTTTGGCTATAATATGGATAAATATTCTTACTCCTCAGGAGTTTTGTGTGTGTGTGTGTGTGTGTGTGTGTGTGTGTGTGTGTGTGTGTGTGTGATAATCCTTAGATTTTTTTTCTTTAATTGAGGCAAATGCCTCAACAGTGAATTATGTTTGTAGACATATGGGATGGGAATAAAAAGAAATAATATATGTATAATCATCACATTCATGCATAGATCTAATTAGCCTAATGTTTCTTCCTCTGAAGTAACCAGATTGCATTCTTCCTTCCTTTGGTTTGTCTGAAAGATCACACACCAGAGTGTGGGAGTACAATTAAATGAGTAAGAGTGGGCTGATGATGTATTTCACATCTGCTGATTTCACTCCCACATAGCTGGGGGAAATGTCACCTTTCTGAATAGGGAAATATGTTTTCTTCTCTTCCCATGCCAAACAGGCAGTCGCCTTCAGATCTGACTGAAGAGTTGTAAAGGCAGCATCTCGCCTTGTAAGTGGGGTTGAGGGTCCCTTGGGAACATCAAAAAGGCTATGCTGGGGATCAGGGTACCTGCATGGGGGTGGGGGAGGCAAGTGCGACAGGGGGAATTGGATGAGACTTAGCAAAAAAGTTTGGAGGATCCTACCAAGGAGTCCTGCTGCTTGTTGGGCTAGGAATTGTGGCAGTTGTAACTGACTGAACTAATCCCTGAAGTCCAAAGTCTCATCACAGTGATGCTAAAAGCCCCCTACGAACAACCTCTCTGCACGTTGACTGATCACGTGGTGAGCAAATCAGTGCTGAGCTTGTTGGTCCCACTCCCTGAGATTGGTAGGTTGTCTGAATGGTGTTGGTGCACAGAGGAAACATCCGCATATACACTTCATCCCTGTAATAGGAGATGCTACTTTCTAAACGCTGGAGATTAGGGGGAGAGAGTGTATGTGTGGACACTGCCTTCGTGTGTAGACACCACACAAGCCTCACAAACACATGGCGCCTGGGCCAGTTTGTTGGTGTCCATTCTCCCGCTCTGTGTGTTCAGTCAGTGTGTGGAGGGGTGGGGGTAGGGGTTTGAGCATATAATTATGTGTCATGTGCTTCCTCTTTCTGCTGCCTTTTCATACTTCCAGACTGATCGAATGTGGCTTTTAAAGGACAGGAGCACAGAATGAGAGGCTTCGGGAGCAGGAGAAAGCAGGCCTACTCAGAACCTTACTCAGGTGTATTCAATGGGGCTTACTCTCAGGAAAGAGCTCTTAGGATTGCTCTCTTGTTCCAACTTTGGTTCTCCACTCCCCAACAAAAATAGTGTGCATTTGTATGTAGAGAAAACAGTTGCTGGCAATTTGGTACTGCTGTATGCATTCTTAACAAAGGCATCACTATTATACTTTCCTAATATTAGCATATCTATACCCCCTCTGTTCCTGTCCAGTTTAATTATATGTGGTAATTGAACACCGAAAAATCATGACACTTGCACAATAAAAGCTGAAGTTCTTTTTTTAAAATGTGTGGGTTCTTCTGGGAATCTTCAGCAAATTTTACAAAGCAGCTTATTTTATTGTAATTTTATCTTGGGTTTCAGTCAAGATTGACTGTCTAAGCAGCTTAATGTCAATTTTAAAATCAAAGTAGATATTAATTAAAATATAATAAAAGGGTGCCTGGGGAGGGAGTTTTCAGCAAAGTTTAGGGCCAGGCAGAGTGTCAGAATGGCTTGTGGCTACTGTTTCTCCCTTTGGTCTTATTGATGGCAGTTGGTAACTGGGAGAGAGGACAGGACTTCCAACTGGGCCCAGGCAAGTTGGAAGATGTTACCTGTATTTCCCTTACCTCCTTAACAATTCCTGTTTTGGACAATATATCTATTTTAAATTAAGATTCTAACGATCTCTCTACACAACACGAATTACACAAGGACGTTCAAGTGAAGGGAGATGCAGTGTTAGCCAGGAAGGGTAGTTAAAAAGACAGAGTCAAAGGCTCTGTCAGTTTCACCTCTCTAGAGCTAGCAAAGATCCCTCCTCAGAGGGTTTGTTTATTTCACCTTTGCCTCCTTCAAAGCTCTGTCAAGTTCACCTCCCCTTCCAAGATGCAAAAAGGAAATAAACAAATCCTCTGAGGAAAGATCATTGTGGCTCTAGAGAGGTGAAACTGACTGCGCCTTCTGTCTTTTAAAACTCAGCTTCCTGACCTTGTGTAATTGTCTCCTGTAGAGAGAATCTGAGCTTTCAGGAGACAGAAGGACAGAGTACTATTTCATTGCCAGCAGAAGTAGCAAATATTAGCTGAAATCTTGCCTATGAGCATGTGCATTGTGGAACAGAAGCCCTTCTTTTCATTGACTATAAAAACCATTAATTGAATGAAAGTACTTGAGCCAAATGGGAAACTAGTAATTAAATGTATTACTGAATGTCTTCATTTGAAAAACCAAGAGTTAGGAAAATGCATCAAAAATTGATATCTTTTTGGATTTGGGGAAGGGCATAAAAACTGATATTGGATCTCCTGATATTGTTTTGCTTATTAGAGGTCATGAGAGGAGCCTGTAAACCTCAAGAGAGAGGTTCAGCCACACATTCTCTTTCCAGGCGCAGCAGCTCAGCAGATCAGTTGAAAGTAATTCATAGCGTTCAGACAGGTATTCCCTCACCATTGTGTCCACCAAAGCATGGCTCATATGCTTCAAATTTCTATGAGTACTGCCTCCCTGATGGCCTACATCTCCATGGATATCTCAGGAGTAACTGGTGTGGGGGGGGGCCCTGCCCAGTAAGGAAAGCAGTGAGCAGGGCAGCAAAGCTGCTTTCTCCTCCTCATCTCCTCGAGGCAGCATGCCCCTCTTGACCTGCAAATGCTGCACCTAACAAGAGAACTTGTTTTGTCAGCAAATGAGCTGGCTGGCCTGCCAGGTAAGGCTGGCTTTGATGTGTGGGTCACACATGATTGCCAGCAGGTAGACCTTCTACTTAGTGAGAGGTTCCAGGTGGGATGCGATGCCCTCTTGCAAGCTCTGCACCAGCACATGTACTTCTGGAACAATGTCTGCACGTCGTGTGCCTGAATCAAAAAAGGCAGCCGTCTTGGATCAAGGGAATGATGAGACCCAGGCTTGCCATGTCAGAGGAAGCGCTTTCATGAACTCCTTAAAGGGGTTACGATCCTCCACCATCTGGGAGGTAGTCAGCCACTCCTTATTGTTGAACTTTCACTCTCCCTAGACAGTGTCAACCTCGGAGGCCATCTTGTCCAGGGCATTCTTTTGCTCCACTCAAGCACGGTGCAGGTGGAGTTCCAACTAATGCTGATGTTGCTGATCAGCCAGTGCTGTGGTATGCTGCCAACATCTGCTTCTGGTGCAGCAGATGGGTAGCCTTCAAACTACATGAGAAGTGCTTCATGAGCTTCCAGCAGTTCTGGAGCAGATGCTGGTAATCACGAGCAGCAGCACCCAAGTTGGGATTCTCTGTAGAACCCAAACACAGGGCGTCCCTCACCACCAGGTGAAGGGGGTGGTCACAAGATAATGTGCTTCAGGCCCACAGTATGTGCTGCTGCCTAATATTTGTACTATCAGTCACCATATAGCCTAGGGAGTCATCATTGCCTACCCGTACCACTTAATGCTTTTTGATGATGGCAGAGATGTTGGCTGCAGTATGTGCTTCTTCCAATATTTCAGCATGGAGTAAAGCCTGGCAATAACTACTCTGGTAGCCCCTTTCACCCTACTTAGCACTGGTTCCCCCAGCCCCACCCAGAACTTCCTCAGATTGCCACGAGTCAGTGAGAAGTACAGGTGTTGCAACTAAGGCAGGTCCAAATATCAGGTGTCAAGTGCACAGCTCTCCCACAACCATGGGCAACTGTGACTTCTCATGATCCCGGGCAACCTTGAACAGGGAGAGCACTATAGTTCTGCTCAATGTTGTGCGAGCAGGGTCATGTACCAGGGACAGACGTCCTTGAGCAGGTGGTGGAACCTGGCATCATTCCTAGTAGAAAAAGGCTGCCTGTCTACAGACATTATCTCACCAGTGAGTCACAATCCTGCCCATTTCTGCCCATCCTTTGGAACTTTAGTGCCAGCTGAACCAAACATCTGTTAGATATGCTTGACATCCTTTCCATATAGGAGACATGGAGGGCAGAGCATCAGAGGGGGCCACAGAGCAACTTCCTTCTTGGCTGGGTGGCTGCATGGCCACCTCACCAGCCTCTCTCTCCCAGTGAAGAAGCACCCCCTGGTGGTGCTTCTTCAAATGGTTCCTGAGTCTGGTTGTTGAGAGATGACTCAGGTCTTTCCCTCAAATGATCCTAGCCCTACACTGTGCAAAACATGGATCCTCCATCCTCTGGAAAGTACTTCTAGACCATGAGGAATAGGGGCACCCATGCTGACTAGCAGCTACGGGCACTGCTGGGACCACTTACTCTGAGGGGCTCTAAGCAGAAACACTGTGTCAGCGAGAGGATCAAAGGAGATGCCTGAGGGAGGTGTTGAGATGGCAGTGCCTCGGGGAGCACCTCCATCTCTTCCTTTTGTGCCACCTCCAGTCTTTCTTCCTCCCCATCCTCAGAAGGCCCATTGGACTCTGGAGGAACTGAAGGAGGGGCACCACCACTCAGCTCCTCCAGTTCCTCCAGCAGCCTCTGGTTCCTGGGGCAGAGAGGCGGAAGACTCTCGTCCCTGAAGTTCAGCACAAAAGACAACTCGAGCTACTTCTCTTCCTGCTGCTGAGTCTGAGCAGCAGGCCTTTGCCCAGTGCTAGCACCTGCCTCAGACATCTCTGCAGGTGGCACTCCTGCAGCAGCCTCTATTAACAGGGGCTTGCAAGGCCTTTCATTGCACCATACAGCTAAAGGATGGGGTGGTGGAAGACTGCTGTGGGGCAGACCTCCACATTTGTGTGGAGGGAAAGCCTCAGTTCCAGCTCCCTTCCACCCTACTATTCTGCTTTACCTTTCCCCCAGGATCCTGCTGCACTTCCCTCCTATCAGTCGTTCTGTCCCCCTGGACTACTTCACACAAGTAAGTAGCTACACTAACTTACTTGGGCTTAGACTGGAGTAACTGTGCTTAGGATTTCACTGTTTGGCTACGCTGCTCTCTGGGTCTGAGCACTAACTGACTTGTTCTTGAACCTGACTCACTAACCTGCTGGAACATAGGATTTACTTCTAAACAATTATTAGGCTGACCTAGGCTTCAAAGTAGCTGAAGCCCCATGTTTGTTTAAATAGGATTTAGGCTGATCTGATTTTTTGATGTTCCAAAAATTGAAGTCAAATTTTCTGCAAGACTGGGGATTAACTAGTTGGGGGCAGGGGGAGGGTTAGACTTTGCTTGTAGGCTAGGTTAAATATACTAAGATAAAATAAATTGAGGTTTTTAAGAGTTCTATGCTTTCATCTCAGGTTGTATGTACAACAAATAGCTTTCAAGTCTTGGTAGTTTGATTTTTAAAAAGTTAGGTTGTGTGGGTGTGAAAAAATGGCAATTGCAGGTTAGTGCTAATGTCAAGGGCAGCAGGTTAATAAGTCAGGTTCAAGGAGGAGTGTTTTAAGCCACCGGACTTCTTATTGTTTCAAAAGCCTAACAAAAACCTAAATTGTATTGTCGAAGGCTTTCACGGCCGGAGAACGATGGTTGTTGGGGGTTTTCCGGGCTGTATTGCCGTGGTCTTGGCATTGTAGTTCCTGACGTTTCGCCAGCAGCTGTGGCTGGCATCTTCAGAGGTGTAGCACCAAAAGACAGAGATCTCTCAGTGTCACAGTGTGGAAAAGATGTAGGTCATTTGTATCTACTCAGGAGGGGTGGGGTTGAGCTGAGTCATCCTGTAAGAGTTTCCCAGGGTGTGGAATGCTAATGGCGGGAGGCTTCACTGAATCCTGAGGAGGTTCTTTTGCAGGAAAAGTGTTTTTGCCATATATCAAAGGAATTACTGATCAGATGGGAAAGCTTATGGAAAAGCATAACCTTCAAGCAGTATTCAGACCCACCCGAAAAATACAACAGATGCTACGATCAGCAAAAGACAGCAGAGACCCCCTCACCTCTGCAGGAGTATACCGTATACCCTGCAGCTGTGGACAAGTTTACATCGGGACCACAAAGCGTAGCATCCAGACAAGAATAAAAGAACATGAAAGACACTGCAGACTTGGACAGCCTGAAAAATCAGCAGTGGCTGAACATAGCCTAACTCAAACAGGGCACAGTATCTTATTCCAGGACACCAAAATACTGGACAACACTTCCAACTACTTTGTCAGACTGCACAGGGAAGCCATTGAAATTCACAAGCATAAGCAAAACTTCAACAGGAAAGAAGAAACCTTAAGAATGAACAGAGCATGGGCTCCAGTTCTGAAAAACACCAGGCCAACAAAACACTCCACACCCGACAATAGCCCTGCAGAGAAGATTAGCACATCAAGCACCAATCCATATGCAAAAGAACCTCCTCAGGATTCAGTGAAGCCTCCCGCCATTAGCATTCCACACCCTGGGAAACTCTTACAGGATGACTCAGCTCAACCCCACCCCTCCTGAGTAGATACAAATGACCTACATCTTTTCCACACTGTGACACTGAGAGATCTCTGTCTTTTGGTGCTACACCTCTGAAGATGCCAGCCACAGCTGCTGGCGAAACGTCAGGAACTACAATGCCAAGACCACGGCAATACAGCCCGGAAAACCCCCAACAACCAAAAACCTAAATTGTTTTTCAGAGAATCTTGACTGAACTCTAAGCTGAAATTTATGTTGTGTTTTTTAAATACCTAAACTCTCATCTACTGTTCACTGTTATTAAAACCCAACAGAAATTTCCTTCAGAAAGATGAATATTTTCAGAACCAATAGGAACACCCTAAAACACTACAAAGCCACTCCCCTGAACAACGTATCACAGAAAGATCTTTAAAACAACTAAAGAAGAACAACTGTAAATCCAGAACCAGAAGATAGCAGAAAGATAAGTTTTTCAAAATGGCAACAACATGAAACCCCCCTCCCAGAAATCCTTTAAAAATTAAAATGCAAAGCAGTTAAAAATACTAAAATAAGCCAAGAGAAGAGATACCATCGGAACACCACAAGCCTTTCAAACCTAAAACAGCACAAAAACAGCCTTTCAAACCTAAAACAGCACAAAAAAGAAAACTATTTTCAAAAAGAACCAGAAAGAAAATAAAAATCCCCTCCTAACTACAGCCAACCAGCTAAAACAAACAGAGAGAGAGAAAGGGAGAGAGAAACTTGAAACAATATTTTAAAACAAAGGGCACACACCAGTCTTGGCACAGAATAAGATGAGAGTGGTCCCTGGCAGGCAGCAGAATTAATTCAGAGTGCAGACAAAGCAGAGCAGCCAAAGGTGCACACAACTCCAAAAACTCTCACCATGAAATGGAGTTAAGCTGCAGGTAGGCTGGCTTTTTAGGGATTGCACTCTAACATGCAATCTCATTTGCCTGGGAGTGCTGCTTCCTCACCCCTCCCTCTCGTTGCCCAGGATCTTTAAAATGCCAGCCTGGTTATTTCCAAATATTTCCAGAAATATTTGGGACCTGGATACCGATATTCTTGAGAAACCGTATATCAGCTGTATACCCAGAAAATACCGGAAAGCTGTTTTTCAGGTATACTCACCTAATATATCCAACCGTACATTTCTACTAAAAATATCGTCATTGACCTAGATCTACTACAGAACAATTACAGTAGTATATTCATAGTAGCTGAAGAATGATGAAATTGTCATGTTAAAAAAGGTGATACTTGTAAAGGTGATATTCCTTTCACAGTCGAATGCCCTTAGATTAGTGGTAAGAATAGAGATTCTTTTGTTTCCAAGAGAAATTATTCTTTTTTGTGCTTCAAACCAAAATGGAGTCTACTATGTTTGTTTGCTTGCTTACTTGCTTGATGGTTTGTTTATTCAATTTGTAGTCCGCTCTCCCCACAAGCAGGCTCAGAGCGGACCACGTCATTTTAAAAATAGAGAAATAACAATTAAAACTGCTAGCATAAAAAGTAGTTGCAATTTCACCCACCCTCAGCAGTGCATATTGTACAATCCCGCATGTAATCATTTAGGCCCACAGTGGCTGATGGCAAACAACAAATAAGGAGCAAAGTCCGGGAGGGGGCACTCCCCCAGTAGGAGGCTGGAGAGAAGGCCTGTCAGCCTCAACCACCAAAGGCCTGGTGGAACATCTTTGTCTTACAGGCCCAGTGGAATTATAATAAATCCCGTTGGTCCTGAGTTGTCTCAGATAGAGAGTTTCACCAGGTTGGGGCCCGAGCCAAAAAGGCCCAGGCCCTGGTCAAGGCAAGGCAGACCTCCTTGGGGCCAGGGACCACCTGTAGATATTTTTCTGCTGACCGAAGAGCCCTCTGAAGAACATAGGATGAGAGGCAGTCCTGCAGGTACTGCTGGTCCTAGTCTGCTAAGGGGTTTAAAGGTCAAAACCAAAACTTTGAACCTGATCCGGAATTCCACTGGGAGCCAGTGCAGCTGCCGCAGAACAGGTGTTACATGTGACCAGAATGAAGTCCCAGTCAAAACACGTGCCACTGCTTTCTGGACCAATTGTAACTTCTGGAGTAGGCCCAAGGGCAGCCCAGCATAGAGTGAGTTACAGTAGTCCAAGCTGGTGGTGATCATTGCATGGATCACTGTCACCTGGTCATGGGATGAAAGGTAGAGGGCAAGCTGCCTGATCTGACAAAGATAATAAAATGCTGATCTGGCAACTGCTGCGATCTGGGCCTTCATCAATAAGGAGACATCCAAGACCACACTCAGACTTCTTACCAACGAAGCAGGTGCAAGTGGTGCCCCATTGAGAGATGGGAGCCGGATCCCCAAACCTGACAGCCCATGACCTAGGTACAGGACCTCCATCTTCATTGGATTCAACTTCAGTCTACTCTGTTTTAACCATTCAGTCATGGCCTCCAAGGCCCTGGCCAGATCATCCAGGGCAGTATCTGGCTGACTGTCCATCAACAGATAAAGTTGGGTGTCATCTGCATATTGATGACAACCCAAACTGAAATTCTGAACCAGCTAGGCAAGGGGTTGTATGTGGATGTTAAATAACATCAGGAAGAGTACCCCCCCAGGGATGCCACACACCAATGGATGGCATGGCAACTGCTCCCCAAGCTCCACCCTCTGTCCCTGATCGTGGAGAAAGGAGACTAGCCATTTTAAGGCTGTCCCACGAATCCCCACATCGGTGAGGTAATGGGCCAGAAGCTCATAATCGAACTTGTTTAATGTTGTGGTAAGGTCCAGTAAAACCAGCAGTGCCAACCTGCCTCGATCCAAATATCTGCAGAGATTGTCTGTGAGGGCGACCAACACCGTCTCTGTCCCATGGCCAGGGTGGAAACCAGACTGAAATGGATCTCCTAAAATATTAATAACCCAGCTTCTTGCTGAGCAATTTCTGATTTGTATGTTGGCCTTTTATTAATACTACATTTTAAAACATGATCCCCTAATGCCCGTTTCTTTTGAGCTAGAATTGAATAATACTGTACCAGTTTAAGTTAAAGAATTCTGTTGAGCTAGTGTACAAGTTGGTGATGTGTTTCCTACTATTTGGTAGCCAAATATTAAAATGCTCTGTAAACTGATTCCAGCCCCACCCACCCCCCACTCTGTACAATTTTGAACATTGAGATTATCCCATGCCAGAGCTTGTTGAAGTAATTGTTGGCTCAAGCTCAGTTGGATGATGAGTTGTCAAGATCTCTTTGTGGTATTTATGTTTGTATCCCACCTTTTCTCAATGATATCAGCACACAGGGGATCATAGGCAGTAGCCCATTTAGGTCTTACCAAGATCCAAATTTGCACTTTTATCTCAAGCTAGTTCCTGAGTTACATTCAAACAATTCCCTTCACTGAAAACAGAATTTTGATAGTAAAATAGACAATGGGTAAAAAAATGCAATCCTGGGATGGTTGAAAGAAATATTTGGTTTAAGTAAGACTGCTTGTCTAGTATATAATGTGTTGTATGTTTTGATTTTATCCATTGGGTTATAATGGATTATTCTACTTGCTTGTCCTCTGGCTTGTGGCATTGTGGTTCATAGAAGACACTACTGCATTCTTGAGTTCTTAATTGGGAGCACCTTGCAGCCACTTCCCCCTTGGGTTGCAAATAGGATATTGTTGATGGTGAACCATATTAAGTACTTAGACTTCCAGAGAAACTAACATTGCGTAACGATGTGAGAACCTTACTAGTATTCCTGGCATCTCCCACTATTGTTGGCAGGGAAAGTGTGTTTATGTGTAGGCAGATAAGCATTGTAAAGTAACGCTTTGAAAGTTTTGCCACCCAAGGAGGGAGAATAAGAAGGAGAGAATAAGAAAGATGTTCCAGTTAAACAGACTCACCCAGGCACAATATTCAGTGACCTGGTTCCCACACTGGAGGAATTACAGCACAACTAGAGAAACAATTCAATTAGCTTGGAGTATAGCAATATGATTATAGGTGTTACACAACAAAAATCTGCTCAGATCACCCGGCAGGAATGTTGGATTGGGAGAGGATGAGAAACTGTACATACAATTTCCCTAAAAGTGTCCAGAGAGAACGGGCAGTTGAATGAACCCAGATGAAAGGGATCTTGTTTCTGCTGAAGTCTCTTATAGTAGCATTAACAATTGACTGTTCGTCTCACTCATTCTTTCTGTTTTCTGTTATCTTCCTGTTAACTCAATTCAGATGCAGAAGCATGGAGGAGCATAAGACTTGTGTAGTGTGCTTATTTCTGGCGAAATGATCTCATTTTCAAACTCAGAGTGGGAATCTTTTTTGCTTATATGTTTAGAAAATATAGCCTGTTGTCTTATATGTTTACAAAATATAGCCTGCCCATTATTTCAGCTATAATTATAGTAATGTATAGTCAGGTGGCCCCAAACTGTCATAGCCTGAAAGTAAACAAGTAGAGTATTTAGAAAAGCAGCTGGCTTAAGGGGCTGGCATAGTTGCTAGGGTTGCCAGGTCCCTCTTCCCTCCCAGCAGGATGGGGAGGGACCTGGCACTTACCTGGTACTGTCAGAGTGGTCTTCCTTCACATGTGCGCAAAGACGTCAGTTCCAGAAATGATGTAATCATGCCAACCACGGGAGTGCTCCCAGTCTCCATGCAGGGTCGATTTGGCCTGTTTAGGGCCAAAATCATCCCCAAACAAAGCACAGGAGTGTTCCCACAGCCTGTGCAAT
Organism: Eublepharis macularius; assembly: GCF_028583425.1. Taxonomy (NCBI): domain Eukaryota; kingdom Metazoa; phylum Chordata; class Lepidosauria; order Squamata; family Eublepharidae; genus Eublepharis; species Eublepharis macularius. Next base: position 81,125,030 of record NC_072796.1, on the reverse strand, counting down.
GACATCACTTCCAGGAGTGATGTTGTCATGCCCCCTGGGACCGTGCGCTCTGCGCGTGTTTCTGGGGTGCCTGCTGGTGGTGGGCAACCTCCAAGGGCTTGCCACCTACCACCAATTGTTGGCGGATCAGTGGGCAAGGAGGCAAATCCCGTGGGAGTTTGCCTGCCACTGGCAGGTACCTAGAAACCCTAATAGTTGCTCATAGGATCAGGTGTTTAAGGTTCCAGTGGAGGTTGGTGCTCCCAACTCCCCTGCTGGCACAGGAAGAGTCACTTGACAGTACTTTAAAACTGTTGTGAAAACTGGGAGGGGGCAGTATGTAATTAATCAGTGCCTTAATTACTAGAATAGGAGATTACTAGTGACATTGCCTGCAAGTCCTTTTCTCCAACCAAGAAATTCCCCTACATCCTAGTTTTCCCAACTATTTTGACTTGTTCGTACAGTCTTATACCATGAAACATCATATAAGAAAAGAATATAGTGTATTGATTAAACTGACAAACAAGATGGTATTATCATAAGGTAATAGCTTTCTCTGAATGGTTAATGGTGTGCCACACTGCAGATATATGGCTTCTTCTAAGACTTCTGTGCATGTCTGCTTGTGATAACTAGCGCATATGTAAATTAGAGATAGGAGGCAATAATTAATGCTAAAAGTTCAACTGCATTTAGGACATAACTAATTTCCATATTGTTTTATTTTTTATTTGGGTAAACAGCCAGTCCCTTCAAAGGCAGCTGATTATACCTACACACAGATACCATGTGGTACATACCTAAGGTGTAGCAGAATTCAAATCCAGTAACACCTTAGAGACCAGCAACGTTTTCTAGGGTATAAGCCAATGTTTCCCAACCAGGGTTCTGCAAAACATTGTCAGGGATTCTGAGAGAAATTATGGAATAAATACATAAAATTTTTCAAACACCACAAAAATTCCAAATATCCCTTCATATTGTATTGTTACAGAGCAGTAACAATACAAATGACAATAATTTAGCAGTAATTGAATTGCACCCCCACACGCACACCATCAACTTTTTCTGGCTTGTAAACATTTTCATAGGTAGGCATTTCTCACTGAGACTCAAGGCGGCTTACGTAGTGTGAGATTAGCACAGTCGATATCAAGAACATTTCCAAAAACAATATCATAGGGCAGGGGTGGGCAAATTGCGGCCCGCGGGCCACATGCGGCCCGCTACAGAGTTTTTTGTGTCCCGCCAAGACAGTCAGAAAAATCCGCCTTGAACCGAGATTTCCTTCTAAAATTAAATGTGCTTGCAGCTATAGATGATATGAAATTAGCACAATAAATAAATTGAATAAAACTACCACTATTTTATTTAATTTATATTTATTGATTTTTATAATACAATTTATACCTTTTCTGAAATGCAAAGTTAACTAATGAATGCAATCATTTTAAAAGGTGCGGCCCTCCACTAACCTCCGCTCCCACAAAGTGGCCCCCAAGCCAAAACAATTGCCCACCCCTGTCATAGGGTAAATAGATACAAGTTCACAAAGACCATTAGTAGGAATCCAATACAACATAGTGGTGAGGTCTGTGGTTCCTAACTCATTAATGGAGCATCTGAGACCTCCTCCCTGCAGTGCAGCCCTTCTATCGGAGTAAATAGCTTTTTTGAATAATTCAGTTTTGCATCGTTTGCAGAAAGCCAGGAGAGTGGAGGCTCTCCTGACCTCCTCAAGCAGGCCATTCCACAGAGTAGGGGCCACCACAGAGAAAGCCCCTGTACGGGCTGCTGTTGGTTTCACCAATGTGCAGGGTGGCACCTGCAGGAGTCCCTGTTCAGAAGAGCAAAGCTGCCGTAGAGGAGCATAGGGAGAGAGGTGGTCCCATAGGAATGCCAGACTAAGGCCGCGAAGAGCTTTGTAACTGATAACCAATACCTTGAACTGAGCATTATAACTAATAGGTAGGCTATGGAGTGATTGCAGGATGAGAACAATGTTCATGCTCCTGCTTGCTCCTGATAACAGTCAAGCCACAATGTTTTGCACCAATTGGAGTTTCCTAGTTAATTTAGATGGGAGACTTATGTATAGTGCATTACAATAATCAAGTCTTGGTGTTTCCATAGCATGGATTCAGGTGGCCAGGTTGACTTTGTTGAGGTAAGAAGACATTTTCCAGGCTAAGAAGAATAAACGAGAATAAAGATCCATCAGCCCTTATATTCAGGTCAGAAGGTGGGAGTGGTGTTACAGAGAAGGACTGGTGTGAGTTAAAATTCAGAAGCACAATGCAAAATGTAATCAGCTTGCTTAGAGCAAGGATATATGCACTACTACTGAAGTCTAACACTGCTGCCATCCTGAAACTTATCTATTGTTGTGTGAAATCACTGTGAGTACTACGATGTGATATCACCAGGTCCTACCCTATGATATCACTGTGACTCCCAGCACATCATCAGTTCTTGCCCAAAGAGTCTCAAGGCTTCAGGATGATGGGACCTGGCAATCCTCCCCTCCCCTGTGTTCTCATGTTTCTTCACCATAACATTTCTGGCTACAGGCCTGTCTGTTTACCTCCTTTAAAACAGCTGCATCGGACTGACTTCAGCACCTTGTATGGCAGCCCCAGGCTTATGAGAATGTTCTTGGATGCTGTGAATAGAAAGAAATATGCATCGTTTGATCTTGAGGGAGTAGGGGGCAGTGGATGGTTTCTAATGGAAAATAAGATGGAGATGCCTGGTTTTTCCTTATCAAGTACAGGATACTTGTTGCCATAATGGTCTTGCAGGAGATAAGACTAACTTGCAGGGTCAAACTACTGATGATAATGATTTCAAGTCCTGCTTCAGTGCATGGTATCATGTAAGTGAACCTTTGATTATATTGGCTTCTAGCCACTTAGATCAATGACAGGCTAGTAATATGTATCCAATGGTAGTTATTACAGTTTTGCCTTTGGCATGCCACTTAAAAAGCTTTGTGTGTAATAATGCATCAAAAGCCAAATCTCTGTATGACTGGTTCACCCCAAAGATTCTTTTCCCTTGGGCCAGTAGGCTCTGAAATGGTGCTGGACAAAGGTCTGAAGAGTAAAGCACCTCAAAGTGCTTCTTGTAACTTCCATTGTAATTCAGTTTGATGATAACCTCATATTGCAGAGATGGGACAGCAGGTAAGAAAAAGTTCCTTTCCTGATCTCTCCCCCCACCCCCAATTCATGGTAGAGGCAAGAACTGAACTAGGGGTTCACTGCTGGTGTCTTAGCGACTACACTGCACTAGCTTAAATGCTATGCTTGGAACCTGAAATGATTTTGCATTGATTATGACTTAATCTCTTCTTCTTTTGTAGGAGAATCTATAGAAGGTCTTCGAGAGAGTGATTACCTTTTGATTCATTCATGTCGGCAATGGACAACAATTACAGCTCATAGTCTGGAGGAGGGCCATTATGTCATAGGGCCAAAGATAGAAATCCCTGTGCATTATGCTGGTAAGTGTGACTTTTGCTTTGAGCTACAGAATAAAGGGTGAATGAGTTGTTTTACGAATTATGTCAACTATTTTGGCAAATGAAAGGAAAATATTTGATGGTGAAGCACAGAGTGACATTTTAGCAAAATAAGTACAACCCCCCTCCCTGCAATATACTCTCACTGCAGATACTTTTGTGAATACTCTGCAAAATTATATATCATAGCTGGTTAAAATCTTACTATGAGGGAAAGTACCTCATTTGGCATGAAAAATTATCTTAGGGGTAGCTTTGAAAAATGATCAGGTGTTGGCCCTTTTGTGTTTAAGATTCTATTCAGCCACATGGCAACCTAATTGTGTCAGGGTCTGGAACTACATGCTTCTGATTAAACAAATTCCATAAAGGGTGCCAGTTGGAGGCTTAGTTCTGATTTATTTCTCTTGTAAACAACTATTGTTCCTCTTTCTGTCTGTCTTGTCATGTTGTTGCAAGTTCATACATACCATCCTGTCAAGTACAAAGAGATCCGTGTTACCATAGAATAAATGCTTGTGGTGCTATTTAATTGATAGATCCTTGGATTCTTTACTAGGTTTTAGCACCCTCCCAATGTAGGTCCACCAAACCCTTTTCCAAGGCATATTCTTTCAAAGGTGCAAAGGTCCAACTGTCACTAAGAGCAGAACCACAAGTGACGCCTGACACAGGTTGGACACTTGTCAGCTTCCCTCAAGTTTTGATGGGAAATGTAGGCATCCTAGTCTTGCAGCTTGGCTCTCTGACTGCTGTCCAATGGACTTTTCAACTGTCACTTGTCCAACATTCCGCCAAGCTGCCTACATTCCCCATCAAAACTTGAGGGAAGCTGACAAGTGTCCAACCTGTGTCAGGCATCACTTGTGGTTCTGCTCTAAGGCTACTTTCTCTTATGTCTCATTTTCCTTGAAAACTGGGTCAAGGTTTCAATTCAGATTCATATTTTCACTACAAAATATCCAGTTGGCCCAGAGATACTCTTGTCTTAAAGGACAGACATATTTAAATGGCAGATCCTTGCCTTTATTGGAAGAACCTGGGTTTTTTTCTGTTTAAAAAAAGAGAAAGAGGCTGAGGAGGGTGGACATAGAGAGAACCTCAGTGGACACACAGCATAGTAATGACAATACTGGACATTGTTGCTGCTCTATGCTGCTGAAAGTGAACACCCTTTGTTCTAATGCTGTATAAATTCAGCAACTATACAAGATCATGTGGCAGGCCTCTTCTTGCATTATAAGGGGTACCCCTTATAATTGGATGATCATATAAGGCATTTTTTGGGGGGTGAGTGTGTTCTGTTTGTAGTATTCTCCAATTACTTGCTTCAGGAACTTGGGGCTAGTTTCCCGAGTTTAGTGTTTCTGAAAGTAAACTCTTAAGTATAGAGAAAAACAGTTCATAAAGAAGCAGTATTAAGATTTTATTTTGTCTTCAGATTCTGAACCCTAACATTCTGCATTATATGTAAAATTAAATAATAGCTTAATCAAAACAGTTACTAATATAGTTTGTTGCCTGTGGTTCAGTTCCTGATTTCTGCAGTCATTCTGCTTCTGACTGTTCTCATTTGCTTCTTAGCTTTATCTGCACAACAAGCTGAAAACAGTTTTAAAACATTAACTATGGCTTCCTCCAAAATACCTTGATTGTGAGAGTGTAGAATCCCTGGTTGTTTCATAGGTTTTCTTAAGAAAATCATAAGCCATATAGTTATATTCTGCTGTATTGCAGATACGTTCCAGGAATGGCAATTATCTTCCAATGTAATCTAGAGTTGTATTGTCGAAGGCTTTCACGGCCGGAGAACGATGGTTGTTGTGGGTTTTCCGGGCTGTATTGCCGTGGTCTTGGCATTGTAGTTCCTGGCGTTTCGCCAGCAGCTGTGGCTGGCATCTTCAGAGGTGTAGCACCAAAAGACAGAGATCTCTCAGTGTCACAGTGACACTGAGAGATCTCTGTCTTTTGGTGCTACACTTCTGAAGATGCCAGCCACAGCTGCTGGCGAAACGCCAGGAACTACAATGCCAAGACCACGGCAATACAGCCCGGAAAACCCACAACAACCATAATCTAGAGTTATTTAGGAAAAAAACACCCTGATTTTTACTTGTCTCCTTAATATAATGGATAAATGCATACAGATGTTTAAATGAGATTCAAAGTACTGAGCATGTGGAATACTGTATATTGCATAATAGTAAAGAGTCCAGTAGCACCTTTAAGACTAACCAGCTTTATTGTAGCATAAGCTGTTGAGAACCACAGCTCTCTTTGTCAGATGCATGGCTAACATGGCTAACTCTTCTGTATTTTGCATATATCCCTATTTAATATATTCAAGAGTAAACATAAGAGTTCAAAGCAACAGTGTTACTGATAAGTATACTGTTAAATATACTGTGTCTTTCCCCAGCCCAATGGATGCCAGATCTCTCTCTATTGAAGACTGAAGTTCTGTGAGTGAGGGAATTAACTTTCTAAACTATGCCCTGTACCATGTGAAGAAAAAGCCTTTCCTACATAGTGTGATGACTTTTTTTTGTTAGATATTTATAACTAGACATGGGCACGAACAAAAAAAAAAACAACTAACCAGGAGGTTCAAGGTGTGTACAGTTTCACGAACTTGCCCCAGTTCCGGTTCATGTGGTTTGTGAAAACGTCACTTCCAGGGCAGCAGAAGGTCTGCAGAATAAGCGTGTGGGTTTCCCCCTTTTAAACACCAGCCGCTTTTCAGCTGATGGGAGGGGAATCCCCATCAGCTGAAAAAAGCTGCCAGCTGTTCTGCTTCCCATGTTTGCAGAAATTTGCTTATTCCCTGCTGGCTTTAAAAGACCGGAAAGGGCTAAATGGCTGGTTTTCCCTTCCTCTTTTGGGGTATGCACACACTTTTTTTTCCAAAGGCAAGAAAGTGTAGCAGCGTTGTAACATTGTAGCATTCCAACATTGTAACAATACTGCACTTGCCTCCTGTCTTTAAAAGCCAAGAAAGGATTAAATAGCTGCTTTTCCCTCCCTCCAAGGCATGTTTCAGGCTTTGCAAAGAGAAAAAAACCAAGCGTTTTGCACAGCACCCTGCCACTTTGTTTCCAAAGGGCTGTTACAATATTGGAATGCTACAATGTTACAACATTGCTACACTTTCTTGCCTTTGAAAAAAAAAGTGTGTGTGTGCCTACCCCAAAGGAGGAAGGGAAAACCAGCCATTTAGCCCTTTCCTGGCTTTTAAAGCCAGTAGGGAATAAGCAAACTTCTGCAAACATGTGAAGCAGAACAGATATTGAAATGCTTTAAAGTTCCAGCCGCATTTGAAAGCAGCAACACTTTTCTTGCACACAACAGAACTGTTGCTCCTTTCAAACGCAGGTGCTTTTTTCAGCTCATGGGGGATCCCCCTCCCATCAGCTGAAAAGCTGCCGGGTGCACACCTCTACTGCAGAAAGCTCATCTCCAGTTGCTTAGGAAACTGATTGATTGGTGCAGTGATGAACCAAAACGAACCAAACAAACCAGCCTAAAGTTCGTCCCAGTTTGTCAGAAATGGGCTCTGACAAATCGGTGATTTGCGAACCACGAACCAGCCAGATTTGTGACGAATTTTGGTTCGTATTTCAGTGCGTGCCCATCTCTATTTATAACCTGCTTTTCTCCCCATTGGGGACCCAAAGCAGTTTACAACATACTGCCCTCATCCATTTTACCCTCACAACAACCTTGTGAGAGTAGGTTAGGCTGTGAGAGGATGACTGGCTGAAGGTCACCCTGCAAACATCCATGGCAGAGTGGGGATTTGAACCTGGGTCTCGCAGAACATATTGTGACACTTTAACCACTACGCTGCACTGGCTGTCCCAATGGCACTCATCTGCATAGAGTGGGAAGATGCAGTTAGGCCAACATGTTAGGCCATCATGGTGGACCTCTACCTCTGTTTGATCCTCCTTATTTTAGAGTTGGCAGGGAAAACTCCTTGCTGCTGCTTGCATCTTTTGTTTTTAAAAGCGAAGAATAATCTTAGCATCCTTGGATTGTATGGCAATGTACGGTGAGCATTAACAACACAGTACCTTGTCATGCAGGAGAAGCAAGAAATCTGAACATGTCCCAGAATGTTACTTGTCTGATTTTTTAAAAAGTTTTCTCTGTTCCTCTGTAATTCATCTTCATTAAACTGGAATCCTGCATCATACATAGGTTTGATTAGTGAATCTGCCGAGATGAATTAAGTCATAATATATTGATCAGATTTGTTCATTTAGTTGCTTGCAAAGTTGCTGAAAGCTGTGTATTTTTGCTGACTTCGTTAAAGAATAATTTGATATTGCAGTACTATAGGGTTTAAAGGGTGTGCATGTGTGTGGAGTAGGGGTGGGCACAAACCGCGAAAAAAATGAACCATGCGGTTCATGGGTCGTGCATTTTCACGAACCATGAACTTCCCCGAACTGGGGCAAGTTTGCAAACCGGTTCGTGGTTCCTGGGGTTTAAATGCCCCTTTCCGTGCCTCTTAGTAGTGGCACGGAAAGGGGCATTTAAACCCGCAGATCAGCTGTTTGTTGGGGAGATCCCTGGGAGTTCCTGGTTGGCCAGCCAAGCCTCACCCGCTCTTTAAATGGCCATTTCCCCGCCGCTTCGAGTGGCAGGGGAATGGCCATTTAAACAGCGGGGGTTGGCTGCCCGTCCGGGAACTCCCCGCCAGCCAGCCAAGCACCGCTCCTTAAATGATCAGCTGTTTGTCGGGGATCTCCCTGACAAGCAGCTGATACGCGGGTTTAAATGCCTCTTTCCATGCCGCTTTGTAGCGGCACGGAAAGGGGCATTGCTTTTTTAAACAAACCAAATGAACCAGCATAGCAGTTCGGAAGTTCGTGGAAGGGAGCTGGTTCATAGTTCTTTTTGGTTCATGTTCCGTTTTGTGCCCATCTCTAGTGTGGAGGTTTGTAAACTGTGTGACAACTGAAGGTTTCACTTGACCATATGATACTTCTTTTATAGGTTCTGATGAGTGTTATGTTCCGATCATATCAGCCAATTGTCCAATAGTTGATGGCAAGCAAAGTCTAAGTACTCTTGCCATATTTCCTGTTCTCTAAAGTGATGGTGAAGACATCCATAGAACCAACTCAAGAATTATAGATATCAAACTGGAAAACTCATGCCTGAATGGTGACACTGCCTTTTTTCTTTCTCTGATGCATATAATTAGTATGCATGTACCCCATTCTCCCTGGGAAAGACAGGGGAATGCTGTTGCGCTAATGCCTGCTTGCACGCTTCCTAAGAGCATTTGACTAGCTGCTAGCCACAAAAAGTGCAGCACTAGAAGAAGATGAGCAATAATGAAAACCACACCCCAATCATTAAATATCTTCTTTGCTGCTGCAATCCAACACCTATTTCAGTAAAGGCAAACCAGCTAATGCCCCATCCATTTCACTCCAAATCTATTCCCATTTTAGTTAGTTCAGTCCAAAAATTGCTGTCCTTATAGCAATCCTCATTGCTATAAGTTCTTAAGAACAAATTGCATGTGCACAAAACCACAAGAATAAAACCAGCTTAAGCTAACCAGTGAATACAAAAATATTGCAGGCTAATGGTTAATACAGTGCAATACAAAGTAAAACAAATACAAAATATATTAGCCTCTGGATAAAAGATTTTAACTCATGAGTATCTGTAATCTTTGGATGCAGTTTGATCAAAGCTTGTGCAAAAGAATATCTTTAGAGCAGCGTTCTGACCTCTTATTTAGAAAACTTACTGTGCTCTAGAGAGTGTCAAAATTGTTTCAGATTGTTTGTAGGAACACACGTGCAAGTTTGTGATTTAGGGAAGCTGTCAAATGTATTCCCAGGATTTTCCTGAGATTCAGTGAACTTGAGTCAAGCTGTGGGAGTACATTTGCCAAAGTCCTTAAATTGTACGATTGGCACTTTAAACATTTTTTGAACCAAACTACCCATTGGAAATTTGAAGGACCAGAATTCAATCAAATGAGCTGTCTAGTTGGGAGGGATCCTGATTTGATTCCAAAACCTTATCTAACTGGACTTTACAGTCATCGCTACATAACGGTTCCCAAGACAAAGATCATGACTTCCATACAAGCTAGATTCTTCTGCTTAGAAACATTATATGCAGAGCTTTCTGTGCTTCTGGGAGTTCATCACGTTGCAGTACAAATACATGTGCGTGTAATTGTATGTTGGTTTTGAGATTCCTGGTGTGAAGAAAAGGAAAATCTGTGTGCCAAATGAATAATATTTGGGTCAGGGCAAAAACTTGGCAAGGAACTCAGTATATGAGCCAAAGTTGCTTCCTGCAAGGATCATTTAACATTCAAGCATGAAAGGAACAAGAAGGGAGGATCTGTGCATGTGTGGGTGGGAGGGTGAGACTCAGCAGCTGTACTCCAGCTGGCCAAGATTGCCTCAGCCCTGGAAAAAAAACTCAAACAATCTAAACTTTTTTTTCCTGTTCATTAGCTCTTGTACTTTTAACGCAGTTATTTAAAAGTAATGCCCTATTCCAGGGGCTCCCAACACCCATGGTTCCCATGAGTGCTGTGGTGCCTGCCCACACTTTCCTGGCACCCACCAAGTGTTTCCAGAAAGTGGGTAGGGCCAGGTGTGACGCTTGCCCAGCAAATCTTTGTATTGGCCACTGGAGAACTACTTGGCTGGGCAGATTAAAATACCATTGTTTCATTGGTAACTGCCACCATGTTATTGGTTTTATTCTCTCATTCCTCTTTTCCAGTGTATTTTTAAAATTATCTCTCTTCTTTCTTGCACTTGAGCTACTTCTATATGGGGGGCTCTGCCTCCTGTTGCAGAATTTCAAAGGTGCCCTGAGGCTCAAAAAGATTGGGGACCTCTGCACATGGGGGTCAGTGAAGCTACTGCAGTGGGGGTGGGGGTGGGGTCAATGAACTATTTATAAGGACAGAAGAACAGTCCTTCTCAGACCCATTAGGCTAATGATAAAATGGCACCTGGTCAGTTTCTAGGAATTGGAGAAGAGACTATGTCTTGGGGGATAGAATTTGTTCTTTCCCTTTTTCAAAGGGTGGCACCTTATAGAAGTGTTGTTGCCAGCAATGACCTAGCATCCAAGTCAAATGAGAGTACTAGCAAGAAAATGTGCTGATTGGTCACTGGAAACAATAGCTCACCTCTAATTGGTTGAGTGGTAACAAGCATGGCTTTTTTTCAGGGGGTACACTCTAGAGCGGTGTTCCAGCAGGTCTAGAATCTGCCCATGTGATTCCTTCCTCCTTCAGCCCCGCGGGCTTTGCAGAGGAGGTTAAGCTGCTTTGAGTTCATTCTGCTTTCGTGAGTGAGTGAGTGTGTGTGTGTGTGAGAGAGAGAGAGAGAGCAAGCAGACGCTGCTTGGATCTGGCACGGGCTCTGCAGAAGAGGCTAAGCAGCTTTGAGTGCATTCTGCTTTCTTTTCATTCCTCTGTGAGTGAGAGAGAGAGAAAAAGAGGGAGAGAAAGTGGGGGCCCAGCGCGGGCTCTGCAGAGGAGGTTTAGCTACTTTGAGTTCATTCTGCTTTTTTTTCATTCCTCTGTGAGTAAGAGAGAGAGAGCAACCTGGGGCCTGGCGCAGGTTCTGCAGAGGAGGGCTAAGCTACTTTGAGTCCATTCTGCTTTCATTCAGGGGTTTCTGTGTATGAGTGTGCTGCTTTGAGTTCATTCTGTTTTATTTTCATTGGGGGAGTGGGTGGGTGGGGCTGTGTTTGTAGGTGTGCTGCTTTGAGTTCATTCTGCTTTCTTTTCATTCCTCTATATGAGAGAGAGAGAGAGAGAGAGAGTTGGGGCCTGGCGTGGACTCTGCAGAGGAGGCCAAGCTTTTTGAGTTCATTCTGCTTTCCCCCCCATTCCTCTGTGAGTGAGAGCGAACGAGCACAAGCAGAGCTGCTGGGGCCGATTCTCCAGAGGTGGCTAAGCTGTTTTGAGTTCATTCTGCTTTCATTTAATTCAGGGGTTTCTGTGTATGTGTGTGCTGCTTTGAGTTCATTCTGTTTTATTTTCATTGAAGGAGTGGGGGGTGGGACTATGTGTGTACATGTGTTGCTTTGAGTTCATTCTGCTTTCTTTTCATGGGGTGGGTGGGGCTGTGCATGTATGTGTGTGTTGCTTTTATTCTTTTGTTGACTGAAGTTGACATTGTAATGGCTCCCACAGCTTTTGAATGCAGATTGGTTCTGTGTTAGTTAAATATATCAGTTACGGTTATTTGTATTAGTTAAAATATCAATTATGGTTATTCCAGTTTTATGCTAGGAATGCATAGCTGTGTCCAAGTCAGCGAAGGCTTTCATCAATATATTCATCAGCATATAGGTGTTCTTATGTCTTAATAGCTGCAATTCAAATCGTTCTCCCCACCCTCAGCTGATTAACATCACTGAAATTGCAGTGAACATATGGGTAAGGAAGTTTTTATGAATATTGTTTGTCTGGGACATTGGAATATTTATTTCACAGTGTCACAACAGCTTAGCCATTGGTAAGGTAGAGTTGGCAGGCAACAAAAAAAAGCCATTTTAAACTAAGTATAGATCTAATGCAGCTAAAGTTGAGTATCTGATTTTGAATTGCTTTAGTTAAAGCAAAACCCTCCCTGAAATGTGAAAATTCAATATTCATTAGATTAGGAATTTCAGACTCTGTGGAATTTTGAGAGAGAATTTTGGATTTTTTTTTCTACACTGGCAGAGGGAATCTTTTAGAATTTAGATTTGTGAGATGGGTTTTGGATTTTTAGAGGCCCCTTCCTTCTTGCATATTTTAAAATATGATTCCAAAGAAATGAAATGTTTGGGAAAGGGAATGGAAGAGTTCACTTTTTATAGAGGATACAGAAAGGAAAAAAACCCTTTTTCATAATAGTGTAATTTCCCAAGCTTATTAACATTTATCTCATCGTAATGCATTGTGCTGGGTTCCGGGAGGCGGTGTTACTTCTGGGAACCAACTGCACTTCCAGGAGTAACATCATCACGCATTTCCGGGAGTGTGTGCGTACTTCACGTGCACACATGTGATAATAGAGAGTTCCGCCACCTCTTTTCCCAGAAAAAAGCCCTGGTAACAAGGAGGTATAGTCTTAATGCAATCGTCATAGTTATTTCAAGTACAAATCATCCAAAGAGCTCAGGGCCACACACTCATTCTTCCTCTTTCATCTTATCCTCACAGTAGCCCTATGAGGTAGTTAGCCAGAGTGTGTGTGACTGGCCCAACATCACCAGCAAGCTTCCATGGCAGAGTGAGGATTTAAACATGGATCTCCAGGCCCCAGACAGACATTCTAACCACTATGCCACACCACAGTGCAAGTAATTTGCTACTTCCAATATAAAGAGTCTCTCAGTAAAGGGGTGAGATGGATTAGAATTGAGCTGAGGCTATCAGTAATGCCTGTGCTCCCTCATTCTTTGAATATTTTCCGGCTGCCTGAAATGGGAACTGAGTAGGTGCATGAGTGTCTCCAGCTTCTGGACAATTGCGAAAGATTGTCCGAAATGGAAAAGTACTCTCTACTCTTCCTCCATTTTTCAGAGCTTAGAAAATCAAACTACTCAGACAGTGTGAGAATGTTATACTCTGAAGCCATCTCAGGCCCTATGTTCTTTTCCTTCCAGCAAGCCCCTTTCGTTTTCTTGTTGACTAATAATATTTTCATCCTCATATCTTTAACTCCTGAAGCCTCTTGACTTTTTTTTCTTTCATAATATTTCTATCGTGCCTTAACACCTCAGACTCAAGTCAGCTAATAAAGTAACAATCAAGTTGCCAGGACACAAAATAGGCTAGTCCAGTTAACAAGATTTAAAATTTACGGATTAAAATTTATGAAATTAAACAGAATTAACCAGTTAACCTGCAGTTACTGGCCAACTCCTCTTTTCTCCTTGTTATCTCTTTATCTCACACAACCTTTCATCAATATATCTAATTCTCAGCACAGCTGAATCTGTGGATACTTAAATCCAGAGGCTAGAGCCATGAATAGATAAAACAGATTTTTTTTTCTACTAGGGTGTGCTCCCCAAAATTTGGGAGGGGGAGAGTTGATCCAAATCTTGGTTTCAGGGTTACCAAAAAAATTTGGAATCTTTGAAATCTGGGTTAAATTCTCTAATCCGATTCAGCAAGATTAGAGAATCTCAGATTTATCCAGTCATTATTCCCTATGGGAAAAATAATCCAGGGGGCTTGGGGGGCATTTTCATACAAACTCCACCAGATTTGTAGGGAATGTGTTCCTGACTGCCCACCAAATTTCCAGAAGATTGGACCCTGGGGTCCAATTCTTTGGGTACCTGAACAAGGTGCCCCCCCAGCCACTTTCCATTGTTTCCTGTGGTGGGAAAATTTCCAAGCTGGCTCTCAGGCAGAAACACACAGGGGTAAGGCAGCCACTGGCCAAAGGCACAGTCCCAATGCAAGCTCAACTCAGAGAAAGCCCAACAGAACCAAACTGAAGCAAGGGAATGGAATCCCACCCCCCAAGAACCAACATGAAGCAAGAGGATCAGCATCAAACTAGAGAATCATGTCAAACCAGCGAATTCTACCCAAACCAAACTGAAGCAAGGGACACTGTTGCAAACCCGACAGAACCAGTGTCAACCACAGAAGCCAGCAGAACCCAGGACCAATGGCGGAACATTGTAGAACAGAATCAAGCAGGTACCCACATCATCAGCCACACAACACCAGAACCACCAAGCACAAGGCAATGTCAAGCAAACACAGTTGTAACTTAGTAAAAGATGGGTCTCTCTTGACCTCAGGAAGTGAGAGGGAGGGGTAATTTTGGGAAACCCAAATTCTCCTCTTTCTAGTCTCTGCAGCCTGCACTGCCACTCTCACCAGCTCAGAGGAGCCCCGAGACAGAGCTGCAGGCTGCAGCAGCCTTTCATCACTGGCCATCCTGTTCCCTCCTACTCCAGTAATGAAGAAAGTTTATGTTATACACAAGAACAGACAGCAAACAAACAACTCTAAAAAAGTCAATACAATAAAGCAAAGCCTCCTTGAACACTAATTAATTAAAAGCAATTAATGAACAAGCTTGAAGCTTAGAAAACTGCCCCCTCCCCCTTTCCCTAACCCCTCCCCAACCCAACAAAGGCCAGTCGCCACTCTCCTCCAAAACGGGGGGGATAGTCTTAGGGGATTCAAAAACCAGGTGAAGTCTGGTAGTAATGATATAAACTGCTTTGTGTCCCCACTTGGGAGAAAGGTGGGTTATAAATAGAGTAAATATAACTAAAGCGGTGGGCACTATGACAAAGCTGAGCAGAATAGGCTTAAGAAACATTTTGTAATATAAATGGAAGAAGGACACTTGCTATAGGAGAAGGAGAACTCCACCAGTTACGTCTATAGATACCAGGAACAGCTGGCATAAAAATACTACCTGTTGGACAACACTAACATCAGTACTTCACAGCTGGAGCCATGGACTGTAGTATTGCTGTCTGTGGTCTCTAGCATGTTGAATGTGAGGTGTTTGTGGCTTACTGTTGTGTTTGTGGGGGCAATCTTTACCTGGACCAGGATATACAGTGAAGGCACTACCTTGGTACAGCTGGGAGATACGGTGGATTTATCAAAGATGGTCAGTATCAGGTAAGGGTGCTCATTGCCTATCTAATCTCTGTAGCATCCCCATAGTTGACAATGCAGGGTTCTCTGTTCCCTCCACCTGTTTGCTACTTCTAAGCAGTGCTAGATCAGTGAGGCACAAAGCTGCACTCCTCACCAGGATATTACAGGAAGAGGAAATTGACCTGGCTTGCATAACAGAGAATTGGTTGGAAGAAAATTATGTGGTGTGTCTATTCCAATTAACACCACCTGGTTATGCAATTCACCACCAACCTTGCACAGAGAGCCAGGAAGGAGGGGTTGCTGTTATCCTCCATAAGTCCTTTTAACTTCCACAGACTCCTGATGCAGACTATAGCTGACATTGACTGTATGCTCCTTATGTTGGGAACTACAGATCAATTAGGTATTCTGCTTGTTTACCAGCCACCTAGTTCCCCAGTAAGCACTCTTCCTGAGCTGGCAGAGGTGCTATCATATGTAATGCTGGAGACACCTAAACTGATCTGTTCTGAAAGCTTCTTGTCAGGGCTGGTCCAAGATTTTATAACTTCTTTGGCAGCTCTTGCCCTGCCTTGAACAGCAGTTGGCCCCATGCATGAAAGAGGTTACAGCTTGGACTTAATCTTTTGCACTGAACCTTTGATAAGAGGTCTTCTTTTGGGATTGGAAATTTGTCTTGAACCTTGCTTTGCCCATTATCTACTGAAGGTGATGGTGAATATTGTCCCTTGTCATGTCCCTCGATGTAGGACTTGTTGCTGGGGGCAGGCCCAGTGGTGACCACCAACAACACTCGGCCTAGCCCTGCAGCATCAGCCACTATCCAGTGTCACTTGGCCTACTCCGGCAGTATCAGCCCACCACACAGCTTAGCCAGACTTTTCTCAGGGAGAAGCAGCCACAGGGAGGGAAGGAGGGAAGTTAAAGATGGGAGAAGGTAATGGTAGGTTGGCTATTGGATAGGAAAGAAAGAAGGAAACAGGAAAAGAGGAGAGGCTATAGGGGACTTCAAAGAAGGGAAACAGGAAATGAGATGCCCCCTTGCAGATCCCCTGAATGTTGTCATTTAATCTTGATGCCCTATTCCAGTAACTCTGATCTGCAATGCAGTTTCTTCTTCAAAGTTATCCTGAAGTGAATAATCATACCTGCCTCTCTTTTGAGGAAGTTGGGCTTCTCTGGGATTTGGGGCCCACTTTTAGAGATGATTATAGCTTCCTTTCTTCCCCTCCACTCCCACTCAGTCTTGGCCTCATTGTTAAAGGAAGCCATAGACAGACCTTGCTTTCCAAACATATTCATTCTATTAGGGAGGGAACTGTTTTGAACTGAACTATTGCTGGAGATGTGATGGGCTTTGAACTCTTGCTTCTTTTAAAGGAAGGCATTGAGAACACCTTGTGTGGGATTATGTCATCCTGTGTTTGCTCAGATGTCCAAGAGCCTGTGCCTAGATCTAGAGAATGCAGTTAGGAAGTGCGGTTGGAATACCTCAGTCAGCATCCTCCCCATGGAAACCAGAAGTACTTCATGTCTGGGAACCAACGCCAGTCACGTCAGCCTCTTAAAGTAACTGACATCATAGTTTTCTCAGACTGTAACTGAATTGTGGTACCAGGCAGTGTCTATTGGTGAACTGAAGCTCACTCGTTAGGAGTTTGTGAAACAAACAGCTATTGTGGGCATCAACACAATATACAATCACTGACAGCTGATTTTCTAGAATGCTGGAGAGCATTTTCTACGTGCAGTGCAGGGTTTGGGAGGTGGGAAGGAAGGCTCCTTTTACTGGCTTCTCATAGTCTGAAAGCAAAGCAGCACTGTGTAGTCTTATTTATCCTGGATTAATTTAAAGTGTGTCTGAGCGCTGCTAATCTGCTTGCCGTTACAGTAAAAAACTGAAAACAAATCCCCCTCCCCCACCTATCAGCCTCTTGCTTCATAGTTTGAAGGCTCAGATTAGTGGAGGATGGGGACTAATTTCTAGTATTGTATATTACAACTGGCAACAGAATGAGCTTCACTATGCGTCTTGAGAGCTGTCGCCTTGCCATTATATTTAGTTTGATCTTCACAGACAAATTCGTACACCATGCTGGTGATCTGTTGGTCATAGGCATGCACCATACAACTCTATAGGGGTTTTTTTTTGTCACAGCTGGCTTCCTGGTCTAAAAACCTCAACAGATAAAGGAGGGCATCAGTATATGACGTTCATATGGAAGTCCATTTTATGAAACTTGCAGCAAAAATTCTGCAGCTTAGATTTTTTAAAAAGTATTAGTTCTCTAGGAAGAGACATATGGCACACAATGGACTTTTGGTTGCTCATTCAATGTATACATAGTCTAGTGCCAGAGAAAATTCATACACTTCTGTTTAAAGGAAAATTAAGATGTTGCTAACAATTTGATGACAGAGACTGCATGTGGTGAATTTAGTTGCAGTAAGGGAGAGCCTGTAGCCTTTGATGAAAGGATCCTCAAGTTTATGTAAGAGGCTACAGACAAATTACTGAATGGTTCTGTTCTGAATATATTTAAGCCCTTTCATGTTGCCTGCTTAAAATTGTTAGAAGGTGCTTCTTGACTTTTGTAAAGCAGGGTTTATTTAATCAGCCAATTTTATTTTGCTAAATAAATTTCAAATAAAATATTTATCTAAGAGTGTTCATCTGCTGCTTCTTTTTAATACAAGATACTGAAGGCGGTTCACAACATAAATGGTTTAGATTTGTTCTCTTGTTCATTTGAGAATTCAAGGAACAAGGTAATCCATATTTGCATTGCTTTAATTTAGGGACAGTTCACATTTGATTGTCTCTACTCACCTCTGAGTTCACGGGGGGCTGTGCTCAGGTAATGATGCTGTTTATATGAGTGAGCCTCAGTACGTATGACCCCCACCACACTTGCATACCACCAGTTTCTCTTCCCTTATGCCACTGAGGGATGAATTTGAACCTGGGGTAGAACCTTTGGGATTGGTAGTTTTAAACAGTAGAAGTTAACCATGCTAAAGAACGTTCCTCTGAGTATGTATTATATGCATTTTCTTTACAACTAACCACAGCATTTGGGATCAGGGGGCAAGATATTGGTCAGAGAAGGTATGCTGTGGCTTATGAAAGATTTCTGTTTTTATTCCTTAATATTAATTCTACTACAGACCTCTTCCCCATGCAAAAATATATCACTCTAGTCTCCAATGTGACAAATTCTCTGTAGCAATCTTAGACCAGTTCACTTTTTGAATGAATCATGGTTGTCTTCATCTGTTTGGAAAAGCTACAGGCATTTTACAATGCTGTATAAATAAAATATTGGCTGGTTTCTCTACAGAGTTTCCTTTTATGGTATACACTGGTTTTGTCACCCTGTTCCCCTCCAATTTTATGTAATCGCTATAACAAGATACATAACATCACAACTGGTATTCTAAAGTGGTGCAAACAGTTCTCAGGAATACTCCAAAAACTGGGAAGAATGTCAGTGATGTCAGAAAGAGGAATTTATGATTCATCATCACTGTTAAATAGTTGCAGCTCATATAACAATGTAGGAAAGTATTGGGTAAATAGCGACTATCCTTGCGAATGGGTAGGGGAAAGCCATTATGTTCTAAGACATTATTTTCTGACCAAGTTCTCAGGAATATGGCCATTTAATTTTATATAGATTAAAATACCACATTCTGATCAGTTTTGGTATTTCAATAGCAAAGAAGCTATGAACCTTGAATATGAAACTTGGATATGGAAGCAAAATACAAACCTATGCAGAGTTAGTCCAATTTTCAGCACATTGATCTCAGTGACCTTAGACTGGAGTTAGGATTGCACTGTCTATTGGTATACTAGAAATCTGTTGTTAGCTCTCCAAACATGAGGTTTTAATTGAAAATATATTTCCAACTTTTATTTTCAATAACTCAGAAGTGCTACAGTTGGGAAGGGAGAATGCATGGCTGCCACCCACATTTGTCTTTTCAACAATGTCTCATAAAGAAAGTGATGATGCAGCTTGTGTTGTTTTTAGAGAAATTGCAAGGGAGGTGCAGGTTGGTCATAGCCATACTCTTCCTGTGACATCTAGTTAGGTCCTAAAGGTTGCTTCACAAGCTCCAGCAAAAGCAGGCCCATGGATTTTTACCATGAATTTACCATGTCATTTCTGAAATATTTAAAGGGTATTATTCTGTTGAGCTACAATTGTGATGCCTTTCAGCCATATACTTCCTTTTTCTCTTCAGACTTTTGAATGTCAAGCATTAGAGAACACAGAGAAGGCACGTGGTATAAATCTTGTAAAAAGTGATTCTGAAATGTACATAAGAGCCGTAGGAAATAGCAAAGTAAGCCTGAGTGCTATCTACATGATTTGACTTATATCAAGTGATGGCTCCTGCAGAGGAATTTGGTTACTATACATACTCAAAAGTCAAACTTTAAAAGAAAAATTGCAGGAGGTTTGCTTCATTTCTCATTTCTTTATTATTCTTTCCTGTTAGGCTAACTCCTCAGACTTTACTTTTGTTATAGCATGTAGTAAATTGTGAGATGTATCTTTAGCGCTGATGCCAAAGTGCTATTAACTGTGCTGTTTCTATGTATGACAAACACTCTTAGATTTCCCCTCCCTCTTTGTTTAAACCTTCAGATATTTATTGTGCTTGACTATAACTCTAATGAAATACTCTGTGCCTGTTGCTGGGAGCCTGTGTACAAATCATAAGTAGAAGATATAATAATAATACCAGACAATGGTTGTGCTTCCCAACTTGCATTCTTGATACTTTATCTTGTCCATATTTGAATAAGGGTGAATCCTTTAATGGGTCTTCTTAATGTCAGGAAGGTTACTTTCCTGTCTTTAATAAGAGAAACATAGTGCAATTTAGAAACAAAGCTCTTACTTACCTTTTTTGCTGGAGGTAGCAGGGAGGTAGAACCCAGTGGCGCAGAGTGGTAAGCTGCAGTACTGCAGCCCAAGCTCAGCTCATGACCTGAGTTCGATCCTGGCAGAAGTTGGGTTCAGGTAGCTGGCTCAAGGTTGACTCAGCCTTCCATCCTTCCAGGGTCGGTAAAATGAGTACCAAGTTTCCTGGGGGTAAAGTATAGATGACTGGGGAAGGCAATGGCAAACCATTCTGTAACAGGTCTGTCAAGAAAACGTCATGATACGACGTCCCCCCATGGGTCAGTAATGACTTGGAGCTTGCAAAACCTTTACCTTTTACCTAGCAGGGATGTGTCATTGGTGGCCTGTCTACAAGGTCTCCTTTCATCCCAAGTGCCTTGCATGTTGCAATGGCAGCATCCTAGCACCATGGATTCTGGGAAAGGTTGCTGATGTTTGCCTTAGAAACTCCATACCCCAGATATTTTCATGTGTGATAACAGCACAAGGACTAGTTTTTGTCTAAGTAACCATAACTTAGCAACAACAGCTATTACATGATAGTTTCTGTGTCTATCTGAGGTGATTGTTGTGCGAACATAGTAGATGCTCTAAACCTGTTGAAAGAATGTCTGTTTTTAGGATTGGTGCAATGATTGAAGAATATGAAGCTTTCCTGCTCTAAGTGGTTACTGCCAGAACACACAGTTTCTTCTTCCACTTTCTCCAAACCAGGACAGAATGGTGCATTCATATTTTGTGGTTTTACCAAGTAATGTGCTTGCAGTCACTTCATTAACAAGTCATCTGTGTTGTCTTGCCAGTAGTGAGGATACTTTTAAATCTCTCTTGCTTCTACTGATTTTGGGCCAGCTGCAAAGAGGTGGTAAACTTTTCCCCTCTTGGCTGGACAGTGCAGATAGGTTACCACTGTTATCACAGTAGATTGTTATCTGGTACTCCCTTGCTTCCTAGACAAACACAAATGAAAGTAAAATTTAAACAGTGTTTTCTTTACAAACAAAAAACCCCACTAGTCATTATGGTAGATAAGGAACGTAAATTCAAACAGCTGAAAATGGTCTCCCATGTGTGCTTTATGGGAACAATCATACAAATTGAATACAAGTTTAGCTTTGCAATTACTCTGGATAATGTTTAATTTAGTCTTGTCTTAATTTGCTACTTGGTATGTTCTGGGGGGAAAAAAACCTCTGGTATTTTAAAATGCAAGGCCAACTATGAAATCAACAGAATTGTTCGCTAAAAGTCACTCCAGGAAGAATGGAGCTAATTATTTGGCCTGAAATTATGGTTTAGTGGGGGCATATTAAAAAGAAATAAGAATGTTGTTCTGTACTGTTTCCAGGGCTTTTTTTCAGGGGGAACGCAGGGGAACGGAGTTCCGGAACCTCTTGAAAATGGTCACATGGCTGGTGGCCCCTGCCCCCTGATCTCCAGATAGAGATCCAATCTAAACTCCCCTCTATCTGGAGACCAAGGGGCGGGGCCACCAGCCATGTGACCATTTTCTCCAAGGGCAACTCACTGAGTTCCACCACCTCTTTTCCCAGAAAAAAAGCCCTTACTGTTTCCATAAATTGTTCCATAAAATTAGCAAAATGCTCTGTTTTCAAGAAACCTTGATTCTAGTCTAGATTGGATGCTTTTGTTGTTGTAACTTAATCCAGAAATGCAGGAGTATGAAATATGATTATATGAATAGTACTCCAAGGGTATCGTCTAGGGAGAGGAACATTTATTTATTTATTTATTTATATTTCAATTTATATACCACCCATCCCCAGGGGCTCTGGGCGGTGAACAGTTAAAATCGATAAAAACAAGAACTAAAATCAATATACAAACAATGAAACAAATTAACAAAGTGCAGTGGTGGGGAGAACCCTCCCCCACCCCAAAGGTGGGAGGCCGACATGGCACCACCCCCTTCAATCACTGAATGCCTGGCGGAACAACTCTGTCTTACAGGCCCAGTGGAACAATAATATGTCCCGCCGGGCCCGGGTTTCCATTGACAAAGCGTTCCACCAGGCTGGGGCCAGGACTGAAAAGGCCCTGTCCCTGGTTGAAGCGAGGCAGGCTTCCTTAGGGCCGGGAACCACAAGTAAATATTTATTCGGTGATCGAAGCGATCTCCGGGGAACGTACAGGGAGAGGCGGTCCCGAAGATATGCCAGTCCCAACCCGCTCAGGGCTTTAAAGTTAAGAACCAACACTTTGAACCTGATTCAGAATTCAACCAGAAGCCAGTGCAGCTGGCGCAGGACAGGTGTGATGTGTGACTGGTAAGGTATACCAGTCATGACCCATGCCGCCGCATTCTGGACCAGTTGTAGTTTCCGGATCAGGCCCAGCGTAGAGTGAGTTACAGTAATCTAGCCTGGAGGTGACCTTTGCATAGATCACTGTAGCCAGGTCCTGGGGCATCAGGTAGGGGGCAAGTTGCCTGATCTGAAGAAGATGGAAAAATGCAGACTTGGCAACCGCCGTGACCTGGGCCTCCATCGATAGGGAGGCATCCAGGAGCACACCCAGACTCTTTACCGAAGCGGTGGTCCCATCCAGGGCAGGGAGCTGGATCCCAACATCTGGCAGCCCCCGTCCCAGCTGCAGGACCTCCGTCTTCACTGGGTTCAATTTCAGCCTGCTCTGTTTCAACCATGCCGTCACAGCCTCCAAAGCTCTGGCCAGATTGTCTGGGGCCGTGTCTGGCCGGCCGTCCATCAACAGAAAAAGTTGGGTGTCATCCGTGTATTGAAGACAACTCAGCCCAAACCTCCGCACCAACTGGGTGAGGGGGCGCATATAGATGTTAAATAACATTGGGGAGAGTATCGCCCCTTGGGGAACCCCGCACACCAAAGGGTGATGGGGCGATAGATCTCCCCCGAGCACCACCCTCTGTCCCCGACCCTGGAGAAAGGAGACCAGCCACTGTAAGGCTGTCCCCCTAATCCCCACGTCGGCAAGGCGGCTGGCCAACAAATCATAGTCAACCGTGTCAAACGCTGCTGTGAGATCAAGTAACACAAGCAGCGCTGACCCGCCTCGATCCAGATGCCTGCGAAGGTCATCTGTGAGGGCAACCAAGGCTGTCTCCGTCCCATGGCCAGGACAGAAGCCAGACTGGAATGGGTCCAGGACTAGAGCATCATTCAGGAATTCCTGCAGTTGTACCGCCACCGCCCGCTCAATCACCTTGCCCAGGAATGGGAGGTTCGACACTGGGCGGTAACTGGACGGGTTGGTGGGGTCCAAAGATTTTTTCAGGAGGGGCCGCACTACCGGCCCCTCCTGGTGGAACATGGTGATGGGAGCCTGTAATTAGCAGAAGCTATAGCAGAAATGGGAAGCATACTAAGTAGTAAAATACTTCATTTTTTAAGTTCAAGAAGTTTGAAAAACAGAAAATTAAGTTAAGCATACATTAAATGAAACCACACAGTCCGTAGTTTATATATGAGAATTAGCTACTTGTGAGTAGATCCATGGAGAATGTGGTATTTATTTCCTGCCTGTCCGGAGCAAAGCTACTCAAATTAGCTGATCACTATCAATAAAACATCAATGTGATAAGGAATTAAAAAATGCAATAAAATCCCACATAACCAGAATTACCAAAACTGTAAGAATCCAGAATCTTATAGACAAAAATAGATGTAATCCATTGGCTAATGTAAATTGAGACGAATAGGAATGAAAAATTTGATTAATCATGGAACACTAAGAAGCCTAAAGAACAGGTGCCAGGCAAGCTTATAGGGAGAGTGCATTCTACGTACAGGGTGTTATACCAAAAAAGCCTACTCTCTGCTGCCTGCCTTGCCCATGTGAGCACACAGAGCAGGGTTTGGGAAGAAGATTTTAACTGACGTGCAATGATATGGGAGAAGATGGTCCTAAAAGTACTCTGGTCCTATGCATTTCAGCACCTTTAAAGAGATAAGAACTAGCATTTTGAATTGTGCCAGAAACTAGCAGCTAGTGCCAGTTTTCTAATAGTGGGGTGATGTATTCTTTATAGCCAACTCCTGACAGCAACTTAACTGCAGCTATTTCATCATCATGTTTAGAATAAAGGAGGAACAGGATGTTTACTCTATAGTTGGCCAATTCCAAAACCCCTCATTGGAAATCTGAATGTTAATAGGGAACCAAATCCCATACAAAGAATATCTGCTCCCTTTGGACTGGAATCAAACAATCTTTCTTCATTGGCTTGCGGAAAATGCAACTCTCTACCAGTTAAGACATGAAGGAGGTGAAGTCTAGAAGAAGTGAACTTCAGCCCAGCAACAGATCTAAATTTTGAAATGAGGAATGGAGTTGAGGGGAGGTCCAAAGAAGTGCCATAGACAGTATCCACAACCATTTTCTGAGGTGTGATCAAAGAGAAAAAATTTGGCCTAATGCTATTTATAGTACATAGGAACATACAAAATAAAGTAGTATACTATCAGGTAGGCAGCTAACAATAGGAGGGGCTGTAGTCTTTAAGAAAAAGTGGGTTAAGTTGACCAAATTTCAAAGTTGGATCTAGGGGTGTGCACAGGGGAAATATTTGGTTTTATGATTCAGAAATACCCAAATGATTTGAAATAACCCAAAACCTGAAGCGGCAAGCCGCTTTGGGT
This sequence comes from Eublepharis macularius, assembly GCF_028583425.1. Classification (NCBI taxonomy): domain Eukaryota; kingdom Metazoa; phylum Chordata; class Lepidosauria; order Squamata; family Eublepharidae; genus Eublepharis; species Eublepharis macularius. The sequence continues at coordinate 81,100,331 of NC_072796.1, read as the reverse complement.
TCTGGTTATCGGAATCGCTTTGGAATGCTTTGTAATGACTCAGAGCATACCGAAGTGAGACCCCCCACCTCCCCACTGAGCCCCCTTCCCCCAACCCCAACCTCACTTACCTTTCCCTAAGGCCAGAGCAGGTGCCTCTGCTGCCGCAGCAGTCAGCAGGGCGGTGGGGAAGGCTGCAGCTGGTGCCTCCGCCACCCACACTGCCACATTTTTAAAAGAATAAAAACTGTTACTGTCTTGTTCTGAATCAGTTCTGCTTTGTATTCTTCTGAAGAATAAAAAGTAGAATAGAAGGTAAGTGAAAGCCTTCAGTTATTACATGAAGCAGTCTACTTCTTGGAAACTAGAGAACTCTTCCAATTCTGATCCATTTTGTAAAACAGGTGGTGTCTTCAGTCATAATCATAAGCACGTGAAGGACATGTACAGCAAAAAAAGTTTGGGAGACTGATGGCTTTGTTATGTGATGAATTGGCCAGTTCAGAAATGTGTTTTGGAATTTGTGTTAAGGTTTTCTGGACACTATTGGGAAAGGTTGGGGGCGGCATTTAAAATGGTCTTTTCCCAGAAAATGATGGATCCAATTGAAATCCTGTTGGCATGAAATCCTGGGCAAAGGAGAACATAATCAAGTTCTCTCCTGCAGGCTGTGATGAGCTTAGGGAAAGGAAAGAGAGGGCACAGTGCTCTGAGGCTGCCCGAACCTGGAGGATGTGGTTCAGGAACCCAACCATAAGGGTATAGATCCTTATACACCAATGTATAAGGAAAGAGTAAGCGACTTAGGAGAAAAATTCAGTTGCTCCCAAAGCTATCTCCTATGTGTAAGAGTCCATTGCAGTTTTGTTGATATTCCTTAACAGCTAAAATATGTCTTCTATCTTGTATAAAATTATTGCTACTGTATTTCAGGAGAATTATGTAATCTGAGTCCCTCCAAGGCCAGATGGTTTGTAAATTCAGCTAACGCAGTACATCTCAAACATTTCTACTCTTTGTTATACACTCAGTTTTACTGACTCAAGACTAGCCAGGATATGGGACACTTTTGAGTATCCAAATGTGTTTTTATTCCAGCTTTTTGAACACTAGCAATTCCACTAAAAAGTATTTTCTCATTTGGTATGTATTCTTAAGATGTTCTATTGCAGTGATCTTTTTTCATGTGTTTTCAATCTTCTGGATTCTAAATATGCACTCTAAAAGTTATTTACCTGCTCATCTCTTGAATAAGTAAGTGTATGTGGTCTGTTTGGTGATTTCCATTAACACTTGTGAATTCTGTTACGGTGCAAAAAATTGCAGTTGTCAAAGTACAGGAATAAAATACCGTGCCATGCAGGTTGTGTGATGTACCTCTGGGCCACTTTGCATGCAATAATTTAAGTAAACACCTCAGCAGCTGCTTTTGAGTGAATGCTTGGTGGCAAACTGGGCTTGCCCTTGCCATTTGCTGCTGTTTCTGCCTTGAAAACCCTTTGCATGGAGCTGCACATTATTTCTACGCTTGTTGTAGAACAGGAAGTAGGCTAGTGCCTACTCGGATGTTATTACAAGTCTGTGTTTGTCCATTTGGGAACTTATACTCATTCTTCTAGTTTTAACTGACCTGTTTTTTTATGATGATCCCATAAAGAGCTGTCAGCTGGATAACAGTATTTCTGCTTTCCAGGCTTGCATCTAATGGAACTTTTTGGCTTGTATGGGACAGTTTAGTTGCCACTCAGAGAGATGCCAAATTTAATAGTGTTTATCTTCCTTAAGAAAACATTGTATGACACTGAATGCAGTTCAACTGGGGACACTTCGGGACCATCTCTTTAGAAGAGATAATGGCAAAATCAGTTATGTTCACAAATATGCCACAAGTAAATCAATCCATATGACCTTCCCTTTAGTTGTTAATATAATTGCTAGGATGTCTGTTGTTATAAACTAGAAAAATCTTGTCATAATTCCGAGGCAGCCTCAGAATACTATGTAGATGAACTTTTGCACCTCTTCAGTCTTTTCCTCTAATAATCTGCTGTATACTTCTTTAATTCTGTTCTCTGGGAGAAATTTTAGCTGTGCTTTCAAAGGGAGTACACTCAACAAATCTTTCCTTGTTCTTAACTTCTTAAATTAACATTCCTCCAAAAAGAAAAATCCTCTGGAATGGATTTATGCAGATTTTTGGAGGTGAAGGATGAAACAATTAAGTTTTAATGCCTTTGCAGGAAAGTACCCTGTTGACTAACTATCCTGTTAATTAGGTATTGGGAAAGATTTCACATCTTTATCTTGAGCTGTCTGTTTTCTGCATTAGGCAGGCTGTTTGACACTCTGGGGCATCAGTAGTCCCTTACATCTGGATCCCTTGCTTTAAAAAAAGACTTAACCTATTTTGACTCTTGAAAGCTTACACCCTGGAAATCTAGTTGGTCTCTAAGGTACTGCTGGACCAGAATCTTGCTCTTCAGGTGCTACCCACCTGAAACTATCTTTCGGAAGGTTAGAAGCCATGGGGAACTTTTTTTTCTTTTTTTGGCCGGGGAACTGAAACTTTGGGGGAAATTGAAATATATGCAACTAGTAACAGAGCCTGTTTTTTTTAAAAAAGGGTCCTAGAAAATGGCATGGGCCAGCTTGCCTGGCTTTCCCGCTGCCGCGACAGCCTCTGGAGGGACAGGACAGCTGGCATTGCAGCAGGGCAGGCTGTCCCACACTGCAGCAGCAGCCAGCTGGGCTGTCCCACGCTGCAGCGGGCTGCTGGGCCAGGCAGCAGCAGGATGCTGGGCAGCAGATCAGCTGGGCAGGGAGAAAGCCTTCTCCCTTCCCAGTTGAGTGGTGGGCGGACACTCTGCTGCTGCCCCCTGCCTGCGAGCCAACTGATCCGCAGGCTAGGGGGGGTGGTAGCAGAGCACCCGCTGCTCAGCTGGGCAAGGAGAAAGCCTTCTCCCTCCCCAGCTAAGCGGCAAGCGGGATCCTCCATCAAGCCCCCCTGCGCTGCAATGGGCAGGGCAGCCCCACATTGCAGCGCACTTCTGGGCCGCACCACTGTGGGCTGTGCTGTGCTGCAATGGGCCACTGGGCCGGGCAACCCCATGCCTCAGCGGGCTGCTGGGCTGGGCTGTCTCACAGCACAGCAGGCTGCTGAGCTTGGCCGCCAGGCCGGGCAGCCCTTTGCCGCATTGGGCTGGGCAGCCCTGCACAGTTGCGGGGAGTGCAGCCCTACACTGCAGTGGGCCGGGCAGACCTGCACCGCAGTGGGCCTCCGGCCCGGGCAGCTCCATACCACAGTCGGCCACTGGGCCAGGCAGGCCCGCCACAGCAGGCTCTTCCACAGTGCGTGGCGGGCTCCTTGGCAGCAGGAAGGCTTGGCACCACGGTGCTGGGTTTTCCTGTTGCTGGCCCAGGTCTTCTCGGGCCTCTAAAAGCCCCAAGACAGCGGAAAGGCCCAGTGCCATGGCACCAGACCTTCCTGCTGCCGCACTGGGCCTTTCTGGGCCTGTGGAGGTGGTGCGGAAGCAAACCATTTTGCCCCTGCTTGCTTCGTATCCCAGTGTACTGCGTATGCACACCGTACTGGGCATGTACAAGGATAAAAAAATTAGTCATCAGCAACACATTTAGCCTTTTATATATTAGAGATACTTTCTTACCAGACTAAATTCAGCTGCTTTAACAGTCATTTATTCTTTCAAATTTAGCTATGCCTTTGTTTTTTCAACAAGCAAAATTCCTAACTAGCAATCTACTGCATTCTTCGCTACCTTTTTACACACGTCTTTCCTTTCTACCATCTGAGAGAGAGGAATAAAATAGAAGTTGGATATGGAAAACATATTTTGCAGTGAGCAATGTGTTACGTGGACAGAAGTAGTCTCATGGGACTTGCAGTGTGTTTGAATATGAAGTTACCTGAATAACATTGGAAACACTGAACTCTTCAATGACGTGTTATCGTACATTAGCCTCCAGCAAGGCATGGCAATAAACTTCTTGTTTTTGTGTGTGGGTGTCTGTGTCACAGTCATTTAGAGGAGAGAGCTGCCAAGGTTGACCACTGACAGCAGGGTAGGTCAAGAGAACAACAGATTCCGTCTGCTTCTGTATCTACCAAATTAGATCACAGCAGAAAGCAAGTGAAGAAGGTCCACTCGTGAAGACACCACTTTTGATGCAGAAATGTATCTTAGACTGAGTATACACCTGCAGCATATACAGAAACCATTCTCTAATGCTGTGTAGGTGGTCTTCCATAAATAAATTTACACCATACATTACACATCCCTTTGTGTGTGTGTGTGTGTGTGTGTGTGTGAGAGAGAGAGAGAGAGAGAGAGAGAGAGAGAGAGAGAGAGAGAGCATGCACATATATTTGTTTTTCTTTCTCAGAAATTACCTGTAGTGTTCATAACACTAGTCATCAATACCTTTGGCAAAATGCTTGAGTGGAATGGCTCTCTATAGTGTGTGGTATTAACCGGAGTTCATATCTCATAACCTAAGATGACTATTCTGTCTTGGTTAAATATGTGTTCATTCAAGAAGAAATACTGGAGGAATTGGCAGTGTATGCAGGCAGGCTAAAAGCTGAAGCTTAAAGCTCACAGGTGACAAATCTCTGGGAAATGAAATTCTGGTTCTCTTGATAAGTTCACAGCACATGATTTCTAGCTTGCTTGAATGCTTCTTCACTATGCCATAGCCGCTTGATAGCCCATCTGAATATGTCATTCCGAACTCTTGCATCAAGTAATTTCCACTCTTTCTGGCAATGGATGAACAAATATGCTGCCACAAATCTACTTGAGTTGAGAAAGGATAAGATATATATTTAAATGTACATACATTCTGATTTTGAGTATAGTACTAAAGCTACTATCCTGTGCATACAGTTGGAATATATCCCTTATTTCAGAGTAAGAAGTGCATAAGATCAGACTACAGTTCCACTAACTTCAGTTAGACCAATTTGCACTTTAGGATATTTAGGATTGGGGTATTTTTATGCGTAGTTTTATAGACTTGAGTTATTCAAAAATTTGTGGTGATTTGCAAAACTTTTGCTCTGCAAATGTAAGCAATTAAATTTATTGAAGTTCAAATTCTAGAAAGAAAGTTGTATGGTTTAAGTTTTTGTGTCAATTCGGAGGAGGAAATAACAAAATAGACATCATAGTTTCTTTGAATTATTTCTAATCTGCATGTTGCACCTACTTGTGATAAGTTTTTTCTGCATTTCACAACACTATTGACTTTGTATCTTCCATACAACTACTTGGAAGCAAGGTTTTTGCCCTAGCTTTATCTATATACGTTGGAATATGTCCAACCAACTACCAACAGAACATGCGGGGAAGATATCAGTCTCCCCCGCCCCCCCCATCCCTTTTGACCTCCAGAAAGGTTATACCTTCCTGACAACATGAATAATCTTTTTGTGGAAGGGGTCTAAAGGGACTGTTGGCAGAAAGGAAATGAGGGAGATCTGCTTGTGTTGTGCTAATGATTGGTTGCATATGAATTATCCTTGACAACAAAGCTTCTTATATGGGACTCTGGAACACGCTCTTAATTAGTGTCCTTCAGCCTCTAAAGTGAGGAGCAATGAACTCAGAATTTGGAACATTGTGGAACATGACGTCTTGTACAGTAGAACATACAGGTAGAAAAAGTTGTTTTATCAGAATCTTGCTAAATGCCAGTGCATCAAACAAACTGAAATTTTGCATGCTCTACAGATCGTGGTAATTAATTTATATGAGGCTAAAAGCCAAAAATGATGAATCAACTGAAGTAATCCCTGTCCTTTTAGCATTAATGGATTTTCACTTCATTAAAATGTATGTGTGTTGAGAAAATACTAGGCAGTAAATTTGAGAACAAGTGCAAGTGCATTTCGTATTGATTGCTGTAAAAAAAAAACCTAGAACCCTGATTTCACAATCCTCCTTGGAGGAAATTGCTTCTGTAGAGAGATGCCATTTTATTTCCTTAATTAGTACAGCATGATTGCCAAGAAGCTACAGAGCACTGCATTACCTAAACCTTGACTTGGTTTGAGATTAGCTCAGCTCATGTTTTAAAACTTTAATTTGCTTTTGTTGCTTCTGTATGGGTCTGCCTGCCGTGCTATTTACAAGAATAGTGCCAATTTAGGAACTGTATCTTGCACATTTTTAGCTGGACCATTTGGCCTTTGTGTAGCTTGAACCATTGGCCATTTTGTAGCTTGGTGTGTAGAAAACGTGAAGTAATTCTTGAATTATACCTTAGAACTAGAGTTGGTGTGGCTTTTTCTCCTCTGAGTTGAGTCCCTCTTCCCACACCAAAGTTGCACTTGCTTCCTAGTTTAACACTGATTTAACTCTTCAGCTTTGTTGGTCCCCCTCCCCCATACTTCAGTAAGGCTTTTAGGTTCAGTTTTCTTGTAGCCTGTGATGCCTCCTGCTACTAGCCACTTGTTTTTTTATCCCTCTTGGTTTGTCTGCAAGTGAGCAGTTGAATCTCACTAGAGCCATTGGTCTGGAGAGAGGTCTGGCATCACCGCTTCTCCCACTGGTTGTCCTACTGGTTTTTTTTATTAATCATCAAAGATATTTTTCCTTTTAAAATGTTATTTAATGTTTGGTTTGTGCCACTGCACATCTATGATAGACTGTTTCTTTCAGCAGAAACTAAACTTTATTTCACCATTTCACATTGCAGTTATTTCATAATCCTGTCTCAAAGTTTTCAGCATTTACTAATTGATTTGGCAGTGTACAGGAGCAGAGGAACAATCGTGCAATTATAGAGTTACTTATTTAGAGGAGGAGAACCAAAGCTTGCAGTGTGTTTGAATAGAAGGTGATGGCAATTAGTACCAGGATAGCAATTTTGACACGTGTGAATATCAAAACATCCAAACCAATGTGCTTCTCCCTCACCCTTCCCAATTTTGCAAACCTCCTTACTTAGGGGGGAGTGAGCTACAATCAGTATAGTATGGACAGTTGTATTTTTATCCTGACTTTTCCTTTTCTGTTTGGAAATGGGGGCCGGTGCAACTGCTGTTTGGCTCGTCCATGGCATTTGGCTTGCCTGGAACCTTGTAGCACACTGCACTTCCTCCTGTTTCTTGTGAACTGATCAACATTGTACATTAAACAAAAATGGCATCTCTCAGTCCTCTTGTATTCCTTAGAGTGGCAGTGATTGTTCGTTTCACCTCCAAAGGTTCATTATAACAAAGCTGAGCAGAATAAGCTCAGAATAGGCAAGAGAAACATTTTGTAATATTTTTTTTTAAACAATTTTTATTGGATGGGTTGACATACAATTTATTCATATCTTACAAATACATTTCCCCCTTTGTCCCTAAGTGTATCCCAACCCCTCCCCCTCCCCCCTTTTCTGTGCAGACTCCCGACAGCACTACGGTCCCGTATTTTCTTATCATTTGTTCTATATTACTTTTCCTTTATCCCTACTAACTAGAGGTAAAATCCTAGCTTACCATTACTTAATACAATTCTATAACTATTAATAAGCTATTAAAAAGCCATCAGGACATATTTCTTTTGCTCATATATATTTCTTCAAACCATTCATTTATAATTCCCATTTTTTTTAATCTAAATACATTTATGGTTGTGGGTTTTCCGGGCTGTATTGCCGTGGTCTTGGCACGGCCTTGGCACGGCAAGACCACGGCTGTATTGCTGTGGTCTTGCCAAGACCACGGCAATACAGCCCGGAAAACCCACAACAACCATCGTTCTCCGGCCGTGAAAGCCTTCGACAATACATTAAATACATTTAGCTTAATATTTTCCCAAATAACACTATAGATTAAAATTAACAATTTAACCTTTCTCTTATTTCCTTCTACAGTTATATGTAGATTTGCTTAGTATCAATTTGCATAGTTAACTTTCCATTACATTTCCCAATTTTTCCATTTGTCTTAATTTGCTAATTTCTTCATTTAGCTCACGACCTTTCATTTGCATCGTACATCCCAATTCCACAAATAGACAAACAAACAATAAAAAAACTATTAACGATTTTGCCTTCCTCTTAATTCCTTCTACCATTTTATATATAAATGTATTTAATATCAATTACCTAGTTAACTATACATTATATTTCCCTTATTCACTTTAACCTAATTTACTAATTCTTCAATTGACTTTTAACCTTAAAAACCCCATACATCCCACTTCTAAGAAATGAAAAATAAACTCTTCAGACTTTAAACTGTGGCCTTAGTCTTTTAAGCAACTCCCACTTGTAACTTGATTCTTGTATTCGTATTGCTTTTCTCGGCTTCTTCACTTGAATTCTTCTATCACTTGGTAGCTTCTTCCACTTGAAGTAACTGGGGATGGCTCTCTCTTTCATGCTTGTTGTTAATCCTTGCACTTGATTCTTTAGAAATGCTGATACATCTTCATTCAGATCTTCTTGCAAGTACTGCTCCGTTTCTCCTCGCCCCTCGCGTTTTTGTTGTTTACACCCTGCTGTTTTGTAATCAATTTCTGCCGCCTGCTCGTCTCCTTGAGTTGTCTGCCTAGTTGCTTGCTCTTCATCTTTCAATTCCACAACTGTTTTAAATATATCCTTAGTGCTTTTAATTAAACTTTCGTTCATTTCCCGAATAAGTTGTATCAACGCTTTATGTCCCTCTGCAACTTTTTCTCCCAACGATTTTATAGCTGATCGCATAGCAGCCTGCCGTTTCTTCTCCACTCTCTTCAAATTTACACTAGATTTCTCCCCCCCTGACATCTTTATCTTTTGCTTTAAATATTCGTATTATTTTAATCTCACCAGATATTGGGCGGAGAGTCTCTATGGCAACTTTAAGGTAGTTCAAAGTGATGAATATCCCCTTCCTCTTGCCTTCTCGCTGCTATATCTCGCGTTGCTTCTTCAGGGACTTCTTTGCTGCTTTGCTTCCTTCTTCCTGTTTTCCAAATCAAGCCTCTCTAGGCAGTTCCGCTCAATGTTCTTCCTGCTCCGTTCTCTCGCGATGTTTACTCAGCCGTTCCTCCACCTCCTCCCCTTTTCTCACAGCCAGCTATCTCTCTCCAAACCGCAAGTATGCATAAACAAAAGTTATTTTCTCTTCTTTTACACTTTATAATCTTTCAAATTTCAAATCTTCCTTCAAGATGTCTTGCTCCTGTCTTATTTTATCATCTCAGTCCACAATTTTCATTTTTAGTAAAGATTTTCCTTCTCTTTTTAAATCCGAAAGCCAAATAAAATTCTTTTACCTCGATTTGGGTCTTTCGTGCTGCCTCAGTCATTACCCATTAGCCAAATCTGGTTCTGAAGCTTGGGTCCTGGCAGGCTTATGCCGAACAACGACTCAAAGAGTGCTGCAGAGATGTTAGCTCGTCCTTCTTCGAGAGTACCTCAAAGCGGTGTGGGAGATCCATCATCCTGGACCCTCTCCCCTGCTGAGATCTCGCTCTCTCTGGAACTTGTAGCGTTCTGGCTCCTCTCCTGCCTGGAGAGAAGTGGCAGACGGTGATCTGAGCACCTGGCCTGCCCAAAACAGTCACTCTTGACGGTCCAGCTCCCTGGACCGCTTCAGCCCGCCATTAGCCAAACCGGAAGTCCTTGTAATATAAATACAAAGTGTTTTTAAAATAATGTAAAAATGTGTTTGTGGATCTGCATACATCCCTTCCATAAGGGATTGTCAATATAGACAATGTTTAAAACTGGTTGGTAATACCAAGTCAACAGGACTGAAATGTTAGTGATTTTTAATTAATTCACCTAATTTTTCCCTGATTTAGAATCTACCTCAGTTAAGCACCATATATCTATGAATTGGGCCATAGAATGTGGATATAAATAAATCAGCAAAATGGAGCAGAGGGACTAAAATCAGCAAAAAAACCAGATTGGATGGGGCAGAGGGTATCTACAAATCTGAAAGAAGTCACAACTTTGCAGGAAAATCTTTAATCTTAAAAAAATGTACCTAGTGACTACTCCCCCCACCCATAATAGAAACAATTCTTGTAGTTTTAAGAATGCCCATTGAGTTCTCAGGTGCCATTTTTGAAGGTTGCTAGGCAGCCGCAACAATATTGTTGAGCCTTCCAAACCTTGATTTCTGTAAATTAATATCAGGGGGAGGGGAGCACGAGTGTACTTACTTGGGGGCTGTTCTGCACACTGCAGGCAGGCCCAGTCAGGTTTTCTCAAAGTGTTATCAGACTCTTGGAGCTGATAACACAAGGCTTGTACCTGGTAGATCTGGTAGATCAATTGATCCAGCAGAATTGTCTTCCCAAGGATCAGCCTAAGTAGGCTGGGAGGTAATTGGCCCCAGCTATCCTGTCAGCAGCTGCTGGAGATCCCAAGGTGGTGCTGTGTGCTCTGGCCAGGATCCTGTGAAGAAATACAACCCTTAGCATCCTGCTTCTGTCCTTTAGGGAGTTGCATGAAGCCAGTCTGGCACTTCCCCTCCTCTGCTGCCGCCATTTCTGCTGAGGGGGAGAAGGTTCCAGAGACTACAGGCTTGGTTCAAGTCCTGCCCAGTGGAAGCCTGGGGGCTACCTCAGGAGCTGGTGGCAAGATTCCCCTTGCAGGCTGTGGCATGGTGGCCTCTGGTGCTGATGGTGCATTATCAGCAAGCGTCTCTGCAGTCCTGGGCCCTCGTCCCTTTGGCCTCCTCATCCCTCTGGCCTCCCCAGCCTAAGCTGGTCAAAGGAGGTCATGATAGAGACTAAAAATAGTGTCCCTCTCCATCATGTCCCTTGATGGAAGAGGACTTGCCAAGGACAGGCCTGGCAGTGACCACTAGAGACTAAGTACCCAAATTATTTGGTCCAGCCCAGTGATATCAGCCACCATACAACTTGGCCAGATTTTTTCCGAGGAGAGGTTGCCACAGGGAGGGAAGGAGGGAGAGCTGAAGACAGGAGCAGATAAAGATGGATTGGCTGGTGAAGGAAGTGGGGAAAGGGGAAGTTATGGGGATTGCCAGAGAAGGGAAAGAAGAAATAGTGGAGGAGGGGTACAGGGGAAAATGAGATGTCCTTGCAGGTCCCCCATTTGTGCACATCTGTTTGCAGAATTTATTAATAAACCATTGAACTATTCCATTTAAAATGCAAATGTATTTGTATGTGCTTAAGAGCTAAATGAAGAAAAAATAAGCAAAAACATCCATGTAGAAGGATAAATAATAGATGGATTTTCACTTACTGGATTTCTTTTTTTAATTATGTTAGGGAAGAACCTTGCTGTGGCAGGGAAATAGGATAAGATCACATGGATTCATAATGATTTTACCGTTAAATTCCCACGACAGTTTTCCATTTCTACGATACAAAAAATGATGTATTTTATGGGGAACCATAAGTTCTTCTGCTGGCAAATAATATGTACAGTAAGCAGATTTTAAGACTGCTCTACCTGATGAGAGATGCAGATGGCATGTCCTAATTTACCAGAAAAATCAAAACTGTCTCTTCATCCTGTGCTGTTTAGTTTTCAGCCGCTTCTGTGTCCATGGAGTGAAGATGAAGAACAGGACCACGTACAAGGAAGTTTAATGTTCTTGCTATCGAAACTCAAATATAAGGCACTCAATTGTAAGGCACAGTAAGCCAATGTCAACCGAGGAGTTGTGAAGAATTCCCAAACTCCCAGCTGGAGGTGGCAACGGGTTTGCCGGCTTGGAAATTAGGCCCCGTTTCACACAATGTGCTTTGTCATAAGCCACATATAAATCTAAAATAAACAAAAGAATACATCATTTGAAATAGCCAGTGTGCCAAACGGTCTTACATGGTTACAAGGTCTCTTATTTCCAAAAACCAAAGTCACTTTAACCACACATGCAAATTTCATTTAAACTGCCCTTGCTGGTGTATACAGCCATGCAGAAATCATAGCAAATGTTTTTACAAAGAGAAAAACTCACCAATTATAATCTGCTATTGTTGTTTTTCTCTTTCATTTTGCATTTCTCTTCTTGCCTTCACCCCAGTATTTGAATCAGCTTTGATGGATTTCTGGTAGTATCCAGAAATGTCCATTTCTCTATACAGAATTCAAGTAATCTCATAATCATGTTCTTTACATCCTATACCCCCCCTCCTTTTTGGCTGATGCCTGTGCTACTGTTAGGAATAAAGTTGCCTTTATTTTTTAGACCTAGAGTACACTCTCAGAGATAGTGTGTTGGATCCCACAAATCACAAGTACAATGATTCCTTCCCACCCCAATTTCTTTTGACTGCAGAAAAGCTGATGCTGGTCATTATGAGTGTGTATATTGAGGAAAGGGTTGTCCAGTGAAACTAACTCACACCAGTGAGTTAGTTTCACCAGTGATTTTCCTCTTCTTGTTGTAGTCCCCCACCTTATCCTTTGAAATTTTGTCCATGAGTCTCTCCAAGCCCAGCAATTGTTTTTGATGGGTCAAAGAGAACTATTGGCAGAAGGAGAAGGTGGGAAACATACTCATCCACAAACATGCTTTGCTCATGGTTTGTAGGATCCAACCCATTGTTGATGTTGAATTTTTAATCCCAGTACCATGTGTGTGATTTTTAAAATGTCTGTACTTCATGTAACCGTGATAGATTTTATAAGAATCCTACATTTGCACTGCCATAATTATCTACAGTTGTTAGCCTCCATATCGGCCCTTAAATGGCAAAACAGGTATTCGCTTAGAAACTGTGAGAGTTGGAATATGGGGAGAAATAGTTTAGCCGTTTTTTAAATCATGCCTCTCGAAATTGTTCCCTCCCTTTCCTGCCATCCTGCAGCTGGGAGTGCCCTGAAGGTTTCCTGCCATCCTGAGTTCATTTGAAGACAAGTGCACACACTCCACTGAGGACGAGAGCTTCTTTTTGTAGTGTCTTAAATGTTGTGGAGTTTTATGGGTTAATACACTAGCTTAAAATGTTCACATGTAATACTTAGGAGCATTTAAAGAGCAAAGAAACCGGGCTTGACAATTTTGTCTGAACATGTTTTTTCGCTTTCAAATTTATCAGTATTTATAAGCAACCCATATTGTAAGTAATGCAGAGCCCTAAAGCATCTTTCTCAATCGGTGTATGCAGGTCCGCGAGTATATAGCGGGCCCCAAACATTTTCATGCAAGTTGTCTTGATTCCCTATCCAGAATTCATGCTGGTTTTCTTTCATAGCCCTTGTAACAAAAAATCAAAGTTCCCAAATGCTGTTTTGTCTAATTTAAGATTCTGGTTTGTTGAAGCCAAGAAATCTGAATTACCTGTTATATCCAAAACACTCTCAGTCTCTGCTTTAGAAAAAAAAATGACACAGGCCTGCAGGAGAATGTAAATGTTTCCTTGTTTAGATCACATTCCGTTACAACTCTTATCTGTCTCATAGCCTACCAATTTGGGAGAATCGAGAAGTCTCACATTTGCATTAATCTGTCCTTGGTTGCTCAAAGTGCTAACTACCAAATACGGAAGCCCTACCCATCCTGGCCAGGTTGCTGATGGTTAGGTTGGGCATGGGGGAGACAGACTGAAAGCAGACCAGAGTGGAGACTACTCCTCTTTAATTCACCTCTGGGTTTCAGTAGAATCCTGGGGGAGGCTGAGGAAGCTTGTGTGATAATATGGAGGTGGCATGAACTGTTCCTAGTCTGTTGTTGTTTTTTAGAAGGTTCTTCCCCCCTCTGTATAGCCCAGTAGGTGGACTGGATTGGTTTCTCCCATGGCCTAGGAGTGGGTCAGTCTGGACTGATGGGAAGTAGCTCCTCCTCCGTAGCAGGGTCAGTCGAATCAGAGGATCCCCTATGGGAGGGCTCTTCCCTGGTGCACCAGTTTTTTACCAGCCTGCCTCCAGCAGGGAGTTGAATCATTGTGCTCTGCAGAGCAATGATCCTTTAAAAGAAGAAGAAGAAGAAAAGGGGGAGGGGAGAAGAAAAAGATTTGGATCAGCTAGGAGAAAAGGAAGGTGTCACAGGCTGGGCCAGCCCAAGCAGTGTGGTTCAAGTCCAAGCACCAACACAAAGCCCAAGGGGAGTTCAAGGGTCGAAAGCCAAGTCCAAACTGTGGTCAGAGCATGAACTAAATGCCAGGAGTGATTACAGAGTCCAAGAGCCAGGTCAGGTACAGTCCAAGGTCAGTTGCCAATAGTGTCAGATCCAAAGGCAGGCACGAGCAAGGTACACGGCACACAGAGTGGTTGCAGGTAATTTGACACTTTGCTTCCATGCCTGGCAGTTCCCTCAGCTCAGCTTTTATAGCCAGGCATGGGTTACAGCCAGCTGTTGGGGCTCCGTCCTACTGCTACTCATCATTGCTCTCCAGCAGCTGGCGTTGGTTCAGGAGACGAGCACTGCATCGTCTCTCCTGCAGCTCCAGCCTCAGCCTTTGTCTGCGGCGTTCTTTAGGCATAGGCGGACCTGGGTGTGTATGTGGAAGCCCCTGGCTGGGCTTCCCCTGTGGTGCTGGGGCTGGAGAGTTCTGGTGTCTCTGCCTCTGCTGCTGGCTGTAAGCTCCGATTAGCCAGCAGCTGCTGCTCCTGATTACCAGCCTCTGCTGAGTCAGGGCCGGCTACATGGAGCTCCTCTTCTCCTGAGGAGTCCTGGCTGGCTACACGAAGCCCCTCTCCTCTTGAGGAGTCCTCGCTCTCACTGAGCCCAGACTGGGCCATGACAGAAGGGCTTGTTGCTCCACCCCACAACCCTTTCCCCTCCGCATTGACCGAAGCGTGGGAGACCAGCTGAAGCCGGCACTCTACAGGCCTCCAACCAGAGAGCAACAAGTGGTGCACACAGCACAAGAAAGTCGCCAGAGGTACAATGTGGCGGGAAGCAAGGCCAACTCCGGGACACAGCAGCGGCAATTGTGCAAGTGGCACAAAGAAGGACGCCAGCTGCACAATGCAACTAGAGGTCGGCGTTGGGGGGTAGAGTGACAGTGGCACAAGCAGTGAGCACAAGGAGGACACCGCGGCCACGAGGAAGAGAGTCTCTCCAAAGCACGCACGCAGAGGTGGCGGCAGGAGACGGTCTGAGACCATAAAAGCCTAGTAAGTGGTCCCTCGGGGACACAGGGAATGGAGGGGGCCTACTTTGGAGTCGGAGTAACATTAACAGAGGGAACTGATTGGTCTCATTGTATCTCTCCCTCTCTCTCTCTTCCCCTCTACTCCCCCCCCCATTCCCTCTAGGCAGGAAAAGTGCTGTTGGCGGGAAAGGCAGCCAAGGCGGGGATGGAAGGGCCTAGTACAGCCTCGGGAATGGTTGATGTCCTAGACCTGTCTAGTTCTCCTGTCTCTACACACTCATTCCCAGGCCCCAGTACACAAGGTCAGGAGGGTAGCCAACTATACCTCTTGGGACCAGAGTCTGAAGAAAATCTGCTAGCCTGAATCGATGGAATTAAAAAAGGGTTTTAAGGAAGTCATGGACACGCTTAAAGGCCCGGAGACATACAGGAAAGGAAGTCCAACCCCAAGGTCAACTAAGAGGTCCAGGTCCAAGCATTCTGATACTCTCCTCAAAACCAAAAGAAGCAGGCTTCAGGGGAATACTTAGACAGAAAATCAAGCCTATCTGAGGAACCCCAGTCGGAGTCTGAGATGTCAGACCATCACTCTGATAGCGAGGAAGGGGAACTCTGATGAGCAAGAGGAAAGTGGAGGCATCATCCAAACTAGACTCTTTCCACAGGAAGTCTTCTCCAAGCTTCTTCCCAAAGTTCTGAGAACATTAGAAATTGCTCAGGCCACCATGGGGAAGGAGGAACCAGACCCAGCCTTTCCCCAAGGCCTAGAGAGAGTTCTTTCTAAGGCAGGAAATACTCAATCTGGAGTACCTCTGCCAGCATATTTTCACAGTATTTTGAAAGCTGAATGGGAGAACCCAGCTAAACCTAAGATATACCAATCCATGTTTAATAAGTTTTACTCCTTGGCTCCAGAGGCCACGAGGAAGATCAAATTACCGGTGGTTGACGTTCCAGTCACTAGCCTAGCTACCACATGTGTATTACCAGTGGATGCGGAAGGAATGCCCAAGGATCCATCAGATAAGAAGATAGAACTAGCATTACAAAGAAACTTCGAGGCCTCAGCAGCATCTCTCAGGGCTTCAGCTATGGGGTTCCTGTTCACTAGAGCAGCATTTACTTGGGCATCAAACCTGGTGGCGGCAGGTAGAAAGGTGCCTAAGGAAATTAAGAACGAGGTTAAGAAAATTGCCTTGGCCGTGGCCTTCGCAGTGGATGCTACACTGGATTCTTTCCAAATGTCCAAATTAAAGCGATGGGCTTTAATGTCACAGCAAGAAGGAACACCTGGTTAAGAAACTGAGACGTGGACCCGCCAGCACAAAACAAGGTGGCAGCGATTCCGTTCACTGAGGCCAAACTCTTTGGAGAAGCCCTAGACAGATACCTGGTCGAGGATACGGAGAAAAAGAAGGTCCTTCCATTGAAAAGAAGGGATATAAAGATGAAGGACAGGCACTCCTTTCGTGACTCCAAGCGCCCTATCAGACAAAGTAACTCCAGACCATAACAAGAGTCGATGGCAACCAAGAGCCAGGAACGAAAACAGACCGTTTACCTTCCATACATCCAGTCAACAAACCAAAGGGCAAAAGAAAACTCACCAGGCATGACTATGGTCAGCCCAACAGTCACACAGATTGGAAGCTGACTTCAGGAATTTTCCAATCAGTGGCAGATGACAATCACGGACAACTGGGTTTTGGAAACTGTATCCAGGGGCTACTTGCTGGAGTTCCAGGACAGACCCCCAAATCACGTGGTTCATATACAGAAGAACACCTTGGAGACGAAACACCTTCAGATAAAGAAGGCAATTCAACACCTGTTAACGATAAGAGCCATAGAACCAGTTCTGACGCCTTACTGGAACAGGGGAGTGTATTCAGTATTCTTCATTGTACCGAAGAAAAATGGGGATGTCAGAGCGATTCTGGATCTACGCTGGATGAACCAGTTCATCACATCACGCAAATTCAAGATGGATACCTTGAGATCAATCATAGGAGCCACCCAGAAAGGGGACTTTTTGGCTTCCATAGATCTCTCAGAGGCGTATCTTCATATCCCCATCAGAGAGGTGCACAGGAGGTATCTACACATCGTGTACAACGGAGAACACTATCAATAAAAAGCCCTACCCTTCAGGCTCAAACCCTTGCCCAGCGTTTTCATGAAGGTTCTGGTGACACTGATAGCTTTTCTCAGAATACAGGGAATTGCACTGTTTCCGTATCTGGACGATGTTCTCATAAAGGCCCCCACTCTCACGATGGGGGAGGAAGCAATTCAGACGACAGTAGAATGTCTGGAGGCTCATGGTTTCATGATCAATTGGGAAAAGAGCAGTCTCAAGCCATCACGGAGGATAACTCATTTGGGAGTAACAATAGATACGGTCAGAGACAGGGCCTTCATATCAGAAGAGAGACAACACAAGATAGTGTTGCTGATAAGGTCAATCCAGGGAGAGAAAGGGGTGGAAATAATGCAGTTAGCCAAGTTACAGAGAATGATGGTATCGTGCCAGGACACCTTATCTTGGTCCAGATTTCATGAAAGGCCGTTACAGAGACTATTAAGACCATATCAGAGGATCATAGCACACAAGGGACACAAACACATACACTTGCCAGAGTCGTTGAGACAGGAATTGAAGTGGTGGACAGTACCGGACAGGTTCGAGGAGGGAGTCCCTCTCAGAGAGTCCGAAAGAATAGTAATAACAACAGATGCAAGTCTAACAGGATGGGGAGCACAGACAAGAGGCAACATGGCCCAAGGTGCATGGTCAATAGAGGAAAGATGAAACAGCATAAACTGGCTGGAACTTCGGGCCATCAAGAACGGATTATGGGATCTCCAGAAGGTGCTGATAGGACAACATGTATTGATACAAACAGACAACACGACGGCGAAAGCATACATGAACAGGCAAGGAGAAAACAGATTCAGAAAACTGAACATGGAGGCGACAGAGATCATGATATGGGCAGAACAGAACCTAAGATCCATAGAAGCAATACATGTCACGGGCGTACAGAACACGTTAGCGGACTGGCTGAGCAGGAACAAAGTAGACCAGGCGGAGTGGACATTGAACCAGAAGGTATTCAGCCAAGTGTGTCAACGATATGGAGAACCAGAAGTGGATCTGTTCACTTCAGCACAGAACACACAACTACCAAGGCTCTTTACCTGACGGAAGGAACGAGGAGCGATTGGAACGGATGCACTGCACAGAAACTGGCCTCAGGGGCTTCTGTACGCATTCCCTCCAGTAAAGATCTTGGACAGGGTACTTCAGAAACAAGCGGAGGTAGTGATTGCTCCTTTTTGGCCAAGAAGATCATGGTTTCAGGAGCTGAAAAGACTATCAAAGGAGGAACCATGGAGCCTGCCAAATCAAAAAGACCTCCTGGCACAGGGGAAGATGCTACATCCAGAGCCGGCATCCTTGAAGTTAACAGCCTGGAGATTGAGCGCAAGCAGTTGTCATCTTTAGGATACACGAACAATGTAATAGCTACTGTGTTGGCATCAAGAAAGGGGTCTACGAATAGCAGCTATAGTAGCTATAATAGAACATGGTAGACTTTCCAGAATTTGTGTAGAAAGAGGGACAGTAACCCACTGACAGTATCAGTAAAAGAGATATTACTTTTTCTCCAGGATGGGTTGGATAAAGGTCTGACATTGTTCTTCCTTCCTTCTGTAGCAATCCCAAACATGAGAAGGAAAAGGTTTGGCACAAATTAGAAGTCAAAGGGGCCTTAAGCTACTACATAGATAGAACTAAGTCTATTCGCAAGGTAGAAAACATGTTTATTTCATTTCAGAAGAGTTCTTTAGGTGAGAAGGTTTCTACAGCCACACTGAGTAGATGGATTAGGGATTGCATTTCGCTAGCATATAAATCCAGACAACTGACACCTCCAGAAGGGATAACAGCTCACTCATTGAGAGGAGCGGCCACGTCAGCAGCATATAGGACTTTCCCTTCACTAGATCAGATTTGTAGGGCGGCTACATGGAAGTCGTTACATTCTCTCATAAAACATTATAAGGTAGACAAGCTTGCATCAACAGAGGCAGTGATCGGGAGGAGGGTGCTACAGCACATTATGTGAACAAAGATAACCCACCAAAAGGAACACTGCTACTAGACTTATATCCCATCAGTCCAGACTGACCCACTCCACAGGACCACGGGGGAATGGAAGATTTGTATTCACTTACTGTGAAGCTTCCTTTATCTGTGGTCTGGGAGTGGGTCAGTCTAACCCACCCAGAGTTTGAGGAAATAGTTTGGTTAATGGTTATGTGTTTTTTCTATGAGTGTTAAAGTTATGTTAACAGATAGATGTCAGAACGAGAAAGACAGCTTGATGGCAGCAGTGAAGAGAGGGGTTGGAAAAAAACGGGCACGCCAGAGAAGAGCCCTCCCATAGGGGATCATTTGATTCAACCGACCCTGCAATGGAGGAGGAGCTACTTCCCATCAGTCCAGACTGACCCACTCCCAGACCACAGAGAAAGGAAGCTTCATGGTAAGTGAATACAAATCTTCCATTCCCCTATCAGCAGGTGAGGTGCAAACAATGATGGCATTCATGCTTATCCCATACCACATTCATGCAAGTTGTCAGCAATAAAACTGTAGCCTGTTAACCCAGCTTGTTGTCTCCCATTCTTTCTGTCCCATCTGCTTACTATAAAGGGTACAAGTTAAATTTAAAATATTTTATTAGCTAATATATTAAGTAGCATATTGACATTTTAATTAAATGTTGTTTTATGTTGTTGGCTCCTGACTACCCCCCCCCCCCCATCGGAGACTTGTTTTTCTTGCACATATTGGAGAAATATGTGCATTTAAAATTGCACATGAAACTCATCTTTATATGGAGAGCTCGTTAATCTAGAAACAAACTTTCCAAAACAAAGGATTTTTTGTGAAGTTCTCCTATGCCAGACACCTGTTTGTATGGATTTCTTATGAGCTTAAATGTGAGTACTAGTACACATAAATCTCTTGTGTTGAAATAGCTTTACTTACATCTGTAACAAGTTGCATAATCTCACTGCTTCAGGGTGATGGTGGTTGAAAAGACCTGCTACCTTTGAGAACAATTAATGTGTTTAGAAGTTCTGCTATTTCTCTTTGCATGAAAAAATTACAACCTATCTATCAGTGCAGCCGTTGAACAAAACCAGAAATGTGCTGAGGAAAAAGGAGGTTTAACTTTCCTACTTAGTGCTATCTTTGAATCCTCTATATGTTTTTGTAGCTGAACTGCTGTCCTGCATGAAATACAAAATAAAGTAGTCCTGACTGAATCAACATGCAGATAAAAGCTTGGTGACAGCATAGGGAAGATAACTACCATTAAATATTTTTGGATGGTCAGATTGCTGTGGGTGGGGAGCATATCTGATGGGCCCATCTGGGTAGAATTGGGTGTTCCCTCTCTACCTATGTATGTGAGGGTTAAAGTGATGGGCAAGTCTTTCAAGACACAGCAATTCTAGTTGTCAACAACCAAACTTGTGGCTTGCTGCTACTTTTGTTTGTTTGTTTGTTTTCTTTTGGCCTGTTGAGCAACTAGCTGCATAGGTTAGAAAATGAGAGAGGCTCTGTACAAAACCAAACTGTTTACTTTACTTAAAGTTATTTTATTTGCTGCACTTAAATACCCTTCTGTCAAGTCAATCAAAACATTTTATGGTTTAAAATGGTTTTTTTAAAAGTTATAGAACAAAAAACAATAGAAGTGATCTCAGATCATTTGTTATCTCTTCAGGAGCTGATTTATTTATTTATTTTATCATATTTATATTCCGCCCTCCCCGCAAGCAGGCTCAGGGCAGATAAATGCTATGAATTCCCCTGGTTTGGGTTTTTTCTTCTTCTGCCTTTCCCACAGGCCACACAGGTTTTTAAGCAGATGCTGGGAATGTAAGGACAGGGCTATCTCAGCTGAATTCTCTCAGTTCATTGGTAGGGTTGCTAGGTCCTCTTACCCTCCCAGTGGGAGGGGGGACCTGGTACTTACCTTCTCAATCCCCTTGCACACAGGCAAAGCGTGCACTCCCAGTGCGGTGTGATGACATCAGTTCTGGAGTGATATCGCACTGCATCGGGAGCACACCCCAGGAGGTCTGTTCCCCCACCTTTTCCTCCTGCTGGCCAGGTGCGTGGTGGCAGGGGGCAGAGAATGGGAGCAGGGGATGCCCCACCCCTACCAGGGTACTGGCAACCCTTACCATTGTGGGGTCTGTTCAGAAAGTGATGGCATGAACTCCTTTTTTGTGGGCTTAACTTTTCCTGCTGGTTAGCAAGCTAACACTGAGACATGGCAGGTTAATACTATTAACTCTGGCCATCACACTAATAAATATTTGTATCTGTATTTAAAATTTTATATTTTATATATGTCAATAAAGGCTTGCTTGCTGCTGATAATAAATATGTCTGAAATGCACGTTTGTCTGTCAGTCTAAAATGAAATGTTTCTTACCTGAGAAGGCATACAAGTTAAGGATTGACGCTGATATTAGCTGCATACCCGTTTATGAGACCAATGACTAGAAAAGAGTGCTAACTAAAGGCAGATATAGCAACTCTGTGAAAGGTGGGGAAGTGATAGGAATGCTTCCCCTCTCCTTGGAGTATCTGTGCCACATTTCTTCTTTGTTAGAGAAGATTTTGTTTTTTTCAGGTAACTTCTCAAAATGTGTAGCCTAGCATCTGTGATGACACCAAATAATCAATGAATCAAAGACTTTTAGAAATACTGGTAAAAGCCTTGGGCCTTAATATCTCTTCAGTTTGTCTTATCAGACAGATACAGAAAGGAAAATAATATCGGTTGATTTAATTAAACAATTGATGCAATCCCATGCTGAGTAACTCCAGTGTAAGCAGGTTGAATTCAGTTGGTTTATATTGGAGAAACTCTTCATAAAACTACATGACGTACTTTGATCCTGTGTAGAATTTCTATGGGTGCAAGGAGTCCTCTGATTTTTCCAAATTCCCCAAAAGCAGCATTTCAGAGGCTTTTGGGGATGCCATAAAAGGGGTAAGTTGAGCAAAAATCACCCACCCTTTGTGCCTGTGGAACTTCATGCTGGGATCCAAGCACGTGTCTTGTTTCTGTGACTACTGTGTCAGCAAATATTTCCCCCTTCAGTTGGATATCTGTGCTGTAATTTGAAGATACATTATGATTTATACATTGCCCTGAAATAACTTTGATCAGTCATTGCCAAACATACAACCCCTTTCTGTATACCAGGCTTTAGGGCTTCTAGAGGTACAAAATGGTTAGGACCACAGCTTGCATAGGACTGTACCCATTTTTTTCTCTTTTCCAATATGATCTAGATTTGTTAGTTAAGACTTGAATGGAAGACAAATTATTTAATATAATATTTAAGAAAAATCATATGTAAATTCAGGTGTCAAATGCTGGATCGCCAATATTTTTATTTAGTCTAGGACAGACATAGTTATAGAGAGTCTGTAGTTTACTATATTATTTAAAAAAGCAGTCTCCCATTTCTTGTCTTCCTTGACTATTTGTTTCTCACTGTGCCATTATCGTCAAACAGGCCTTTCAAGGCCAGTAAGTCTATCCTGAGTCACATTTATAGGAAGATGTGAAACCTGCAGTCAGAAAATAAAATAGATAATACAAATCACACTGTGGAATTAAGTCCACTCATACCTTGATTTCTGGCCCTTCTTGCATTCTTTCTATTACCTCTGCTCCTGACTCCTTAGTCCTTAAAATAGTATAAAATATTGTAGTACTAAATAATATAATATTAAAATAATACAAAAGTAAAAAATAGACACACACAAACATACAACACTCTATCAGTCTTTTAGTAAGTTTTAAATGATATATGTATATCTTCAAAACAGGTGCTTCCTAAAAGCTGGTCTCCCCTCAGCCATCCCCACTTTAGCCTTATTTGTGTTAACCAGACTTCCAGGCAAGAGCAGGAAAATGTTTACATAACTGTCCCTGTTAGATGGAACTTTTTACTGTACAGAATCCTACTCTTCCACCACAGCCTATTTAAAATGGATCAGAGTCAAAATCCAAAAGGCTCAGAAGAATGCTCAGTAAGCAAGATTGCAGTGAATAAAATAAGTCCTTATGAAAAGGGAGATCCCCATGTAGGAGTAGCAAATGCATCGTCTTTTCATCAAAAGAAAAAACAAACAAAAGAAGTGGGAGACTGGAATTGCCACCCCACACACAGTCTTTTGCATGGCATTAGTTTGCTGAACTGTAATGATTAATACTGTAACAATTAATTAAAAGTGTCCTCTTTTTAAAATGCCAGGATGTTTAGTGCAGTGGGAAGAAAGAGAAAGAAGACAATACATTAAATAATCACTGCTTTAAAGTGTGGTGATCTTGCCATCAGCAGTGCAGGTAATTTGTAGGCCCTTTCCATGCTGTGTGAGGTAAGTATGACCCCTGATCTAGAATACCTGGCTGAGGAGGAAGAAGATGTGCAGCAAGTCACATCTCACCCAGAAGGCTGGAGTCTTACCATTAGGGCTGTGCACAGGTGGGGAGATTTGGTACTCCCGCTTTGGGTTTACCTGAAGCGGGAAACCGATTTGGAATACCCCCAAATCCGAAGCGGCAAGCTGCTTCGTATTCGGATTTCGGGAATCGCTTTGGTATGCTCCGTGAACATTCGGAGCATACTGAAGCAAGGGGGGGAACTCCCCATCACCACCACCCACCCTCCCTGGGGCAATCCCTCTACCCCCACCCCCCCTGGGGAGACCCCTCCACCTCCCACTCAACCCTGGGGAGACCCCTCCAACCCCCACCCACTTACCTGGTGGCAGGAGGGTTATCAGCTGGGCAGCGGTGGCAGCACAAGGCAGTGCGGCCTGGAGCCAACCGGCTCCTCTGCTGCCGAACCGCCACCTGAGCCTGCAGGGGGGTGGGGAAGGCCAGAGCCACCACCTCCAGCCGTTCCTGCTCCTCAAATGGCCGCGGTGCACCGGTGCCACGGCGGCCATTTGAGGGGTAGGAAGGGCTTTCTCCACCTCCTCCGGCCCTTCCTGCCCCTCAAATGGCTGCTGTGGCGCCACCACACTGCGGCCATTTGAGGGGCAGGAAGGGCCAGAGGAGGCGGCTCCGGCCTTTCCCACCACCCTGCAGGCTTGGGTGGCAGTGCGGTGGCGGCAGAGGAGCTGGCCTGGAGCCACCGCAAGGTAGGTGGGGGGGAGGTGGGGGGTTGATATTTAAAGGGTCCCGCCGCTGCTTGCAAGCAGCTCCTGGGCCCTTTAAACAAGCCCCAAAGCTTTCAGAAACATTTCCGAATGCTTCGGAAAGTTTGCTTCAGTATACTGAAGCTTGCCGAATTGGGTCCGCTTTGGGTATCTTTACCCAAAGCAAAACCCAAATAGCACAGCCCTACTAACCATGCAATTCTAAGCACTGTTACATCCTTTGAAGTCAATGGGCTTAGAATGATGAGGATGGCACAGCAATCAAATTATGTGATTATAGTAGCCATGTTGGACTTTTCAGGCAGTGACTATGTTGTAGCTGGTAATCTTTCCTGGTGACATAGGACAATGTATTTGCTGCTGTTTTCTCCTAAGAAATTTTGGAAGCTAACAAATGGCTATTTCAAAACAATCTAGATTGGAATTCCAGCATTCTTTCTTAGTTTTATATAAGAAGACCACCACCAAACCAGCAGGACCGCATGTTAAATTACAGCTCTTATGACATGTAAACCAGACTCTTAATCCAATATGGATTTTGTCTAGATATGCTGTATACCAGAAACACAACGTTGAATCGTGTGTGTGTTCTGCATATCATGAAGACGGAGTGCAATGTATAGCTGCAGAATCCCAAAAATCAGTCAGCATAAGCAGTCTTGGGCATCTTAAGGTTTTTTAAGGTCGTCATGACAATCTTGTGTGTGTAAGCAAAAACAGAATTTATCTAATCTGTTGAAATGAAATTTCAACTAACTGCTTACATATAGGAAATAGTACAAACATAAGCCTGCTCTTTATGCCTCATATGTGCTCTTCTGGTAACTCTCTATGTGTTTATTATGATGTGTATCAAAGATGCTTCTACTTTCAGAAGCTAGTAATTGTGTTAGGTTTGGCATACATACATATCTTCCCAAATGAAGCAAAATACTATCTCAAGTGCACTTCACTGATATTGTACGTGCTTAACACTGATCATCTGTTTATGAACAAGTATTATGTAATTTAATGTATAAATTACACTGACTGAGGTAAAATTCACAAGGCTGTTTTACTGGTAATTGCCAAATAACTCTAATTCCTGCTAAATTTACTTCTACTGCTGTGTTATGTTTGTATTGCAGTTAAGTTTGTATAGGATTGACCTGTGATAACTGGTACAAACAAATCAATTTGCCAGATATTGGCTGTTATAATTGGCAGCATAATTATGCAATTGGGCCCTGAGATAAGGGTACTGCTTTTGCTATCTCTTATACCAGGCATGGTTCTGGTTCTGCCATACATTTGTACAATGTGAGAAATGCATTGTATGCCAGTGTAGTACAGTAGATCGTGTCAGTCTAAGATTCTGAGGT
Organism: Eublepharis macularius; assembly: GCF_028583425.1. Taxonomy (NCBI): domain Eukaryota; kingdom Metazoa; phylum Chordata; class Lepidosauria; order Squamata; family Eublepharidae; genus Eublepharis; species Eublepharis macularius. Next base: position 81,074,691 of record NC_072796.1, on the reverse strand, counting down.
AGCCGGGTTCCAGTCCCCACTCTGCCGTGGAAACTCTGGGTGACCTTGGGCTAATCACACCCTCTTAGTCTAATCTACTTCATGAAGTATTATAAGAAAATGGAAGAGGCGAGAATACTGCTGCAAGTTCTATTGGGTCTCAACTGGGGAGAATGGCAGGATATAAATAACTAACTACATTAAAATACACAAGTTTAGATATGCCTGGAGCAAGGAATCATGCAAACAATTTTGTCTTAACAGATTTTGTTCTCTTCATAAATATCTACAGTTCTATTTTTCTTCAAATATATTTTCTTGTAATGTAAATTACACTTTTAAATTCTGTTGAAAATGTTCTAAGCATACAGAATCCTGTTCACAGTTCCACCCAGACAATCCATGTGTACTTCCAGCCTGCTGCCAGAGGGACTGCTTGCAAGCTCTATTAAATTTCACATCAGCCCCCACACATTCTTCTAATTCTGATTTAGCCAAGCTCCATAGCTCTTCCCCTTTCCAGGTTTGTAACAACTTGTGCAATCTGTTCTTCCATTGCTTAACTGTTAATAACTGGAGGAAACTGACCAAGTTAAATAATGTAGGGAGTGTGTTAGCAGTTGCCACAGAAACAGCCATCCCATGTAAATATCTTACTACTTTTCTATTTATCATCTGTTTTTAGGGCAGTTTAAGCTGCTGGAACAAGACCGTGATATTAAAGAGCCAGTGCTGTACTTTAACAGTGTGGAGGAGGTGGCTAAAGCGTTTCCTGAACGAGTTTACGTCATGGAGGAAATAACATTCAACGTTAAGGTAGCCCCTAAACAAATATTTATCCCCAGTGGAATTACTTACGATTAAACTTCCTTTTTTTTGTATATGAATGTGGCAACTGTGTGCTATGGGAAAAGTAATTTGGGGTTTGTGAGTTGTTCTTAACCTTGTGTTTTTTAAACTCCCTGTGCGTGTGTTTTCTAAAACTAAGTTGAAGTATGTGCTAAGAAATGTAAGAAATGAAGACTTTTCTATAAGAACGGAACCATCTCTGATTAGCAATATTCTTATTCAGTCTAATAGGAAATACTACTTCTGATTTCAGACAGAGGTTCTTTTGTTTGTGCTCCTTTCCTTTTTCGGACCTCTTAGATTTTATTGGGTAAGGAAGCAGCTGTTTCATTCACTCTTCAGAATATCTTCATCATAGTAGATATGGTCTCTATGTAGCCTGTGAAGCTGTTTCAACTTTAACTCAAGTTACTGAAGATAATCACCATTATGGTAGAAAAGGAAATGACTTGTAATGTCTTGTTTTAAACTGGTGTAATGCCCAAGCAGAATTAAGTTATATGAAAGCATCTGTAGACTATACATTTGTGAGACTCTGAACAGTAGATCTGTAACAGTTTTAAACAGAGCAGTGTTTGAAAATGCCCATATAAATTCTGGCTGCAGTATTTGTAGAATGGGTCACTCTTCTTTCACAGGCCTGTTTGTTGGTATTATTGCTCCGTTGACTGGTCTTTAAGCAATTTCCAAGTTCCTATCTACATATGCAATTCAGGAGAAAAGTGGGGAATATACTGTGCTTACTTTGGATGCAAAACAGAGCTGTGTAGTTAGCTCTAGTAAAATTTCTGAATTGGTGTTTGCACAGTGTCAGGAGACCTGCTGGGGTAGGCCACATGTTTCCCTGATAAAAGAGGTATAGTGTGTGTCAGACCTGCACCTCCAGTAGATGAAGCAGCCCAGGTTTCAAATTCTCCGCTTCGCCGTGGAACTTTCGGGGGGGGGGGCTTGGTTCAGTCACGCTCTTTCACCTTGACCTTCCATGCAGTGTGACTCGGAGGGCAAAAGGGAGATGGGGATTTTGTATACCACCCTGAATTCCTTGGATCGAAGAAAATGTAAAAAATGTAATAAATATGGAGTAGTAGTAGTACACATAAATACTTTGAGAAAATTCTCCATTTTGTGATCTCTGTGCATTGCATTGAGGCATTCACAAATTTTGTACATTTCCTTCATTCAACATTAGGCATAGGTGTTCAGTGCAAAATGAAACAGATTTCCTATTTAAACCAGTCTGGGCTAGTGGCCAGTTCACTGGGTAATCTGTTCCGAACACAAAAGGAGGTGAGGACAGATGGGTTGGTTTGGCTTTTCTCTGAAAAATGGCTTGGTGCTTAGGGCTTCACCTGTTCAGTACACAAATGTTGGATGAAATATTGTATAATATAGTCATATCAAATGTAGAAATCATGAAACCCTTTAAATTGATGATAAAACAACCACTGTATATTTGCTATGTCTGCTATATATTTGTGTTGGTAAGGATTGATTTCAAGATACTTTGGGGGCCTTGTACATTTTGTACTATATTTGTATATTTGTGCTTACCTGCCTGAATAGTGTTTGATGGGTTATGTGCAGCCTTAGCAGTTCCTTAAGCACAGAAGAACTGCATTTTTGAGCCTTTGATAAAAAGATTATTTCAAGTATAATTTAACTTAACTTTAACTTTAACTTTAATTGAATTTTTATACCGCCCATCTCCCGAAGGACTCAGGGCAGTGTACAGCAAAAATAAAACATACAAATATAAAAGAATAAGAATATAAAATATAAACATATTAAATAGTTTAACTCAGAAACAGGACAACTCAATTAAAACACATTTAGGCCAGCCCCGCTTGTTGGAATAATAACGTCTTAAGGGCACGGCGAAAGGTGTGTAGGTCAGGGACCATACGTATCTCCGGGGGCAATTCTCTTTGCATGTTCTTCAGTCATTAACAGCTGAGTTGGTAGCATGGCAAGAGAAAGTAGACCTTAGCTGGAAACCATGCCCGCTCCAGTCTGTCCTCTCTTTGGTAATGGTATGACGTTATGCTGCAAAGGAGGGGGGATACTCCCAATGAAGATTAGGGAGAACCCAAAGAATGGGATGGAACCCATTCTCCACTGACAGACAGTGTTTCCATCAGCATCGTGGGCCTTCTATTGCCACTCACACCACAAAACTCTAGGGGGCATGTAAGCCCCAGTCAGAGTGCAGAGATTGTATGTATCAAGGTATGAATCCAGGTACACATTATGTAGCTATGTTGTTTGCTTTAAATTCTCGGAACATGAGTACCAAGTGGGAACTCTGGTGAAAGGGCACTTTGGACAAATGATCAAAGCTAACAATACAGAAAGGGCAGGCAGTTAGCAGCTGTGTTCCCAGAACTCTTTATGGGCACCTGAACCCGAGACGTACATCATAAGGAATTTCAGTGGGTTGGATCTAGACAGATTTTTCCGGTAGCTTAATGGAACTTTCCTGCCTTCCCCTGTCACTGCAGTCTATTGATCTTCACATAGTACTGCTTCTGGGGGTAAAGGGTCCTGAGGGATATCTTAGGGAGGGTCTGCAATAGGAAGGAGGAATCAACAGAAATTGTTGATTCAGTCTGTCCCCAACCTATTATTACTTATGCAACCAGGGCTGCATGAACAAGATCTGCACTGTATAATCTGCCTTGAGTCTCAGTGAGAAAGGCAGCTATAAATAACATCAATAAAATAAGAGAGGAAAAGGACTCACCAGAAGGTGAAGGGAAGCCATGTTCCAAAGCAGGGCTCCCGAATATCATCCATCTTCCTGCTCCTCCCCCAGCAAAAAGTACCTCAAGAAAAGTGATGATATTTAGAGCACACAGTATCTGTCACCACAGAGCATCTTTCCTTTTCCCTCCTCTTGTAAAGCACAACACAGATTATAATTACCAGTTCTCCTTTACTCAGCTGGCAATGTTAGCAATGTTCTCCATACAGAGGAAATGAGATGAGTAAGGGGTCTGCATTTAAGGTGCCCCAGGTGGCAGTAAAGCCCTAAAGGCAGATAAGTTTCTATCAGAGATGGCATTAGCATAACTGCAGGTGGGACAGTTGCCAGGGCCCAAGGCTTCTAGCAAAGACCCACTGCCACCAACTCCCTGCCTTGCCACCCATCAGAGCTCCCTTCCACCATCCTCTTATGACCACTCTTCCACCCACTCTGCTGGCTACATGTACTGCCCAGTGCCGCCAGGGAAAGTTGTGCAGGTGGAGCATGGTGGTGATGCTTTTGGTGGCCACACTGCTAGTCACCCAGTGGCTGGCATCACAGAGCCTGTGAGTGGGTGAAGGAAGGAGACACAAGCAGGTGTGGGGCACGTGAGTTATGGTAAGTAGGGGACCTGGTGGCAAACAGAGAACAGGAGGGGGCTCTAGGCTAGAGGAGTGCACTAAAAATTTCTGTGTTCACATTTTTTTTAAGGGCATGCTTTTCATTATTCTGGAATTTCAGGGGAAGGGGAGATTGTTCCTGTTTGAGAGGACACAATTTTGGGATTCAAGAATTCCAGCACCTGAAAAGCATGCCCTGTAGAAAAACATGAACTTTAAATTAAAAAAGACCCCTCTGAGTAGGACTGGGGAGGGAGGAAGAGAACAAGCTTGCTGAGGCAAAAAGCTTTGAAACATTGTCTTGTAGTAGTAATACTAATAACACTGCACTTATATACTGCTCTTCTAGACAGATTAGTGCCCCACTCAGAGTGGTGAACCAAGTGTCATTATTACCTCCACAATATAGCTGGGGAACTGGGGCAGAGAGGAGTGTCTTACCAAAGTCCACCTACTGTGCTCAGGGTAGTAGTGGGATTTGAACTAGCAGAATGCGGATGTGCATCCCAACCACTTAACTTCTATGTCACAGCAGTTCCATAAATTAAATTGTAAAGGGATGAGACCTAACTAATGGCTGGTAGGGGCTGGTCTGCTCCTCCCCCACAATCCTTTGATTTTTTTAAATGGAAAAGGGCAGCCAGATCCCCCCTTCAGATTTTTAAAATTGCAAAAGAAAGGCCCACGACTTACCCTGCCTGCCAGCCAGTATTTCTCTGTGGCAGAGCCCACTCAGGTATGGCAGTTGGAGAGTGGCCTCTGGGCCAAACGATGGGCCTCTACCTGCGTGGATTCCTGCAGCCACAAGACTTGACTGGTGTGCCGATCTGGGAATCACCTGCAGGGCTTTGTTAGGCTCCATCCAACTATTGGTTGAACAGTCTAATGATTGCTACTGCTGGGTGAGCACTCACTTTTTTTGCAGGGATTAAGCAGGGCCCTGGAACAGAACAGACACGCTGCAGACAGAATTCCAATGCAGGGGAAGGTCCTGCAGCAGCAGTAGCTGGACTTTTACCTAAGCTTAATAAAAGATGAAGAGGCTGTTGGATGGGATATATTGCAAAAGATGAAATGAACTGTTTTTACAGTTTTTTCCCCTTTTCCCTCTGAATTGTCTTCACTTTTATTTCCTTGACAGATGATTGTCTTAATTATCAAATGTATTTAAACCAATTAATCTGTGGGGTTGATATCCTTGCTGCCTCCTGAGTTTGTTTTTGTTCTCGGTAAAGCCTTGAGGTGACAATTACCTAAAGCTGTCTTTGTAATTGTACCACTTCTCAGATTGCTTCCTGTACCCATAGGTGTTGAGAATAACGGTTATCTGCAGTTTTCAGTCCAGCAGACGTAAATCCTAGAGCAAGCAGACAGATGTTTCCCCTTCATTGATTATCCTGCTGCTATTCATTTATTTGGCTTTGAATCTTTCGACTTGGTGGTTCTGCAGCCCATAGCACAGGAACCAGATTGACTCCAGGAATCGGTTCAAAGACTGCAGCCTATGATGACATCAAACTAAATGATGTTGACAGGAAGCCCCTGGCATGCTGATTTGTAGCTTACTAGGTTCTCATTCTCTGTGCTTTCCCATCTCTTCTTTAAAAAAATAAAATTAAAAGTCATTGGCAAAACTCTCAGTGATGTAAAAGTCCTGGATTACTCACTGGCTAGAATCCTATATTCATCTCAACCCATTGAAATCTCTGGGTTGAATTATGTGCAGCTTGTTGCAGGATTCTACCCACAGTATCTTTTAGATTCTTTAAATAGTATGGATGATGATTGTAGGAGCTTGTAGCAAGTGTGTACTTGACATTTTAAAACGAGAGCTGTGCAAGAAACATCAGACTTAATGTGTTAGAAAAAATCATTATCTGAGTTATAGCAAACTTTAATAGATTAGAACAGTCAGGACTCGTATTGCATCTGCTCTTGGCAGAAACTGACTGTTCAGTTTGCTTTTGACGAATGGTTTATTTAATCTAGCACTGATGCATCATTTTGGTGAGGAAATAACAATCTAACAGTCAAGATTTGTTTGAATTTATTGAGGTCAGTCCAAACGAATCTAGCAAATTATTGGTAGAAGTACGACATTGTTGAAGTAGGCAGCTGTTGCCTGGGAAAAAAGAACAGTTAAACAGATCTAAAACATAGGATGTCTTTATTAATGTTTTTCTTTAAAATCCTTCTATATCACATGGGCTCAGAGCAAGATAAAAACAAACATTTCTATCAGAATAAGGTGGGAGGGTCAGACAGAAGCCTTAGGAATTTTATCAAGTTTTCAGAAGTTTCATTGTAGTTTTCTGCTACTCTGCTTTCCAGATATTGAATCATCTTGAGAACTAGCAAGATGCTTAGGAGGAAGGAGTTGCTGTCATAGCCTATCACATCATCAGCCCCTTGTCATGCCTGTTAGGTTTTCAGGGTGGATGTCAATGAGTGTAGTGTGTGGAAGAAGGTACAACAGGATGTAAAGTTCTGGTATGAGAGGGAAGCTGATGGGTAGCTGCACTGGAACCAGGATGAAAGGAGAGCCGCAAACTATGATTGGTTCTCTTCCTTTTAACCAGGGTTCCAAAACATGGTTTGATTCTCATTTGAAGGGAAGAAAACAAATTGTAATTTGTGGTGTGGACATGACATAAACTGCTATTTGTCATGAAAGGGAAACTGATTTATTTTTGAGGGGCAAAAGAGGAGAGCAGTTTAGCCTGAGAATCAACCAGGCTCATTCCTGCAATCACAAACTATGGTTTGTCAGTGAATCATTCTACAGTAATGATGACTCATTCCACATTCTTTTTGAAAGGTGAATTTGGAACACATATACCTTCCTCCAGCACATACAAAGTGTATGTGAGGCTTCTTGCGTGAAGTGGTATTAATTCAGTAGGTTTCTTCTGTTAGGAATAAGTGACTTGGAATAAGTGGCGGTTATTACCAAATGAACTAAACCACAGTTTCCTAACTCTTGGCCTAAATCTTCAAGTCCCAAACTAGCAGTACTTTCACAATGCTAAAGCATATTTTTCTCTAAGCAAAATGTAATCCTAACAATGTATATAAAATCCTAAATCTAATTCTTCTTTTAGCCATCCTAAGTTTTACCTCAGCAAGGGACCTTGTCCAAAAATCAACTAGAGACAAAATAATTTCTTTTCCTAAATTAACACCATAGTACTGAATGGTACTGTGGCATTTTTAAAGTCAAGTTTACTGCTGCTTTCTATGGATTACAGTAGTAATGCGTCTTAGGACACTGAAAAGGAGTTAGATGTAGGGGTGTGCAATTCGGATATATGATACCCGGGAAAAAACCCAAAACAACCTGTTTCGGGTTGTTTCGGGTTTTCCCGAAACGTTTCAGAAAACCTGAAACGTTTCGGGTAATCCGAAACAGCGATTTCTGAAACGTTTCGGGTTGTTTCGGGTTTCTTTTCGATGGGAAAATGCCTCCGTCTTCCCGGACGCCTGGGGGAGGCACTTTCCCACCGAGTCAAGCCAAAATTGGTGGAGACCTTCCTCTAACTCCTCTCTAACAACCCCCCAAGTTTCAGACCAATTGGACTTTGGGGGGCCATGTTATGTCCCCCCAAACCAGGTCCCCCTATCCACGCCTAAAAGGGAAAGGTTTTTGCTTGCTGCTGCTGATCTATTTTGTTGTGGATGCTGCTGCTGATCTCCATGTTTCCTGTGGGGGAAAAATGAAGAGGCAGGCTTGTCTTTCTAGGGGGGGCATTTTGCATGCAAAATGCCGCCAACCCTCAGGGGCCCTTCTCCTACCTTTCCTCCCACGCCTCACCAAAGCTCAGCCTGCTCCCACTTGGGGGGGGCATTTCATGGCCTCCCAAAGTAGGTGCTCTTCCCCCCCCCCTTCTGCACTATTTCCAGCTGGGAAATAACAGAGGCTTGTCTTGCCAGGGGTAGCATTTTGCATGTAAAATGCCTCCAACCCTCAGGGGCCCTTCTCCTACCTTTCCTCCCACCCCCCACCAAGGCTCAGCCCCAAGGCTCAGCCTGCTCCCACTTGGGGGGGGGCATTTCATGGCCTCTCAAAGTAGGTGCTCTCAGCCCCCAAAGTCCACCCCCTACAGCCCCACACATACCCAATTCTCCCCCAGCTGCCACACACAGATCCAAATCCCCACAGTAGCTCCTCACAGGCCCAAATCCAGCCCCAGCAGCCCCACACAATCCCAGGAACAGGCTGGCCAGCCTTCTCCCTTTGTTTCCTATGCTGTGAACTATAACACTGTTTTCAAGAGCAAATGTGCACAGCCCAGGGATGCCACAATGGTGGACACACTTCTGAGTGCCAGCTTGTCCCTGTGAAAGAGCACCTGAACCACAGACACCCTCCCTCAAATTCCCCCACCAGCTACAGAAATAGCTGGCCGGCCAGCCCCATTGTTCTCTATGATGGGAACCAATTGGACAACAAAGAATAAAACACGAACAACACAAAGTTTTTTAAAAAACATTTCTCACTTTCAAAGTACAAGTAGGCAAAGCATTATGACACATTACACCAGCAATCCCCCACACAGAAAAAAACATGACTCACTTAAGATCAGAGAATCACAAAAACACAATTCCTGTCAAAAACACTTTATTTCTTGAACAGCTTTATGTTACACAGCAGGGGGGCACACCAAAGGACATTCCAGCATTCCACCTCACAAAAAAAACACAACTCACTTAACATCAGAGAATCACAAAAACACAATTCATGTCAAAAACACTTTATTTCTTGAACAGCTTTAGGTTACACAGCAGGGGGGCACACTAAAGGGCATGGCAGCAGTATCTTACACAAAAATAACACAACTCACTTCACGTTAAAGAATCACCCCAAAAAATTGCTGTCAAAAGCACTTTATTTCTTTAACTGCTTTAGGTTACACAGTAGGAAGGCACACCAGGGCGTAAAAGCAGTCTACTACACAAAAATAACACAACTCACTTCACATCAGAGAATCACTCAAACACAATTGCTGTCAAAAAAGGTGAAGTGGGCTGCATTATTTTGTGTAGTACGCTGTTTTCATGCCCTGTTGTGCCCTCCTACTGTGTAACCTAAAACAGTTAAAGAAATAAAGTGTTTTTGAAAGCAATTGTGTTTTCGGGTGATTCTTTAATGTGAAGTGAGTTGTGTTATTTTTGTGTAAGATACTTCTGGCATACCCTTTGGTGTGCCCCCCTGCTGTGTAACCTAAAGCTGTTCAAGAAATAAAGTGTTTTTGACAGGAATTGTGTTTTTGTGATTCTCTGATGTTAAGTGAGTCGTGTTATTTTTCTGTGTGGGGGACTGCTGGTGTAATGAGTCATAATGCTTTGCCTACTTGTACTTTGAAAGTGAGAAAATAATTTTTAAAAAAAATTATTTTGTGTTGTTCGTGTTTTATTCTTTGATGTGCAGTTGGTTCCCATCATAGGAAACAGTACGGCAGGCTGGCCAGGCTTCTCTGTAGGTGGTGGGGGTGTCAGGGGGTGGTTGTCTGTGTGTCAGGTCAGGTGCTCTTTCCCAGGGACAAGTTGGGACTCAGAAGTTTGCCCACCATTGTGGCACCCCTGGGCTGTGCGGAATTGCCCTGGGAAAGAGAGTTTAGACGTTCTCAGCATAGAGAACAAAGGGGGAGGGCTGGCCTTTGCCAGCCTGTTCCTGGGGTTATGGGTGTGGGGCTGCTGGGGGTGGATTTGGGTCTGTGAGGGGCTAATGTGGGGAATTGGGATTTGAGTCTGTGTGGCTGCTGGGGGGGAATTGGGTTTGTGTGGGCCTGTGGGGGGTGGACTTTGGGGGCTGAGAGCACCTACTTGGGGAGGCCATGAAATGCCCCCCAAGTGGCAGCAGGCTGAGCCTTGGTGGGGAGTGGGAGTAGAGGTGGGAGAAGGGCCCCAGAGGGTTGGGGGGCATTTTGCATGCAAAATGCCACCCCTGGCAAGACAAGCCTGCCTCTTCATTTTTTCCCCATAGGAAATAATGAAGAAGATTAGCAGCAGCAAGCTAAAAATACGTTCACGTTTCCCTTTTTTAGGCGAGGATAGGGGGACCTGGTTTGGGGGGCCATAACATGGCCCCCCAAAGTCCAATCGGTCTGAAACTTGGGGGGTTGTTAGAGAGGAGTTAGAGGAAGGTCCCCACCAATTTCGGCTTGATGCGGTGGGAAAATGCCTCCCCCAGGCGTCCGGGAAGACGGAGGCATTTTCCCATCAAAAAGAAACCCAAAACAACCCAAAACGATACCCGAACCACTAAACCCGAAACGGCTTGCCGTTTCGGATTTAGCTGTTGCCGAAACAGATTCTCATTTCGGGTATACCCGAAACGAGAATCCCGAAACAGTGTGCCTTTGCACACCCCTAGTTAGATGCTATGAGTCATGGTTCAGAGGAAATCTTGCGAATGCCGTAACTTCTCTACTCAATTAATCTACTTATTGTTAGAGACTCTGAATACTATTTCTCTATAAGAAATAAATTAAGCATCCCTGATACCCAGCATTTTGTTTCAGTGTAGTTTCTACTGTGAAGCCATAAGATAAATCACTTCTGTTGCTTAATAGCTGGCTCAACCTTTCCTGCTATCCTGGATTAATTGTAGATTTCTAGAGAATAATGACTCAAAAATTATTATGCTTCTTTCCTTATGTATTTCATTTGCTTCTGTAATGTCTAGCCAATAAGTAAATAATAGAAACACACAATTTTCCAATTTTTCTGCACACATTTTTTTGACTTTAGTTTCTACTGCAGGCTTTTGGGGTTTTTCCATGTTTTTACCAGTTCTTTTGAAACCACTTTGCCCCAGCCTTTTTATGAAAACTTATATTGAGTTGATTTTGTTCCTCATGCATAATGTTCCTTTGATTTTGTTTGTGCTGCCCCTCCCACCTACCTCCAACCCAATTTGATGACTGGATGTTCATCATTAAAGATGGGCACGATCTGAATTACGATTTCAACCCCCCTCCCCATTTTGGCATTTGTGCCATCGTGACTCGGCTTATTGGTTCTGTCCATGGCAACCGATCCAGCCGTCGGAAGTTTGCTAGTTCGGGACTTGATCGGATGGGTCAGTTTCTGTTCAGAATTACAGACACTCTGGCACTAGTAATTAATTCCCAGGGCCACGGAGTCAGGAAATGAGCTGTGTTTGCCCTCCTTCTGTCGCCCTCAAAACACGAATGGAAGCCCAGCTTTCCTTGATTAGCAGGCTTCCTTCCAAACACGGAGCAGCAACGCAGGGGAGGGACGGGGAAGGGGGTGGGCAGAAAGGAAAGGCAAAAGGCAGCGCGGGAGGCTGGGAGGCCGCCCGCACCGTTCGCCTCTCCCCAGGACAAGGGACGTGTGGGCAAGCCAGCTGCCCCTTGTCCTGGGGAAAGGCAAAAGGCAGCTGTCATGGGCTGGGCCAGCCCAAGCAGGGTGGTTCAAGTCCAAACCTTAAGGCCAAAGTCAAAGGGGAGTTCCAAGAGTAAAAGCCAAGTCAAACCGGTGGTCAGAGCACAAGATAAAGCCAGGAGTGAGTCCAGAGTCCAAGAGCGAGGTCAGGCACAGTCCAAGGTCAGTCACCGATAGTGTCAGGTCCAAAAGCAGGCACAGGCAAGGTTCACAGAACACAAAGTGGTTGCAGGCAGTAGACACGTTGCTTCCACGCCCAGCAGTTCCTCCAGACTGACTCTTATAGCCAGGCGTGGTTTTCAGCCAGCTGCTGGGGCTCTATCCTGCCACTACTCATCGTCACTCTCCAGCAGCTGGCGTCGGCTCAAGAGGCGAGCACTGCGCCGTCTCTCCTTCAGTTCCAGTCTCTGGCGCTGCCTGCGGCGTTCCTTGGGCGTGGGTGAAGCTGGGTGGGTGGAGGCTCTTGGCTGCGCTGCACCTGTAGAAGTCCCTGGCTGAGCTTCCTCTGGAGTAGTGGAGCTAGAGGGTGCTGGTGCCTCAGCTGCTGGCTGTAAGCTCTGATCAGCCAGAGCTGTTGCTCCTGATTGCTGGCTTCTGCTGAATCAGGGCTAGGGCTGGCTACACAGGGCTCCTCTTCTCCTGAGGAGTCCTGGCTGGCTACACGAGGCTCCTCTCCTCCAGAGGAGACCTCACTCTCAGACTGGGCCATGACAGCAGCGTGGGAGGCTGAGAGGCCACCTGCGCCGTTCGTCTTTCCCCAGGTCAAGGGGTGCATGGGCAAGCCAGCCACCCCTTGTCCTGGGGAAAGGCAAAAGGCAGCGCGGGAGGCTGGGAGGCTGCCTGCGCCGTTCGCCTTTCCCCAGGACAAGGGGTGTGCGGACAAGCCGGCCGCCCCTTGTCTTGCGGGGCAGGTGAATGGCGCGGGCAGCCTCTGAGCCACTCGTGCTGCTGCCAGCTCCGCAGCGCACCAGGACAGCTGGCTTGCTGTGTGGGCAGGGGCGACTCAGGACTCGGAGCGCACATGCGCGCGCAACAGCCTGACTACAGTTGCTCTGGGCGCTGGCCTCCCTGATTCCCGATTTTGGACCGGAAACGAGATTTAATCGGTTAGAACCGGGAACCTGCGTTCGGCGGCAGCCCAGATCCACGAACGGCTAGATCAGAAATTTTTTTTGGATCGTGCGTATGTCCATTCATCATCATCAAACCACTCCTCCCCCAACCTTTCCCCCTTCCTGGTCTTGTTTTCTATCATTTTAAATCATAAGTTTCATAGTGTTATATTGACCTACCACTGTAACAATACATGCAGCAGATTCTCTGAATTCCTAGCTTTCATTGAGGGTGGGAGGAGGTGAGTTAAGTCTCTCGCTCATTCCATTACAGAGATATGCCTTTTCCCTTATATCTCTGCAAAGGAAAGAGCTAGAGACTTGCTCTTTGAAGTATGTGTAGCTTGTTGCCAGTATGTTCAGCTTGCTTTTAAAATGAAAGAGGGGAATTCAGAGAATCTGTGCATATATTGTTTTACAATGGTTGGCCAATATAACGCTATGAAAATTACAGGGTTTTTTGAAAAAATTCAAAAACCCTAGAGGCACAGGGGAAGAGAGGTGGCCACTTCCAGTGCCAGAAAAATCAGTGTGGTTTGAAAAGCACATAGTTGCAGTTGCTCCAGGCTCAAACCCAGTCTGTTTACCCCACCAGTGCCTGCCTGTGGCCAGCCCAAGAAGGGCTCTCCGGTTTGGACTATTGGGGGGACTTAGGGAAGGCTGGTAGAGCTGCTCCCTTTTTAGGCTTCCCCATATGTTCATTTTCAATCTTTTTTTAAAAAATCAGTGGTTATAAGAATGCAGAAAAAATAGGGAAGTGTTGTGACATCACGGATGATACCATCAATGATAACATCACCCTCAGTTGAAAATCCTGGTTATTTAAGTCATGTGCAGAACAAAATAAACCTACTCTACAATTGTAAAAATGCAAAGGTGATGGGAGAAGTGTGGAAGAACTGTACTCAAACCTATTCCAGTGCTTGGGGATCAACTGCTAAGAAAATTAAGAATAAGTTGAGTGTGTGGGAAAACCCCTGCTTTACCTCAGAGTGTATCCTCATGTGCCTTCACGACATGCCCTAGGGTTGCAACTGTGTATAGAGGCCTTTAGGTAGTTTCCATATATGTAGATTGATGTCATTTCCATCCTGTCTTTCCTTCAGTGGCTCAACATGCTGTACATGACTCTCCCCTCCATTTTATCTTCACAACAACCTGTGAAGTAAAGTAGACTTACAGGAAGTGACTGGCCCAATATCATGTCAGGGCAGGAATTTCAGCCTGGGTTTCCCAACACTCACCCCTACTCTATACTGGCTTTACATTTTACAGTCAAGTATCAACACACCTTTCTTAACAAACATGAAATGCAGGAACTGACACATTTCCATAGTCAAATGCTAGGATAAACAATAAGATTTTTATTTGGTGTCTGTGTAGTGTCAAGTAGATGCCTGTCCTCTGATGATCTGCCATAATCCCAAAGATCACCACAGGATGGAAAGCTTACTTGATAGTACACAGACAACTAGTAACAACCTTGCTGTTCATCCTAGCATGCCCCAGATCTGCCTCTCGCTTCCATTAACATCTGGGAGATGATAGAAGTGCTTAATTGGTGTCCAGAGGCTGTGAAGAATTAAATGAGGGTGAACCAACTGAAACTTAATCCAGACAAAATTACATGGGGCTGCCTTTGAAAACTGTCCAGAAACTTCATTTTGATCCAAAATTTGGCAGCCACGCTACTGTCAGGGCTAGATAGAGGGGTGGCTTCGCCCTGACATTCACAGATCTGCACTGGCTGTCAATTTCTGGGCACAATTCAAAGTACATGATCTTAAATGTAATGTCTTAAATAGTTTAAGGCCACCATACTGCCTCCTCTCATATTGTGTCCCATATTGTGTCCAGCTTACAAGTTAAGGTTTGCCTCACAACCCCTGCTCTCTGTGCCCCTGCCTACAAATGTAAGGTGGATGGTGACCAGAGATGGGTGTTATTCAGTAGTGGCACCTCACCTGTGGAATGCTCTTTCCTTGAGTCTTGCATGGCACCTAGCCTACTCGCTTATTAGGTGCCAGGCCAAAACATTTCTTTTCGCTTAGGATTTTAATTTGGGACCTGATACAATGTTTGTACAATCTGCTTCTAGTCTGAGGATTCTTATGAGGAGCATTTACGTTTATATCATCCTACTATATAAAAGGCTAACTGTGTTTCAGACAACTCACTTCCTACCCTGGTGCACCTCCAGAGGGCACTGCTGTGGAGGGAAGCCCAGAAGAGGCAGCCCATCCCTCTAAGAATGCACCATGGCTGGAAGCCCAGGCCAAGATCAGGCACGGGGCAGGCACAAAGCCTACCCCCCGCCTTCATGCAGCTGGGATCAGGAGCAGAGCAGGTGAGAATGCCTGCCACCTGCCTTCGCCCACCTGGGATCAGGAGTGGAGCAGGAGGCAATGCTCAACCCAACCGTCACCCAGCTGGCATCAGGAGCAAAGCAGGTGTCAATACCTGCCCCCTGCCTTCACACAGCTGGGATCAGGACCAGAGCAAGTGGCAATGCCCACCCTCCACCTTCACCAAGCTAAGATCAGGAGTGTAGCAGGTGGCAATGCCTGCCCGTCCCCACCTTCACCTAGCTGGGATCAGGAGTGAAGCAGGAGGCAATGCCCAACACCACCTTAACCCAGCTGGGATCAGAAGTGGAGCAGGTGGCAATGCCCATCCCATGCCTTCACCCAGCTTGGATCAGGAGTGGAGCAAGTAACAATGCCTCCCTCCCCCCGCTTTCACCCAGCTGGGATCAGATGCAGAGCAGGCAGCAATATCCACCCCCACATTCACCCAGCTGGGATCAGGAGCAGAGGAGAAAGCAGTACCCACCACCACCTTCACCCAGCTAGGATCAGGAATGGAGTAGGTGGCAATACCTGCACCCCCTTCACTCAGCTGGGATCAGGTGTGGAGCAGGTGGCAATGCCCTGCCCCCACCTTCACCCAGCTAGGATCAGGAAAGGAGTAGGTGGCAATACCAGCACCCCCTTCAATCAGCTGGGATCAGGCGTGGAGCAGGTGGCAATGCCCATCCCATGCCTTCACCCAGCTTGGATCAGGAGTGGAGCAGGTAACAATGCTTCCCTCCCCCCGCCTTCACCGAGCTGGGATCAGATGCAGAGCAGACGGCAATACCCACCCCCACCTTCACCCAGCTAGGATCAGACACGGAGCAGGTGGCAATACCAGCACCCCCTTCACCCAGCTGGGATCAGGTGCGGAGCAGGTGGCAATGCCCTGCCCCCACCTTCACCCAGCTAGGATCAGGAATGGAGTAGGTGGCAATACCAGCACCCCCTTCAATCAGCTGGGATCAGGCATGGAGCAGGTGGCAATGCCTGCCCCCACCTTCACCCAGCTGGGATCACTCATGCAGGAGGAGGCAATGCCCACTTGCCTGCCCTCCCCTTTCTAGAGCCCATTGTATTTTCCCCCACAATGGGCTTTGTTACTAGTCAATCATACTTGTTAATATTTACTAATTATTGGGACTGCTCTTCCCGGGTGGATTGTCTATCTTGGGTTCTTTTGGAGGCTTCTTGTCTAGTTCCCTTTTTAAAATGGAGTGCATTAGGGTCTCAAGTTAAAGTGGCTTGTGTTCCTCCTGCACTTTCTGCAGTTAGAGAACTATGGTACATAATGCCCTGACCATATCCATTTGATCCATTTTCACACACTAACTTAACATGAGCCAAGTGAGATTTAAAAACTGGGAGGAAATCTTTTCTATGGAAGACACTTGGACAGACAGGGGAAAGGATTTTTACTTTGGATTAATTTTCTCAGCTGAGGTCTAGATATGATTTGTCAACTTTTGCTGAATGGCAATATTTACAACTACAGCATTTGTTGGTATCCAAGTATCACCAAGTATGGCTGCATTAAGAGTTTTAGAGTCTCCCCCACTTTTGACTCTCATGAGTCTCCCCCTCATTTGAATCTATGCAAAAAACTAAACTACAATATTTGTTTATAAATATTTGATGTCAATGACTAAATATGAGACCAGAATCTTAGGAATGAATGGGATAAAGAGTTAGATCACCCGGTTTTGGCGAAGCAATGGGATAAGGGCTTAAATACTATACCTGTTTCTTCTATAGATCATAAGCTGCAATGTATTCAGCAAAAAAATTATGTTTAAAGTACATGGGACACCACAGCACCTTTATAGTAAAGGACTAAGTACAGTGTCTAATTGCTGGTGCTAAAGTTTACAGGATGCATGTCTTAAGTTCATACACTGGCTATGTCCAATTATTCAAATTTTTGGGGAGAAAGTTATTATATTAATTTTGTATTAGAATACCATTGATCTTTGAAGATGTTTACATACTTTTAAATTACGTCCTGTATCCTGAAATGTAATTGATGGTCAATGAATTTAATTGATGGTCAGTGGACCCTCTGTACACTTACTGTAGTTAAAAGACTTACATTACAATACTGGAGAAACAAATGCCCACCTCCCATAATTCAGTGGATAGAGGATCTTACAAATTTATCTGTATTTGAATGTATGGCTTATAGATGACAACTGTGGATGGACTTATTTTTAGATATTTGGATACATTTTATGAGCTACCTTAAACAAGTTTCTGAAGCAGCAGAATATAAATGTTCTAAATAAATACTGATTTCCAAAGTAGGAAGCAGATCAAACAGATCGGGAGCAGTATTTGGGATTCTCAGGAAAACCAGTGTCTGGCTCTTGTAGATTTTGGAAAACATTCAGGAATATCCAGTGCTGGCATTTGAAGGATCCCAGGCCTGTTCCTCCACACCACTACTGCCTAGGCAGTAGGAGGGAGGTTCACAGCCAATGAAAGTCTCAGGTGGCTCACAGCATGTGGGAGTCTTAGCTGGCCTGGCTGAACACAATTTGGAGTGATAAAACTCTTGCTATAGGGCTCATAGAATAATAGGAATAGGAGTTCTCCTGAGTATAGAGAGAGGCAGGGAGATTTCAGGTGAAATCAGATGCCAGACTCTGGATTAGTTAGCAGAGAAGTTGTAGGATGGGAATTTCTGAGTACTAAGGAAGGATGACAACTTTGGGTTGGGAAAAAGAGAGTTACAGTAGCTCTTGATATAGAGGCCATAGAATAATGGATCCTCTTAAAAATGAATTCCAGCAGACCTTGATTATATTTAATTGTCATTTGTTTTCTGCCTGGGGTTTGAAATGGAATTATATTATTGCAGTGTTTTTATTATTTTAGACTGCTGTAATCCTAGTCCTATTATATTGTTTATGCAATTATTATCCTATTGATTGCATTGATTTATGATGTATAATCCACTTTGAGTCTCAGTAAGAAAAGTGAGGTAAAAATAAGTATTTGGAGAAAGGGTTTGAATTGCTTTATATGTTATCAGAAAAATGGGTATTCTAAATGCAGGGACAAAAGGTATCTCAGCTTACTTACAAGGATATTGCACGTGTAGGAAATGCATTTTGTGAAGAATGTGCCTTCCCTGCTCTGTCTATATGTGGTTAAACATACATGCCCTTTTCACAAATATAGAATGTACCTCATTATATATGCATCTTCTCTTGCATACTGGTGGGTTATGTGTAGCAAATACTTGTATGAACGCTACCTGAAGCTCTTTGTGTGTAACAGAGAGCAAGAGCACACACTTCAGTAAATCATCATCAGGAAGATTACCATCCTCTAACATTAATGTTTCATACTGCTGTTTCACTTTTGTTCTGAATCGTGAATGAGTATCATGTGCAATAATATGCTGACTGTTTCCTGAATTGGCTGTGTTGAGGATATTTCGATAACATAATGTTTGAATTACTTCCTTCCAGGAAATTCTAAAACTGAGATTAGCTGAGCGTGCAGGAGATACTGAACCATTCACCATGAAATGCGGTTCAGGTTTTTTAGAGCGGTTGTTTGTGGATGTGAATCATCTTCAGTTGTTTTGCCATTTTGTTGCTTGTTGCTGTCAAAGACTTAAGCAACTGCTTAGTAAATTTTCATATTGTTTTAAAAAAAATCAATAATACAAGTGCTTTAGTAAATTGTATTTATTCATTTGTATAGTGGACGATCATTAATCAAGAGTTTTAAACCGAGAAAACTGAACACCACTGAGAGTTGAACTGGGTTTTGGGTGCAAATACTGGGTATTGTGCTACCTTCAGTACTTTCAGAAGACTAGGTAGAAGGTATGCCTTCCCTCTCTAAGAGATGGATCCCTAAGGATGGTTGTTTGTTATTTTTTGCACTCCACTGACCTTGCTAGTTCATCAGTAGTCAGGAGAGGTCCACACCCACTCTGATTGGACTGATTACTGATTGGACTTGATCTTGTTTTTCATCTGTGCTCTGCAATGTAATGTACCACACCTGTACCTTGGATGCCGGGCTGTCTGGCCTGCCTCTAATATTCCCCCTCTTGCCCCATTCTGTAAGGTTGCACAATACTGTCTGTTGTTTTGGCTACAATAATATACAAATCTCTCAAATCTGCTACCACTCAAGCACTTCTTGAAGGGAATTAAGACACAAAACCTACTGTTTAATACCTAGACTATAAAGAGATGCCTTAGAGACTAGAAATCTATGGGAATCAAAGCTCTGTAGTCCAGGAGAACAGAAAACAAATGTAGTAGATTCAGTCATACTTTTAAAATCTCTTTAACTTGGTTAATATGACTTGGTTAATTTTGAAAATATATATTGTTCTAGTTACCTATATTGTTCTAGTCATGTAAAGGTGAGTTGCCTCTGGAATGTGTAGTTAAGAGCAGGCACAAGCTGCGCCCCCTCCCCAGACCTATACCAAGGAGGGCTTTACAGCCTATCCGTTAATTGCATTTGTGCTAGCGGGGCTGCAAAGGAAGAGGTGACATCTGTCCTCCCCTCAGCTGTGCCACTGTCACCTGGCTCCCAGGTGGGCTGCAGAGCTGTCCACAGTTCCACATTGGAACTGGCAGGTTCACATTTCTGCCCCCCCCTCCCAGATTTGTGCCACTGCTGGCATCCCAGTCTACAGCCAGCCTTGCAAAGGCAGCGTGAAAACAGATATGCAGCCACCACCACCCTTTGTGCCACTGCCACCAAGTGGTAGGAGTGGGAAGGGGCTCCTTCCTGTGCTTAATTTCCACCCCTTAGGATGACAAAATACATCAATGTGTCCCTGGCTAGGAAGGCTCTGTCCTTTTGCTCACTGAGGAACAATTGTCCTATGAAAGACATTTGTTTCTTCTTCCTGTTGTAAACAGTAGTGTGTTGTAGAAGGACTGCATTGATGATGTATTGACAGCTGAAGGACCAATTGCTTAACTTAAGTGGATGCAATTACCATCACTATTTTATTTTTTATTTTACTTACATTATTTATAGTCCACCTTACTGAGACTCAATATGAATTACTCACTATAAGTCAATACAGTCAACAGCTGGGACATCCAATAAACAATGTAATAGGGTATGCACTGCAAAAATTTGAAAAGAAGCATAAACTCAAGTGCAGGAATACAAAGATGAAACAATGCTGAACAAAACATAAGTCATTTGATGTGACATTAAACAATGTGGAAACTACCCAGTAGGAGCATATCGACATCAACAGACAGTACCCTGTAGTATGGTCTACAGTCCCTGTCACTTTGCCAAAGCATTTCTCTGAACCATTTCCTAACAGTGCCACCCTGTTGCCTGAGTAAAAAGCCCTCCTGAATAATTCAATTTTACATAGTTTGCAGAAAGCCCAGGGACTGGGAGCTTTCGTGACCTCTTCAGGCAGGCCATCCCGTAAGGTAGGGGTCACCACAGAGAATGCATGTGTTCAAGCAGCTGTTGATTTTGTTCTTTGCGTGGTGATCTGCAGAAGGCCCTGTTCAGATGATTAAAGATGAAAAATGAAAGCACATCTATCACTGTGTGCATTCATGCTTCTCCTATATCAAGGGCATAAACTGCCAAGCAGGGTTGAAAATATCCCCAGCTCCATTCTGTGTCATTAAGAAAGGCCCCAGTGACTTGTGCATGGGAAGATTAGAGAATTTTAAGTCTTTTGTCTCCTGAAACGCAGAAACCACTGAGGCTGATGTGGAAGAATGCTAATGACACAGTAATATTCAGTGTTTAAGTCTGCTGACTGTAAATGTCATAGATACTTAATGTAACTTGCTTACATTTCTATTCTGAAACTTCAACTAACAACTTTAAGTAAAAACAGAGCTGTGAGTACTATCTTTCTTGTATTGGTATAAAGGGTGGGAGAATGCCAGCAAGATTTGCCAACTCCTAAAAGTAAATATATATCACAAGGGAAAGTAATTAGAAATGTAGGAAAATTGCTTTCACTGTATTGGAAAGTGAGTTACATTGATATCGTCATTGTATTTCAGAATTTTTTTCCTCCCCTGATAAGTAAGATTTTTGCCTGTCTGGTATGCAGATTTTTATGACAGTTCCTTATTTTCTTATTTTTATTCATTTTATATAGGTTTGGGGCGGGGGAGGGAGAGTTACCCCACCCACTAAGTATTCAAGATGGCTTATTCAAACATCCTAAATTTAAATTCTCCATTTTGCAGGTTGCTTCCGGTGAATGCAATGAGGATACTGAGGTTTACAACATCACACTCTGCACTGGGGATGAGCTAACTTTAATGGGACAAGCAGAAATTCTTTATGCAAAACCCTCAAAGGAAAAGTCACGGCTCAACACCATTTTCAAAAAAATCGGGAAGCTGAATTCCATCAGCAAATTAGGCAAAGGAAAAATGCCATGTCTGATATGCATGAACCACAGGACCAACGAAAGCATCAGCCTTCCCTTCCAATGCAAGGGCCGGTTCAGTACACGCAGCCCTCTGGAGTTGCAGATGCAAGAAGGCGAGCATACGATCCGCAATATTGTAGAAAAAACGCGACTGCCTGTGAATGTGACTGTGCCAAGTCCTCCTCCAAGAAATCCTTACGACTTGCATTTTGTTCGTGAGGGGCACCGGTACAAATTTGTGAACATTCAGACTAAGACTGTGGTGGTTTGTTGTGCTCTGCACAGTAACAAAATTATTCCAATGCATTTCCCTCTACACTTGGCTCTTCCAAAATTTGCCCTCCCAGAAAGTCTTGTGAAAGGGGAGATGTGGCATGATGACTTTGTCAAGCACTGGTTTGGCCTTTGTGAAGAGCAGTTTGATATAGATGAATATTCCCGTGCTGTGAGAGATGTAAAAGCAGATTGGAATGAAGACTGCAAAAGTCCCCAGAAAAACAGATGTGCTGCCCACAATCATGTGCCCAGCTCTCTTAGCTATGCTCGAGATGAATTGACACAATCCTTCCACCGTCTCTCAGTGTGTGTTTATGGAAACAACTTGCATGGGAACAGTGAAGTGAATCTTCATGGTTGTAGAGATTTGTGTAATGAGTGGGCTTTATTTTCTCATGATGCTTTACAGTACCAGGACTCAGGTGATGGTAGCAGCGACTACCTTTTCCCCGAAGTTAGTGAAGAATCTATGTGTTTACCTGCCAAGCCAGAACTTCCTTATGAAGAGCTGTGGCTGTATCAAGGGGGCGGGAAAACAAGCGATCAGCCTCTTACTCGCACACACAGTGAAAAGAACAAATATGACAGTTATCGGAGCTCTTTCCGGTCCAAGTGTGGTACTTCATCTCTTCCAGCACCTGCCCCTTCAACAGCAGCATCAAAATCTTCAGATGTTTCCCTGCCTCCACCACCTGTGCCTCCAAAGTCTGAAGCAGTAAGTCACATTCATTCTTTTTCCTATTCTTATTTTGTTCATCTAGATTTAAATCTAAAAAGGTTCCTTTGCCATTTTGAACAAATGAGCAGAAAAATACAAATATTCATAATAAATCTTGGCAAGGGATAGACTTAATCCCCATCATGGAATATCTTGCCCTACTACTACTGTAACTTATTTTTCAT
Organism: Eublepharis macularius; assembly: GCF_028583425.1. NCBI lineage: Eukaryota > Metazoa > Chordata > Lepidosauria > Squamata > Eublepharidae > Eublepharis > Eublepharis macularius. The sequence goes on along the minus strand of NC_072796.1, from coordinate 81,052,048 downwards.
CTGACATATTTCATTTTTAAAGGCTCAGTATTCTTCCAAAGCTGTGCTTTCTGTATCTGAAAACTATGTGTATACCTCATCTTAGTCATTTGATTTAATTCCTTCCCTGATTTTCCGTTCCGTGTTCCTTGTCTTTCTGACCTATACATATTAGCTATCTTCTCTGTGCACAGTGATCATGATGTTCTTTGAAGCAAAGATTATATTCGTTACAGCAATATACTGCAATATGCTTTGTATACTACTATCTGGAGAAATATGGCAGTGATGCATGAGTGAAAATGCATCAGTGCGCCCAGCAGGGCAAGGAAGCCAGGGATAATATCAAGAATTCTGTTTGAAGACCAGAAATGAGGGAATGCTTAACTGGGGCTTACAAACAAACTGTGACCTGTTACGTATGTCTGGAAGACTAACTAGGGCTTGTGCAACAAACTCTTTTAAACAGATCACTGGTCACTGTGACCTGAATGCACCCTGGGTGACCTTTCACCAATCATGTCATCTTGTATACCTCACAGGGTGGTTGTTAGGATAAAAAAAAAAGAAGGGGGACAATCTACACTGTCCTGAGCTCCTTGGAAGAAAAGCTATGTGATAAAAATGTGAAAGATTGTTTGCCCCTATGTTTTCACTAAGAATGGCTCCAGTGTAAAAGCATCCTAACCAGCTTTTCCTTTTCAACCTCCATGATAAAGGGCACACATTTTCCTTAATTCAAGCAAGGACAGCATGTTAAATGTGTGGGGAAGATTGTGGCACAGGTTAACTTCAACAGGTTAGGTGAACATCATGGATAGATGTGTGGAGAACTTGCAAATTGGAGTAAGATCTACAGGTGGTAATAAACTACTGTCTTCAGAGGACAGTTCTCTTATCAGAGGACAGTTCTCTTTTCTGTGTGGCCTGAGCATCTTTCAGGATCCATGTATGATTTAATTTTTTTAATGGTTTTTAATGGCGGGGTTCCCCAAGGGGCGATACTCTCCCCGATGTTATTTAACATCTATATGCACCCCCTCACCCAGTTGGTGCGGAGGTTTGGGCTGGGTTGTCATCAATACGCGGATGACACCCAAGTTTTTCTGGTTTTTTTTTAAATAAAATTTTGTTGGTGAGTGGAAAAACAAAAGAAAATTTTCCAAATTTAACACATATAATTCCATTTTTTCCCCTTACTCTGTCCCCCACCCTTTTCCTCCCCCCTCCCTATTGACTTCCAACAGCTTTCCAACCCTTAACCCTTCTTATTACTTAAATCTATTTCATTTATATTTTCCTACCAACTTTGAATCATAATATCTCTTACTCTAAGCACATTCTTATTCTTTTACATAAACTCTATCAAACATACTATCAATATAGTATATCTCATATCAATATAACATAACAATATAGTATAATATATAGCAGGGATCGCACTATCTCTTACTTTAAACTTATTCTATTTCTTTTCTTTTAGGCATATACTCCATCAAATACATTATCAATATAGTATATATTATAGTAATATATTATATATATATTGTATGCTATGCCACCAATGTAGCACAGCACACAACACCATATAGCATAACCACATAATATGTTATAATGTAAAGTCTGATCCACTAACCCGTTATTTTGTGTTATATATCATAGATAGTATATCTCATTGAGATATCTATTTACCCCTTCTCATTATCTCATATATTCAATGTAAAATTCCCTTAAATATTATATTAGCTTAGATTATAATTACATTCCCCCTAAAAGGTAAGATCCCTTCTCTCTTCTCATTGCAACATTGTTTTTTTAAAAAAATTTCAAACTGCCACAGTTCTCCTTTTACATCCCACTTTTTTTCCAAAAATTGTTTCAATTTCCCCCAATCAACAATATATTGTCCTAGGTCAAGATCTTTAAGTTTCCTTGTCATTTTATCCATTTCTGCCATGTACAGCAATTTATAAATCCAGTCTTCTACAGTTGGTATTTCTTGTGTCTTCCATTTCTGCGCATACAAAAGTCTTGCCGCTGCAGTCATGTAAAATAACAATGTTCTATACTGCATTGGAACTGCCTCCATTCCCAAGTTCAGTTGCAACAATTCTGGGTTCTTGTTTATTTGTATTTGTAAAATCTCATTTATTGCTTCAATTATTTCTCCCCAGTACTGTTTAGCTACTTCACATGTCCACCACATATGATAAAATGATCCTTCATGCTTTTTACATTTCCAGCATTTGTCTGACATATTAGTATTTCCTAGCGCAATTTTCTTTGGTGTTAAATACCACCTGTAAATCATTTTGTACACATTCTCTTTAATGTTCGTACAAGTTGAAATCTTCACTGTATTTTTCCATAGGTACTCTCATGCCTCCATTGTTATTTCTTTATGAAAGTTTATTGCCCACTTCACCATCTGGACTTTTACTGTTTCGTCCATCATAAACCATTTTAAAAGTAATTTGTAAATCTTGGATATTTCTTTCTTGCCTTCTTGTAGCATCACTTCCTCTAACTCCGAATTTTCCAATCTTATTCCTCCTCTCTGGCAGTCCGCATTATAAAGGTCTCTGATCTGTCTGTACTGGAACCATCCATAACAAGGAGACAATTCTTCTTCTGTCTTTATTCTCAGCTTTGAATGTTGTATTTGTGTAATCTCCTTGTAGGTTAGACATTGCTGTTCATTATCGACAGTTCTCGTATCTATTACTTCATACGGAACCACCCATGAAGGAATTCCATCTTCCATATACAACTTGTATTTCTTCCAGACCATGAAGAGGCTTCTCCGAATATAGTGATGCAAAAACATAGAGTCCGCTTTTACTTTGTCATACCACATGTATGCATGCCATCCAAATATTTTTTTATGTCCCTCCAGGGCCAGCAACTTACGGTTTTTAACATTATCCAGTCTTTCAACCATACAAGACATACTGCCTCATGATACAGTCTTATGTTGGGCAGTTGCAAGCCACCTCTTTCCTTCGCAGCTTGTAAAACCTTCATTTTCACTCGTGGTTTCTTGCCTGCCCACACAAAATCTGAGATTTTCCTTTGCCATTTATCAAATTGTTTGGAGTCTCGGATAATTGGTATAGTTTGCAACAAGAACATCACACGTGGTAAGACGTTCATTTTTACTGCTGCAATTCTTCCCAGCCATGATAAATTCAGTTTGTTCCATTTTATTAAGTCTCTCTCTATTTGTATCCACAGTTTCTCATAATTATTTTTGAACAAATCTATATTTTTCACAGTCAGCTCAATGCCAAGATATTTTACTTTATTAGTCACCTCACAGTCTGTTATCTCCGTTAGCTCTTGCTGCTTCTGTTTAGTCATATTCTTACATAAAACCTTTGACTTCTTTTTGTTCACGTAAAATCCAGCCAAATCTCCAAACTCTTTTATTTTCTCTATTACCTTTGGCATATTTTCAATTGGATCCTCTACTATTAACATTATGTCATCCGCAAAAGCTCTGACCTTGTAAGAAAACTCTTATTTTCATACCTCGGATTGTGTCATCTTCACGTATTTGAATCATCAATATTTCCAAAATCAAAATAAACAACAATGGAGACAACGGGCATCCCTGTCTAGTTCCTTAGCTGATTTTCAATTTTTTTGTCAAATCCTCATTCACTATGATTGCTGCACTCTGGTCTCTATAAATTTCCTAGACCGCTTGTATGAACTTTTCTCCCATTTGCAGCTTTTCCATGGTAGCAAACATAAAATCCCAGTTCAGATTGTCAAATGCTTTTTCCGCGTCTACGAAGAAAAAACCAACCTCTCTGTCACAGTGCTTGTCATAGTATTCAATAGCGTTTATTACTGTCCTCAAATTGTCTTTAATTTGTCTGTTGGGTAAAAATCCCGCCTGTTCTTCAGCAATGAATTCCGACATCCATCCTTTCAACCTCTCTGCCAACACCTTTGCAAATATTTTATAGTCTTATTCAACAACGAAATTGGTCTGTAATCTTTAACATTGGTCAAGTCCTGACCCTCCTTCGGTATCAGCGATATATTGGCTTCGTTCCATGAGTCAGGAAACCCAACTTTTTCTGTTGATGGACGGCCGGCCAGACACGGCCCCAGACAATCTGGCCAGAGCTTTGGAGGCTGTGACGGCATGGTTGAAACAGAGCAGGCTGAAATTGAACCCAGTGAAGACGGAGGTCCTGCAGCTGGGACGGGGGCTCCAGATGTTGGGATCCAGCTCCCTGCCCTGGATGGGACACCACTGGCAACTTTGCCAGTGGTAGAGAGTCTGGGTGTGCTCCTGGATGCCTCCCTATCGATGGAGGCCCAGGTCACGGCAGTTGCCAAGTCTGCATTTTTCCATCTTCAGATCAGGCAACTTGCCCCCTACCTGACGCCCCAAGACTTGGCTACAGTGATCCATGCAACGGTCACCTCCAGGCTAGATTACTGTGACTCACTCTACGCTGGGCTACCCCTGGGCCTGATCCGGAAACTACAACTGGTCCAGAATGCGGCAGCACGGGTCCTGACCGGTATACCTTACCAGTCACACATCACACCTGTCCTGCGCCAGCTGCACTGGCTTCCGGTTGAATTCATGTCATCTTGTATACCTCACAGGGTGGTTGTTAGGATAAAAAAAAAAGAAGGGGGACAATCTACACTGTCCTGAGCTCCTTGGAAGAAAAGCTATGTGATAAAAATGTGAAAGATTGTTTGCCCCTATGTTTTCACTAAGAATGGCTCCAGTGTAAAAGCATCCTAACCAGCTTTTCCTTTTCAACCTCCATGATAAAGGGCACACATTTTCCTTAATTCAAGCAAGGACAGCATGTTAAATGTGTGGGGAAGATTGTGGCACAGGTTAACTTCAACAGGTTAGGTGAACATCATGGATAGATGTGTGGAGAACTTGCAAATTGGAGTAAGATCTACAGGTGGTAATAAACTACTGTCTTCAGAGGACAGTTCTCTTATCAGAGGACAGTTCTCTTTTCTGTGTGGCCTGAGCATCTTTCAGGATCCATGTATGATTTAATTTTTTTAATGGTTGAGGTGAAACTACACCCCAGAGAAATACACCTCTTTCAGCATGTGGAAGTTGCTGAACTCATCTGAAGTAGCTTTCTGGATTATGATCATGGAGGTGAAGCATTAGTTACATTGTTAGCCTAACTACCATAGTTTATTTTAAAATTTTGTTTCATGATTACCAAGATAAACTATTTAAATGCTTTTTTCTGATAACAAGGATTTGCTTAACCAAAGAGAACATGCCACTTTTTCCTGGTATAATATTTAGAAAGCAAATTCAACTTATTAATTGCTTCTGAATATATTTTTGCCATTTGCCCCTTTACAGTAGCACTCTGCAATGCACTTCTGATATGCATGGCAGCAAGTATGTGTACTTGGTTTTTTGGAAAAGAAAAGGGACACTAGTACTGAGCTGCTACTTCTTCAATAACTTCCATAACTATCAGTCTCAAATATTCCATTCTTGAGCAAAGTAACAGAATAGGTGGTGGTTGGACAAGTTCAAGCATTCCTGGATGAAGTAGATTGTTTAGATCCTTTCTAGTTTGCTTTCAAGCCTAGTTATGGGACTGAAACAGACTGTTTTGCCTTGGTGGATGACCTGCATCAGGAGATGGCCAGAAGGAGTGCAACTCTGTTGATTCTCCTGGACTTCTCAGCAGTTTTCAGTACTATTGATCATGGTATCCTTCTGGGCTGGGACTGAGAGGCACTCTTTTGTGGTGGTTCAGAAGGTGGTGCTGGGGAACTGCTGCTTAACTGCTTGGCCTTAGGCCTGCAGGGTCCTGAAGGGCTCCATCTTGTCAACATCTATGTGAAACAACCGGGTGAGGTCATCTGGAGATTTTAGCTGAGTTGTCCTCAGTATGCATATGACACTCAGTTCTAAAGTTTCCCTGAGAGGCTATAGAAACCTAACCCTGTGCCTGAAAGAAGTTCTGGAGATGTAGGTGAATGTAGCTTAATCCTAACAATACAGAAGTGCTACTGAGGAATGGAAAGTCTGACCTGGGAGTTTAAGATGTCATCCATTCTGAATGGGGTTGCACTCCCCTGAAGGAACAGGGCCATAATTTGAGGATGCTTTTGTGCCCAGGCCTACTACTGGATAAGCAAGTGGCAGTGGTAGCCAGGAGTGCTTTTCACCAACTTCAACTGGTTAGCCAGTTGCAGCCTTTCCTGGGCAGAAAAGATCTAGCTGCTGTGGTGCATACTCTGGTTACATCTAGATTTTATTACTGCAATGCACTCTATGTGGGGCTGCCTGACAAGTGTTCGGAAACTTCAGTGAGTGCAAAATGCTGCAGCCAGGAAATTGACTGGAATGGATTGAAGGGACCATATCACTCTAGTCTTCTCCCATCTTTGGTGGCTCCCCATCTGTTTCCAGGCACAATTCAAGGAGCTGGTGTTGACCTTTAAAGCCCTATATGGCTTGGGGCCAACATACCTGAAGGAATGTTTGCTCCCTTACGAACCTACCCAGCCACTACCATCATCTTCTGAGAGTATGCTTTGGGTGCCGCAGGAGTGGAAAATGGTAAAAGTCTGTTTACTGAAAAATCAGTAAAAGTCTGGTTTTTTTATCTTGGTCATTAATTTATCAGTTTTTTAAAAAAATATGGTCAGTATTGTTTTTATGAATGCAATTTATGGGTTTTTTGTTTTCGTTACTGCATTTGGGGGGAAACATCATGACTTCCCAGTGAGAAGACAGATTTTTTTCAGTTGAACTGTAGACTATAGTGCATATATTATATTGAAGCGCATATGAACACTATTTTATTTTGTTGATTGAGCTTATTTGTGAATGAGTCTTACAAACAATGGGAAAATGTGCTTTTAAATCTGAGTGGTTGAGTAAAAAAGACAAAAATAGATATATTGTATCTGAATGGGGACAGAAGAAAAGTGAAGGAGAAATGTTTTGTGTTGTGTGTGCTAAAGAATTTAGTGTCAAATAGGGGTTTGTAGCAGATGAACAGCACACCGCATCTTGTAAACATAAGGATGAGTGCAGGAATCAGCTGGCTTCGTTTCAGCTACATCTGTCAGTGGTTTGTCCTGGTGTGCCGGGGGAAAGTAGTTCTGGTAGCCACTCTGTGGCTACAGATGGCAAAGGAACTATTCTGCTTTGCAGTGTCAGAGATACTGCAATGAGAGCAGGAAACAAGAGAGCATGAAACAATTTCAGCTGACTTTGTTTTTGAGTCATCCTGTGAACATACTGGAGAAACTTTCCAGTTTATGTTTCCTGATACAGTGCCCCAAGATTTTTTCCTCTCTGGAGGACAAAGGCATGGTGTCTAACAACAGATGCGCTGGCCCCATACTTCAGAAAACAGTTGCTGAAGGACTTTTAATAGTGCGTATTACACCTTGTGTTATAATGCAGCCTCTAATGCAGCATCTTACAAGGAATTGCAGGTAGCTGTTAGATACTGGTCACACCAAAAACATGATTGTGACCAGGCACCTCTAGACTTTTTTAAAGGGTTCGACAACAACTAAAAATATTTATAGTAAACTAGATGAAGCTTTGGCACAACTTCCTTGATCATAAATGCTAATGCTAAGTAATGATTAGCCAAATGTCAACAAGACTATCATTAAACTCATGAATGATTATCTTATTTTAACAGAGAGACGGCCTATGGTAGATACTGGCATTTGTAATATTCATATAGTCAATAATGCATTCCATAGGGGCATGGCAGAACTGGGAACAATGTATCAAATTTAATTTCCTTCATGACTGTTTTGATGCGCGGCCACCATGATGAGAGAATTTCTTAAAAATTCAAAGAGATCTTGGTATCCCAAATCATTGTTTCTTGAAACATGTTTCTTCTAGGTGGTTATCACTAGAGAGTGCTGCTGCAAGACGGACTGAACAGTGGTCAGCAGTTACAAAGTACTTCAAGGATTTGGTTACTAAGACAGCCTTGGTTGCCCTCACAGACGACCCTCGCAGGCATCTGGATCGAGGCGGGTCAGCGCTGCTTGTGTTACTTGATCTCACAGCAGCGTTTGACACGGTTGACTATGATTTGTTGGCCAGCTGCCTTGCCGACGTGGGGATTAGGGGGACAGCCTTACAGTGGCTGGTCTCCTTTCTCCAGGGTCGGGGACAGAGGGTGGTGCTCGGGGGAGATCTATCGCCCCATCACCCTTTGGTGTGCGGGGTTCCCCAAGGGGCGATACTCTCCCCGATGTTATTTAACATCTATATGCGCCCCCTCACCCAGTTGGTGCGGAGGTTTGGGCTGGGTTGTCATCAATACGCGGATGACTCCCAACTTTTTCTGTTGATGGACGGCCGGCCAGACATGGCCCCAGACAATCTGGCCAGAGCTTTGGAGGCTGTGACGGCATGGTTGAAACAGAGCAGGCTGAAATTGAACCCAGTGAAGACGGAGGTCCTGCAGCTGGGACGGGGGCTGCCAGATGTTGGGATCCAGCTCCCTGCCCTGGATGGGACACCACTGGCAACTTTGCCAGTGGTAAAGAGTCTGGGTGTGCTCCTGGATGCCTCCCTATCGATGGAGGCCCAGGTCACAGCGGTTGCCAAGTCTGCATTTTTCCATCTTCTTCGGATCAGGCAACTTGCCCCCTACCTGATGCCCCAGGACCTGGCTACAGTGATCCATGCAATGGTCACCTCCAGGCTAGATTACTGTAACTCACTCTACGCTGGGCTACCCCTGGGCCTGATCCGGAAACTACAACTGGTCCAGAATGCGGCGGCACGGGTCCTGACTGGTATACCTTACCAGTCACATATCACACGTGTCCTGCACCAGCTGCACTGGCTTCCGGTTGAATTCCGAATCAGGTTCAAAGTGTTGGTTCTTACCTTTAAATCCCTGAGCAGGTTGGGACCGGCATATCTTCGGGACCGCCTCTCCCTATACGTTCCCCGGAGATCGCTTCGATCAGCGAATAAATATTTACTTGTGGTCCCCGGCCCTAAGGAAGCCCGCCTCGCTTCAACCAGGGCCAGGGCCTTTTCAGTCCTGGCCCCAGCCTGGTGGAACGCTCTTTCAATGGAAACCCGGGCCCAGCGGGACATATTATTGTTCCGCCGGGCCTGTAAGACAGAGCTGTTCCGCCAGGCATTCGGTGATTGAAGGGGGCGGTGCCATGTTGGCCTCCCACCTTTGGGGTGGGGGAGGGTTCTCCCCACCACTGCACTTTGTTAATTTGTTTTATTATTTGTATATTGATTTTAGTTCTTGTTTTTATCGATTTTAACTGTTCACCGCCCAGACCCCCTGGGGATGGGCGGTATATAAATTGAATAAATAAATAAATAAATAAATAAAACAGTGATTTGGTGAAATTTTCCACAAAGTATAAAAACATAATTAACCTCTTAAAACATGAGACAATGAAAGCAGAGATGATGTTTTGTCTCACAAGTGCTCGCTTATTCACAAAGTTCACTAGAGTGTTCCAGAAAGAATAGCCTTTGGTGCATGTGATGCACAGTGAATTAGAAACACTCACAAGAACCATAATTAATCATGTTTGTAAGAGTTCAGCACCATTGTCTCTTAAAGTTTTCAGTGAGCACTACATACCTGTGAGAGAGGTAATCTGTGAAAGTAGAATCTGTGACTAACTGAAAAAACTTTCTGAAAAGGAACAGTTACTCTTTTTAACAGAAACAAAAAACATTTCATAGCAGTCTGCAAACACCTTTTCAGTAATCCTTGAACAAGCCCATCCTCAGAAATCTTCAATGTTTACCTCCAGCACAGTGCATCAAGGAAGGAACCCACAAGGATATAATGAGAGTAGCAGCAGCACTCCCAAAGGGCATTCCACTTGACATGATTGCAGATGAATAGAAACTTCTTCGACTTTAAGATGAAACTGCCAGTTCATCTTCATGTCTTCTGTGCAGTCCCACACAGGAACTGCATGTGCACAGGCCAGCCGCAGACGTATCAAACCTCCAAAAGGTGTGAGACACTCACCCGGTCTTTTTGCGCGCTTTTTGAGTGGGCGTAGCTATAAAAGATGGGACGAGCTGGTCCCTCCCTCAGTTCTTCTTTAGCTGCCGCGGAAGAAGGACGTGCTTTGAGTGCCTCCTCAATTCCGAGCAAGGAAAAAACAAAGAATACCTCATGTGCATAGGAGAGGTACACAATACAGTGCGCTGTGGTGTGTGTAAACAGTTCATGCCTAAAGCCTGACATGAAAGGACATTGTGCCTAAAAGCGGCACTATGGGACTCAGCCCTCTGAGGTGTCTCCGACTCTGAGGTTTCAAAGACCACTAATAAATAACTGCAGTGCCCAGAATGGGCCTCCTTGATTCCTCCAATTTCGGCTCCACGCACCAACAATACGAACTAGTTGGTTCCTAAAGATTCTGGCCCGTCTTGGTCTTCATCTGAGCCACCACCAAAGAAAGCTAAGTTGAAGTCAAGGCATACCAAAAAGCGCCTGATTCTGAAACCACTAAAGAAAAAGCGATCCTCAGCTTTGGCTCTATTCGCTTGAGTGGCACTTAGCCCATCTGTGGCTCCAAGAACTCCTTAGCCAATGCCTAAACGCTGATTGGCTTCGGTTCCTGCCATTCTAGAGGGCGAGATTCCAGATTTCATGGAACGAGGAGTGGCTTTATCTCCGTTACCACCCTCCCAAGTGCGTCCTGCACAGAAGGAAGTGGCTCCCTCAGCTCCAACGGACACCAATAGTTGTCTAGAAGTCATTAGAAGTCACAGATGCCCATGGGTTCCATGCCCTTATGAGTCTCCTTACCATTACTACATCTATGGCATGGAAGGATCCCCAGATCTCTATCCGCCACCTCATTACTATCTGCAAGATGACTACTACCCTACAGAACTTTGTCCTTCAGTTGCAAAGGCAAGGCCTTGATCCACCAATGCATCCTGATGACAGCTCTGACTCTGGCTTCAACATGACATCCAAGCCATCACCTCCTGAGTGTATTGCAGAGGACTGTGCTGTATCTCCTACTGAAGACCTTCATCTCTACTCTGAGCAATTGGTCAGAATGGCAAGGTCATTGGAAATTGAAGTAACTTGTTCAGCTCTGACGTTGTTGGATCCCAATCTGCATGTTCCCAATCATGCAGGGAATGATAGATGTTACTAAAGAGGTTTGATTGACTCCAGCATTCGCATCAATGACTTCAAAAAAAAGTTAGATAACCTCTGGAAAAAAAAGACAGGGCTGGGTTCTTGTTCAGTCACCCTCCTGCTAACTCTGTTGTTACAGAAACCTTGCAAAGTAAAGGTCTCCCATGGGGTGCTGGTCATTCTACCGCTAAAGGAGGGCAGGAAGCTTGATATTTTAGGGAGAAAAATTTATGCCTCATCAGTCCTAAACCTCCGTATTGGCACTTATGAGCCCATTATTGCCAGGTACCAATTGTTCCTTTGGGACCAGATAGCCCTTATTTAAATCTCATCCCTGATGAGAAACAGTATCTTGCAAAGATACTCTAGGGAGAGGCCCTTCAGCTCTCTAAACCACAAATTCTCACTGCGAAACACATTGGGGATTGCTCCACTTCAGCTGTGGCTTCAGCCATTGTAATTCGAAGGCATACGTGGCTTAGAACCACTGCATTACCTCCACGCCATAGATTAAGAGTTGAGGACCTACCCTTTGAAGGGAATGATCTTTTCTCGTCAACCACTAATGATGCCCTCAAGAAAATAGATCCCTAGGCAGGACGCTGGTCATACCTTACAAGCACCAGTTCCCTCATAGACCTTACCCTCATTACAACCCCAGATACAATTGGTTTCCGGTTCAATCCAATCAACATTTCCCTTGGAACAAACAACATACTACTTCCATGGTTCCATCCAACCAACCTCAGTGGAGTTATTACCGTCATAAGTCAAAGGACCGTTCCAATTCCCCCAGAGAGCAGTCAGGCTCCACCAAACAAAGTTTTTGACCCCAAGATGTCTTTTCCCACTCCCTGTCAGTCAATCTCTGCCTCTACCTGCATGGGAGAAAATCACCCAGGAACTCTGGGTACTGTGAATAGGTCAGGAAGGTTACTCCCTAGAGTTCAAATCCATTCCTCCAACCGTTCCTCCCCAAACAGACCCTTCCCCACCTCAAGCACTTCTGGTGAATGAAGTACAGACCCTATTGCTGAAACAAACAATAGAACTGGTTCCAGGCTCCAGCTCAGGGGGGGGGGTCTATTCCCATTATTTTATGGTGAACAGAAAGTCAGGGGGCTCATGCCCCATCTTAGATCTCCATTTTGTAAACAAGTTTATCATTCCAAGAAAGTTCAGAATGTTACTGTTAAAAGATGTTTTCCCCTCTTAAGCAACCACTATTGTTTCTTTACTGCAAATTTGAAGCATGGTTGCTTTTATGTCTCAATAAATGTTTGTTACAGAAAATATCTCTGTTTCCAATGCAGTTCTGAAAGGTACCAATACAAGGTCCTTCCTTTCAGCCTTTCCTCGGCTCCTCGGGTGTTCACCAAGGTTATGGCAGTAGTGGTCAGCCACCTCAGGGAGAAGGGTTGCAGCATATTTCCTTATCTGGATGACAGGCTTATTGTGGGCCAGTCCAGAGAGTCTGCCTTTCATCACACCTCAATAGTACTGTTAACCCTCCAGCAACTGGGCGTAAGGGTCAACTTGGAGAAGTCTTCCCTGGTTCCACAGCAGAAGGTAACATTGGTGGGAGCAGTGCTGGACTCCACACTAGCTCGGGTTTTTCCCACTAAGGAACACATAACCTGGTTCTGAGTCACTCTGAACAAGGTAGCTCTTTCAGACACCAAAGCACAAGGCAAATCCAAAAACTGTTAGGTTTTATGGCCTCTCTGGCACTGATAGTACCGTTTGCCAGGCTCCATCTCCGACCATTGTAAAATTGGTTTATCAGGGGGTTTTATCCATACTACGAGAACCCATACAAGCGGTTCTTGGTTCCAAGGATTGTTCACAGATCCCTGTCATGGTGGAACGCTGAACGGAATCTAATGATAGGGACCCTGTTCAGTTCCAACCCTATTCACCTCTTCATCTTTACAGACACCTCCCTGTCAGGTTGGGGGGCTTACTCTGGAGACAATCAAGTGAAAGTGTCTGGCCTCTACATGAATCAAAGTTACACATCAACCTTCTGGAGCTGAGAACTATACGGTTTGCTCTGAAAGCCTTCCTCCATCATGTCAAAGGCAAGAATGTTCAGATATGCATGGACAATACAACTGCCATGCATTATCCGAACAGGCAGGTGGGCTTGATGTCTCTGTCCTTCTCCCAAGAGTCCTCTCTGATTTTGGAATGGGCAATCCAGCATCAAGTTTCCCTCACAGCCATCCATATTGCTGGAGAAGACAACACTCAGATGCCCTGAGTCAGTCCAGGGACCTCAATTACGAATGGACCTCAATTACAAATGGTCCATCCATATGGATTTCCTTCTACCCTTATTTCTACAGTGGGGGTTTCCTACCATAGACCTCTTTGCTACTTCACTCAACTAGAGGTGCACCCAATACTGTTCTCGGGCAGGCAAAGGAAAGTCGTCCCTAGGAGACGCTTTTCAAATATCTTGGTCAGGCAGTCTACTGTATCCCTTCCCTTCTCTTCCTCTCATGACTTTGACACTCAGCAAAATGATGAGGGAGGGGGTATCAGCAGTTGTAATAGCTTCTTACTGGCCAAAACAGGCTTGGTTCTCTACCCTATACAGAATGTCACAGGGAAGGACATACCGGTTTCCGCTGTCACCAACCCTTCTTCAGTGGTTCTTCACCACGATTTAGAAAAACTGAAGCTGACAGCTTGGCTTGTTTCCCCTCTGGAGTAGAATTCTCTTCCCCAGTCAGGAACATACTTTCACAGGCCAGAAAACCTTCCACCTGGAAGTCATACTCTGGCAAGTGAAACCGTTTCTCCCTTTGGGCTTTTGAACAGGGCTTAACCTCTTCTTCAGCACCCTTGACATCTGTCTTAGACTATCTGGTCCTGTTAAAGAAACAAGGACTCTCTAACTCCTTGGTGAAGGTCCATCTGGCGGCCCTCTTGGCCTATCATGAGGGGGTGAAGGGTAGGTCCCTCTTCTCTAAAACAGAATGCAAATCCTTCTTTAAAGGGTTGGCTAATGTTTACCCTCCAGTGTCCAAACCCACTCCTCAGTGGAGCCTCTCTTTGGTTTTAGCAACTCTTATGCATAACCCTTTCGAGCCTCTAGCTACCTGTCCTCTCAAATTTCTTAAAGCCAAGACAGCCTTCTTAGTGGCCATAATATCAGCTAGGAGGGTGAGTAAACTGCAAGCCCTGAGGTATGATCTACCTTTCCTCAGAATGTTTGCAGACAAAGTGGTTCTCCATCCCAGCTTCCAGTTCGTACCCAAGATAGTCTCTGCTTTCCACTTCAACCAAGACATTATTCTGCCAGTGCTTTTTCCTTTGCCTTCTATAGAGGCTGACAGACTCCTGCACACATTGGACATCAAACGTGCTCTATGTTTTTACCTGGACAGGACTGTTGCCTTCAAAAAGGACCCTAGCCTATTTGTCTCCTTCATGGGATCTAAAAAAGGACAGAAGGTCGCTTCTCAGACTATCTCCAATTGGTTGGTGTGGCTCATTAAAGAGTGTTTTAAGCAATTCAAACAACCTTGCCCTTTGAACATCAGGGCACATTCTACAAGGGCCCAATCTACCTTGTCGGCATTTAGCTTGGACATTGCACTTGTGGACTTATGCAAGGCGGTCACCTTGTTGATACTGTCCACCTTTATTAAGCGCTATGCAATTGACAGACTCCAGAACAGATGCTGCAGTTGGCAAAGCAGTCCTGAAGAGTCTTTTTCAATGAAGAACAACATGTCCACCTCTTGGGTAAGTTATCTTGCTAATCTCCCATGAGGGACTGCACAGAAGACACGACAATGAAAACAGGGTTGCACCTATGTGTAACTGTTGTTCTTCGAGTGTTGTTCTGTGCAGGCACACATCCCTCCCACCTTTCCCCGCTGTGTGCTCTTTAATATACTAATTTCTGCTTCTTCATTGGTGGCTTAGTGAACTGAGGGAGGGATCTGCTTGCCCCGCCTTTTATAGGCATGCCCACTCAAAAAGCGCACGTAAAGACTGGGCGAGCATCTCGCGCCTTTTGGAGCTTTGATACATCTGTGAGTGGCCTGTGCATTTGCAGTTCCCATGTGTGCCTGCACAGAAGAACACTCGATTAACAACAGTTACAGGTAGATACAACTCTGTTTACTGGAATCAGGTCTTTGAAAAGACAAAACTATCTGGAGATCCTGAATACCCACTTATTACCAAGGAGGTGAAAGCAGCATTGTCATTACTGCATGGTAGTGCGGCCATAGAAAGAGGATTTTAAAAATCTGGATGTATTTCGACAAATGAAAGGGCCAGCATGTCAGAGAGAACTTTGAATGCCCACCTGATGGTCAAAGAAACTTTCTATCATGTATATGAAAACAAGGTATGCCATGTTAATATCACACAGGAGCTTTTTACACATAGCACGAGCAGCTCATGTTCATTACAAGCAATATTGTGATGGACAGCATGCCATTAAGGAGAAGGAGCAAAAGGGAAAAGATAGAGGAGACAGAAAATTTTAAGACGATGGACGATGAAGAGAATAGTATACAAACGAAGGAAGCTGAGACAAGAACAGAATGAGAAGAGGATGATTGCTTAAATGTTGCTAAGTGATGCAACCAACGTGTAATAAGTCTTACCTTACAGTAATTATGTTTTGTTCTCATAATTATTACTTTGTCTGATTTTTAATATGTTTTGCTATTTTATTATCTGCAGTATGCGATTATTTTTAAAAGGAATTTTTTTTGCCTTAAATTTTGTGCAGTAATGAAAACATTGTCCTTTCTTCATTAAAAAAAATTCTGTCAAAAGGTGTGCAATGGCTGGCTATGGGGATGGTGGAGGCTAGATGATGATAATTTTTTAATGAAGTCCCAGTTTTACTTTTTAAAATGCTGATTTATCGATAGGCTGAAATTAAATTGTTCAGTAATTTGTCATTTTTTGGTCAGTATTTGGCCAGGTTTTTTTGGAATTTTGGTCAGTAAAATCAGTACTTTTGACTCTTTGACTAGTTTCCACCTGTGGTGCCACTGCCTTCTGAGATTAGGTGAGTGACATCCTAGGACAGAGGACTTCTTGGTCATGGCACCAAAATTCTGACACTCCCCCCCCCCCCCGCAGAGACCCTTGTCTCGCCCCTTCTGTTGCTGTCTTCTGTCAGCAGGGGAAGACTTTTTTGTTTCGTCTGACATTCCCTCAATGATCCTGCCTTGCTGCCCCATGTTTTGTTTTTATGTAAGGGTATTTTATGTGTATTTAAATTTGGTTTTAATTGTTTGAATGATGTGTTTTTGTTTGGTTTTAATGGTTTTTAAAGAGTTTTTATTATGAATGTTTATAATCAGTTAGGTGCCTTGGTGGCCTGTGATGAGGGCACAAAGGCTGAGGTATACATTTTGTAAATAATACTATTCCCTAGTCACATAGGCATGGATCTCTGGTGATCTGTATGCTAGAAAATAATTGCTTGCTATTTATAATGACAACAAAGAAAGTGCTGTTTTTATAATATTCATGTATAACAAAGCAAGATATAAGACTAACAAACTTTGCGATAGGGTATGAGATACCTGAAGAAGTGAGCTGTGACTCACAAAAGTTCAAACCCTAACACAAATTTTGTTAGCCTTATAGGTGCTACTGGACTCTTGCTCTTTTCCACTGCTTCAGACAGACTAACACGGCTACCCATCTTGATATATAACAGAAGTTGATTAGATTAGTGCGTGTGTTGAGAGAGACTAGTTAATTGGCTAAGAAAGCAAAGTCGGGTTTAAGATTTAGGATTCCATAATAAATTCAAAGATGAATTAGGGCTGAGCTGATGCTACAGTATTCAGTGACTGTAAATGAGGACCATTCCTTGTGTCCACTACCTATCCTGTCGACAGCTGAAGTCAGAAGTTAATTCCCAGGTCTGCAGACCATGTTTGCCAATAGGACCTGTGGGGAACATGAGGACTTTGTAATATGGAGATTGGCCCCAAATCCTTTGCATAAACACTAGATAAAACTTACCTGTTACTTCAGACATAATGCTATTCAATGATACTGGTTCACACATGCAGCTGCAAGTCACTGCACACTAAAAAATTCACTTCATATAGGAGCATGGGTGAACTAGTTCTTACGGCTGTTTTTGTGAGGTTCCAAAAGGGCCCTGATAGGGAAGGAGAAAATTGGTATTTTAAAATTTTGCTGTTGATACTGAAGCCTTTAATGTTGCCTTTATTAAACAAGAATGTGTAGCTAGTGAATAATTTCTAATAACTATTTAGAGTACCTGTTTTTTTCTAATAGGGAGTTACTTTATTGCAGTGGTGGAAAAAATATAATATATGCTTGTTATCTTGTTCTATCAGTGAAAGAATTTATGTGTACAATGATGAGCTCCATTGAATGGGTTCTTTTATACCCTTTTGGACATATATTACCTAGCATCCCATATTGACTTTTCAGAGTCTGAGTTAAAGCAATTTCTGAGCATTTCTAGAGAGCATTTCTGAAATATTGAAGATTTATGCTTGAATTCAGTAACAAAAGCAAGTACAACTCGTTTGTATAGAACTCAAGGCTTGTTTAAGTATTACAGCTCAACTTCTCTCTGGCAGCACTAGCTGCAGTTGGGACAACATTTAAAAGCCTCTTCTCCCATCAATGAGAGTGCCACTAGCAGAGCAGATTACTATTTATTTACAATTTTTTTTCCCCTCCTTTCTGCCCTCCTATGGTCACCAAAGCGAATAAGAAATTAAAACATATACATGAAAGTCTCATTGAGTTGAACGAAATGAGTTGAATTCAATTAATGTGGTTTTAAATGTTACAGCAGCCATAAAAATACACCTCAGGAGAGTGTGCTTTGGCTGCCTCCTTGCTTAGGTGTTAATATTTAAATAGGCTGTAAATTAAGGCTTTGGAGCTTTAATTCCACAATATGCATCATTGCCTATTATTCAGTTTTAAAACACATATAGTAGAGCAGTCCCTCATGCAATTAGTGATTTCAAAAAGAGCTAGATCATAAACAATCATGATGTTATCCACATGTAAGTTGACATTTGTTTAGTCCATGTCTACCTTTGTTTATGCAAGAGACAAGCTGTTCTAGCCACAGTGGCAATTACCTTGTTGTTTTCTTGCCCGAACCTTTGTCTTTGTTGGAGTGCTGGCATGGGGCTTTCATAATCCAGAGGCCATCTCACGATTCCTTCAAGTATGTTCCCCACCTCCTCCAAAATAAGGGGCTTTTTTTTTTTTGCATCCTTGTATGGCCGCAAGGTAACATCAGTAGTATGTCTGGCAGTATGTTTGAATACATTATACATTGCAGAGTGCCAGTTTTGATTTATTTGAGCTTTTTATGTGTGAATGTTAAATAAATCATTGTGTGTAGGTTCATGTGTGTGCATCTAAAACCCAGTGCTAAAAAAGCAATACCTATGCCAAATAGAAGCCTCAGTGGATGTGCCTGTATTATAGTTCAGATAAAAAATTGAAACGAGAGCAAAGCCTGTGTCCTTATTGGAGTATCCATGGAAGGCAGATTCAACATACCCGTCTCACAGATCTTGTCATACTTATGTGTATATAACTGATTACAGTTGTAAAATACACGTTTATAAATGCACATTAAAAATTGAAGCTTTTGCATTAATGATAACTTTCTGTCAGCTTTTTGGGGGGTGGGGGGTGCATCTAGTGATAGCTTTCAGACACACAATAAGTTATATTCACACTTTGTTTCAATAAACTCTAGGCTTTTATTCTCTTAAATGGGAAGGCGGACAGCTGTAGGAAGTAATGTATGTGTCTTGTTCACATACCTTTCATCTTTGAAAACTGAATGTAATAACCCTGTCACTTTTGATGGTGTGTGCGCTTTCTTAGAAACATATATAGGAAGCATACATCAAATGTTTCTACCGTCAGGAAAGCATAATGCAAATACACGAATTCCATTAACTTTCAAAGATCGCTGACTGTTAGACCTCCTGTGCTGGTCTGAGTCATCTGGCTTTTCAGAGATACACCTCTTTAGCCATATTCCTTCCATTACCCCATATCAAGTCTTTATAATGTAACTTTGGAAATATAACAAGGTTTAGGGCCTCTTAGCTTCTAATTCTGGAATGTCTTTGACTACAGAAATGTTCAGATCATCCTGCCTAGTCACCATTTTTAAAACTCTAGCAATTGTCTCAATGGGTGATAGTAAACTAGCAGGATAATTTTGATAGGTCAGGATGGTCAGAGCCTGTCAGAGGTCAAGAGAGGCTGGGCCATTTCCAGGTTTTGAGGCTCCAAGTATATTAAAAAATGAAGGAATGCTGATGTTAATTCATAGTGTACTGCAGGTGCTGTGGCCCAGTTAGTAATGAGGCACAATTTTAAAGATGTACAATGAATGTCATCTTTTTTTAATCCTGTCAGTGTATCTCTGTGGCTGTAAGTATAACCTCATTTGGAGTTCATATCAAAAGTATAAATTTGACAGAGCCCATGAATATGAGGCCTGGGCCAAATCCGCCCACCCCGGTGATATGCCCTGGGGATAATGAACTTGTTTACACATTTTTAGAAGCATTATTGTACAGAAAGAGATCCTATCAGTGTCTGTAACTTCTATCACGTCTTTTTCTGCAGAATTAGCTGTTCTTTTTCCTATTGCCCCATGCATCTTTTGAGGTACAATTTTCAATTTGTTCTTAGTAGTTTAAAGGACAGAAGTAGCTATAATTTTAAATATTTTTAAATTGTTCTCTGTTCCTACTGAGAGCAGGTGTTTCATAACACTTTGAAATAATCTTAAAGATGAGATCTTTCTAATCATGACAAGGTAACTCTTAGAAATCTTCTCTCAAACATGCCTCTGCTCATATGAGTAGGCCACTCCTAGAAGCCAGGGTCTAAAATCTGCCCCAGCTCTTAAACTGAAAGGATCGTTCTTCAGTGGTTACTGTGTGCCCTCTGCTGGTAACAGATAAGTAAACCAGCTCAGGTATACTTTAAAAACAGATGTCTGTTGAACACATACGAACAACAGTCTGTCAGTACTCAGAATTTTTAAAAGTCTCTTAAGTATTGAGCTACCATGGATGTGTTTTATGTTTATCGTCTTTAAAACTAGGAAATGAACTGACCATATGCTTCTGAGTATTATTTACCTGGCTTCCCCAACATTGTCTTAGATATTTACAGAGCTGATATGATATAGCAGCTAAGGGTATGAGCTCCCACTTCAAAAAATCCTTCAACCCTGAAGCAGTTTTTATAATAGGAATAAGGCAGTAGAGAATAAAGTAGAAGTAAAATTGAAATATTCAGTATCATTCAAGGGGACTTATTTTATAAAAGGAAGGGTCCTATGCATTTATATTGTATGGAATGGAGTTGGTTAGAAGGGAGTAGAGTGGTAGTGAAAAGTGGAGTGCTGAATAAAATGGAATTGTTTACTGGATGTATTCTACTGTTTTTATTGCAGCGTTCTCTAATTTTGCAATCCAGTTTCATTGCGCCGCTGGTGTGTATTATACTGGTCTTCACTAGATTGTTTTCTAATTCTGTAATCTACCTGGAGTCTCAATGAGAAAGGCAAACTATAAATTAAGTAAGTAAATAATTGAGTCAGGAAACTTGCTGTTGTCGCAGCCCCCGTACCCATCTGAATATAGGGATATATAGGGTTGATGTAAGAATTAATGGGGATTATTATTATGGAGTGGTTTAGAGTGCTATATTGGCTAAGTATTCTTTTTGTCTAGGTTAGAGAGGAATGCAGACTCCTGAATGCGCCACCTGTCCCACCACGAAATTCAAAGGCCACGTCGACAAGTCCTTCCATTCTTCCACGAATGAAAAAACCAGCACAGCAGCAGACTCGTTCTCCCAGTCCAACACTCTCGTACTATTCTTCAGGGCTTCACAGCATGTAAGTATGGAGTGCTTCCTCCTGGCACTCAGCCTGGTTTTACTAACTGATACTTGTGTTAACCAAGGTGAATAGCCTTCCAGGTTATTTCTTGGAAAGTTACTAAATAGTAATGTATTCTGTGGTAACATATTTTGACCTTAAATATTAACAAAAAGCTTAGTTAGATTTTTTAGAGTACATAAATAGTCACTATGTGAACTAATGATGAATTATGGTCAGCTTTGCAACTGATTAGAGAAGACCAACTAATCACTTTTGGTTGATGGCACTATTCTGTGAAAATTGGACCATGCTTATGCATGTGGCATTGGATGAACTTTTCAAGGCATGCTCTGGGAGAGCACACACATTTAATGCAGAAGATCCCATGTTCAATTCCTGGAGTATCCAGTGAACAGGCTGTCCCGTAGAATGGCTGGGAAAGGGGTTTTTTTTTTTTTTTTGAGAGAGAGAGAGAGAGAGAACTCTAGTGCCAATCAAAGCAGATAATGCTGATCTGTATGATGGCTTGATTTGGTAAGAATAACTTCTCAAGTTCATGTGCGTAACTGTGCATAATTCATGTTTCATTTTAATAAAGGCAAAATGAAGGTTGCACTAGATACATATAACAAGAATTTCCAAGTAAATGGGAGAATTCTCTGTTAGCCTAGAATCTTGTATCTGCATTAGTCTTGGCTAAAGTGGGACAGGGAAGAGCTATCTATTGAAATCTATTGTTTATTAACTGAATTGCATCTAGGTTTCATTCTTGCACCTCTTTTCTCCTGTACATTAAGGAAATATGGAGAGTTCTCCAGCTTGAAAACGTTATTGACACAACAAAATGTGGTGAAACGTGTCTAGCATATAAGTGAAAGGAAGTGATTACTGCCTTGTAACAAATGTCAGGTGCTGGCTTGGGAGGCCGTTGGATTTCAGTAGCTGGCAGGTACAGTGAAGTCATAGGATCTGGTAGAAAGTGTAGCAGAAGCAGGAACCTTTTGCATATAATTCTTTCCCAGCTGAAGACTTTTAAAAATGAAATCTGACATTTTACTGTATTAAGCATATTTTATGAAACCCAGAGACTCTAGGATAGCAATTTCTGGTTAGGGGTAACTCTATAGATTGGCATCCATCGCATTTGCACCTCAACCAGTTGATAGAGTTACAATATAAATAAAGGAACCAAATGTCTACAAGTGGAAAATGTACTGTAGGAAACCTCAAAGTGGGAGAAAATTGATCAGCAAGGGGTTTAAAATTAACGTTTAAATGTTTCTAATCTTGTTTGACACGTACATAAAATTGAAAAAAAAACCCAGCTGTTACCTCTGTTCTGCATTTGCACAGCAGTAGATTGCCCTGACCTGGATAGCCCAGGCAATCCTGATCTCATCAGATCTCAGAAGCTAAGCAGGGTTGGCCTTGGTTAGTAATTGGATGGGAGACCTCCAACAAAGACCAGAGTTGCAGAGGCAGGCAATGGCAAACCACCTTTTGCCTTGAAAACCTCAGCAGGGGTCGCCATAAATCAACTATGACTTGACGACACCCTCCAACACCAGAGGTACTATAATAGGGAGGACAAAAGTTTCAGTCTATTAAATTTATAGATTACCAAATAAAACTTAGATCAGTGAGATCCAGTTCTCATTAATAGGGATGTGGGTTCAGGGAATAATTGCAGGGCGGGGATTAAATTATTTTGACCCTAATACCTTGCTGAAATAGGGGACAAAAAAGAAAATATTAAAAAATTTTCTTTGTAAAACACGAGAGGTTGCTTAAATGTTAAGGGCATAATCCTTCCCACATAGGCTTGGTGCCTGTCCTGTGTGAGGAGGTCTCATCACAGGACATAATCAAATCTTGTTCCCTTCTCTTCCGTTTATAGAATACAGGGCTACTGTGGGGAATAGGAGTCTGTGCTTGCTTTCCAGATCCCAATCTAGTCCACTCAATCAAGGAATGTACACTTAATGACAGCCTTAGTGTGGGCTGAGGAGGATGGAAAATGTCTCAGAGATTCTTTGTTAAACTTTGGCAATATGCAAATTAATTTTAAATTTAATTGATTAAATGAATGATGATCAGAAAAAAATGCAGGCAGAGGGTGATGATGATCAGATAAAAATGTACCAGCTTGTTCTCACAAAATTCAAACCCCACATCCCACTTGTCTTCTGTCCTTTGAATTTGTGCTGCACAAAACTTCTACTTAAGGGGAGTTTAATGAAAAATTCACTTGGGAATATATTAGGATGGTGGATGAAATACGAGAATCTTAACAGGACAATTAACTACCAACATTTTAGATTAATTTTCTTTCTTGCTTTTTTAAAAAATAAAATCAAAAGTACTTCAGAAGAAGAAACAGAACACTTCACGGAAAGTGGCCCTGTTGCTTGCTATCCATGTGGCACTGTGAAAGCCGACCAGAAGGAGCTTGGCAGCAAATTGCCTTTCGGAAGCCCCTCTGCTGATGCCCTGTCCTCCAGACTGTCATGGCCAAATCATTTTTCTGGAGGGGCTGAAGACCTTAATAGGAGTGATTTTCTATTAGATCCAAGCAGGAGTTACAGTTATCCGAGACAGAAGACCCCTGGCACACCAAAGAGAAACTGTCCAGCACCTTTTACTTTTGACTTCAACAGATGTGAACTTCCTGCAGGGGCAACACTGCCAGTCATGGCAGAGATTGAATGTGTTGTTTCTAGTTGCCCCAAGTCTGCAAGTTACTCTCTTGAATGCACTGATGAGAAAACTCTTGCGGTAAGTAGCACACTGCAGTCTCTCTCATGCCCTGCCTTACCTCCACGTGCACCAAAACCAGGGGACGAAAAGCCAAGTCTTAACCTGTGTCCCCTGCCTCTTGAAATAGATGGTGCTGAAGAGCAGCCTGCCACAAGTTCACCAGATCTTTCAGAAGATCAGTATCATAGTAAAAAGGGCATGCAGGACTCATTTGCAGTTTCCTATCCTTTCTCATCTCCCCTTCATCTTCAGCTAGCACCAAGATCCTGCGGTGATGGCTCTCCTTGGCAGCCTCCTACAGACTTGTCTGGTCTATCTATAGAAGAAGTTTCTAAATCACTAAGATTTATAGGCTTATCAGAAGATGTAGTGTCATTTTTTGTTACTGAGAAAATTGATGGCAACTTGCTTGTTCAGCTCAACGAAGAGATCCTTTCTGAAGACTTCAAGTTAAGCAAACTACAAGTTAAGAAAATATTGCAGTTTATTAATGGCTGGCGGCCTAAAATGTAGCACTAAACCGATCAACAAGATTCAGAGAGATGTGCTAGAAGCTCCAGAGCTAACAGTATCTCCCATTTTTGCACTAAAATCTTTGTGTGTGTGTGTGTGTAAATAGTAGCAGGAAAAAATCTTACTATGCATATACTTTAAGTGGTGAGTAGACTTTTTCTACATAGTGGAAGCATAAAGGTGTGCCTTGTGCATCCCTGAACATTCAGCAGCTGCTAAACAGTCGACATGAAAGGGAATTTAATTTGTACTTACATAGTTTGTTGAGTCATATATTTATTTTTATTGATTAGACAATGCTAAGCAGCACAGAAATCAGTTTAATTTTGTGTTCTTATCAATAAATGCATTTCCTCTGGGATTTTTATTTTTATTCTGAAGGCTTCCTTTACCTTGCCTTCAGTGTTGCTTCATCCAGTGGAAAATGTTCACTTCCCCTTCTAACAGTTCTGTTTTCTTGAAATGCCACCTGTAAAATGCACAGGTATGAAATCTTTTTTGGCAACTTATTTAAACATGGGTTTCTTGGGGTAAGATTCCTTGTTGTATAATGAGTGGTGACTGAGCCCTTGTTCCTATTAATAGTTCATGGAGCAGAATAAAAATAATAACTTGTTTAGTTCCAAATTACCTCCAGCTGCGGATTTCTCATGGGGAAAATAAGTTCACCATATAGCTCACTTGGAAGATCGTTTCAGGTGGGTAGCCATGTTGGTCTGCAGTAGAACAGCAAAATTCACCTTCAGTAGCACCTTAAAAATCAATGAGATTTCCACGGTATAAACTTTCAAGAGCCTTGCTCCATGATGAGGAGAGCTTGAGTCTCGAAATCTTATACTCTAGAAATCTTGTTGATCTTTAAAGTTCTATTGGACACGAATCTTGCTTTGCTTACCTGGAAGAGAACTTTGTTTCTAATAGTTATTGGAGGTGAGAAAAGCTGTATGAGCTCTTGTGCTTGAATGACTTACTGACGACTAGTAGTTTTAGAATTCATGGAGGAAAAAATTTGTGAGGCTCAGGGAGCGAAGCTTATAGATTTCACAAGGAGCCCTCCCCCAATATGCTCCTCATAAATCGAGCACTGATTTACCACTTTGTGAACTGCCATTGCTTCGCTCACACCAGACATTCTATTCACTGGGACTTCCTTGCTGTTGTGGTCACTTCCTGCTCAGTCATTACCACTTCAAATTTTGGTAAGGGCGGACCAAATGAATCTGACAAGTTATCCTAGCAATCCACTTCCTTCTTACTACAAAATTCCAATTTAACTTACCATGTTATTGTTCGGTATACCCTAAAAATTGCTATGATTAAAGCAGGTAAATCCTTTTACTCAGACTGCTCTTACATGGGATACAACAGATATAGAAAGTTAACCTCCAAATGTCTTTCTTGTAAGGTCAAAAATGTAGACAAGGGATTGGATCCAGATTAAATTTGCAATTTCCATTCATTCCCCCTTCCCGCTGCATGAGAGAAGTTCAATGGAGCTTAGTGTGCTGTAGTTATGGGAGAGGGGAGAAAAGTTCTATTCTGCCACTAGAAAATTTAGTCTGGATGCATCCCATTAGTTATGCTATTTTAAAGAGAGCTGCTGTAGCATAGTGGTTGGATTGTGTATTGGTATCGTGCTGGTTCAAATTCTGTTCAGCAGAATTTGTTCAGCAGGTGGCCTTGGGCAATCCAGTCCTCCCAACCCTAGCTCACCAGTTGTATTGTGGGCTTAATAACAACACTGATCGTGTACACTGCTCTGAGTAGGGCAGTAATCTTTCTATAAGAGTAGTGTATAAGCATAGTTGTTGTTGTTATTGCTTTGTTTTGGAAAGTTCATCATCAGTAGAGAACAAGCAACAATCTCTCTTTTTTTTTTTTAGGCGTAACATGCATGATGAGAGGAGTGGTCTGTCTTGGGAGATAATTTTAGGAGGTAATACCATAGTGTACTAATTCCCAAAATTGCTCCAGGTGCTTTGCTGCAGTTACTTTCATTTAAAATGTAATTCAGGAATAGAAAAGCTAACCTAAAATTCCTGGGAGGGTGAGGGCTGAGTTCATTTTTCATTTGAGTAAGGAGAAAATTGAGGTATTTATTTTAATACAATTATATAGTGCATTTCTCAATTTACAAATTCTTAATGCTGTTTTCAACAACAATAAAATACAGTTAAAACACAATAAAACAGACCCATAACATATAATAAACTTCAGAAAGTAAAACCAAATTAAATCCGACAGAAATAAAATGATTTATCTACCACTTTAGTTATTTTATCAAATACAGCAATAAAAACAGTAAAAAAGCTATTATAAATGGGAGGAGCAGTACCATTGACCGGAGTCACACAGCAAAACATTAAGAAAATGCCTGAACAAACATTCAGGTCTTAACCTGACCCTGAAGAATCAACAGGTTTGGCACCAGGCATAGGGTTATAGTGAGGGCATTCCCTAGCTGTAAGGCAAGATTCTTGTTCTTGGGGGCGTCTGTGGAAGTTCTATAGTCAGTCCTAAGCATTTATAACCCTTGTAAACCCATGGATTTAGAAGAGTGTAACTCTATTTAGGATTATCAAAAAGAGTCCAGTAGCACCTTTAAGACTAACCAATTTTATTTTATTGTAGCATAAGCTTATGCTACAATAAAATAAAATTGGTTAGTCTTAAAGGTGCTACTGGACTCTTTTTGATTTTGCTACTACAGACTAACACGGCTAACTCCTCTGGATCTATTTAGGATTGTACTGTTTGGCTCCTACGACTTGGGATCTGCAGTGGACTATTTAAGAGTAGCAGGCTGGCTAGCGTGCCCCTGTTCTTGCTAGAATAGGCAGTAAATAATGAAGCATGGGCTGAGGAAGGAGCTGGGTCTGACACATCACTACTAATTCCACTATTTATTCATACAGGGTTAAACAACTGGGATAAAAAGTTTCACATTTCCATATAAGGCAAAAATAATTGGATCTGATTTTTAACTAGCAATGTTGTAGTGTTCTTTTAATATAATCTCATTATTGTGCTCAAGGAGAAAATTAAAGACAAGACTTGTTTAGAAAGCCAACAGAAGACTGCAAGCAGTGTTTATGAAGAAAATACTGGACATTAGCAGAGGATTTACAGGTGACATGACTTGTTTTTGGAGTCTTGATCACATTCATATGTGTTATCTTACACCATGATTTTATATTTGATGACTTAGAAGTTGAGTGTTTGTTTACCTAGCAGTTTCTGTACACATAATCCAGAGATGCCATTACCTAAGAAAGGAAAATCCAGTATAACCGGGTGGTGGTCAGATCATCCTAGAAATGTGTGTGATAACAGTGCTTAGCAAAAGCGCTGCTACAATCACAAAGGGTTGAATCATGGGAGG
This sequence comes from Eublepharis macularius, assembly GCF_028583425.1. Lineage (NCBI taxonomy): Eukaryota > Metazoa > Chordata > Lepidosauria > Squamata > Eublepharidae > Eublepharis > Eublepharis macularius. Next base: position 81,024,342 of record NC_072796.1, on the reverse strand, counting down.
AGAAAAAGAAGATCTCATCTAATTCACTTTCACTGAAGCCACTTGTAAAATGGTTTATTTTATTCACCAAAGTTTCCAGTATCACAGAGAGGGTCTTAGGGACAAGCAGCAGCCCGCTGGGGGAAAGAGAAGTAGGAAAACATATGCTTTGCCAGCTCCTTCCATGAGATCCAACTCAGAAATTCCTGATGGTTGCATACTGCCTGGTGAGCACTGATTTTTGTTCCTCACCACAACCCCCCTTGTCTTCTCGTGTAATCAGAAACATATATGTGGCTAAGGATAGGCTGCACCTGAGTAAAGAAAAAAATGTCTGTGCCAAACTATATTATCAACTCAATTTCTCAATTCAGTTGTCTTGCCTAATGATGATTGGTATCATATTAAGCAGGCAAACCATGGCTTGCAGTTGACTGACAAACCACAATAGGAAGCCACGGTTTGAACTGTGTTTACTGTGGCTTGGCCTGGTGTTAAGATTGACAAACCATAAGTACAACCATCCCTCTATTTTTAGAAATTGTTGCAGCCTGGAAGCAGAAGTGGACTTGCGGACCTGAAAGCTGAAAACACAATGGCAGAAAAGCAGCTTTTAAATCAGCATTTGCCAGTTGTACATTTGGAAGCTCAAAGCATGGTTAACGTTTCAAACTATGGCTAGTGCAAGCAGTGGTTTGGTATGGTGTCAGAAATGAGCCAGTGTCTTAAAGATCACAACCTGCCTCCCCTTTCAGCAGCATGGTGCAATGGCTTGATAGTTGCAGTTTGCTAGCATTTTCAGATCTATGCTCCTGCTTGTAATTAAAGCTGAGGCATCCAGCACTAGCTTTTTCTCAGTTCATAATCCCTTGTGACATGACCTGTGCCCTCCATGTTACAAATTATTCATAAGAAAGAGGGCTTTGATCATACTGATTTTAGCAAGTTTTCTCTTGACGCAAACCAATTCCATGCTTTGGGCAACATTGAAAATCCATTTTATCCCTTAGGTATGTACCTAATGCTGCTGATTATAAGAAGTCTAATCAGTCCCTCGCTCAGGGTTTGACGGCTGTGTTCAGTCCTCTAACTTAACATTTATTTGTAAACAAATACCCACAGGTGAGAGAACCTGTGTAGCACACCAGATTTACTCTGTCTCAAGGCTTAGCTGACTGTTATTACTTTGTATTACCTTGCAAGTCACTGTTTTGAGGTTCATATTTAAGAAACCAGGTGCTACAGACAGCACACACACTTTTTTGGACCATTTATTGAGAGGCAAAATAAGTAACACCCCCCCCCCCCGCCGCCCCGCATCAGTTCATTCTACCACATTGCTCCTTTTATGTGGCCATGTGCCATCCCTTCTATCTCTGCATATTGTGCAATCCCAGAATTCATAGTGCCTCTTATTTCCATATGTGAATGTTGTTCTTCCTCTGTTTTACCCTTCATTGCTGCACGTCAGCCTTGTTTTGCATGCCTCCAGTTCAATCATCCTGTTATGCAAAGCTTCTATTTTTTAAATAATTTTAGTAATATATACATAGTGCAAAGAAGAAAAAAACTCTTAATACCAATTACAAATTTCTCAACTAGAAAAAAAGATATGTCAGTTACAACATTTATCATTTTTATTTCAGAGCATAGCAATTAAATACATTCAATTTACAATCCAACTTTTGCTGCCAATAAGCTAGAAAATGTTGCCATGATATATAAAAATAAGGTTTCTACTGTTTACCGTCTCTCAAGTGTACCTTTTCATTCAATTTCAGCAATTAATGATCTGCCAGATCCTACTAATCCAAGTCTTTAAATTCATATTTATAGTTGAGTTCCTATTTTTTGAGATTATGAGCTGGGCTGCTGAGATAAGATCCAAGATCATGTTCATATTTTGCTTTTTACAAAAATCAGACACCAGACCTAAAAATAATTTTTGGGTTTTTAAGAAGCTGAAGCATTAAAAGGTGCTTTATTTCTGTGTTAATTTTATTCCAAAGGTCCATAATTATTGGGTGCTCTCACCATGTATTTAAATAATAGGCAGGTTTTAGACCACATTTCCAAAATTTGTGGGAATCTGTCCCAAAACATTTGACTTTTGGGGGGTGGAAAATATCACAAATAAGTTAATCCTTCATATTGCTATATGGATCCAAAACAAATAATCTATTCCATTCTGCTTCAAAGACAGTTGTTTCAGAACTGACTCCCAACATACTCACAGATCAGATTTATCTTTATAAAAAAGATTGATCAACCAAAAAATAGTGTTTTTAAGAAGACCCTTAACTCATTAGTATTAGCTAGAACTACTTCAGCAGAGTACAAAGCTGAAAATACTGAAATCATCCTTTGGATGATCTAAAAATGTTAAAAATAGCCTGTTATGCAAGAAAATTGTACCATTTCTCTAACTTGAAATAGAAATTATAGTTGAAGTCGTGGCCAGCCCTGTAAATCCTCCTTAATTTGATTCCATAACCTTGCATAATTATTAGTAAAAATGTCTGGGTTTTTTACCAAATACCTAACCAATTCTACCAACTCTTATTATACCATACCTAGAAGAGATTTTTCTTATCTGTATTTATATTCATTGCCAGTGATTTTCTTTGTCTTATTCACTTTATAAAACAAAAATCCAGAGCATCTAACATGTATTAGCTTTTGTGAGTCAGAGCTCATTTCTTCAAATAGATACTTTATACCCAGAAATGCTGCCATACGACAGAATAATTTGTAAAATCTTGCCAGTTGATTCTTTAGGATCTGTTAAAGATAACATGATATTGTCTGCATAGAGGCTTATTTTAAACTCTGACCCACCAAGACAAACTGTATTTTTCCAGACTCTCTAATCTTAATTGCAAATGATTCAGTACTCAATGCAAACAAGTAATGCAGACAGAGACATCCCTGAAGCATGCCCTGAAACAATTGGAAGCTATCAGATAATATTCCAATTACTTGTAAACAAGCACATGGTTGTAAATAAATAGTTCTTAACAGGAAGAAGCAACTATTCCTTTTTTTTTTTTAGTTTGAAAATGAAACCCGTTCCATTTTGTCAAAATGAAGTTTCTAATGACTAATGATGGGAGAGGTAGTCATACTGATGCAACAAGTGGTACTAATCCTTCAAACCCTCTCCATGTACAAAAGACCTCTAATGTTGTTTCCACTGCTTCACCTTACCCTAGTATGTCCAGCGATCTTCTTTCTTGCTGGATTAAAGATTGCCAGAATTTTTCCACGATGCTACACACGCAACAGAGCAAGGAGAACACTTGGTGGCATTCTCCCTGTGATTCCTCTACTGCAGGTTGGAAGTAGGCTTATTTTCAGGAGAAGAAAGCAAGGAGAAATGAGTTTCACCATAATGTACTTATAGCAATTCCTTGGCTACTGTCTTGGATTTACCAAAGTCCTCATATATTGCTATCTATTGGTCAATTTATTTTATACATGGTGGCTGCCATCCAAAGCACATTATTTGGGAGTGGCCCCACTGGATTCAGTTGGACTTTCTTCCAAGTAAACATGTCCTGGATTCGGCTGTTAGTGATGAAAATGTAAAGCTCTAGAGTACTTGCTTAACTGCATAATGTACTTGCACTTTCAAAAGCTGTGTTTGCAGCTGAGATATTGTGTTAGACTAGATTTATTTTGCTTTGTCATAGCCATAATATGGTCATTCTAATGTTATATATTTTGATTTTATAATGGGAACAGCTTCATTTGAAGTAGATATTATGGATCAGTTTGTCTTCAACCCTCTTTCAAAGCTTAAAATGTTTTGTCCTAAATATTCCTCCCTTGGAAATCTTTGGTCCCATGCCAATTTAAAGTATATCAATGCAAGCAATTTGCTTTAGATACAGGTGGGAGTATAGAGATGTTGGCCAAATATGTTAGCACATATGACATCATCCTAAAAGGATATAGGTTAATGTCTCACTTGATTCATATTACTGACATGCCAGCTATAAATGGGACCTGCACAACTGGGCTGAGAAAATCTATAGTAGTCAGACCTGATATAGTCCAGGCTATGAAAACGTGCCTTAACCACACCAGCCCAAGAGTTGGTAAGCAGTTTGAGAGGAACCAACTCAAACTTTAATTCTACACCTGAATAAGGTATGCATGTGGCCTCTGGGGAACTAGGGATGAGAAGATTGCCATTTAGAAATATGGAACAAGCTGCATCTAGGTGCTAGAGAATGGATGAGTGGCTTGAATCCAGCTCATCTTATCGTGAAGAACAGACAGCAGTGTTCAAAGAGTATATAACAATGTAGTGCTATTGCCTACATACACAGATTGGTGCATAGGAATCTTTACTTTCCTACCACTGGTAGTATTATGTTTGGGGCAGTTGCAATTTGAACATTAATTTCCATCATTTAAATAATATTTTTGAAACAGAATTATAGCATTAATACCACAACATGAGATTACCTTTAATTGAAAAAATCCATTCATAACCCAAGTAGACAGTGGAAGTAGCAAACAATTGATATTTCTTAGCTTTCACAATGCTATCCCCAAGCCTAGTAAATATCTAGGGAGGGAAGAGCCTATCCATCTCAGAATTGGTTTAAATCCAGAAGTAAATAAGGTAAAAAATAACGGCAAAAGATATGCCATTCTTAGATTCTACTTGTGTCAAATGAAACAACTTCTGGGTTTAGGTGTCCATCTTCCGGTGGTTTCCATGTATAAAAGATGCATTTCAGAACAACCCCCAAATTACTGGTTCAATGGATATTCTATTGTTAAAACTAATATGTGTTTGTAAAAGTCTATGTGCTGGCTTGAACATCTCTGTAAAATTAGGGGGGGACATTTATTTAAACAAGGTGCAAATAAATAACCCTATAATGTACATGAACAAATGTCAATGATTTATTGTAATTATATATAACTGTATATTAAAAATATTATTTTCATGATATTTTAAATGTGTATACCTCAATTATTTCAATAAAAGAAAAATGGATAATTTACAATGAACAGAACTTAACAGAAAGATTATTCAGTCACAAACAACAAAAATGAAACTGTGAGCATCTTTTGCATATTTGGGTGTATGTTTTTTATTGACTTGGGTATACTAGCAAAAACAACCCTTAAAATGTCTATTAACAATGTCTGGTTTTGTGAATTCCAATGCTTCTACAATTCATTGGTTATAAATGTATATAAAGACCAGGTATAAACTTAATGCTAGTAACCATAAGGAGGTGCTTGTGCGTTCTCTCCTTTCTCTCTCACTCACATGAATTCCTCCCACTCTTTCTTAGTAATAACTATGATGCAGTATTACATCAGCAGCGATACTAACCATGACTAGCTTTATCCAGGGTTTGCAAACCTTGTCAACCAACAATGCCAATTGTATGCTGTCTTTCTACAGTTTGTCAGTATATCAAAAAATTTCGAATGTGTGCTGTATTTGAAGTTGACACCTTTCTTTAGTGGAATATAAATGAATAAATGTGATGCAAGGCCTATATGTACTTAGGCATTTTGTTGGCCTCTTGTTGGCTCCGACGAACCTTGAGTAGAAGAAAAACAGCTACTTAAATTGTGTTCTGTAAGACCATGAATGAGAGTTCCTGAACAATAATCCTGAAAGAGATTGTTCAGATCAGTAATGGCTAAATTTTGTAGGATGTACGAACAGAAAAATGTCTTTGGATTTACTTCCAGTTTTCTCAGGAAATGCTCTAGAGCAAGATATAAAGCCAGCTCTTCTGTAAGTAAAGGGCACATACAAACAGTTCGGTCCAATATATTTATTCTATCCTTCCTCCAAGAAGCTTCACTGCAACATTATTCAAAGACTTGTTTCTCCCTCCTACTCTTTCATGTTAAGAAAGGATACAGGGCCAATTACAGGTCTAGGCAGAGAGTCCGTTTAAATTGCTAAACTGTCCTTGGGTGGGTAGGGGTAGAGTGGGGTCAAAGGGATTGAAATTAAGGAGGTTTGGCCCCTATTTCTCTAGTTTGGCCTTTACTAAGTGAATACTCACTGCAGGGTTATAAGCTCTAAACCAAAAGGGCTTTTGACCCTTAGGAACAGCATTATAATACTCAAGCTGGTATAAAGAGCTTACATGTCCTAAGTATGGGTATCTGTGTTTCACAAAATGGAACAACATCTTCTCTTACAAAGTTTATAAAATTGTAATTTAATATTTTTCAGGAAGCAGCTGTTATAGCAGGCATTTAAGTGAGTACCTTGAAGTGAAAATTACTGTATTGCTTCACCTTTGGGAGAGGAAATATGCAGGACAGTACCTAGACATTATAATGAAAATTAAAAGCATCTATAAATGCTCTGGTGCAGACCAAGGAATTCAATAGCAACTTACTAATTTTATACATTTAGATGATAAGACTTTCAGAATGTTGATAAGATACAACAAACATTTTTTCTTCAATAGGATATATAAAGAACATCTTCAGCACTGTAAACTCATGACCACAAGTATTTTTAAAATGCTATTTTGTGTTTGATACATAGAGGCATTGAGAGAATTTCACAATGGGATGTACAATAGAGGAGAAACTCATATCACGTTAATAGTTAAGAGTATGTGAAGTTAATAAGGCATTGATGTTTTTATTATCTCTTCCTCATACAACAGTGTTAGCAAGATGATAAAAGCTTGGTAATACAATTCTTTTCCCTATTTTGTCTTCCACTGAGCTAATGTCACCTAGCATAAGCTGGCTTTATCCCGGGGCACATTTTAACAACTTAATAAAGAAATGGGAAGCAATTTTAAAGGAGGAGGCAGGTCCTATTATCCCAAGATGCCTAACTAAGAACAGGTGCAAGTGAAACCACCACAAATACAGTCTAGAATTTCACTAACCTCCCTAGAAGGGAAGTTAACAGCTTTTTACCTGTCAAGTTCACAAAACAGTCATGCAGTTGAAGAGGAAATGATACTGGAGCACAGGTGCTTGTTCCTGTTTTCCTCCTAAATCCTGTTGCGCCATATCCCTAATCTGTTTTCGAACTCTGGAGTCTAAAGAGCAGTTTGATTCTAGGGGGAGCCTCCTGCAGTGAAAGTGTGGACAAAATTCAGATGTATGTAGCATACTCTGGCACTCAGCCAATGTATGTATTACAGTGAGGGAACTGCATTCCTAGATACGGATATCATCATGATAATAAAAACATTCACATGGCTTATGCCTTTCATGTTGTGTTAGAGAAATCACACTCTCACAGAGCCCTCTCTGTCAACAATTACCATATTAGTTTTAGACCATTAATTCATGTGTTGAGTGGTAAGGAGAAGGATGCATGTACTGATTTTTCATACAGGAAAATACTATCCAGCTCTAAAGAAAAAGGAAGATGGTCACAATTTTGTAAATAAGGTATCCAAGTAGCAAATTGATGTCATCTGTTTTGGATTCCAAAGTTACGACATCTTCAGAATGGTGTTTTCTGTAGAAGAAAACATATTTCATCAATCATGGGCATTAAACAGAAACTCCACTAATCATCTGAAGAAATTGTATATACTGTGCTTGTCATGCATGGAATATAGTTACACTAAACACATGGAACCCCACCTAATTTAATATTGAGGGCACTGGGGGGCACAGGAGGGGGTGTCGGGGGCGAAGGAGCGTGCAGCGAAGCTGGCGTGGCTAGCTGCAGCTGCTGCTGCAGCCAACCAGCCCCGTGCTTCCGCCGCCGCCGCCACGTGCCCCAGCCAGGTGCAGAAGCTGCGAGCCACTGCTGGGGCGGTGTGCGGAGGCTGCGCCTGGCTGGGGTGTGTGGCTGCGGCGGCGGAAGCACGGGGCTGGCTGGCTGCAGCAGTAGCTGCAGCTAGCCACGCCAGCTTCGCTGCGCGCTCCTTCGCCCCCGACACCCCCTCCTGCGCCCCCCAGTGCCCTCACACCCGAGGCCAGCGCCTACCTGGCCTCAGTGGGCGCGCTGGCCCTGCTCCTTAGGGCAGGAGGTTGAGTAGGCCAAAGGGATCCCCCCGCCCCCTTGGAGAGCACTCTCCTGGCAGCAAGTCCTCCAGGGTTCAGCCTACCTTCAGGGGACCTGGGGGTGCTGGGCAGGCAATCAAGGCTGGGAGGCAGCAAAAGGAATCTGAGGGGCGGGGGAGCTTATATGGGGCTTCTCCAGTGGCCAGAGCGCCCTCTGGGAAGGGGAAGAAGAAGCACGGAGGACCGTAGCCTCCTTCCTCAGGGCTGACCAGGGCAGCTGGGAGTTGTAAGTCTAGGGGGGGTGCTGGCAGGCAGGTCAGCCAATGTTTGGGATCCTACCCACATGCATCTCCAATGCTCCTTTTCATGCTGTATTCAATAAAGTTGTGCCCAGTTTTAATCCCATCTCATGTGTGGGTCTGAGTTTGTCGCCATGCTCTCTCCCCCCTCCTCGCCCTCAGCCTAGGCTGCAACTAGTAGCTACTAGTCAGCAAGACATAAGAGCATATCTACATAAACTTCTGGTGAGGGTTGCAGTAAAGACCTTGTTTCTGTTGCAGAAGATAGAATAAGGCAAGAAAGATCAACTCAGAGGCAAAGTTTGACCACCTGGGGCATTAGCCAATTGGCAGAACTGGAGGTGCTTGAGGGGGTCGTTTTACCACAGGTACCAATTTTTTTAAAATTGAGTTTGTCTGATTTTCTGCATTCAGACATCTCAGCGAACTAGGGTTAGAGCAGGCCATGGTTTATTGTTACAAGAAGAATACTTACATTTTGTAATTCCTGATCGGTACTAGCCTTCAGTTGTTTGCGGTATTTTTTTCGAATACAGATGATGGAAACAATAGTAATGATCAGCATAATGCCAAATACAGAAAGAGTTGAGGAAACTGCTATAACAAAAGTGTCTTTAGCTGATCCTCTTGTTTCACATTTTTCTCCCATGTACCACCAATCAGCCCCTACAGGGCACCTGCAAAGCATAGCAAGTAAGCAACACAAATAGAAGGGTAAGTGGACCTATAGACACAAGCGTCTCTTCATCTGCTAAAACATTATGTAATGCTCAAGCTTGAACAAAATTATGCATAATTAATATCATCTTGAAGGTGACGCTGTCTTCTGTGTGTTTAGACTGTATTTCATCGTGTTACCAATTAATTGTAGGGATTTAATGGGTTCATAAAGAATCATGGGGGAAATAAATAGGATCCCCACAATATTCTTATCCAGGGTTTTATAAACTCTAGGTGGCTTCAGCTGGCCAGTTTTTCCCTTCTCCATATTATTTTCCTGTCTTTTCTTTTCTTGAATTGATGCAGCAGTGCCCTCAGCATTTCATTTCTCTTAGAGAACTTTTGGAGGGAGCAGGGGGGATAACAAACTAATAATTTTCAACTTTAGGGACTCCAAAGTCCCTACATTATATGTACTCCCTGTCTTGTGGTATGCTTCTAAGGGAAATCTCATCCCCCACCCCACTCCCCTCCACAAATTATCTCCTCTTTTCCTGCTTACAGACTGCTGCTTAGAGCTGCTGGCTCTTCACAACAACCCTGTGAGATAGTTTAGGCTAAGAAGGTAGGTTATGCACAGTCACCCAATGAGATTCCATGGCAGTGGTGATTGGAACCTGGGTATCCCAGATCCTAATAGGAAACTATAACAGCTACAACACATTGGCTTTCATATTGAAGAATAGCAAGCAGCTGGGCCTGGGTGACACATGCAAGTCAAGTTGCCCTGTGGTTGCTGCTGGACATGAACCCAAAGACCAAAACAGGCCTGGAAACGGCCCTGTTCCTCCTCCTGCCTTTTACTGACAGTAACCAAGACTTGAAGGCTGACAAAACTGTTGTGGTTGCCTAGCAACAGCTATGGAGGGCATTTGTTTCTTAAAGCTACAGATGCTGCTTCCATCATGGGGCGGGAGGTGTAACCTTGCCTTTCTTTTTTGGTTAAGAGAGCAGATTTTTCTGAAAACTTGGGGCTTTTTCAGGTTTGTAGATAGATCTGTTTTGTCTGTTCATTGTTCCAGTCTCCAGATTTAAGTATTCCCAGATTCTGTCATTTTGAGAATTAGATATTTTGATATTTTGGAAGAAGATGGCCTCAGTTCTCAGATCCTGACCAAATGAAAACCTACAAGGAAAGAGCCCTTTGGAAAGGCCAAGAAATCTTTGATTATAAAGGGGTACCACTTCAGGAACAGAGTTTGGACTGGATAATCTAATAGATTTCCTTTCATTACTACAGTTCTAGGAATTACCCATTCTCTGTCTCTCACTAACATGAATACTTACAATTGCCCTATAACACTGGTCCATTAAGCATAATTCTATGTTAACAGGCACAGTCTCTGTAAGTTCTCCAACAAAGGTCTTTGCAAGTCCTGTTACCTTAGCTATAGCTCCATTCAACTTATTGTCACAGACTCAATTACTTAAAGATTTTCTGCCTCCATACCTTCCTCGGTTCCAAAGATGACAAAAGGGAAACTTGTCAAAGGTATATTAGTACTGAACATATGGTTTACCAGCATGGCAGATTTTTACACAGAACCTTAACTGGATAATGGTACAAAAGGAACTAAATACAGGAAACTGCAAGACTGAGGCTTGAAAGTTAGCATCAGGCTCAGGAAGTATTTAAAAAATTCAGTTCCAAGCTTAATAGTAATTTCAGATTAAAAGCTCAGATATTTTGTTTACTCACCAATTTATACAGGATTCTTTTTAAAAAGCTGTTTAATTATATTGTCCTAGGAATAAATATGCATTAACTAAACTTGAGAAGCTATATAAATCAGTTACCTGCAAACTGGCTTTCCATCTACAGCAGCACAGATGCCATCATTATGACAACTGTAAGTTTCACAAACATTAGCAGTGCTGGACATAATAGTTGATTGTTTTGTGGTTGAAGCACTGCTAGCTGCTGCAGTAGATGTAGTGGTGGTTGTAAAATTTGGTTCAGTAAACAGTAAATGTGATATGTCTAAGGAAAATAAATGAGGTATAGTTACAATTATTATACTGTATAATTTTTGGTGTTATATATTCAGTGTACAAGCTTTTGATCTAGCAAGTATACAGTTAAACACATTGCTGTAATAATCACTTCTTTTTAAAAGCGTGTTTGCAAAACCTTTTAAGTCAAAGAAATGAAACTCATAAAAATAATGAATCATGTATATAGATCTTTAAAGAACATTAATTTGAGGATCTTAAAAATAGATACTATCTAAGAAGTATCAGTTGCATGGTGGAATATACTGAAAAACAAACATAGACTTGATACAACAGCTTTACATTATTGTTATTATTTACTTCATTTACACCCCACTTTTCTTTCCTGTGGGGACTCAATGTGGCTTTCTTCTCCCCTTTTTCAATTTTATTCTTACAACAACCTGTGAGGTAGGTTAGGTTGAGAATATGTGACTGGCCCAAGGTCACTGAGTGGGACCACAAGTGACGCCTGATACAGGTTGGACACTAGTCAGCTTCCCTCAAGTTTTGATGGGAAATGTAGGCATCCTGGTCTTGCAGCTTGACTCTCTGACTGCTGTCCAATCGACAAATCAACTGTCACTTGTCCAACATTCCGCCAAGCTGCCTTCATTTCCGATCAAAACTTGAGGGAAGCTGGCAAGTGTCCAACCTGTGTCAGGCGTCACTTGTGGTCCCGCTCTCAGGAAGCTTTCATGGCAGAGCAGGGATTCTAACAGATTCCAATCTGAGACGCTTACCACTGTACCACACTGATTGTATTTAGCACCTTGTTCTTTCCTTAAGCTTATGTTGCCAGCAGCTGGAACCCTATCCATCTACTTTTCCCAATGTCGTGTTTCTCTACAGGGACAAAATACAAGAAGGTATCCCATTTTGATTTCATTGCTTTGAACTTCAACTGGTTAAGACACAAAGTAGCCTCTTCTGTAAAACTGAACAGGAAGAGTCAAAAGATCCAGTATGTGGCAGCTGCAACAAAATCTAGGATTTTTTAAAACAATGTACCATCCATTTCTTGATCAAGTTATTAAAAAGGTATGCTAACAAACAGGGCTTTTTTCTGGGAAAAGGGGTGGTGGAAATCAGTGGGTTGCCAGCACAGGGGGCAAATCCTGGTGGGAGGTGGTGCCCCTGGTACCACATGCACACATGCAAAGTGCGTGTACGCTTCCGGGACCATGCAGTGACGTCACTTTGGGTCAGCTGGAACAAGTGGGAAGTTTTTTAAAGTTTAAATTGCCCTCAGCGAAAATGGTCACATGGCTGGTGGCCCTGCCCCCTAATCTCCAGACAGAGGGGAGTTTAGATCGCCCTCCGCGCTGCGGCACGGAGGGCAATCTAAACTCCCCTCTGTCTGGAGATCAGGGGTGGGGCCACCAGCCATGTGACCATTTTCAAGGGGTGCCAGAACTCCGTTCCACTGCGTTCCAGCTGAAAAAAAGCCCTGCTAACAAATCAGCACAGTGATACAGACTAACACAAAATCCCTTCGCAGTCTTCAGTCTCAGGGCACAAGGAAGTTGGACTAGTATTCTATCTAGCTGGAACAGGAAAAGTAGACTTCCTGCAACTGTTCCAAGGCAGGGCATTGAACTAGTCTTCCCTTTGCCATGGTGGTGTTTCTGAGAGGGGAGATCTAATAACTCTTGGACTGCAGGTTGATGACAGAGGCCACGGCACCCTAGATAGCACTCTGTACATTTAAGTAGGTACCTTACCTTTATCTAAGCAGTGTCTTCTAAACTGACTGGGAAAGTAGAAGAGAGGTGGGAGATTGAACTGTCAATTTTAGATCCACTACATTGGACCTATCATGGGGCAGCTTGTGCTTAATTTTGGATACTTGATTCTAAAGTAAAAGTTACCCTGTAGCACATAAGTACAGGCTTATACCAAGACCCACATACCTTCCACTGTTGTTAGAATGAAAACACTGTCCTCTTTAATAAAATCACGACTTTTAAGTCTTTCATGTGTTAAAAAGGCAGGTGTTCCAGATTTAGGACCTCTCCAGAACTGAGTGCCATTACTAAAATTAGCTGGTTTTCCTACTTTTTCTGGACTATCCCAAAAAAAAAGAGTTGAAGAATCTGTGAAGGAAAAAATAAATTAATAAATACGGTTAGTCAAGAAGACTAGCCTGATCTCATCAGAGCTTAGAAGTTAAGTGGGGGTGGGGGGAGACTTGGATGGGAGATTCCCAAGGAAGACGGGTTGCTATGCAGAGGAAGGCCATGGCAAACCACCTCTGCTCATCTCTTGCCTCAAAAACTCCATGATCCAGGGTTGCCATGAGTCTGTTGCAACTGGACGGCACACTTCATTATAATTTTCTGAGTTGCTTTCCTTTTTAAAAAAATTAAAGTCATAATGCCTACATCCTAGCAATTTTTAAAAGATTGGAATGAGTCAATATATGTGATATTCTGGTAAGTAGGAAGACAATCAGGGCATTATTTTAGTAAACTAATAATTCCAGAATGTTAAGATACAATTCACAAGTGCCCAAGTTGTATTGTTGTTCTCAACTGGTAACTGATTGATGTGGGTGTTACTAAAGAGCCCAAAGCTAGCCTGTTGCATGGATCCTGACCCTACATTTCCTGCAAAGATTTCTGCTGACTCCCTTGAAGCGCAGTAAGTCCCATGATGCAGAAACAGACAAAACCAATTACAAGCCTCTAAACATTTGCTACCATATCATTCTGGCTATACCTAAGATAGGCCCATTGCCTCAGGCATCCATATTCTCAGTTCACGTCTGCATGTTTTGGGGAGGGGGAGAATGGGAGGGAAAAATAGTTTGGGCTGCATCTTCTCATCACAGAAACTTCCCTTCCTGTCATCTAGTTTATAAAGTAGCTGGCTTGACGTGCTTCTTCTAGCAGTCAGATGTCAGTTGTAACTGTAGTAGCAGAAGGTCAAAGATCTGTGAGGTTGATCAAGTTAAGCTTTCTTATCACCCGCTCTGCCCTCATATTCTCTCCAACAATATGATCACTGGACCTAACAGTACCAGCTATACCATCTCAGGCTCATTCACTTGTTCATCTTCCAACATTATACATGCCATCAAGTGTCAGCAATGTCCTTCAACTCTATATTGGACAAAGAGGTCAATCTCTAAGCAAAAGAATGAATGGACATAAATCTGATATCAAAAATCACAACATTAAAAAACCAGTAAGAAAACATTTTAATCTGCCAGATCATTCCATCGCTGACCTAAAAGTAGCAGTTCTTTTTTTTTTTTGGTAAAAATTTTTATTGGATTAGAAACATATCATATCATATCATTTACACTCACATTCCTTTAAATTTCCAATTCTAACCCCCTCCCATTCCCCCCCCTTTTGTTGACTTCCAACAGTTTTCCAACCCCTCATCTATTTTCCCTTTACTCATATGAACTTTACTATATTTATTATAATTATAATATACTTTCAAATTCTTCTAAGCTTATCTATCATATTTGTGCTATTTCTGATTCCTTTCAATAATATTCATTCTGATCACCTATACTCTATTTTACTCTTTCTACTCTCTTCAATATGGGACAAGCAATTTTCCCCACCTTATACATATTTTCTAGTACTTCTATAAACTTTGCATGCATTCATAATAAATCAATCAATTTGACTTATATTCTATATATGTTGCTCCTTACTTCCTTTTACATATCATATCCAATATAATTATCTAATTTCTCCGTTATAGAGCTATTTAATTAGAGTAATCCATTCATATATTCATTTAACATAAGTCAATCTGTTATATCCACATTTCACCTGCTGAAATGTATCCATTCACCCTTTTGCAATTATTTACGTCAGAAAGATGTTTAGTTTAGTTTTTATCCTTACATTTCTTATAATAATAGCACTACTAATACCCTATATAATAATCCAATATAATATTTGCATAGAATTATTCAGTCAACTCTTCCCCCCTCGGTATAGTCACTTCCCTCTTCTTCCATTGTGTTTCAGTAATTTTCAAACTGCCACAGTTCTCCACCCACCTCCCATTTTTTCACCAGATATTGTTTCAGCTTCTCCCAATCATTGTTAAACTGCCCTGGGTCAAGGTCTCTCAATTTTCTTGTCATTTTATCCATCTCCGCCATGTACAGCAATTTGTAGATCCAATCCTCAATGGTTGGCACCTCTTGTACTTTCCACTTCTGCGCGTACAAAAGTCTAGCTGCTGCTGTCATATAGAATAACAATGTCCTGTATTGTGCTGGCATATCTTGCATTCCCAAGTTCAGTAGCAGGAGTTCTGGGTTCTTATTCACTTGAAATTGTAAAATCTCACTCATTACTTTTATTATTTCCCCCCAGTACTGCCTAGCTACCTCACAAGTCCACCACATATGGTACAAAGAACCCTCATGTTTTCTACATTTCCAACATTTGTTAGACATGTTCAAATTCCCTAGCGCTATCTTCTTTGGTGTCAGATACCAACGATACATCATTTTATAAACATTCTCTTTAATATTAGTGCATGTTGTAATCTTCAACGTATTTTTCCACAAGTATTCCCACGCCTCCATTGTTATTTCTTTGTTAAAGTTTATAGCCCACTTCACCATTTGCACTTTGACTACCTCATCCTCAGTATACCATTTTAGCAACACTTTGTAGACCTTTGAAATTTCTTTTTTATCTCCTTGTAGAATTACTTTCTCTAATTCTGAATTCTCCATTCTTATTCCTCCCTTCGCACAGTCCGAATAATAAAGATCTCTGATTTGTCTATATTGAAACCAATCATAGTTTGGGGACATCTCTTGTTGTGTCTTTATTCTAGCTTTAGAAAATTCTGTTTGAGTTATCTCCTTATACGTTAAACACTGTTGCTTATTATCGACCGTTCTTGGATCAATTACTTCATATGGAACCACCCAGGAGGGAGTTCCTTCCTGTAGGTAATCTTTATATTTCTTCCAAACTGTGAAGAGGCTTCTCCGAATATAGTGGTGTAGAAACATAGAATCTGCTTTCACTTTGTCATACCATAAATATGCATGCCATCCAAACAGTTTTTTGTATCCCTCTAAGGCCAGCAGTTTGCAATTTTCCAGCGTCATCCAATCTTTCAGCCATACCAAACAGATTGCATCATAGTAAAGTCTCAGGTTGGGCAGTTGCATTCCACCCCTTTCTTTTGCATCCTGCAACACTTTCATTTTCACCCTAGGTTTCCTGCCTGCCCACACAAACTCCGATATTTTCCTTTGCCATTTTTCAAATTGTTTAGAGTCCCGAATAATTGGTATTGTCTGTAACAAAAACATCACTCTTGGCAAAACATTCATCTTAACTGCTGCAATTCTTCCCAACCATGACAACTGTCAGGTCCAGTGTATATCTAAACTGTACTGACTCCATTTTCTAATGCTTCTAGTGTTTGAGTGTTTTCTTCCCAGGTGCACCAGTTCCCAGGCAGCATTCCCACCGGAGGAGACTGTTTTGTCTAACACCGTTCCACCAAGCATTGGCCTTGAAGGAGAGCAGCTTCCCAGGACTGAGAGATGTTGTTTTGAGAACTGTGGGGGGAGGCTGATCCAGATGGGTATTGTTACTCTGTATCTTATGCTTGCTCTTCATTGGTAACAATGATCATGTACCATCCTGATTCTCCTATTCAGGACAGTGGACTATAATGGACCTTTTCTGCAGTAAAGTTTCCTTTTCCAAACAATGGACTTGTGTTTGCTTCTAAAGGGAACCCTGTAGTGAGTGCCTTATTTAGCCACAGTCTGACATTTTGTTACCAATCATGTCTGAGTCGGGCCCAGCGGAATCCAAGGTTGTCCCGGACAGGGATCCTTTGTTTGATCCGTATGCGTCTCCCGACAATCAACCTGTGCAACCCGTGCAAGCCCAAGACTCCCAGGAGCTGGGAGCAGCCGGGAACGGAACCGGAGCCTCCACTTCCACCCCGCCTCTCATAGAACTCAGTACTCGGGACGAGACCGAAGCCGACCTCGGGGCAAGGCCGAAAGCGACCGCTCTCCCCTTGATTTCGGTACCCACCCCGTCGGAGTGGGGAGCCAGACCCCGAGAAACCAGAGAGCGTCGGGCAGGTGGACTCCATCCACGAGTTTCGATGGAAGGGCGCCGAAGCCTAGGAACCGTCCCGGAGCTAGACAGCAGCCAACCATGGCGATATTGGAACAGGACGTTCGAGCAGACGGAGGGGGACACGTCTCGCCGCGGCGCCCTGAGTTGGGATTACTCCGAACTTGCTCCGTGGAAAGAGCCAACGGAGGTCCCTGAACAAAGTTGGGAGCAGATACAAGGTCGCACCTATGCGGTGGATACCAGCATCTCGGCCGTGACGGGTATGGCCAAGGGAATTCTAGCCGCGAGATCGAGAGTCGTCCAAGGGGACCCTCCTCCTTGGGGCCCCTTTTCCCCGGTGAGTGCAACGAATGAAGGTTCCATAAGCGAGCAACCGGGGCCAAGTCGAATGCAACAGTTAGAAGCTAAACTGATGGATATGGAAGAAAGTTTGGCTCATGCCATCCATTTAATTTCGGCAATGGGAGCTGGGGAAAGACTGTCTCCTGAAGAGATGGCGATACAGATAGCTACCCTCCAAAGTGTCATCTCCTATCCGGTGGAGGATGTCCAGCAGCGGCCGTCACCTACCGGCGAGGGGGGCACCTATCCTGGCGAATCGGGAGAGCAACTCAAGGAACTTCCCGCACAGCAGGAAATTCCACCGAGAAGGGATGACCCGGTTGAGCCACCCGGAGAGACCCCCACCGAACCTCCTAACCAGGGAGGGGATGCGCCGCCAAACGAGACTCCCGTTGAGAGGCCTACGGAAGGGGAAGAAAAGCCAAGTGATACACCGGTGATACCCCCTCTTACTTCTCCTATAACGGTCCGGCCGGACCAAGCGGGAGCACACGCGGCTCCATCCGAGGAGGGAGCCCCTCGTCAACCGCGAGACACTGTCCCCGTCGGGCAACCTACGGGAGACGGTCTAACAGCGCCAAGAGGCCAGCCGTTGCTTCCCAGATTAACAACGCCCGGAGGGGCAAGCCCGCGCGGCCTTCCACCTGTTCAACCCTCGCCGCTGCGGCCCCTCTCACCTCGACCGCAGCTCATACCGTTGCAACAGCCCCAGGACCAGCCCGTCTTACCACCCCCGAACCAACCGGGACGGCCTGCACCACTACGACACCTCCAACCCCCTCCTCAGCGGCCGATCTCCATTCAACCACACCAACCTCCTCCACCTCGACAGCTACCGCCAACGCCTCCCGTGTTACCAGCCAGACCGAGACTGCCACCTCCTGCTCGCCCGCCACTGCAGCCTCCGGCCCAACCAAGACCAACCCCGACAGCGCAACCACGGCAACCTCCGCCAGCACCGCCGGTCCAACCTCCGCCCGCACAGCCAGCCCAACCCCAGCTGGCACCGCCGGTTCAACCACCGCCAGTACAGCCGGCACCGTTGCCCCGACCGAGACTCCAGTTACCTCCTCCTGTGCCTCAGGCGCAACTAAGACTGCCGATGGACTTCTACCCAGCGCCTGCCCCGAGACAAGAACTCCCGATGGGCTGGGTGAAGCTGGAAGCCACCTTCGATGGGGATCCCTCCAAACTGGGATTTTTCTTAGTACAAGTGGTACAGTTTTTCAACCGATGGGGGCACCTTTTCGGCAGTGAGGCCAGTCAAATCGAACATCTTGGATCGCGTTTACAGGGCAAAGCAGCAGATTGGTATGTAGGACTATACAATGTCGGGGCCCCAGAACTCGATACTCTCCAGGGGTTAGTGGATGCTATCCGAGCGCAATATGAAGACCCCTTAGAAGAAACCAGGGCCCGAACAGAATTGCAAGCCATCAAACAAGGCAGCATGTCAGCAAGAGACTATGTCACAAAATTCCGGCAATTAGCAGCCAAGTGCCCTAGGTGTGAGGAGTCCACCAAGATTATTCTGTTCAAACAAGGCCTTAACCCGAGACTTTTGGACAGAGCCCTCATGCAAGACAATCCCCCCACGCTGTTAGGGTGGATCCAACTTGTTTGCGAAGTAGAGAATCGCATTTTGGAAGTCCGTTTGGTTGAACAACAACAACAAACGGGACAAAGAAGACCATTGACCTTACAGAGGGGAACACGAGGAGCTAGCTACGCCACCCGTGGAGCGAGAGATGCTAGATGGCAACAAGGGCTGTGTTTGCAATGCGGACAGGCTGGTCACTTTGCAGCACAATGCCCTTACCGGCCTGTGCAAAGACCTCCGCTCCAATTACGGCGTCCAACCCTTGCTCCGTTTCCTACGCTCCAATGCCCGACTCCAGCACCACGAGCAAATAGAGGCCGCGGCGCTTCCCAAAGGCCAGCCTCGGAGAGAGGGCTGGAAGCGGAAGAAGTCATGGAATACGATCCCGCTTCCCCAACCGCAGAAGCCAATCCAGAAAGTCCCCAGTCGGGAAACGAAATGGATCTGTTGTGAAAGGACCCAAACGACAGATCCGCCCTAAGCCCGTCCCTGCACGGAACTGGCTGCCTGGGTCCATCTTATTCATGCCAGTGACTCTAATTAACCCAGAGAGGAAGATGCACATTCGGGTGCAAGCTCTTATTGACTCGGGCTGCTCAAGAGACATCATCGCCCCTGCTCTAGTCAATGGACTAGTCCTACCAACTCGGGATCTACAAAATCCAGTAATCTTTGAGCAAATGGATGGTACCAACATGAATCCTGTAACAACTGAAACCATCCCAGTGATCACAGGCATGGGACAACATTGGGAAAAGAGGTCCTTTGTCATCAGCTCTACTGCCAAGTACCCGTTAATTCTAGGCAGCAAATGGCTATGTGATCACAATCCCTACATAGACTGGGCACAAGGATGTATTACCTTCAGTCATACCAACTGCAAAAATCACCGTTGGAATCAAAACTGGGGCGAAGATCCAACTCATAAAGAAAAGGCCCTTCTCACCCAAGAAGAAGTCAACCAAATACCCGAACCGTACTGGCCTTTTCTAAATGCTTTCTCTGAAGAGGAAGCAGATACTCTACCCCCGCACCGACGAACGGACTGTGCGGTAGAAATTTTACCCGGAGCCTCACTGCCCAAAGGACGACTGTATCCCATGAGTCTCCATGAACGTGAAGAGCTCCGGAAATTCATTGACACCAACCTCCAACGAGGGTTCATCCGCCCAGCCGCTAGCCCCCACGCCGCTCCAGTCCTCTTCGTGAAAAAGAAGGATGGGGGACTTCGACTGTGCACAGATTTCCGAGGCTTGAATGCAGTGTCCACCAACAACGCCTATCCTATACCGCTCATCCGAGACCTTCTCAACGTCGTGGCCCAAGGTAAGATCTTTACGAAATTAGATCTAAAAGATGCTTACTTCCACGTTCGTATCAAGGCAGGGGATGAGTGGAAAACCGCTTTCAATACGCCCCTCGGACAATATGAATACTTAGTTATGCCTTTTGGTTTGACGGGAGCCCCGTCTGTATTCATGTCCATGATAAACGAAGTTCTACACGAATTTCTGTACAAAGGGGTGGTGGTGTACCTTGATGATGTGTTAATTTACTCGGACACCGAGGAAGAACATATTCAAACGGTACGAAAAGTCTTAGCCACCCTGATGAAGAATAAGCTGCCCATCAAACTGTCCAAATGTGAATTCCATAAAACCGAACTCACTTACCTCGGGTATTGTATCTCCCAAGAAGGTCTGAAAATGGATCCAGCCAAAATACAGGCGATCCAGGACTGGCAGACACCCACCACCCGTAAAGAACTACAATCCTTCCTGGGTTTTGCCAACTTCTATAGAGACTTCATAGCAAATTTCGCCCAAATCACGCTCCCTTTAACAGACTTGCTGAAAACCAAAGATAAAGGGGACCAAGCTAAAAAACCCTCTGCCAAACTGCAATGGACCCCCGATTGCCAAACGGCCTTCGATTGTCTAAAAAAGCAATTTGTAACAGAACCCATCCTCTCCCACCCCAACGAACAATCCCCTTTCATAGTACAGGTCGACGCCAGCGATACGGCGATAGGGGGGGTTTTACTACAGAAGGGGGAGGATGGTAGGCTGCGGCCTTGTGCTTTCTTGTCTAGAAAATTTTCGGAGGCGGAAAGGAATTGGAATGTGTGGGAGAAGGAGGCCTTTGCAGTAAAAGCGGCCCTTACTAACTGGAGACATTGGCTGGAGGGGGCGCGATACCCTTTCGAGGTCTGGACGGATCATAAAAATCTGGAGGCCCTCCGAAGCCCACGCAGACTGAATGCCAAGCAATTGCGATGGGCGGAATTCTTTTCCAAATTCAACTTCACTCTAAATTATCTCCCGGGCAAAACTAACTTTCTGGCAGACGCCCTATCGCGCATGCCCCAACATAAGAGCAAACGGGAGGAGACTGTCGACACGGTCTTCTCGCCTACGCAACTTGGGGGCGTGGTGACTACTCGCAGCCGTGCCAAGCAGCCCCTCCCGGCCAACCAAGAGTGGAAATCGAAACTTAAAACTGAAGTGGAGAAGGAGGGGGATAGAGCTCCGCGAAGCAAACTGACCCAATCCCCACAAGGGGATTGGTTAGCCGGGAGCAAGTTTTATGTCCCAGACAGCCTCAGACTGGAAGTTTTGCAGCGCTGTCATGATGCTCCCACTGCTGGACATTATGGGTATCTGAAAACTTTGCACCTAATCCAAAGACAATTCTGGTGGCCGGGCATGCGCAAAGACATTTCCCAATACGTTAGTTCCTGTCCTGTTTGCCTCAGCGCCAAAACCAGGAAAGGGAAGCCTCCGGGTCTCCTGCAACCATTGGAAACGCCAAACAGACCCTGGGAAATAATATCCATGGACTTTATCACTGATCTACCTATCTCAAAAGGACATAATTGCATTTTAGTTGTGGTAGATCTGTTCTCCAAACAAGCTCATTTTATCCCCTGTACTGCTATACCCTCCGCTCGAAAACTAGCAGATTTGTTTCTAAAACACATCGTAAAATTACATTCTTTTCCGTCCAAGGTGATTTCGGATCGCGGCGGACAGTTCGTTGCCAACTTCTGGCGGGAGCTTTTGAAAATGTTGAATATTGAACAAGGCATCAGTTCAAGCCACCACCCACAAACCGACGGGCAATCCGAAAAAACAAACCAAATATTAGAACAGTTTCTTCGTTGCTACATCAATTTTCAACAAGATAATTGGGTGGACCTTCTCCCTCTGGCCGAGTTCTCATATAACAACAGTGTACACGCTTCAACGGGGGAGGCCCCCTTCAAAATTGTCTACGGAACTCACTTCAATCCCTTCCCGTTGGATGCACCCCCTCTCCATTCCTCTAAATTGCCAGATGTATCTTCGTGGTGGGGGGAGGCGGCGCAGCAATGGACTCTTATTAAGAAACACCTTGAAAAAGCCAAACTGGATTACAAAAAATACGCAGACCGCCATCGTGTGGCCGAATGGGAATTACAACCCGGAGATCATGTGTATATTTCCACAAAAAATCTAAAACTCGCTCAGACAAGCCGCAAACTCGCTCTGAAATTCCTAGGACCTTTTCCTGTGCGCAAGATAATAAATAAAGTGACTGTTGCTGTAACTTTGCCCAAGAACCTGCGCCATGTGCATGATACGTTCCATGTCAGTCTTCTAAAGAGAGCTCCCACCGACAACAAATGGCACGTCAAAGCTCCACCCATTCCAACTTTGATTGACGACCAAATACACTATGAGGTACAACAAATCTTGGACTCTAAACTGAAACGAAATCAGCTTTTTTACCTCATTAGATGGAAGGACTTTGATTCTGGTTACGATGAATGGGTGAACTCTGCACATGTTCATGCTCCTAGATTAACCAAAGCTTTTCATACTCGCTACCCATATAAGCCAGGGGGGGATCTGTTTTAAGGGGGGCAGAATGTCAGGTCCAGTGTATATCTAAACTGTACTGACTCCATTTTCTAATGCTTCTAGTGTTTGAGTGTTTTCTTCCCAGGTGCACCAGTTCCCAGGCAGCATTCCCACCGGAGGAGACTGTTTTGTCTAACACCGTTCCACCAAGCATTGGCCTTGAAGGAGAGCAGCTTCCCAGGACTGAGAGATGTTGTTTTGAGAACTGTGGGGGGAGGCTGATCCAGATGGGTATTGTTACTCTGTATCTTATGCTTGCTCTTCATTGGTAACAATGATCATGTACCATCCTGATTCTCCTATTCAGGACAGTGGACTATAATGGACCTTTTCTGCAGTAAAGTTTCCTTTTCCAAACAATGGACTTGTGTTTGCTTCTAAAGGGAACCCTGTAGTGAGTGCCTTATTTAGCCACAGTCTGACAACAACTTCAATCTATTCCACTTAATCAAGTCCTGCTCTATTTGAGTCCATAATTTCTCATAATTATTCTTAAATAGATCTATGTTTTTTGCAGTCAGTTCGATTCCCAAATATTTTACCTTGCTTGTTACTTCACAGTCTGTTATTTCCATAAGTTGCTGTTGTTTTTGTTTAGTCATATTTTTACACAATATCTTTGACTTCTTTTTGTTTACAAAAAAACCTGCCAAGTCTCCGAACTCTTTGATTTTATCTATTACCTTAGGCATGTTTTCAATTGGATCTTCCACAATTAACATTATGTCATCTGCAAATGCTCTGACCTTATAGGAAAAGTCCTTTATCTTTATTCCACGGATTGCATCATCTTCTCGGATCTGTATCATCAGAATTTCCAATACCAAAATAAACAACAGTGGAGACAACGGGCAACCTTGTCTTGTACCTTTCCCTATAGTCAGTTTCTTAGTCACCTCATCATTCACCACAATTGCTGCACTTTGGTCTCTGTAAATTTCTTTAACTGCTCTTATGAATCTTTCTCCCATTTGTAGCTGTTCCATAGTTGCAAACATAAAGTCCCAGTTCAAATTGTCAAACGCTTTTTCGGCATCTACAAAGAAGAACCCAACCTCTTTATCACAACGCCTGTCATAGTATTCAATAGCATTTATAACTGTCCTTAAATTGTCTCTAATTTGTCTGTTTGGAAGAAAACCTGCTTGTTCTTCCCCAATAGCCTCAGCTAGCCATCCCTTTAGCCTCTCTGCCAAGATCTTCGCAAAGATCTTGTAGTCATTATTAAGTAAAGAAATAGGTCTGTAATTTTTAACATTTGTCAAGTCCTGTCCCTCTTTAGGGATCAATGATATATTAGCTTCACTCCAAGTATCTGGAGTTCTTTGGTCTCTCAAGACCCCATTGATCACCTCTTTTAGAAAAGGCGCCAGCTCATTGGCCATTACCTTAAAAAATTTCGCTGTAAGTCCATCAGGCCCTGGCGCTTTTCCCAAATTTGTTGACTGTATTGCTTTCTTTATTTCTTCCTCTGTTATTTCACTATTTAATTTAACTCTCCAGTCTTCCGAGATTATTGGGAGTTTTACTTTTCCCAAATATGTCGCTATTGAATCTTTTTTCACTTCTTTTTTCCCATACAATTTGGCGTAAAATTTGTAAAAGGCTCTACTAATGGCAGTCTGTTCCAGATGCATTTTATTGTCCTCACATATTTTATTTATTATCTTTTTTCTTTTCTCTTCTTCAGTTGCCATGCCAAATATTTCCCAGGTTTATTTGCACCTTCAAACGACTTTTGATTCATTCTTTTCAAATTCCATTCCAATTCTCTATTGTTCATTGCCGTCAACTGCTCTTGTAAAATTTTAATATCCTGATAAATTTTCTTCTTACCTGGTCTTTTCTTTAGTTGTATTTCTTTGGCTTTTATTTTCTCCATAATCTCCTGTCTCTTCTCCTCTCGTTTCTTTCGTGCTCTTCCATTTAAATCCATTAGTATGCCTCTAATTACTGCTTTATATGCATCCCAAACCTTATTGGTTGGTACTTCTCGATTCATATTATGTTGTATGAAGAACTTAGTTTCCCTTCTCAGCATCTCCATATTTTCTCCCTCCTGTAGCAAATCCTCATTTATTCTCCATCCTTTCCTCTTATTTCTTTTCCCGAACTTCCACATAATTGGATTATGATCTGAGCCTACCATAGGCATTATTTCAACATCCTTAGTCCAAAGCACTAAATCCTTTGAGGCCCAGATCATATCAATACGTGATAGAGTAGAGTGTCTTGCGGAGAAAAATGTATACTGTCTACTTGTGGGATTCCGCGTTCTCCATACATCTTCCAAAGTTTCCTGCTGCACTAATGCAAAGAACGTCTTTGGCAAAAGTCCTCTTTTCTTTTGTGCAGTTACTGATTTTTTGTCCTGTTCCAAATTTGTAATTCCATTGAAGTCTCCTGCAAGGATTATCTGATCATATGTAAGTTCATCTAGTTGCTTCCTTAAATCCTCAAAGAAGCTCTCTTTGGCACCGTTTGGTGCATAAATTCCGATAACCAACACTTTTTTTAAATTCCATGTACATTCCACTGCTATAAATCTGGCTTCCACATCTCTAATCATTAATTTTGGCTGTAGCTCCTCTTTAATATATAGTACCACTCCCTTTTTTTTCTTTTTTGAGGCCGCTACAAAATCAATGCCCAGCTTACTCACTTTGAGATATTTTACATCCTGATTTCTGATATGGGTCTCTTGCAAACATACAATGTCACATTTTTGTTTTACTAGCCAGTGGAAAGTACTTTTTCTCTTTTTGGGTGAATTAAGTCCATTTACATTCCAAGATAAAACTTTACACTCCATATTCATAGCCTTGTTGTTGGTAAGTCCTTTTCATTGTCCCTCATAAACTTTTCCATCTCAAATTCAGATCTGATGCGCTTTTTCATTCCTCCAAATTCAAAAGATATCCCTTCCGGTAATTCCCATCTATATCTTATTTTCATATCCTTTGAATTCTGCACAAGCACTTTGTATTTTTTCCGATCAAGCAACACCGATCTGGGTAGCTCCTTCATGATAATAATCGTCTTGCCATCGACTACCAATGGATCTTGAAACTGTTTACTCACTATCATTTCTCTTATATTCCTTGTCGTGAATTGCACAATCACGTCCCTTGGTAATTTCCTCTGGGCCGCAAATCTGGAGTTTATTCGGTACACAACATCCAGGATAGCCACAACTTCCTCCTCCTCCTTTCCCAGGTTTTCAGCTAACACTTCAGTCACCTGTTCTTGTGCTGTCTTTGTCTCTATTTCCGGCAGACCTCGAAACCTCAGCTGTTTCTCCATATATTTACTCTCCGCAACCGCCATTCTCCCTCTTATCACTCTCATATCTGTTCGTTGCGTCTCTGTAAGATTCTCCATCGCTTTTTCCACAACATTAACTTTCTGCTGCGCTGCCTGTAAATTGGTTTGTATTGTTTCCATTCCCTTCTTCACCTCTGCCAATTCGTTTTTTACTGTCTCTTTAACATCTTTAACTTCTCTCACCAACTCCTGTTTTGTCTCCTTCAGTTCCTTTAACATTTCCAGGAATTTTTTGTCCAGATTCTCAATAGCTGTTTGCCACTCTTTCTTCGACATCGTGGGGCTTGATTTACCTCACTCCCACGAGTCTGCACGTTTTCTTAGCTCCGTGGCGTCTAAATTGATGTCCCTTTGAAATAATTTAAATGTCCCGGTTCTTAAAATAAACAAGAGACACTTACAAAATCCAAAATGTCGGGCGTCTTTTCTCTATGGTTTTTCTATAGTCTTTTTATAATCCAAGATGTCCTACTTCCGCTCCTGTTGAAGTCAATGCCCTTCCCTTTTCAAAAATGGCGATTCCCTTCTTCCTGTCCTTCGATGGGGACCTTCTCTCACAGGCACCTCTATCGCTGTTACGCACTTCCTGTTTGCCGATTCTCCACTGTAGCTCTCGCGATGGTAGAAGTTTTCTCACAGCTTGCTATCGCTTTATAACCACAGGTATGGTAAACAATTATCTATTTTCTTCAATAACTTTCTTTAACTTAGTCCTTTTTCTAATCAAATTCTTGCCGGATCTTTTTCTCAGTATAGTCCAACTGTTGCAGTTTAAAAGTTCACTTTAAAGCCTCATTACTTTAAACAGTCTGTCCCGGTTTGAGAGATAGTGATCTTTACCTTTTCACACGTCTTTCTGGGTTGTACTCACTGCTTCGATTCCAAATTTTCTTCCGAAATTAATTTCCCCTGCTGAAGCTTGGGCATGAAGATCTTATGCCAGTCGCACTGGCCCCGGATCTGCCGCAGAGATTTATGCTGACCTGTCTTAGGGTGGGACCTCAAGGGACGAGAGAGAATCCTTAGCGCAGAACCCCCCCTCGCCCGAGATCGACGCGCCCTGAGGTACTTGAGCGTTCTTTGCCTGTTCCCCGCCTGGGAGCAGGTGGCCGCGGGCTGAATTTGCCCCACCGGCTGCTGGAAACGGCAGCCCGGTCAGCTCCACTATTGGAGCTGCATTAGACCTCCATGGATCCCAAACCGGAAGTCCCCTAAAAGTAGCAGTTCTGAAGTAGAGAAACTTCAAAGGAAAATTACAACACAAAATTGCTGAAATGGAGTTTATTTACAAATTTGGAACAAAGGATTTCCCAGGGTTGAATTGGGACATAGGATTTTTCTCACGTTACAGATGTTAATTTTCTACACTTTGCACCTAGGCTCTGTCAAGTTAACTGCAACATGTATTATAGCTAGCTTACTGACACTTTAATTTACAATACCCTTCCCACTCTCTGCCTGGATTATAAGGACTCCTTCCTTTTCCCACTGACTCTGAAAGCTCATACCCTGGAAATCTAGCTGTCTATTAGGTGCTACTGGACCCAAATATTGCTCTTCTACTACAGACCAACACATCTACCTACCTGAAACTATTATCACCCACTGGTGACCCTTTATTGCCCTTCATCCCAAGAAACAGGTATGGGCCTTGTTACTTAGGCCACCCCACACAGAATCTTCAGTCCTTTCATCAATGCACTTCTAGAGAAATAGTATATGTGAAAACAAGTAACAGTGCTCAGTGGATTTGCCAGACATATCTGAACTGTAGAAGTTAAGTTTCTTTAATTTATCATAAAAATCTATGAGGTGGAAAGGGTGGTATTACTGACATCTGACAGGTTGACTGAATATGTTTCTGAAGACTCTTTACACTACATTTAGAAAGAAATAAGTGCACTTTAACTGACAATACATTGGCATACATGCCTCTATACCTCAGAGGAATAAAGAAATCTAGCTCCTTTGCAAGGATTGGAAGAAAATAGTGTATTAATTACTATGAGAGAAGAAAACAACTGCATGATTAAAAGACATAATCACAATATTACCAAAAATGTATTTTTTACATACACAGAGGGTATTTATCAGAACCACTGTAGTCATATAATCCACTCAAGGAGACAGCCAGCATAACCTTTTAAGAGTATTTACACTGGTTCCATCATGTCTCAGACAGGTAAATGATCTCTGTAATTGTAGGAAGTTTAATGAGTCATGGTTGCCAAAAACTATCATATAATTTAGAGAAAACTGAGTACCCACCTAGTAATTTCTTTGGATCTGTCGTTACACTCCTTTGATTTGACATACGTTGACGGATGTCTGGATGTTGATCAAGGAGAACCATTGTAGCTTGCTGCCATGCACAAGGCCATGTAAGGTTATTATCATTTGCCCCAGAGACTGAATGTAAATATATTTCTAAATTAAATGGGTTGGTACTATTCAGGTACAATGCAATTTGAAATGCATACCCTTGCTTAGAGTAAAATGGGGGACTGTATAGTGCTCCTGTCTCCCCTGCAGGGCTTGAATTAAGGAGATGAGTAAAATTTGTTATGTGCCAAACATGGTGAGGGCACTGGGTTTCTGACAGATTGATATCATCAATGGAGAGACCCCCATTTGATACATTAGATCCTTTTATGCCTTCAAATACAACTCGGAATTTGCTTGTAACATTCAAAGAAACATGGTATAATTGCCAATAGTCCTTTGGTGAACCTGAAAAAGAAGCGCAAGATATGTTGTTTACAATTTATTTCAATTATGCATCTAATTCTCAACATGGCACCATCTGTGGATAACTTAAATTCCAAAATTCAGCCTATGGACAGACAAGAAAGATCCTTCTACAAACCTGAGAAAAGTAGAAAAAGAGATGTCAGGGAGAAACAGGGCCGGATCGAGGGGGCCGGGGGGGGTAGTCTGCCCCCGGCGCCACCAGGAAGGGGGCGCCGGGAGCAGCTGCCAGCTGCCAGAGGGCGCAGGCAGCAGCGCGGGCAGCCTTGCAGCCCCCCGCGCTGCTTTCACCTGCCCCACAGGATGGGGGGCGGCCGGCTTGCCACGCACCCCCTGTCCTGCAGGGCAGGCAAAAAGCAGAGCAGGGGGCTGCGGGGCCACCCGTGCCATTCGCCTGCCCCACAGGACAGGGGGCAGCCAGCCGCCCTGTCCTGCGGGGCAGGTGAATGGCGCGGGTGGCCGCGCTGCCTTTTGCCTGCCCTGCAGGGCAGGGGGTGCCCGGCAAGCCGGCCGCCCCCTGTCCTACGGGGCAGGCAAATGGCGCGGGCAGCCTCGCAGCCCCCCGCGCTGCCTTTTGCCTGCCCTGCAGGGCAGGGGGTGCCCAGCAAGCCGGCCGCCCCCTGTCCTGCGGGGCAGGCAAAAGCAGCGCGGGGGGCTGCGAGGCTGCCCATACCATTCACCTGCGGGGAGGCGAATGGCACAGGTGGCTTCCCAGCCCCGCACGCTGCCTCCATTCCGCCCTGTGTGATGATGTCACCGAAGTGACGTCATCACGCAGTGCGGGGAGCGTGCGCGTGCGCACTGTGCGGGCACGCAAGGTAGCCAGCCAAGGGTTGCCCCGGGCGTGGGCAACCCTAGATCTGGTGCTGGGGAGAAGGGTTATAACCTGACAACAGTATTGCCTGATGAGCTTGTTTTCAGTGCGGCAGGGATTCCATTGTATGAAGGTAAATGTGAAGTGATATTGCTCACTCACACACATATTGGTCCATCCATAAAATGAATACTGCAGGTTTATGCAGCTTTAAGTTTGCCTGGATGCAAGAAAGGGAGAGGATGTTTAACCCTTCAGCTTCCACTTACCAGCTCCTGTGCACTGCTGTTAGCACTTTAAAGGAAAGGATTCCTGCTTTTAAAAGACAGGTTTTTCTTCAAAATGCAAATAGAGCAGGGTAGGCCATTTTGACTAGCAAAACTGAGCAGTGGTTGAAGTGTAAAAAAGTCTCTCCCCCCCCCCACACACACACACTGATCAACAGCCATGATCTTCATCTCCTCTGTTTGAGCCCCGAGTAATAACTAGGTCTAGAACAGGTATTAGAGTAACACGTTTTTTATACCTTGAACCGTTTTCACAAGTCTTGAAGTACCATTGGGGTTTGCTTCAGTGTATTCCTTAATTAAGATGTTCAGCTGATCACTTTCATTCCCACTGTTGAAATAATAGAATTGCAGGCACTGGAATCCTCTCTTGGGATACAGAAATCTGCTCTCTAATATGGCCCGGTCCCTTGTGGTTCCAGCACTTGTGTTAAAATGCATAAAATAACCAACTTCTATTAAAGGCATGGAAAGAGGAGAATAAAGAACACAGAATTAGAACTTCACCATTGGGGGAGAAATCATACATACAACATTAATTTGATGGATGGGAAAAAATGTTCAGTGTCTAGGCATGGATTACTGGGATGAGATAAGAGGTAATCTTCTTTGCTTCCTATATGTTTGGCTTTATCTGTTGTTCCTATTCCAAAGGATTTTTCATAATTACCAATAATCTGATATCAAAACCTA
Organism: Eublepharis macularius; assembly: GCF_028583425.1. Classification (NCBI taxonomy): domain Eukaryota; kingdom Metazoa; phylum Chordata; class Lepidosauria; order Squamata; family Eublepharidae; genus Eublepharis; species Eublepharis macularius. The sequence continues at coordinate 80,993,567 of NC_072796.1, read as the reverse complement.
GCATTGATTTATGAGAGAAATGGATACATGTTTATGCCTAGATCAAATGATATACAAAGGGCATTTCTAGGATCAAGGCTTCAACTGGGAATCGTTGGATAGGATCCAGCTTAAAGTGCTGTTACCAAACAAGATCAAGACAGAAACAGGGAATCGCAGGACCTTCCCAGAAGTAGCCTCATGTCTCTGGGACAAGCTTCCTGAAGAAGCTTTTTCGGGGCAGGTAGGGGAGACGGCCTTGGAAAAGGGCTCCTCAGCAAGTAATGGCCTCCCCAGACCACCCCAAGGAGGGAAGGAGAGCCTGCCAGCCAGCCCCAAGCAGGAAATGTGAGGTCTAGCTGGGTGGCTGGATGAAGTGAGGCTGTATGGACCCCCTCCTTCAATATGGCTGGGCAAGGGTGGGCTGGGGGGGTGTCCCTCAGGTTGGAGTGATCCCAGCATAGTTTAAAATGCAATAATAATTTATCAGTGTTAGTTTAATGAGATCAAAGATCACTGATGTATCTACAGGAGTTACTTCTTTAAGAGATAAAATGATTGCTGTATATTACCCTTACAGTTTCCAACATAGGTATGATCGGTTTGCGGTCCACTAGAAACTCCAGTTATGCGCTGCCAGTCAGCATTATCTTCTGAACTTTGAATCATGCCACACACATTTTCAAACTCAAAACTGCACGTTTCCATAAAACTTAAGGAGGTGGCTACAAAATTCAACAAACAAAACATTAATACATAGTAGATTCAACGTTCATTAAAACTCAGTGAATTCACTTAGCTGAATCAGAATGTAATGAGCTTAAGGTAATAGTTTTTAGAGTTGATACCAACTTAACCATTCCTTCATCACTGAATAGTAACAATAGAATTCATAAACCAGTTAGACTACGTAAATTGTCTTCAATTAAAAATGTAATAGCAGTTTATCAAAGTATCAAAAGAGTTTATTGTCTATAGCCATAGGCTGTCACAATTCACCAAATATCGACTAATAAACAATTAAATCCATTATCACAGTTTGTATAGGTTACTAAAATTAATTAAAACAATACAGTATGCCAAACTATCCCAGGAGTCACGAAAAAGCCTCATTCAGTACCAGCTTAGATCTTTTTGGCTGCGAGTGTAAATTGAGAGACTCTATAGGACACATGATTATCAGTGTCAGATAACAAAAACACAATCTTCTCAATTTCAGAGTATGTGTTTGTCACGGATAGGATTCTGGCCAAAAATTTAGCTCTGGGTACACTATATAATGGACAATAAAGTAGGTACTGGGAAAGGTTCTTCATTGTAGGTAATCCACAAATGCAGGTGCGATGTTCCATAGGGGCGTGAGAATAACACCCTAGCAGTTTATCAGTGTTAGTTTAATGAGATTAAAAATCACTAATGTATCTACAGGAGTTACTTCTTTAAGAGAGAATTACTACTTTGTATTACCCTTACAGTTTCCAGTAGAGGTATGATTCAAGAGCTCTGATGTGTTTTAATAGATGGAGTTGTACATATTATCTATTGTTGGCAAAATCAAAAGCACCATTCAAGATTACAAGATTAAACTTTACAAATTAGGAGAAAAGAACCCTAATGTCACTTGAATTAAGTACCACCATAAATCCATCACCATTCCCTTTTTCTTTATCCTTTCCATTTTTCCCTTTGTTTATCTTTGAGGATGAGTTCTGTGAAACAGAAAAGCTCCCATAACACTCTGTGAATAATAGTTGGCTCTAATAAGTGTATGTTGCTGTTGTTCCTGTTTAACAATGAGGATGACTGGTTTGTCCAGTGTAGTTTCACAGGTATGCAGTACTACAATAAAGTAATGCCAGCATGTATGAATATATAGGTCATTATATAGATAAACTGACACTCAAAATGAAGTGACACGGAACAGCTTTACTTAGTATAAAATAGCCCTGTAAGTAAGTCCACAGAAGTTACCAGCTCAGTAAAATAATATAATAGCCTGCCTGACTATATGTAGATTGAAAAATATATATTTAACATAAAAAGCAATCCTTTTCTTCTCATAGTTTAAAAGGAACTGGCATAAAACAGCTGTTCTCAACTGAAGAAATAATTTAAAAGGGAGGTAAAACATATTTAGCATTTGCATTTGTAACCTAAGATACCTTCAGTCATTTTCTCTTTCTTCCCAAGGTAAAAAATAACATTCTAGTACATACAATCAAGCTGATTAAAATAATAAACAGCAGCTGCATTCAGGCATAACTCTAGTTAACGAAAACATGTATGAATCTGGGCATTTGCTTTCTATTACAAATAATGGCGATGGCTTTATGGTGGTACTTAATTCAAACAACATTAGGGTTCTTTTCTCCTAATTTGTAAAGATTTGTAAATAATCATGGTTAAGCACTTTGGTTGCCCATGCTGGGACAATGGAAGACATGCAATTAGTTAGTTTCTCTCCACTAACTGGGAAACTTAACCAGGGTTTTTTATTCCATTTAGTAGGGGGGAAATGAATTGATTAAGCTGTGCTGCATATGTACATCTTGGGCAGCCAGAAAAGAAACATGGTATGTAAATCAAAGGAGAAATAAAGCAGACATAAAAGTGAGACCATGGGCTCAGTCATTTATGCATGGGTGACAGCAAATAAGACTCACTGAGCACTAGATTTCTTTTAAAGTATCAGACTCATGCTGAAGATAGCCTCCAGTGGTCTTCAGAAGTGAATTTCTACTCATCCCAAGCAAACTGGCCAAGTAGCAGTTTACAGACCAGACTATAAAGCTCAAAAACTGTTTATAACTCTCTTCAGGCAAAGTGAAACAATATAAAATTACTGTTCCTGCATACAAAGATCAATAAGAAAATCGGCATGAACAAAGGAGAAAATAAGCTACAGAAAAGCAATAGAAGGAAGTCTTAAACACGTACTACAGTTATACAGTCGACTCAGTTTCTGGATATCATATTCACTGAAATCCATCCGTTGTCCAATCACATCAATGAAGGCGGGTATGTTAGTTACTATTGTAGGTTCTGTGCCATTCATAAAGGCAGTTTTACTATAGTGCATCACAGACGTGTAGTCATAAGGGACGTTAAGGAAGTCTGATGTTTTATCACCATATTTATTGAAGTTTCCTTCTTTACCTAACCAAGAAAAAAAGATATTTATTTACTTAAAAAATTTATATGCCACCTTTCCACCTAAATAGGGTCCCCAAGGCTGCGAACAATAGGCATTAGAACATTAAACAAATTAAGACAGCATTTAAAATGCATATACAAATATTTAAAAATAAAACAAAAACATACAGACACAACCAGGGAAGAGGTCCAATAAGAGTTTATTGGGGGTACACCAAATGAAACACAAAAGTCCTCACCTACTGGAGGAAAACAATAACAGAGGGAGACAGACAAATCACCCATGGAGGGAGTTCCAAAGCTTTGGTGCAATGGTCAAGAAGACCATTTTTCAGGTTACCACCTGTCTAACCTCAGATGGAGGGGGCACCCAAAGTTAGGCCTCCAAAGATGACCAAAGTGGACAGCAGGTTCCTATGGGAGAAAGAGTCCCTTAAAGTATGCTGGTCCCAAGCTACATAGGGCTTTAAATGTCAATATCAGCACCTTGAATTAGGCCTAGAAACAAACTGGGAGCCAGTGTAGATGAAACCAGACTGGAGTGATACGGTCCCTGTGACCCACTCCAGTCAATGTTCTAGCCACAGCATTCTGTACCAACTGTAGCTTCTGGACAGTCTTCAAGGGCAGTCCTACATAGAACACATTGCAGTAATCTAATCTAGATGTTATCAGGGTATGCACCATGGTGGAAAGATATTGTGTACTATTGTGACTATAGTTATTTAAATGGGCACAATCTAGCCAAAGTTAATCATTTTGAAGAGTCTTTGGTTTCAATAAGAGCGCTAAGCATGTTCTTAAATGTCTTTCACTGAACTTTGGCTGGATTGAGCCAAACATCATTCCTTATTTGAATTCACGAACTCCAAAGGATATCATAGATGAGAACTATACTATTCCCTGATTGTAACCTTATGTTTCAAAATATCTGACTAAAGTTAATTTTATTAAATTTTCTATTTTGCTTTCTATATGATAGTTATATGGAGGACCAGCCAGCCAACTTTAATCATATTGCCTTATTATTTTCAGTAGGGGGAGAGAAACAAAGCAGGGAAACCCCGGATAGACAAAAGCTACAAGAAACAATACCGGGAATATACAGTCAAAATTTTTGGATTTTTATAACAATATATTGGTGCAAAAGTGCAAAGTGTCAACAATAAATACAATCTATAATTAAATACAATCTATAATAAATACAAGGTAACAATTATACAAGGTAACAGTTGTTTGTCCGTGTTTTTGTAATGTAGAGCAGTCCTACATTCCTAAGAAGGCTCTACTGCAGCTCTCACCCAGACGTTTCTTTATGAACATTACAAAAACACGGACAAACAACTGTTACCTTGTATAATTGTTACCTTGTATTTATTATAGATTGTATTTATTGTTGACACTTTGCACTTTTGCACATTTTGCACCAATATATTGTTATAAAAATCCAAAAATTTTGACTGTATATTCCCGGTATTGTTTCTTGTAGTTATTATTTTCAGTGGCAATTTAAGCATATGTTTAACTTACTCATTTAAGGCAACAGGATTTAATGTTTTAGCGTTGGCTGGATCAGACCTATTTTATTGAAATAAATATTTTTTAAAATAAACATAGAGAGAGCAGCATATTTTTTCATCAATAGCTTTAATGAGACTTTTCACAGAGTAAACACCTTTTTAACAGCAAAAAATTACCTGTCCCTTTTGGATAGAATGCAGTAAAATTTAATCACAACTGAGTCCTATAGAAATCAATAGGACTCACATCAGTCCATTTCAGTTGTTTTCAATGAGTTTCTTTTGTGGTTAACCTTTGTTGTATTGTGTGCAACATACATAAAATTTAGATGTTTTTAACCAGATTTTACATAAAAGAGAAACTTTGGAGACAAGCACTATAAAGGATTAAATGAAGGCATACGAGTTACCAGCCTGAATTCTGTCTCGCATTATTGTGACATAATCATCCCGGTCCGAGCGTGATTGCTCATGCCAGAATCCCAGTGCATGAAGGAACTCATGCTCAACAGTCCCAATCCTGTCACAGTTGGTTCCTATGGAGAGTTCTTGCCTCCCAGTTTGCCGGTTTCCTATATAAGACCAGCAGCTAGTAAGAAACGGAAAAGAGACCCAAGTCTATGATGTGTACATTATCTTGTTAATCCTCCAAAACAGGGCCCTCCCTGAAGAAGCATTTTTCACACATCACCCTGATAAAACATGGCAGAGCTTGCTATATCATTTATTGTGTATGCAGTTAAAGTAGACATACATCCACAATGCACACTTGAACTGGAGATGTCAGATGTATCATCTAAGATGTGGATGACGCCATGGACTTCTATCTGATATGCCATCTTCAGTCAATGCCTTAAGCAGGTCGGTATATAGACTATCAAAAAGCTCTCATGGATTTCTACATGGTTACATCATATGCCTTGAAATTTCATTTGTTCAATTACAACAGAATGCCTATAGTGCAGCAAGGTCACTGCAACACCCTCTGGAGGCAGAGGAATATCATACCTGGGGTCCATGGGGTCTTGGAAGAACGAGCCTTTTCACTACTTTCTTACAAAGGTCAGTTTATTGCTGAATCCACTCCCTTGAAGGTGTGCTTAACTTTACAACTTTACAACATAACATTACATGGGAGCAGAGTCCCATCACTACAGCCTGCCTCCTTCTTCCCTCTTCTCCTGGCCTTCTTAGGTTCCCCCTTCCTACCTTTCTATAGCCCCTGATCCACACCTGGGCCTTCAGCTAAGATCCACCCTCATTGGCTCTGCTTGTTAGACAGCCCTTGCTCCCCACAGCCATGTTCAGCATGGGTCCCTAAAGCTATAGCTTCCCAATCCAGGCTTGCTCACTGCCTCCATGCTTTCTGAGCCTCTCTCTGGCAGGCTGTTCAAGCTGCCCTGTTTTTGAGGCTACCCTAGCTGCAACCTCCAGCCCCTGCTCCCACCCTGCTTCACCTAGGTAAGCTTTGCTGCTGGACCCAAAGGTGTATCCTGCCCTGCCAGGCAAGTCATTGCCAGGTAGCCCACCACAGGCACACAGAGTGATAATGTGGAAAAATTCTGATGTTAGTGCCACCTCCTTGGATACTCTCAGTTCTGACTGATACAAACAACTGGCCAAAAAGTATTGTTTAAAAATGTTTGTGCATGGCAAATGGTTCACATGCAGCTTCTCCAATTTTACTATGTGATCACAAACTGTAACTGGATCCAGATGCTGGACTATGAAAATGAGAGTAACCTTACCATTTGGCCTCCACTGTTGAACTAATTCATTTCTGTTTAAGAAACACTTGCTTTAGTTGCTTGCTAACAGCTTCCCCTTGCCCAAACAAAAAGGAGTTTTGATAGTATGGTGTGCTGTTGCTTGTGATTGGCTTGCTTACTTGGATCAGCCATTACTGGAATGAGTTTACCCAACCGGGGGAAGTGGGGGGGGGACTAGAATTCAGGCCAGAAATATTGCCTATAACTTTAACTGCTAATCTCCCCTCTCTCGCTCTTATTTCAGAAGTACTTTATGACAGATTCATGATCTTTTATCTCAGCTGAATCAGCCTGAGAGATTCTGAACTTTGTACTAAAAGTCCAACCTGGATTACTTAAACCAGATATTTGATAAAGTTGGAAAACAAAATGATTTAAAATGTTCAAAATGTCTGGATAGACCAAAAACTAGATAGTTTCTCATCTTAAATGTTTCAGATAGTGTGAAGATGTTATGAACAAAGCAATGCATGTAGAATCTGTTTCTGATACATTTCATGCAATTACAAATTAAAACGAGAAGGCTAAATGACTATCTCTTTATTTCTTGTTAATAAGCAACCATAAGTATTCAAAGGACAGGCACTGTTTATAACCTTCTCTATCAGGTTTTGGAGTAACTACAGCTAAAAGCCAAGACAAATTCTAATAACAGACTAAATGAATTGGCATTTTCTTGTATATGGTTATTACAGCTGCAGACAAATAAACCAAATATATTCTGAGAAATACTTCCAGCAGAGTCCAGCTGCTCTTCCTCATACAAGATTCACCACTGAAATTAGGATCTTTCACTGATATAAAGCCAAATTCTAAAACTTGCTATGCTAGTAGATAAGCATTTTTTTCCCCAAAGTGTTGAGAGGTTGAGGACAGTATAAATTTGTGTTGGGTCCCGAAAAGAAACTGTTTGCAACTCTACCAGCATTACAAGGATTTCATGGTGGTACTGAGAGCAGAACATCGGCTCAAACAATGATCAGGATCAGAATTAAAAATTATTTAGCCACACATTAGAACAGATGAATTCTGAACAACACATGGTTTGGATCCATCAGAGTATTTATGTGGATGGAGGGGTTTCTGTCCACAGAAATGCTCTATTGGATCCAACACAATCTCTGCTATAGATAAAGTCATGTTTACATATCACGAGTTTATAATTTCACAGAGCTAGCTGGCACAAGTCCTAATTTACAGTGCCATCCTATACAGAGTTATACCCTTCTGAAGCCAGTGGGAAGAGTTACTCCAGTCTAAACCTATTGATTTCAATGGGCTTAGACTGGAGTAACTCTTCTTAGGATTGCACTGTTAGTCTGTTTAGAATGACACTGTCAATGTGCCTTTTTGAGCTGTAGAATCCTGACTAAATCCTATATATGATATGCTGGTGTTGGAGAGACTACAAGCAGGTTTTGTGATGTGTACAGTGTTCTCAACATATAAATTGGCACTGAGTATTTCAGCAAAACATAATAAATTCTGATTCTTCTTACCCACTTCCTTTGAAAACTGAGAGATAATTTGCTTCACCTTCCCAGGGTTTGAAATCAATACAGGTTTTTAGGCGGTACTGTTCAAATGCTTTGAGAATAAGTCCTTTGGCATTCATTTCTGGAAGAAAAATAAAAAGGTAGCTATTGCTGCTAAGATACATTTCTATTAACTCAGTCCTCTTCCACCTGGTGAACGTTACATCGGGCTTTCTGCATATTCAACCAATGTGGATTGGAACCGCTTTATTCATCAGTTCTGGTCCCATACTGCTTTGATTCTTTAATTCTACACTTTGAGGGAGATGAACTGAAATAGTGTCTGTTTTTTCATTTCTGCACTAGAAAAATTCCCAGATTCTGCTGGAGGCTTTGAAGACTCGTTAATTTCCATACTCCATGGGCTGAGGACTCCTCCCTTTCCTCAGTGGATGGGCTGAGGACTGGTCAGTTTCCTCAGTGGATTGCTGAGGAAATTTACAAAAGTTTTTTTGTATTTTTTAATGACATCAAGGTTGCAACATTGCCATATAATTTTTAAAAAATAGGAAAAGAACTGGATTGATTGATGTTCAACTAATCAGGATACAGGGGAATAAAGAGGAGGGTGAAAGGTAGGGCCAGGCCTCACACTGAAGAAAGCATTCTGCACTTCAAAGAAGTCCCCGTTTGATTTTGCTGAAGAAAAATTTGGGGTATGTGTGCAGGAAAAAAAGTTGAAGAAAATCCAGGGAAAGATCAGTTCTGTGGCAGCTGCAGCCTTTCTCTGTGTGAAATGTAAAAAAAATCTGGGAAGCAGTTTCAAGACTAACAGTGCAATCCTAAACAGAGTTACTCCAGTCTAAGCCCATTGAAATCAATGGGCGTAGACTGGAGTAACTTTGCTCAGGATTGCTCTGTGAATCAGGGTATTTTGACCATGCATGCAGAAGTCTGGAGAGAAATCGATGCAGTATGGGTCCAGAAACGATTAAAAAAAACTCTGCGGAAAATACTTCAGTAACATTCTCAACATAAACAAAGAATACTGTTGGGTATAAATTTGTGACGTTAATAGAATATATATGGTAAAAATTATATTAGGGTAAAGGTAGTCCCCTGTGCAAGCACCGAGTCATTACTGACCCATGTGGGACGTCGCATCATGACGTTTTCTTGGCAGACTTTTTACAGGGTGCTTTGCCATTGCCTTCCCCAGTCATCTACACTTTACCCTCAGGAAACTGGGTACTCATTTTACCAACCTTGGAAGGATGGAAGACTGAGTCAACCTTGAGCCGGCTACCTGAACCCAGCTTCCGCCAGGATCGAACTCAGGTAGTGAGCAGAGCTTGGGCTGCAGTACTGCAGCTTACCACTCTGCGCCATGGGGCTCTTGTAAAAATTATATTATCCTATTGAATATGTTAGGTGCTCTAAAGGTAATAGATACCTATTTACTGATAACTATTAATTTTTTTGAACTGTGTGCACATTATTTATTCACTTCATTTATAGCATGCCTGTCTCCCAGAGACTTATGGTGGATAAGTATTATAAATATTTAAGCTAAATGATTATTTGAATGCCCATAGTACAACAAGGCGAGACAGAAATGGATCAAACCCTTGACATTACACTGGACAGATTTTACACCAGATATTTTAGTCCTTAAATTGCTAACAGACTCAAGAGTGAAAAATTTACTCATTTTAGCTAAATTTTTAGTTCAGACCATGGGAATTCAGGCAACTTATAAGAAATCACCTATTTTGTAGTTTGTGGACTAACTTTCTCTGGCCTGAATTCTTACTTTCTTCCTCATATTCTCAGTTACTACTTAAGACTTATAGGTCAGAAGAGTAAAGCATGCAAGCAAGAAAGTAAGCTAAATAATTATATTTAAATTAAACATTTCCCCTTTGATTAAATTTTTCTACATTTTGTCTGTTTTGTACTATACAAAATATTTCATCAGTAACAATTCCTTTAAATCCAATTTATTGTAATGAACTTTGACCTCATTTGTTCAATCCTGGCAAATAACTTCAAAACTAACATTTTAAGTGTTCTTATTGAAGACCACTTTTCAAGGAGCAATATAAATGAATGCACTGTCATACCCAGGCTGTCCTCAAGAACATATGGAATGGTGTGGGGCCACCGATACTGATTGCCAATAATGGAGTTTCGTTTCTAGAAAGGAAAGTAAATACAAAGAATTCAGGAAACTAAACACAAAAGTTGATACTACTAAAGCTTTTTCCTACAAGAGTCTATATTATGGTTTCTCATTGTTTATGATACATTGTAGTGTGGATAACTGGGAATAATCTATTAGTGCTTCAGTGTAGTCAGGTGGGCTCTGCAAGGTTGTGTATTCTGATACAGAATGAGAGATTATAAAGTGTCATCAATTTGAATAAATGCAAAATAGCTTTCTGGCCTGTATTCCTATAAAGAAAGGCTTGCAAATGCATGCATTGTATCTCATGATATTTCATTTTTGGAGGTCCACTGCTCTAGTTCAGTTAAGCCTGAACCTGAAAATTCCATCCATATATAGTGTGGTGTATTAGTGTGAACAGCAGGTTCAATAGTAATGAATGTCTAATCTCATCCAAACAAAGATAAAGCTCACATTAACTTCTCACTAAAATCAATTGAAATGTAACATATCATAAGCATAAAATCAATTTCTTTAGATACTTATATCAGGAATTATCACCTTCTTTGTAAAATAGTTGCCATTTTAACACAGTGGCCTGATTCCATCCTATGAAACTATTTGCATGACTCAAGGTATAGAGGGAAAGCATGAAAATTGCACAGTTTGCAAGAAACACTATAAACTAAAAAAGCTTCTCCCATCCACTGGTGTCTGCATATTGTTAGGGGAGGTTTTAAAATAGTACTCTGCCTCTTATTTATGTCTCCTACTACCACTAACCCAGATATATTTCAAGATACCAAACACAGTGATAACAGAGGAAACATGGGTTTACTTCTTACATGGAATAACCCCAGACACATTCTCCATTAGGAGGAGACATGCATAAAGACCAATAGCATTGGAGGGCCTTATAACAACAACAACAACAACAACAACAACAACAACAACAACAACAACAACAACAACAACAACAAAATATCAAGTTAGGATAAAACCCTGTCAAAATGACACATATACCTTGTCAGACTGATGCAGAATGGCGCATTTTCCCAGAGAACATCACATCTGACAAGTTTGAATGATAAATGAATTATACAAACATTTGAGAAGCTGGAGCCATGTATCCAATATATTCCTTGGGAAGGAATTCATTCAAGATTGAAATCTTACTTTATTTAATTAGAATAACCAAAACAACAAAGTGTTTACACATTGCTCCAGTGACCTGTCTCCACCAGAGGAGACACATGTAACAAGCAGGATATCTCAGAAGAAGGAATGTGACACATAGAGCAAGGCTTTATTACTTGTTTACACATTTCTGTGTGCTGGTAGCAAGAATGTATGCTCAGAATAACATTTTATGAAATGGGGCCTAAAAATTCCTCAACACATATAATTTGTAGAAATACTGTGAATATTGTGCCAACATACAAGCTAAACAGTAACTTAATAGGCAAGATTTGAGTCCAATAGTACCTTAGAGACCAACTAGATTTCCATGGTATGAAGTTCCTGTCTGATGAAGGGATCTTTGACTCTCAAAAGCTCGTACTCTGGAAATCTAGTTGGTCTTTAAGGTGCTACTGGACTTGACCTGCTCTTCTGCAGCAGACCAACACAGCTATCCACCCACATGAAACTAACTTAATGGCTAATTCTACATTGTGCTTCTACGTCTTTACCATACTCTCTTCCTTTTTTCTCTCAGATACTCTTTGCACTATCTTCTTTAGTCACTTAAGCTACTGCTTCATAACGAAAATATGCTGTCATGAAAGGTAGGGCTTAAAGGCAGGAATTTCCTCATAATTAAACCCTTAACAAGAAAAAAATCTCAAATTAGAGAAAAAATCTGATAACCTTTTTACAATAATAAATTATGGAATATTTCATTTCCAGATTAGCAGACATTTATACAGATGCTTGCCCCTAGAACTCACCTCATCAAGTTTGATATCACCCTCAAACAGGTCCAGTCCTAGAGCTAAAAAAAAATCCGGTACAGATTAGTTCATTTTGTCTCCCATTGTTGTAAAAGGTAAAAAAATATGGAAAATAGAAATTTAGAGTTAAGAACCTTCATTGATATCAAAGATATCTTGATCCATTCCACTGTCTTCATTTATTTCTGGGAGAAATTATACAGAAACAATATATTTAGCATTAATAGTGTGTGCAATTGGATGTTTTATTTAGTTGTAAGCAGGGCTTTTTTTCAGCAGGAGTGCAGTGGAATGGAGTTCTGGCACCTCTTGTATCCAGGTGCCCTGTTCCCTGATCTCCAGACAGAGATTAGTTCCCCTGGAGGAAATGGCCATTTTGTAAGGGGGGCCCATGTGTTTCTCCCTCATTTCCCTCTTGAGTGTTCCACCACCTCTTTACCCAGAAAAAAAGCCCTGGTTGTAAGCCAATGTCTTTTGGAAAAGTAGGTGCAACTATAATAATCTTCATATTACTGTTATTACACATTTATGGATCATGATGATTCATAACAATCCTGCTGGAAACCTGAACTTTAATGACACATTCAAATATTTTTAGGACTGGAGTGTCAGTGTGATAATTATTATAAATCTATATCTGTCCGTAGTATATATATATGAACTGGTCTTGTTGCCCATACTTTAAACAAATTAATAGAGTGCTAAATGCAACTCACCTAGTGCTTCGTGAATAGGCTGAAATAAAAGGAAAAAAATATTAAGATGTACAATGTTTTTTTAATAATTTGCAAGATTTTTTAAAGCTTTAATTTCATAGGATTTTTCTCTGCTGTTTAGCAGACAGCTTTATTTCTGGTGGTGTTCCTAGTACATATTCTGTTTATTGGACAGAACAAAACTTGGTAACATGTGGGGGAGGGGACAGCACAGGATATTTTTTCATTACTGATTTATTAAAAAAAAGGTTGGTAACCCCCCAAATAATATTTTTTTTGTTGCCTTACCAAACTGCAAGCGATCTGTAGAAGAGCGCAGCTCAGCAAAACCGCAGAAACTGACCACCAATCCATGGTAAAGACTGCGGACTCTGGATTTGTATGCCATTTTATATATCCAAGATCCCCTCATAAACTAGGACCTTTGCTCTTATATTACAGTTATGATCTTCATGAACCTCATTAATTGTCCTAGATAAGGGTGAGTGAGAGCTGTTAAGGAGAAATTACAACTTTATGGTTTTACCCTCCCAGCACTACAGCATTTTGGGTTCTTGGAAGCAAGAGGAATAATTAAACAATGAATATGTAATACAGCCCTTCAAGTTGACAAAACACACACTTAATATGTTCTAGCAGCCAGGAACTGTGGCAAAAATTTTGCCCCAGCTGACTACCTTTATATATTAGAATTCCCTGAATACCATACATCGTTTACCTTGGCCTGCTTTAACATGCTACCATTAGTTCTTCTGGAAGGGAGATATTTACGTGCTCCATACTCCCAGTATATCTGCCCCTGTCAATGGGCATGGTTGAAATAGACGAACATGTCCTTTTGCATTGCTCATTCTACAAGGACATTTGGAAAATATATATTGCACCAATCCTGTCCAAGTATCTGGGCAGATCTGACAATTTTATATCTCCCTTCTCTTTGTTGATTGTTTTGATGAAACCATCCTTAAGGTGACAAAATTTTGTGCCTTAGCAAGCTCAACAAGGAAGTAGTTGGTTTAGTATTTTAACAATTTCACCACTATTAACAACATTATGAATCCCTTATAATATATATTATGATTTAATGTGTTACTTTTTATGCATTGTTGACTTGCTTGTAGCACCTTGGCAGATCGAGGATCACAACAAATAAAACAGATCATGCTAAATCTGGTATTATAGCTCATCTTTTGTGATAGCAGGCAACAGAGATGAAGGAAGACAGTTGGTCTTCTACTAGTGTATAAACAGCCCTGGGAAATCTTCCCCATCCTGCCCTCCCTCAAAGGAAGGTGGGAGGAAGAACCAGATCATTTACCCAGCCCGACCCATGCTGCAACCCATGCTTCACAGGATTCAGCAGGCACTGTCTTCCAGCTGAAAAGACATCGCCATGACAGGCGTTGATTGGCCATCAGTATTTTTCCCAGTGGGCTCATAGCCTGCCAACACCTGGGCTGGACCAGCTCAGTGGTGAGACAGGCAGCCCATGAGGAGAAGTCCCAGTGACCATAACAGCCAATCCACTCCTCCTGTTGTGAGACCTTCTCCCCCTTCGCTGGAATTTAGCAACAGAGCTAAAGCGTTTTGATTTTTCCAGCTGCAAAATAAAACAACCCTTCTTTCTTGAATGGGAAGTGTTCCTCTTGAATATTTCTTATCATGAAAGTACAGTTTCTATGGACCTAGCCATGTAATCTGTGATTTGCTAAGCAAAATTTGACGGTTTAGCATCTCAGCCTCAACTCATGCATTGTGACCCTCAGGTGCTTTGCAGAGACATTTTCTGTGTCATGAGCTGCTAAAAAGCTGCCATCTTTGTTTTGCTGCTTTTGAGAAAGACATGTTGCTTGTGTGCATGTATAGGGTACCACATCTCCTTCCTCTTTTTCACACCAGAAGAGGAGCAGTAGGCCAATGAGGCAAAGTCACTCAGTAGTGGAAAGGTCTCCTTCAGGGCTCTAACTCATGGCTTGTTTCTTACTATGGTACACCTCATAGTAAATGCCTGGTATCCCTGGCTTTCTTAGTTTGCTGCCCAGTATACCAGCCTTGACACCAGAGAAGTCATAAATAACCCAACCTCTGGCTGCTCCTTTTCTTGACATATGCTTCCAGCGTCAGTGGTCCCATGCTGCCTCCTAAAGATTAAGGTGGGTCCTGAGTAGACATGGGCATGAACAGCATTACGAACAGAAAAAACAAACAGGCCGCCCGGCTGCTCATGAACGGGCTGTTCGGGAGGCACCATTCCAGCCGAACAGGTGGTCGGCGTGAAGCCTCGTTCGTTGCGCTCGGCCGCTGTTTGGGAATCCGGACACTCAGGCGCCTTCAATCAATTGCCTCGGCAATGGAGGGGGGGGGAGTGCCTGAACTCTCCCTCTGTCTCCCTGGACACCCCAATCAAAGCCCAACTTAGCTTGATGGGCAGGTCTTCCTTCCAAGCGTGGAGCTGCAAATTGGTAACAAATGGTAACATGGGAGCAGACACCAGGGGAGGAGGGAGTGGGGAGGGGGTGTTCTGTGGCCATGGGAACTCCAATCTCATCCCTGCAAACCCTGTTAGGCAGTTCTGACTGCCAACCACAGACCTCCTGCATTTCTTAATCAGACCTATGCTTATAAAAGGGCACTGCGCTCCTGGTTTCACTTTCAGCAAGCAGTGGAGTGGGAGTGAACTGTTATAGCCTTTTGGGAGAGAGACAGGGAGAGTGCATTGGAGCTGGGCTTTTTTCTGTGTGCGGTGGGTGGTTCCTCTGGTTCCAGGGCTGCTGCCAGGCCCTGGAGCCAAGTTCAGTGAGCACCTTGGCTGAGGGCTCACCCTGATTATTACTGCCAGATCTGGTCAGGTCTCTGGAAATGCTGGGCTAGGGATCTAGCCCCAGCCTCTGGTTCCAGGGCTGCTGCCAGGCCCTGGGGCCATGCTCAGTGGGCACCTCGGCTGAGGGCTCACTATTATTAGTACTAGTGCCTGATCTGGTCAGGTCTCTGGGAGTGCTGGGCTAGGGCTCTAACCTCAGCCTCCGGTTCCAGGGCTGCTGCCAGGCCTGGGGCCAAGCTCAGTGGGCATCTTGGCTGAGGGCTCACATTATTATCAGTGCCTGATCTGGTGGTCATACTTGTGGGTGTGCTGGGCTAGGGCTGTAGCCTCAGCCTCTGGTTCCAGGGCTGCTGCCAGGCCGTGGGGCCAAGCTCAGTGGGCACCTCAACTGAGGGCCCACAGTGTTCTCTCCTTTTCTGTCCTCCTTTTCTGTCCTCCTTAATTCTAGTTTGGTGGCACAATGAGTCTTCCTGTTGTGGTGGCTGCCACGGGTGGTTGTGGGGTGAAGTGCAAATGCAGTCCTCCTGGTTTACTTCTGGAATGCAGTACTTGGTGTGGCTCAGGGGCAGCAGAGAGTACTCCCTCTCCCCTAGATTCACCTGTGGGGGCTGTAGAGGAGGCCAAAGGTCTTTCCGCTGGGGGGAGAGGATCTCTCTCAACATTTTGAGGAGGAGGTGGGTGACGGATCCCTGGAGGAATGGTTTGTGTTTTATGAAACAGTCCCCCCGTCCCCATCCCAAACTCTCAGTGGTGTCCTTGCCTGCCATCCACACCTGACTCTGTCGTCCGTGGCCAGCTCCACAGAGCAGCCTATAACTGTTCGTCTTCCTTCCCCTGGGACAGTCAGTGGTCCACGTTTCAATGCCTCCATATGGAGGCACTTTTGGGCCCTTCCTAATGACCCCTGTGTGGTGCGGTGCCATGCCTGTGATGTCCTGGTGCGCAGCAGCAAAAACCCGAAGCACCTGTTGTCGACGGCCCTGACTCGGCACCTGAAGATGCACCACTCGAGCCTATGGTATCCGTCCTCGCCCAGTGAAACATCCATTGGGGGGAGAAAGGGGGCAACCAGCTCTTCTGAGCGGGGATCAGTGGGAGGGTCACCAGAATCCACCCCAAGAAAGAATCCTTGCCCTGAGGTTGACGCTGGTGGGAGCGGAGCGCTCAGGCAGGCCACGCTTGCGGAGGTTGTCCCCTAGGAGTCTGGGACAGCGCCGCTTACAATGGCGAGGTTGAGGGCTCAGGAGGCGGGCCTTCACATCTTGGCAGAGACGATTGCCCTACATGGATTTCCCATATCCATCGTGGAGTCCATGGGGTTCTGCCGGCTACTAAAGCATCTAGCCCCTTGATTCTCCATGCCGTCGCCGTGCACCCTTGCCCGTCAGGTCCTGCGGATATCTTGAATGAGGGCTGGCACATTTGGGTCAGGTTTAGCCAGGCCCACTCCAAATGCTAACAGGCTTCTGAGGCCTTCCTAGGCCTTCCTGGCACAGCCAGGTCATCATGATACCTCCTTTCTGCGAAGGCAGGAAAGTGGGTGATGCTAGCGGCAGCCTCCTTTGAGCACTTGCGCAACAGCTCAGGAGCTGTTGCACATGTAGTTGAGCCTCATGGTGCCCCTATCCATTGCAAACACTGTGCCATCTGAGCAGGGGGGGAATGGGTCAGTCAACTCATGTCCTTCCTGCAAAGGCAGGAAGGTGGCTGATGTCAGCTGCTGCTGCTGTCCCGTTTCTGTCTCTCCCTCTCTGGAACCACTCTGATCCATCCAAGCAATGTCCCCTGTCCTATCCATCCCCTCTCCTGTCCTGCCCATCCTCTTCTTTCCACGAAGGCAGGACGGCGGGTCATGTCAGCCGCCGCTTCACAAGGGACTATCCTGTTACTGCTCCCTCCTTGGTCATGAGGGACAGCTCGGTTGCACAGCCGATTGTACTGTATAGGGATACAGTCGGTTGCACAGCATGGCAGCTCCCCTGTCAACGGGACTGACTGGACCCCTTTGAGCTGGGTAGGAATGTGTCCTGCGACTCCCGTCCTTTCTGCAAAGGCAGGAAGGTGGGCGATGGCAGCTGCTGCCGCTGCCCTGTTTCTTCCTCTTCCTCTCTGGGATCACTCCAACCCCTCCCAACTACCTCTTGCTTGGGAGCTTTCCAGTTTCTGGTCCATACCTTTCCCTCTCAGGTACTGCCACGAGTCCCTTCCCCACCACTTGCACCACCCCATACCCTCCTTTCCATGACAGCATGGAGGTGGGTGATGCCAGCAGCCACTGATTCGGTGTCTTCGAGGCCCTGTCGCAGGATCTTCCAGGTTCGGCTCATTGCCACAGCCAGAACCCCTTGGCCCCCCTCTCCTACCCTGACCACTTCATCTTCCCTCTTTCCTCCTCTCCGTATTGCCACAAGTGCGTTCCCTACCACTTGCACCACCCCATCCCCTCCTTTCCATGATGGCAGGGAGGAGGTTGATGCCAGCAGCCACTGATGGATCGGGATTTTCCAGGCCCACTAGCAGGATCTTCCAGGTGTGGCTCGTCGCTGCAGCCAGAATCCTTTGGTCTCCCTCTACGTAACCACTCAGTGGCCACAGTCATCAACCACCTTGCTGCATAAGCGGATAGTCTGTCTGCCTCTGATCCGGAAGCCTGGCGGGCAGGCACATGGGGGGTGCTGCCAGTGAGCAGCCAGAACCCATGCCCTCTGAGGAGAGGCAGCATGCCACCGCCTCCCTGCGCCTGCTAGGCCTGGCAGACGCAGTCTTCAACCACCTTTCTGCATAAGTGGATAATCTGTCTGCCTCCAACCCGGAGGCCTGGAGGGCGGGCACATGGGGGGTGCGCTGGCAAGCTGCCAGACCCCCCGCCCCCTGAGGGGAGGCGGCATGCCACTGCCTCCCCTCATCTGCCAGGCCCGGCAGCCGCAATCATCAACCACCTTGCTGCATAAGCGGATAGTCTGTCTGCCTCCAACCCGGAGGCCTGGAGGGCGGGCACGTGGGGGGTGCCGCTGGCGAGTGGCCAGACCCCCCACCCCCTGAGGGGAGGTGGCATGCCACCACCTCCCCACACCCACCAGGCCCGGCAGCTGCAGTCATCCACCACCTTGCTGCATAAGCGGATATTCTGTCCGCCTCCAACCCGGAGGCCTGGAGGGCAGGCACATGGGGGGTGCCACCGGCGAGTGGCCAGACCCCCCACCCCCTGAGAGGAGATGGCACGCCACCACCTCCCTGTGCCCACCAGGCCCAGCAGCCGCAGTCATCAACCACCTTACTGTGTAAGCAGATAAGTATCTGCCCGTACGTAGGCCTGGTGGGTAGGCACATGGGGTTGCTGCTGGCCAGCAGTCAGACCCCCTGCCCTTGAGAGGGGAGGCGGCCCACCTTCAGGTCTACCGCATGGGGCCAAAGTGAACTGGATTGGAGAGGGTGGCTCCGTTTGTATTGAGAGAGAGTTTCCTGGGGGTGTTGAATTTGGTAACGTATAACTCCAAGATCCATCCTGCAATCTTGACCAAACTTGGATGATGGCTGGAGAAGAGCCTGCTGCATATTACCTGTGAATATGGGCTCTCTAAGTGCTAAGGGGGCCGCTCTGGCGCTGACGAACACTGAACACGTTCAGTAATGGGACACTTTCAGTTCTGGTCGGCTGTTCGTGTTCGTCGTCGGGAACGAACACTGAATAGACTGTTCGGGCTTTTCCCCCCATTCGTGCCCATGTCTAGTCCTGAGTCTTGAAAGGTTGAAAACCGCTGATCTAGATGACCATAGCACATTGCTTTCATCCTTCAAGTAGTCCCACAACAACAGCTTGTATTTCACAACAGCACAAGTGGTTTCAGTCGTTTTGATAAGATCAAATGCAGAAAGTGTTTCTTGCTGACCTAATCTGTGACTTGGGAGCTCTTGTGTGGAGTCCCATAGCAGTCTATGTTATTGTTGTGTTGGTTAACATCTATATGAGACCACTGCCTGAGAGAGTCCAAAGGTTTGGAGATGGCTTTCATTGATATGCTCATGACAGTACAGAATGAGGCAGCATGCATATTAGTAAAGATAAACCATTTATGCACAGAGGTGGTGGTGGAGGAGGAAAGTGCTATCAAGTCATAGCTGACTTATGGCAACCTCGTCTGGGGTTTTCAAGGGCAAGAGACTATCAGAGGTGGTTTGCCATTGCCTGCCTCTGCAACACTGGTCTTTGTTGGAGGTCTACCATCCAATTGCTAACCACGGCTGATCATACTTAGCTTCCAAGGTCTGATAAGATTGGGCTTGCCAGGGCTATCCAGACCAGGGCTTTAGATATATTACCCCAAGTTTAAAATGTGGTGGCCATTCGGTGCCTAGAGATGTGAAGCTCTAGTGGGGGAGGGGCAGAAAGTAGCGGGGGAGGTGTTTTCTGGTTTTTTTTCCCAAGGACTTAAAAAAAATTCTGATGAAAAAAATTGAGACATTTTGAGGTGCACTGGATAAAAAAAACCAGTGTTTTCCCCTCCTTTTGTAATGAGCAAAATGGAATACAAAGCTTTACTCAAAATACGTAGTATGGAAATTTTAAGCGCAGATTATACAAGTTTTTTGTTAAATTTTCAAACATAAAATTTGAGTGCCCATCGTGGTATAATGCTCTGAGTGTTGGACTAGACACACTCAGAGCAGGACACCCAGGTTTTGATTCCCCGCTGGCCATCGAAGCTTGATAGCTGAACTTGTGCAGCCTACAGTACCTCAGATTGTTGTGAGCATAAAGCAGAGGAGAAAAGAATAAGGCAAGCCACTTTGCATCCCCCCCCACCCCCCACCCCCGGCCGGGGGGAAAGGCAGGGTATAACTGATGTAAATAAATACACAGAGGTGTCCTGAATTCATAAAACAGGCAGGCTATAGTTTGTAGCAGCACTTCATCTTCTCAGAATAAGCTAGCTGACAATTAAAGAAGCAGCATACCTGACTGGAGGAAACTTTTAAGTACGTATGATAACCAGGGTGGCAAGCTGCTCTTAGGGTGTTTCTGGATGTACAACTAAACAGGAATATAATCATAGATCAATGAAGTAAATAGTCCTCTAATGAAGAAACAACCAAACAATTCACAGTTGCCAAGGAGTTTTCAAAAATTCTATTGTTGCTTATTATCATTTACTACATTTATTGTACCTTCATCTTATTCCAAAAAAAAAATCAATCCCTTATTACTGTCTCCTAGCAGGTTTGAAATATGTTCAGCAGTAAAGTCCACATTGAGCCCTCCTACTTGGTCTGTATTGTCTTTTTAGAGTAAAAGCCAAATAATTTGGCAGAAAAGTTACAAGGGCAACCAATAACCTTTTTCAATCAATTTCTTTCATATTAACAAATTCAAAGAAATAAATGAGACCATAAAACTGAAAATGGAAATATAGGCACAGGTAAGCCATGCAATCAGTTTAGCGCAGATAGCTAAAAGTCTGCTCATAAAACCAATCACATGGAATGGAATGAAATACAAATGCTGTATCAGGGCACTTTTAGATTAATCATTGCCATATATTACAAATTACCTTCTTTTTCAAATACCAGCTACTTTGTAGTAAATATGCAAGATCAGAAAATCATAGGGTTGAAAGGGACATCCAGGGTCATCTAGTCCAACCCCAATATAAGTAGTTTTGATAATCCCCCACCTCAAAATGATTCTGCTGATCGCACTGCTCTTGAACTTGGCACAACAAGCCATATCTTCTGTAAGAGCCATTACAGTGCTTAGCAATGGCAAGGGGGAGGGGCAATGGTTAGTACCAGGAAGAACTCCAGGAGCACCCATTTAACTACACACAATATCCTTAATGCTACAGGTGTGATCTTAATAGAACGTATGAAACATACACACACAGCTTGTCACTGTAATGCTATAGAGATTCCCATGTCAATCCAGATTCACCAGTTTACCTCACAAGATGGACAAGTCTGGAAATCTTGCTGTGCAGCCTAACAGCTGCAATTTCAAGGGTCATGTGGGATAACAGGCCAGCACAGGAGTCCTTGTGGAAGTCAGGGTATTTCCAGCATGCTGACTTGGAGAGCTGTCCCAGCCATACATCCTCCCAATTCCGTTGTACACAACTCAATCCTACAATTCTATCTTGCATTCAGTAACACTGGCTGTTCTCACTGTGTAGCATTCTAGCAGTATCTAGCATCATGACAATGTTTGGGAGAAAGATGCCAGCCTCCAGGTGGGGCCTGGGGATCTCCTGGAATTACAACTAATTTCCAGACGACAAATCAGTTCCCCTGGAGAAACTGGCTGCTTTGGAGGGTGGGCTGTATGGCAAGATGCCCTGCTGAGGTCCTTCCCCTTCCAAACCGCAGCCTCCTCAAGGCTCTACCCCCAAATCTCCAGAATTTTCCAACCCGGAGCTGGCAATCCTAATTTGTGAAGATGATGAGACTGGACATGCAAAACAACAAAGAGATTTGGATATGCTAGCACCAGCTGGGTATGCACCATGGATAGAAAAGGCTAGCAATGTTTATCATCATTTCTAATTTGCCTCTGATGTTAGATGTATATTTATCTAGTTATGTGGACTTGCTGGGCAGAGGTAGTCATGAGGCCAAGGCAGCCACCCCAGGCCCCACTCTGAGCAGGGCCCTGTGCTGTTGGCGAGAGGAGAGCACCAGGAGCTACCAGCTGCCACCCTAGCTACCTGCACTGCCCATTACTTCACCTCCTGGCTCCCATGCTGCACTGCTTGCTCCTTACCTTTTGTAGTGCTTGCAGGAGAGGGGCAGGCAGTGGAAACCCCTTCCCATGGCACAGAGGCAACATGCAGGGAGGCAATCAGTTGGGTAGTGGGGTGGGGAGGCCTCTGGCCTCCAAATCCTGTCTTCAGCCTCAGAGTCACCATGGCAAGAGGCAGCTGGTGGGGGGTGGGATGGGGAAACAGATGAGCCAGTGTGCAGTATGCTGCTGTAGGCAATCAGTTGGACAGTGGGAAATTCTGATTACCCTCTTTACCACTGCAAGAGACACAGCCAGAGGTGGGTGTGAAAGCCAAGGCAACAGCCTTCTTGCCTATGGGATTCCTCCAGCTTATTGCCCACTGGCCACCTCCATCTGCTTCCCAAACTGACCCAGCCTTCTTTGACTTTTGGATGCTGCTGGAGCTTTGCCTACTTGTCCTCTCAAACAAACATCAGCCCATGCACTTTGTTTTTTCAGCAGCTCACTCTGGAGACCGAGTGACTTCACTCCGTTTGCAGCCCTGTTTTAATTTCCTCACTGCAGGTTCCACTGTTACTACCCATCAGGCAAGCTCTGCTTCTACAGCAGATGAAACCATAGCAGAAAGTCAAAACTGAGAGGAGGAGCCTCTGAGGGACTCCCCTGCCTTGTTCTCTTCAAAGGAAAGGGCGTGGGAATCCCAGCTAGCTGCTTTTAGTAATACCTGAGGTGTGAGGTGGCAACGTGGCAGGGAATCAGTTGGGCAGTGGGAGGCAGGAACTGGCACAGGGAGGGATGCAAGCACCCACCCACCCCCACTACCAGTGCACACACTCTTTTGCTGCTCCTGTGACACAACAAAGGCTGGCAGGGGTCCCATCCTTGACTTTTGCCCAGGCCCCCAGAATCACTAAGATCATCCCTAGTGTTGCACATTAATCAACCTTGACAAAACTTTCCATTTATTACATAAACACATTTACACGAATTATGCCTTTCTAGCTGACATGTTTATATAAAAGAAAACTAACCAGTTAGAAGACTTGCACAACAAGTTAGATGACAAAATGGCTCGTTATTTTAAAAATATTTTAAAGACGTTTCTTTAAAAGACCCTGTTACCCTCTAGTGGTAGAAAGGTATTATAACTACCAGGTTCTGGTTATGAAAATCATGGAAAGAGAATGCAATCACCCAATTGCTTAGAATCAAAACTTTCAAAAATAAAGTTTTCTGGTGTGCTGGCCTATGAGACCCACTTGTAAAAGGTTATTACCAGAAAACAACCACGTGAAAACTTAAAATGTTTCTTTGGCTGAATTTTAGCAACATGATCACCACTAAGTCACTAAGTCCTTATGGAATTTACCATTTTCCAGGGTCCAATCCTATGATTTTAAAGGAAAATCAGAAGTTTATTTCTTTATTCCAACCTTACTTTTGCCAGCCAATAAGTACACAGTGTTCTAATTAAAAACTGTATTTAAAGGTAATCTAACTAACTGTGATAAAATATGAAAGATGCACAAACCCCATTGGTATAAAAGCTATTAAAAATAATTAAGTATACATGACATTCCTATTCTACTTAAACATGAGAATTAAATCAAATTTTAAGGCTCTTACCCAAGCATATTTTTACACCCTCACTGAATCCAGATGTGAGCAGTTAATAACAAGGCGTGTGTATGTGTGAAAAACCACATTCCTGCTGAATTGTGTTTCATGATGTTCCTCTGAGCATACAAATGATACTACAGGATTAATGTACATGCTAAATTACCAATTACAGTGTCAGTATTCTGTTCCCTGGGATTTATGCTGGCAGACCATTGACTATTCATAAAAAAGTTACTTCAGAACTGGTTAGTGCTAGCTGAATAAACTTCTCAAGGACACTAACTGTGCATCAGAAAAGTTGGAACGAAAAATGCCTGTTTGGATTTGTTACAGGAAGTTATAAGCAGATTCAATGAGCCATTGCTAATGCTGGCTAATTTATGCTAACTAATGAAGCGAAGCCTATAAAAATACATTCTACATACCATAGATAATTTAAATTCCACAACTATGGGGATCAAGGAAATCACATCAGTCAACAACCCACTCAGTACCTTTGTATAGTAACCAAATTTGATTTAGATCCTTACAATGGATTTTGCAGTAAATGACCTTCATGACTTTAGAAAGGAATTAGATAGGTAGGAATTCTCCTGTTATACAGGTGATTCTGGGATCTAGGGACAACACAGCAGAAGCTGCTTGAATTCCCAGATTCGTAAGCAGGGAGAAGTGCAATGTTTGCCTCCATTCCTACCCCTCAGTCTGTAACACTGCTTGTTTGTAAGCCATCAAATGCAAGCAAAACTTTTGTTCAGTAAAGGCTAGTGGCAGCTGCCTTGTTACCCAGGAGTCAGGTGATTACAATATTTAGCAATGAGTCAGCAATATCATTGGTGAAAACTACATTTTGGAAAGGCAGACCGATTACCACAATCCTAGTTACTGCCAAGATCTGCATTTAACTATGACTAGTAAACATCCCTGTGGGTTACAGCTATGCCAAGTCACTCTCCCTTTCCTATGACCTCTTTGCCTTTGACTTAGTCCCATGATAAGACTTTCTTCTCTATTCCAAATGTAGCTGATGGGGCTGTTTTTTGGAGAACACCGTGTGTGTGTGTGTGTTAATATCTTCCCTCCCATGTTGTTTTCCTGCTGAAAATATCTGAGCCACTATTTTACTTCAACAAACATCCCCAGAAGTTTCATTTGGGAAAAAAAAAGTCTTTTAAAATTATCTTGGAACTAAATGCAACATTTAGTTCAGCTGTAATCCGCCCAGGAAGAGGAGTCCTAACTAGAGATGGGCACGAAACGAACCACAGAACAAAATTCCATATGGAATGGCTGGTTCGTTTGCACCAAAATGTGTTCCGTGGGAATATGTTTTCTGAAACAAATTTTTCCAGCCGTTCCGTGGGTTCAGAGTTTCACAGACCCCGCACCGGTTTCAGCCCAACGGCTAAACCCAGTGCAGGGTCTGTGAAACTGACAGCCCATTTCTCCTGCTGCCCAGGCTGCCTGTTTCACAGACCCCGCGCTGTGGGTCTGTAAAGCAGACGTCCCGGGCAGCAGGAGAAACTGGTTACTTTAAAGATTTCCTGCACATTGACAAGTTGCACATCAAAGACGTAGGTAGACTAGAACCTTTCTCCTTGACTTCTAGCCTTGTGTATGCAGTGAGAGTTCATTTTAGGGGATCATTTAACCATGCAATCCCCACTTATAGTTTGAAACTAGGAAAAAGGTTACTAGTACTACTTCATTCTGCCACATGTCCCCTTGCACACAGCTGAGCAGTGATTGCGCCATGATATGGAGACTTTAAAAGCACATTCTGCAATCACAAGGCACAGGCTGCCTGTCTATGTAAGGTGGTTATTAGCTGCCCACAGCTCCATCATCCCAGAGTGTGCTCACATCATAATCTTTAATTTGTTCATCAACATGAGTGCCTGCAGGTACTACCTCACAGGCAAGCACCCACAAATACAGCAAGGACACCTGCACTTCCTAAGGCACATATGTAGAATGAGGATAAGTTTGCACATATGAAATGGACAGCCCGGGCAGCAGGAGAAATGGGCTGTCAGTTTCACAGACCCAGCGCCGGGTCTGTGAAACTGATAGCCCTGTTCTCCGGCTGGCCAGGAAGCAGTTGAAAGGAGTTGTCTGTTTCAAACGCCCTGCACCGGCTTCAGCAGCCGGTGCAGGGCGGTTGAAATGCCATGGAACAACGAACCACAAACTGGGAAAAGGTCAGAAGTTCGTGGTTCGAGGTTCTGTGGAATACTACAAACCACGAATTATGTGGTTCGGATTTTTTTGGTTTGTGCCCATCTCTAGTCCTACCAATATTAACTAACACAATTCTTTTAGCTGAGGCTACAGTTAGTCAGTACCCAAATACACACTCCTAGTTTCTCACCTTAAAACAAGGCTGTTACATCCCATGCAGGATAACATACGGAGGAAAAATATTAAGTAATTCACATTACTATTCAACACAGTAGATTGGGGAAATGGTTCCCAAAGATAAAACAGCTTAAACAATATCTTATTTATTTACATTGTATGATGCCTTATAACACCTTTGTTACTTACTTGTGAATACAAACCTACCTTAAAATCTAGAATTTACTTAAATAACAGCATTGAATAACAAGTATTATAACTATAGTTGTGACATCAGAATGATTCTTGCCTCTAAAACAAGTAAAATTTCTTCGCTTCCAGCTATGTACTGCAAGTAGAAATTTCTAATTATTATAAAGCCTATCTTGCCTTCTAAAATCAGAGTAACTTTTTATTTACCTAAGGCGTTAATATTCAACAACACAGGAATTAAGTAACGGAGAAGAATACAAGCAATTATCTTTACACATATACAAATTACTTTTCTCCCATACCTGCCCAATGCAATTCTACAAAGAACTGTGTACAAAACAGACACTTTCTCTAATTCTTTGCATTCCAATAACAATTCCAGATCTTACTCCAATGTAACCAAAAACATTTTCTAGAGTATATTCTATAACAAACCTTTAAAAAAGCAAAAAAGAAGAAGCTCTAAACAGCTTGATACCAATGGCAGTCGTATTTTTGTCCAAGTATTTGTGCTATTTCTACCATTTCAAAGGAAAAACATTCTATACTAAACTGTAACATTAAAATGCCCCTTGTTGTGTTTGTTTAATTAAAAAGCATTTAAAATGAATTTAAAGAAATAATAACCACTGTCCAATGGGATACAGAACTCCCTTTTATTAACTTTTAGACCACTGAAGCAGCTTCCCCTTCCCAGCAGACAGCAGTGACAACTTAGAGACTTCAAAGGTTCACTTGACAAGATTCTTCAATGGCATTTTGAAACAGAGTTTCCTCATCCAGCTGAAGATTCTAAACATAATAAAATATTTTGTTAGAAACAACACTTCTGAAATTAAAACTGTTTCACTGAATGTAATGTGTTCTTTGCATTGATAAATAAATGGATTCTAGTGTAAACATTTACATAACACATGGCTAACATTTTTTTGTAAGTAATTTCTGTATGCCTTACAAAACAGATCTTTCTTCTATGTCAGTTTCTTTTGAGATCTTTCCCCTTTGACTCCAATCTTTAATCTATTCCTCAGTACTAATTTGCCTCTTTGCTTTTTAACCTGCTGTATTTTTCCTGACAGATATTTATTTGCTTTTATATTATTTACATTATGCCACTTTCTTACTTCTGCTGCTGCCTGGCTCTATGGTGTAAGCATGTTAGTAAATACTAAAAGTGAGGATATGATCGTTTAGTGAGTGGGAGAGAGGATGTTATGTCCAAACAACTAGCAGAGAACCTAGGAAGTGAAAGATTCAAGTACATCCTGGACTCAAGCTCCAACCAATTAACTTTAACTGCAGAAAGATTTCAAGACCAAAACATTTTGGGTACATGCGGCATGTTTAGGATGGAGAGATTTTTTTTCCCAGAAAGAAGGTGGCATGAAAGAGAGATCTCTGCTTGCTGCAGTATTGTTGCAAAAGCCTGTTATCAGAGGACAATGGAACAAAAGAAATGTGTGTGGGGAACAATCACTCTTCTGCTGTCTCTTACTGCTACCGACACTGGCTAGTTCCTCTTAACTGTGGGAAGAACTATTCTACATATAAAAAAGCAGCAATTTCCTTGTGATGAAAAGTATCTAGTTTATCATGATTACTCTATACTGAAGGTTACTCTATACTGAAGCTATTCTTCAGGTACCTTTCTAGCCTTTCTGCAAAAGCTAGCTAGAAATGAGATTCCGCAACTCACTAATGCAAATGGTAGAACTTTTAAGACACGCAGCCAACTATACCTAGAAGACTGCAGAACATCCATGCATCAAAATTAGCCAAGGATAAAAAGAGGCCTATTTCAGTCTTTCAAAGAAGGAAATTATATCATTTAAAAAGCAAGAACAGAATGTTTCTTACTGTAAAATCCCCATAGTCAACTTGATGCCTTTGATTTAAGTGACTAACAAAATCTCTTGTGACCTGAGTAGGATCTCCCCACGGAAGAGATACACAAATTGGACAGATCTAAAAAGAAAAAGAAAATCAAATCTAACGGATACAAGCTAAATGAAATTCTGATTGGATTCTTATTCACTATTATCATATAATATAAAGGATTTATCATATAATCTATAAATAATTAAATGTTGTATAAATGTTACAATTTTCCATAAAATAAGCTTAAGTAGAAATGCTATGAAACTGAAGAGAGGCTAATAGAAAATATAACATTTACAAAGAAGTAATTACATCCAACTTTCTCTACAAGGCTTGAATCCATACTAACTCTTCCAAGAGCACAAGTCTTTGCACCTACAACATGATTTTCCTACCTTCCCCCTTCCCAGGGCAGCCCAAATCCCCCCACCCCCAAATTTGGCTGCTACAGTACTATTCTGAGAATGCAAGAACTTGTGCTCATGGAAATGCTAGTATGGATCCAACGAAGCTATGCATTTACTATTTCAGTTTCTAAACAAAATACTACTTGTTTCTTTGCGCCATAAGTGTGAGCATTCTTTTTATAAAACTAGCCAAGTAATATGACATATTAGGCAAATAAAGTAAAAACAAAATGAATTTCTCGCTCTAAACGTATCCACTTTAGCAAAACAGGATGTCAACTGAAAACACTGTCCAGTCAAAGCTAAACACTAAGTGCATAACTCTTCCACTGAATTCAATGTTGCTTTATCAGGGCTGTATTCCAAACCAAGCGTGTATCCTTTCGGGAAAGGGAGCTGACTTGGGCATGATAGATTTCTTTCCTCTATTTATCTTTTGAGGCAAACTAGATTCATCTACACATTACAGAGCCCTCACGTTTGTTGGCGAACAATGTAAGGACTTTGTAACATGTGCAGTGGGAGTTTTTCTGTTAAATACTACAAGCCCTTAGGAGACGATCCAGCTGCTTCTTCAACAGTACCCATCATTTTTTTCCTACCTCATTTGACTCTGTAGTTAAGGGCAGATGGAGTGAGCCCTGGAAACTATGCCACTTGTTTTTAGGAAAGTTTACTCTTTACTCAGGTCTGTACTTCAAGATCTAAAAATTCTAAAAACTAATGCTGCCTTCAGCTCTAAAATTGTTCCTCCCATAAATTCAGATGATGTGAATAACTGCGCTGAAATCATCCTTCACCAGAGGCTTAAAACTTCAGCATTTGCACTGCTTCATACCAAAATTATGGTATTCACAGGATCCAGGAGTTAGTAATAGCATCCTGTAGAGGTCTGTTAAATGTGAATTGTACCAAACCCTTGAGACAACTCAGGGCCCTATTAGTTCCTGTCAAACTTCTTGGGAAAAGGGTCTCCATTAGGGGTGTGCACCCAAAAAAGATTTGGGATTCAGGAATTCGGAACGACCCGAATCCTGAAGCAGCTTCGGGAAAGCAGTGGGGTGTTTGAAAGCAACACTTTTTTCACCACTTGCAAGTGGCAAGAAGTGTTGCTTTTAAACTTCCCGCCTTGCCGCTTCCCCCCCACCCCGATGGGAGGAGGAGAAGGGAACCCTCCTCCCCTTCCCATCAGGGGGAAAAATTGGTGGGGCAGGAAGTTTGAAAGCAAGCAGCACTTTTCTTGCTAATTTCAATGCAAACAGCTAGAAAAGTGTTGCAGGAACCCTCCTTCTCCTCCCACTGGGGGGAAAAAGCGGTGGGGCGAGAAGTTTGAAAGCAAGCAGCACTTTTGCAATGCAAACAGCTAGAAAAGTGCTGTGAGTGCGGCTGCTGCCGCTTTACCCAAAGCTTCTCAAAGCGATACAAATTGCTTTGGAAAGCTTTCCTTTGGGATTCCCAAATCGGCTCAGCAATGCTGGGGCCAATCGGAGAATCCCAAATCTTTCCAAATTGGGCCCGATTCGGGTTAAAAACCCAAACTGTAAACCCGAAGTGCACATCCCTAGTCTCCATTGCTACTTTCCCCCAATGCTTTAGGGAGTGTAAAGGTCTAGCTTCTTCTGTGAATCTGCCTATGTCTGAGGATATTCTGGCCTATTCATTGGAGAGCAACACAACAAATGACCTCCTGCTCAAAGGGGGCAAAATGAAGATCTGACATGAACTGTAGGCCTCACTCTAGGTAGGACATTTGGTTATGTCAGATCCCATTTCTATATTTGCATCTAGATGCCTTTTGCTGTCCATCTTTCAGTAAAGTTGGATTATCATGTGTTTGATGTGCTAAATTCAAGCCAATATGTTGTCTGCATTAACTCTGTTTCAAAAGTTTGGCCTCTTGGTCTTGGAAATTGGTTGGAAAGTCCCGCTTTCCAGGAAAAGGCTTTTAGCCCTGGCTGCCCAGTTTCAGAAGAGAGACCTAACCCAATTAAGACCATCTTCTTACCTATGACAACAACAGAAAATCATCAAGAAAGAGATTTTCTCCAACTCTCCACATATTTGAATTAAGAGTATTTTAAAAAGCAACCTCATATTGTGGAAATATGCTGTGATAAAACATTTACAAAGATTAAACTTGTATATACATATATACTCACTACTGCATCTATTTGATAAAGATGGCTGCTGTTGCAATGATCCAATAAGCGCTGCCTTGTGAAATTGGTTTCTTGACACAAAGGGCATTTGAATGTGGGCTGTCCACTGGAAAAAAAATTAACAAGACCCACATGGATGAAAAACAAGGGACTGGATTTATATTCTATTTGTTTTAAAAAGTGAGAAGAGTTGTCATTTACAAATACACAGGCAGAAATTGCAAAATAAGGTTACTACGTTAACTTCCAAGATCCACGAAGCAGTACATACATAAGCTTGGGCCCAGCAATGAATAAACAGAGACTTAAATAGACTTAGTTCAGTTCTGCTTGCACAAGATCTCATGCACCACCTGCTGTATTCATCTCTATATATTACAGTGCCCATAAACTGGCTGCAGAAAA
This sequence comes from Eublepharis macularius, assembly GCF_028583425.1. Classification (NCBI taxonomy): domain Eukaryota; kingdom Metazoa; phylum Chordata; class Lepidosauria; order Squamata; family Eublepharidae; genus Eublepharis; species Eublepharis macularius. The sequence goes on along the minus strand of NC_072796.1, from coordinate 80,962,281 downwards.
TTCTGGCATGCTCCAATGGTCAAGATTTTAGAACCTAGACCAATCAGGAACTTCAATGCACTTGGGAAGGTGGGGGGAACTGAAAAGGAGCTTTGTTTCTCTGTGCAAGTCCCATTCATCCATTTGCTCCAGCTGGGGTGGTGATAGTAGAAAGAAAGTCATTTACTTCCAAATTTAAGGAAGGCATTCACAGAACTAAGATTCAAACAGATGTCTACAGCATATCTTGAGGGCAGGCATCAACATAACCCTATTAAAGATGGACTGTATTTATGTCAAAATGGTTGTGTTGAAGATTACTGCTGAGTTCTTGAGCATTAACTGTTGTGTTTTCTGTCCATCACTGTGAATGTTACTGCTGAGTTTTTGTGCATGGATTGCTACTGTCAATATCCTTATACATGGTTTACTCTTTTTTTGTGCATTACTTTCATTGTCTCTGTACAACACTGCTTTCATGCTCAGCACACCTTTTTCTCTTCTCCAGTCAGAGGTTTTTCCTTCTGTTTTTTGTTTTTGAAAATTTAACTTCATTACTTATTGAATTTCCTATTGTATGATTCCCCAAGAGGGGCTTTTTTGTCTTTTTATCTTCCTCAGTACACTGGTTGGTCATCAAAGAATGTAATTGTTTATCTGCTGTCTGGTAAAGATAAAAATATCTCTTATAGGGTTGCATCAAAGAAAAGTCAAGCAAGGTATGTGGGGAAAGAGGTCTAAAATTCTGTTTTTATTTTAATGTATGCAGTGTCTTTAAATGTGTGTATGTGTGTGTGTGTATGCATGCATGTACACACGACTCCTGTTTGGATGTGGAGTATTGTACTGCTCAATCTGCAGAAGGACAGAATTGTGGTCAAGAAAGTAAGGCAAAGGGCAGCAGCAGGGAACCTATGCTGTAAGCAAACACAAAGTGTTAAAACTCTGTTCTGTACTGTCGCAGTGGCCTTAACTACAACTTCTTTGCTTTTTGGAGCATGACTAAGTTTCTTGGTAAAGCCACAGAATTATATCAATCCTCTATATTGGGGAAATGACCTTTCTATAAGAAACACAACAGCACTCCTGTGAAACACAAAAAACTCACAATCTCTTAAAACTCCTGACTGTATTATGCAATACCTTCAAGTAAGGGGTTCCAGTGCTCAAATAGGTTGAGAACCATTATTTTCCAAACATTTTGGATGCTTAAATACATGCCTTCCATGCCTGAAACATACAGTAATAGAAACCTATACAGAGATGAAGCAAATCACGGATGCTAGAACAAATCTGAGGGTGGGATGTGGAGGGATGAAAAAAAGGATTCTGTTCTCAAAAGATTTCCTACCTATATGGAAAAATCCCCAATGCTGAAATAAATGAAGAAATATTTGCCCATACACAGCTGTATATATACGTATCAAAGGCTATGCACACACATCAGAGCCACCGGACCAGTTATGTTTTCAAATCTTTTCGAATGAACATAAACGTTTCCTTCATCCACTCCTCCTCCTCCCCCCCTAGTCATAGAACCAATATCTCAATCCAAATAATTATTGTCTTCGAAGATTATCCTACCTTGCATCTTCTTCAGGAACTTGTTGATTAGAATTTTCTCCAATTTCCGAAATAGAAGACTCACTTCTAAAACTTCACATAAAAGGTGCTAGTTTATTGTTACAGAAGTGCTAAAATCCTATACAGTGTTATAAACAGTAAGCCCTACTAAATCCTGTGGGACTCGCTTTTGAATAAACATTATTAGAATAAGACCTACAAAAATGTTTGTTCTTCTTGTATTATAAAGAATCTCACAGTTGATTCTGTGAGATTGCTTTCAAGAAGTCCTGGGCAAGGCATGTGCATGTGATTGCATTTAAAGGAACAGAACTGTAAACAAAGCCACACCTGGGAACAGCTGGTAGCAACTCCTCCAATCCCAACAGCACTTTTCCAGATGGTATAATCACAAGAATCTATAGCACTGTGCCATGCAATTCACATTCTTATTTCTCCATTTGTCTGTGTGCACAGTTATAGGATGGGGCTGCTTGAATGGATGGGAAAATATCTGTGCAAAGCCACAATAAAATCTGAAATAACTGAAACATCATATGTGACCCGGGGGGAAAGGCCTTTACAATTTATAGAACTGACATCTAGCTTGCAGAAACAACCTAAATAATGTTCTGGAAGATTGAAATGTCCAGCTGGGTTTTGAGTATTGTGATTTTTAATGTCAGATTTATTCTTTTGCACAGAGGCTGACCTGTCTGTCCACTTTAGAGAGTGAAAGGGCACTGCTAACATTTGATAGCATATATAACATTGGAAGATGAACAAATGAATGACCCTGAGATGGTACAACTGGTGTTGTTGAGATATAAATGCGCCATAGAAAAAGCCTCTCTTTGTCAAATAGATTTTGTTTGGAGGTAGCATTTTTCTTGAGGGGGAGTTGCCGATTTGAGGTCATCTATGATAAGATTAGTTTTGGAGCTGCCCTTTCAGGCATTTTCTACATTACTGAAAGCAAGGCAGAAAAGGACTATTTATCTATAAGGACAGAAATCTTCCCTAACATTCACTAAAGTAGGCACGTATCAGTCTGATAAGAAGAGCACTGTATTTGAAAAGACAATGGTTGAGACAACTCTAAGGTGGGGGAAAAACCCCTACACCCACAATGAAAAATGAATGAAAAATATATTTTTCGAATACTCAGACAATTATGCGCCAAATATACATCAAAATGTAACTGCATCCAATGACTATTTACAAGAAAACATAAATAGAAAAAATACATGAGGTATGGTAAACATCATAAAAAACAGTTCCAGATCACAAAATCATTGGATTCATTTACATTTTGATGTATATTTGGTGCATAATTGTCTAACTTTTCTAAAAATAATTTTTCATTCATTCTTCACTGTTTGTGGGTGTAGGTTTTTGTTTCTCTTTGTGTAATACTTTTCATAGGTGTTTGAAGGGATACCTTTTACTTTCCTTTAAGACAACTCTAAGACACATTTTGCAGAATGTGTCTGGTCAGGACTGTTATCCTCCTATGAAAAACTCAAGAGTCCATCTTTAATTTCTAGCTATCTGGGGTAACAAATGTAATTAAAAAAGAATTCTCCATCACAGTTTCAAAGCAAAATAATTTGCCCAAAACACATTACTGAAACTATGATAGAAGTGGGAATTAAATCCATGCTGTCCAGATTTATGTATTTATGTCTGTTCCAATCCAAAACCCAGATTTATTTATTTATGTCAATTCCAAATAAATGCACTCAAAAGTCAGATTTGTAAACCAACATGTATATACTTGGAAGTAAATCACATGGAACCCTGTGAGACTTCTGATTAATGGTCAGTAGGATCTATGTATTAAAAACTCTGAGTTCCAAAGTCTAAATAGAGAGATTGAGAACTTACTCTAATGCAGTTCTAGCAAGATCTCAATTGAAGCATATGTAATCTATTTTTGGTGTCATAATTAAACCATCTTATTATGTTTACATTTCAAGACAACCTAAGCTACTGAACCTGCTTCTCCATGCTATTAGCTGTTTCTAAAGCAGACAATCATGTATCTAATTCTGAACCTGTGTGGACATAAAAAGCCAGAGAACGGGACCAGGTTCAGATATGAGGATCTTCTGCAGATCTCAGGGACCCCCCAGATTTGCAGAAAATTCTGAAAAAAATGAAGGGGGGTTTAAATCCCACCCCCAAGAGAGGAAAGTTGTCTGTGCTTGTGTAGATGACACAAGGAAATGTCCCCTTCAGGGTTGCTGTGCAGCAGGTGGGAGAAGCAAAACCACCACGTGTCAGGCAAGGGGTGGCAACTAGACATGTGTCAGGTAAAGGGGGGGGGACTAGAGGAGAGCTGTACCTATCACTGAATGAGCCAGGCAGTTGTTGGAAGCAGCTTTTCTGGTTGGCAGGCTAGCTGGCAAGTGGACAGCCCAGCAAGGGAGTGGGAGGGCATGAAAAGGATGTGATCCCCCCACCCAAATTTCATGTGTCTCTGCATGTGTATAAAAGTTTGAGATTTTTTAAAAAGACACAAATTTATGAAGATACTTGCAAACATAAATTACCTGTTTCCTGTTGAATCTTCTGATAACTCTAAGTTTGGGATTAAAGAAGAAACGCCATATTCATCTTGATACTTCTTACATGATTTATAATGCTGTCTCATACGAGAGAATCTTATCTGTGAATAAAGAGATTTTAAAAGGCAACAGGAGAGGTCACATTTCTATATTTTCAGTTAAAGGGCCTCAGGTAATAGCTCTTAAAGATCTTTCTCTGCAAGACTCCAAAAACTACCGCCAGCATGAGAGTTTATGTTTTTGCTGCCAGTTCAAACAGTTTGGTGTTTTAAATAAATACAATATTAAGAAAAATAAACCAATGATCTTACTTGCTATAAAGTAAATTCACATGTTAATCTAGAAAAAAAACCACTTCCATGAACAGAAAAAAATAGAAAATAAAAGAGAAAAATGCAGGATTGTGTCAATTAGTTGATGTAAGATTCTACAAAATGTATTATGTTACATCACATCCCAGCTAGGACGTAGCGCACAAACTGCTCTAATTCTTTTCATCACAATGTTTTTGCTGAGCTTAGTTCAAGGAAAGTATTATAGTATTTTATGACTTGACCGTCAAACAACACAAGGGAGGATGGCTAAAGTTAAAGTATGTAAGATTTGGTTGCTATTTGTACAGTGCATGATTACTTAACTGCAGTCAAGTCATTCAAAATATAAAATGGAAAAATAGATCTGGATATGGAAAAATGGCTGCAAGACTGTTTCTGCCCCCAAATAATGGTTTTAATTTGCATAAGTTCCCTGATAAGTCATGGCCACAACAAAAGGCACTGTACCTATACACAATACAGTCTTTGTTACGTAGAGCCAGAGTCTGCTGTCTCTCAAGAGCTTCATAATGCAAAAAACTAGTTGCATATAATGACACAATACCACCTGTCTGCCAAGAAAAATGATTTTTGCACACTTAGAACTATTCAACCACTCCACCTGTTTGTCACAGCATCTACAGCTCCCCACCAATTTCTTCATGTTGTTTTCAACATCTAAGGCTCTGTTAGGACGTGCTTTTTCTTTTCTGGTCACAATTCCTCGGCATAACGGACAGTGTGTTCCACCTTCTTTCATAGCCATTAAGAAACATTTTCTGCAAAACCTGAACCCAAATATAAATCAGTATATAAAAGAGAAAAAGTGTGCTTTTTCTTCCAATTCTGGAATTATAGTGCATTCTGCCACACTCCATAAATCATATACATATAAAATAACAAGCTGTCAAATTTCTCTGTAAGCAGTTATCACTTTCTTACACTAACTTTTAAGTAAAATTAGGCTCAGTAAATCTGGTGTAACTTGAATGTTGATCAACATAAATATTTTAAGTTATACTGCTTAGTGGCTGGGAATTATGGCATGAATTTACAATAACCTGAGCTTTTAAAAATAAATATACATACTTTGTATGTGGTTGTGTGTGTGTATTCGTGCGTGTATACACACTCACACTTTGTAATCAGATGAATTATCAGATGAATTATTGTAATCAGATATAATGCAGATCTAAGAGAGTTCAAATCAGCATTTTTATATGCATGTGGATCTCTTATGTTGTAATACACATCATAGACAAAACAAAACCTAAAACCACAAATTCTTATGGCAGTACATAATAAATCTTTTTGGATGAAACTAAAAATTACTCTGTTGTATGGGTTCACAATTGGTTTTATGTTTTTTTAACCGCTGTTTTATGTTTATCTTAATTTAATTGCTGAGGATGCAACTTTAACAAGTCAACTGGCATGGGGTACAGAGGTTTCTTAACCCACTCCTCTCACACAATTTTTAAAGTGAAAATCACCCCCCCACACGCTGCCTTTTTGGTTTGTTTTTTCCTTATAAGTTTAAGAAGTCCTCCTATCCCTGCCCCAGTATTTTGATTCAATTTGCTGCCTTGGAGGAATATAGCATGTAGTTCTGCTTTATCCTTAACCAGAGCTCAACAAATCCCAGGCGCCAGGTCACCATGACACCTAAAATTTAATTGTGCCTAGTATTTTCAGCAATGATTTTATTGTCTCTCAGAAATTCTCATTGGAAGTACAAAAGGTTGGATCCAACCAATTTTTCTGCTGGCGAAACAGAGAGGAAAGATTCCTTCAACCATCAAAAGAGCTATGTTTTGTTTCATAGGACCTAAATGAACAAAAGTCACTGGGAGTGGGAGCTGTAATAAGGAGAAGAATTGGACATGATTGAGCAAAAAGCTGACTAGATCAAACATTAACTGCCAGGATAACAGCTAAGCTGTGAACCTCCTGGAAATGCAGGCTGCATGCCAAGAGCAGAGGAAAACTTGAGACATGGGTAGATACCTACACATGCTGACAAATGGAAATTCTCACTGGTGTTTTAAACACATCTTGGCAGACAGGGCAGTAATAATCATCTTCATTGAAACAAATTGTGGCAGGTTCTTCATTCATGGCAGCAAATAACAGTCTTTCTGAAAGAACAATGAAAGAAAAATATACAATTATGCTATAGGCATAAGCCTATGTATGGTCCTTCCATATGTAATTGTTTTAACATTTCATTTTGTTCATTTTCCTTTTATTACTATTTACACTTTAGAAGCACCAAGAAAGAATTTTGAGTGATTATGGTATGGAAGAATTTTTAAAGTATGAATATGAATTTGGGACACACACTGCTCCTATTCTTTGAAAAACTGCAGTTTTCTCAGGATTTTACATATGGACAGGGCCAGCGCCAGAGGTTTCAGCGCCTGTGGTGGCGGGCGCGCACGCGCCCCACGGGAGGCGTGATGACGTCATCGCAGATGTCATCACGCACCACAGGGGGGCTGGGCTGCGCGTGGACCACCGAGCACAGAAGCTGCGGGCTGCTGCTGGAGCAGCGCGTGGAGGCTGCTCCGTGCGCTGCCCCAGCAGCAGCTCACAGCTTCTGCGCTCGGCCGGGGCGGAGGAGTGCGCAGTGGAGCTGAGGTGGCTGGCTGCAGCAGTAGCTGTAGCCAGCCAGGCAGCCCTGTGCCGCCGCCGCCACATGCCCCAGCCGAGTGCAGAAGCTGCGGGCTGCTGCTGTAGCGGCGCGCGGAGGCTGCTCCGTGCGCCGCCCCAGCAGCAGCTCACAGCTTCTGCGCCTGGCTGGGGCGGAGGAGCGCGCAGCTGAGCTGGCGTGGCTGGCTACAGCTGCTGCTGCAGCCAGCCAGCCAGCCAGCTCCGTGCTGCCGCCGCCGCGCGCCCCCGCTGGGCGCAGAAGCCGCGAGCCGCTGCTCGAGCGGCGCACAGAGGCTGTGCCCAGCTGAGGTGTGTGGCGGCGGCGGCAGCAAGGGTATGGCTGGCTGGCTGGCTGCAGCAGTAGCTACAGGCGGTCCTGTCATGCCAGCTTCGCTGCGCGCGCCTCTGCCCCCAACACCCCCTCCAGCGCCCCTCCAGTGCCCGAGGCCACCGCCTACCTGGCCTCCATGGGCGCGCCGCCGGCCCTGCATATGGAGTGTGATGGTCCTAAAAATAAGATTAAAAGAACTGAAAGTAGCAAGTGGAAGTTTAATTAATGCATCATAAAAAGATTGGATGCTGATAATCTTGCCCCGTTTGTCCTCACATCCACCCCATGACTGAAATTGCCAATGGAACTGCTCTGGATTCTGTTCATAATGGACACTAGTTATATTCATTAAGGTACAGGGCCTTTTTCTATGCTGACACTGTACCTCTGTAACACCCTCCCTTCAAAAATAAACAATAATCTCATGGCACTTTAAAGAGGAACAACCTTTCATTCTACCATGTTTATGGACATACCGAGCCTATGAAGATAATAAGTTGTTAACAGGGCCACTTGTCTCAAGAAACCCACCTGTCCCTTTCTTCTTAATGTTTCTTATACTTTTTTTACTGTGTTAGGCCTTTGTAGGCTATGCATTTTACAGATGTTTGCTGAAATTTCATGAGCTCCTTATTTTTTGTTTTCACGTATTTTCAAGACAGTTTTATTGTTGGCGTTGTTTTGCTTTTTAAATTGAAAGGCAGTACATAATAAAAGTAATTCCATCACGATACCGACGGGGCAGCACAGCCACGGCTTGTGCAACGCGCACAACGAAAAGGATCTGAGGGTTGAGGAAGAGAAAGCGCTCCTTTGCTTACGGTACCCGCCAAAGCGCAGTCACACCTTCGAAGTCCGTTGAAGCCAATGGCCGGTTTTAAATCCGTTTTACAACGGCAGCGTTAATTCTTCCCTACTTCGCGGAGTCCCAGAGACTCCGAAATATTCTCGCTTTTTGCCTGAAGGTTCCGCTAGGAGGCAAGATACTACCTGTTGCAAGAAAGGGAGATTCGCTGGCAACCGGGCCGAGATCTTCAGGGCTCTCCCGTGTGGGGGCTGGCAACCCCCCACCATTCTCCATGCGGCTGTAGGGCCGCCGCCTTAGCGGCCTCCCTCCAGCCCGCGGGGGCGGGTCGCCCGGGCAACAGCTCCTCGCCTTGGCGGGAATTGTTAGTGAACAAGAGTGACGCCTCCTCCCCAAAGCCGCTTCTCGCCCTCCCTCTCATAACCGCGCTGGTAGTGCGAGACGGCGAGAGCTTAGGTGAACCCCAAACAATTCAAGTCCTACTTCTCGGCACAGACCGGGGCAGTTACAGTTCTCGTCGGACCCTGCTGAGATTTCAGGCCGCTTTGTGGGAAACTTGCACATACATTCTGCAAGCATTTTGTTTATGGAACTTTCACTGGCCTGTACCCTAAAGTCCCTCCTAAGCAGACGAAATGGTTCCGACGCCTGTCAAACCAGAACTATTCACGAAGCCTACAATTAAATCAAGAGTCTCTCAAAAGCCGTAGGGCTCTTTTCTTCAAACTCAGTTTTATTGGCTATGCTTTGTAAGAACGAAGGCACTGAAAATAACCGACAACCGTTATTTTAAAATATCAGCATATTTAAAGCAATCCCGCAGTCCTGGGGTTTTTGAAAAAGTGACACCCAACCTATTTCAAGAAAAATAAAACTATTTCCTTATCCTTTTGATCCCGTCACCCAAATAATTCTTCACATGAACAAGTCCCCCCCCCCCCCTTTTACCTCGGGGATCTGTTCTTTGGCGGCTCTACATCAGTGTCAAAAAGAGAGGCCGTGCTTAGCAGAAGCGAGACCGGTGTTCAGATGAACCAGGTACGCTGCTCGGGAAAACACTCTGCTAGGGGGAAAAAAACCAGGCAGTCGTCCGCCTTGTAATTTCTGGACGTGGCGTGGAGCATTGTGACTGCCCTCTAACGGCTACTGGCATGACACAATAAAATGTAAACTTGCGATGCAAGGAGAAAGGGAGGCTGTTAAACTGATGGATTCCTAATCAAAGCTTGGCTGCCTTCAGCGCATCGATAAAGGTATTTAACTCCTACAAGGCAAATCCTGGCGGGAGAACACCAGGCCTCGCCTGGAGGCTGGCAACCCTAGGGTAGCACAGTAGTCACAACGTGATTAGCGGCGCAAAATTACGGCCTATTACCTACCGGCCCATTCATCTATGTACACTACTAAATAAAACTTGAATTCTTCAAGGCACTTTATGTTTCTGATGGCTACTGCAACTGTTCCTTCCTCAAATCCTAGTCTGATGAGATAATGGAAGAATCACATCCTCACATTCCAACTTTTACACAGTTGTTTAATGTAGGAGTGTTTGTATATGAGGTAATACTTCATGTCCATTGAGTATTAGGTGCAAAAACTTAGTTTCCACACCTTCTAGTAATAAGTATGCCTTAGGTCATGTATATTACTGTATTCTTGGAGTTTCAGAAGTATTGTGAACATTTGAGGGTTCTCGTTCACACCCTTTCTGAAAATAGACTTTAAAACATCTCCCTTTCGGACTTCTGGGTAGGGTGGAAATCTCTTTCCCTATCTGGAGAGTTTAAGTCTAGATGATCACATTTTTCTAGTAATGCAGGTATCTCAGGATCCCTTTAAATCTTACCTTAGCCCTATGGTAACCACCTTTGTGATTGACTGCAGAATGACTTGGATAAAGTTTAAACGATCCTACCACGTGGGTCTGCCCACTGAACCAATACTTTCCCTGGATGCCCAGTTAGTCAGCAGGAACCAAGTGACTGGCCCCACCCATGAGTCTTAAGCCATTCCAATAATTAAGAGCAACTTATGCGGGGGAGGGGGGACAGGTAACTTACCTTAACAGTTGTTCTTCAAATTGTCATCTGTCCATTTACACTGATGGATTTCCCACACTATAGAATTATGCTGTGAGCTGGCTAGTAAGCACACACACACACCCCTCCGAAGTTCAGGGTTCTTTCAACCATAGCAATGACTGCTTCATCAGCTTTCATTACAGGAGGTTCACTGCTGGAACTATGCAGGGCAGTTGCCTAGTCCCAACAGTCTGCTTTGTTAAGCATTATACCCTTGATCTCTGGACTAGAACTGATGCATCATTAGAGCTAGTAAGGCATGAACTACCCCCCCTCCTAGAGAGACAGTTTTAGACTATATATGCCTAGAGGGGGAAGGGAATTATGCCTTCTCACTCAGTTACTCTAAAAAACAGTACACTGCAAATTCAAAGTACCCTGTTGCAGAAAAGGTGGCTGGGTTGTGTGAATGTGCTAGTTGGTTTAGCCAATAGAACAAAATCAGAGACTGGCGCTGAGCAGTTGAGGAAGAGGCTGGTTGCTGGGGAACTTGATAAAATCGTCTGTGCTCTTAACACCTTGAATAAGGGCTGTATTTTTTAAGTTGAAGACTGAAGACTGGGTTCCAGTTTGTTCCTTTAATCAAGAGGACTGTATTGAAAGACTGGTGCTTGATGGACTTTACTCACCCCGAAGTAGTATCAAGCAACCACCAGTTACTTGACTGAATTCTAATACATCCTTTGAACATTTTTGTTCTATGTTACACCTATGTGTTTAGTTATAAAAATCTATGTGGATTTGTCTGACTACTGAAACGCTTTGACTTAAAGACATTTCTTAACTTACATTTCTCTTGCAAATTTGGTTCCTAATTTATCCCCATAGAACCTATACAGAAAGAGGTTATAAATGCACAGAAGGCTACATCTCCCCCCTGCCCCCAAATAAGTTAAAGGTAAGTCTCCATGCATCATACTGATGGATACAGACTAGCGAGCTGATGTATCTGGAGGTGGATTCCTTTTTTTGTTGTTGTTGATGAAATAGTGAAGAACAGCAAGTCCAAAGGTAGAATGCTGGGTTGAAGCAGCCACTCTGTATCACTCTGGAATCAGAATTCCTCCTCTACAGGTCAATAAAGTGGCCACTGCTCTTCTGGAATGAGCCCAGATCCTCTGCAGAGGTGGCTTATACCAGTTTGTAGCAAATCCAGCAGTGTGTAATACAGAAGCCACAAAGAAATAAAAGTGGCTTCCATGCCATTAGGATAACATGTACCAAACAACCACATATACCAAATTTCATGTGTCGCAGTTATGTGAAAGTATCCTACTCATTTTTGTGTCCTCAAATGTGAATGACACAGTCAGTCATACTCAAGCCTCTTATAAAAATAATATATTTTCTATTATTTCACCATTTCAGACATCTGTGTACAAATCTGCACTTTAATCCTTACAAAATATATTTACAGTTAAAGGTGTTTTGAAAAATAGTATACAGTATTTATTATATATATGTCATATTAGTTTGCTGTCCTACCACGATGTGATATTACAGTTTGTATTAGATCTGGATCTGAGATACCGGTATTCAAATCCCAATGCATCTTTGGGTGACCTTAAGCCAGTTATTCTCTCAATCTCATCTACTAATCAGGGTTATAAGGACAAGGGAACCATGTATGCTCTTCTGAGATCCTAAAGAGACAGTGTAGGATAAATGTTCGAGGTGACATTTAGTTACAGCCTAGAACAAAGTGAAAAGACATTGTCAACATTATGTTAGCTCTTAAGTATTATTTTAACTGCTTCAATGATGGCTTTTCCTTACTGACAATGTTGACCAGATCTTCCAAATGCTACCAATAAAATATAAAGGCGCAAGTTATTTTACTGAAGTCACCATGACTATACAGTTATTTAGTTTTGTTCCCCACCCCCAAATTCTAGTCAGTGATACCACATTTTCAAAAGTAAATAATTGCTTGCTCTCTGTCTTTGGTATTGCAACATTTTAAAGATCTCGAAGACTCTGGCCTGTTCTTAGAAAATGCAGTCACAAGATGCTCTGAGCTTTGGTCATGGTTGTAAATTTAGATGAAGGGTTTGTTAGTAACTTTTGCTACAAGAGAAACCTAAAAGAATTATTTTTCAGAATGGTTTCAGAGAATTTAGTTCTTAAAATAACATTTATTAGGTAAGGCAAATTTTTAATTTTGATGGTTAGTTTGAACTTTCAAGATAAATCTTTTTGATGGCTAATGTTACAGTTATTGGTAAATGAATCTAAACATTCATTATTGTGGAAAATTTGGGCATTAATTATAGTTTTATAATGATAACAGAGGATACCTGTAAAATATAACTCGCATCATAAACCACTAAACGGTATCAAGTATCAAAATATAGAAAATAAATATTAAATGTATAGCCAAACTGTAGTAACAGCAGAACTGCATAAATATATTAACTGCCTGCCTTTTTATGGAATTGATGGAACATTGTTGTCATTAGTGTATGTGGTAGCCAATCCTCACTGAGATCTTATTCTTTTAGTCTTTGCTTGGACATCAGATGGGAATACTGACATTCCAGCTAAGATCCTCTGAACAGTTTTAATGACATATTATTATCTACAAATGAAATGAATGCATTCAGATGCACTTGAGTAGTCTCAGTGCAGTGATCTCTTCATAGTAGTTGTGAAGCTGTGCCATTTGCTTTCCTGTCTAGATGCTGGTTCTTAGCAGTGCATCACTGTGAGGAGGACCCTTGGATGTATGCAGCCTCAGCATGTCAATTAAGATTGCCAGATCCCTACACCTCCCCAATTGGGGGGGGGGGGGGTAAGAGACCTGGCACTTAGCGAGAGTCTTCTTCATGCACATGGTCCCTTGATTACGTCACTTACAGGAAGTGATGTCATCATGCCAGCTATGGGCATGCTCCCACTCTTTGTGTGGGGCCAAAATTTGGCTTGTTTAGGGCCAGTTTTGGCCCTAGCAAAGCGCAGGAGCACACTCACGGCCAACGTGATGATGTCACTTCAGGAAGTGATGTCATCATGCCCCGCTGGGAGTGCACTTGGTGTGCACTTCTCCAGGTTGCCTGTCAGTGGCAGATGATCGTCAGGGAGTTTGCTACCTCCTCCTACAATCCTACAATCCTCCTACAATCAGCAGGCAACAGGGCAAACCCTGGGAGACTGGCTGCTGCTGATGGGCAACTAGGAATCCTAATGTCAACAGCCTACCAAAATTACTTCTACTGTGGTTATAAAGGGAAAAAAATCAATTATGCCATGCCAAAATATAATCTGGTATTCCAGAAACTAAAGTATACTTCTAAAGGAGAGCAGTATTGAACAACCAAGATTTTAATTCACAACATTTGGCACGTATTCCAATACTTTCGTTAGGATTGTGCAGTATTTGCATTATTCACATGAACATACTCTATAAAGGATCGGTCTAGAACTCTTTCAATGAGGGCTTCTTCTACTATAGTTATATCCTAAAACAATAAGAAAAAAATAAGTCAGACATACTGGTAAAAGAAATTAAAATCACATTAAAGCTGTAAAAGTAGTCCTATTCGTTGGTAGTAATAACAGTCCTTATTACTTAGCAGCACCCCACCACCACAAACATCAGTCTCAGATCTTAAAGGTTAAATATGCTTGATTTTTAACAAACATGTGAATTAAGTTCTCTTTGCAGTGTTATTTACAGAGAAAGAGAAGCCATATTGGAATGCAAGCCCTGATCATCAGGGTGTGTATGTTAATAAAAAGAAGCAGGATGCTATGGGAATGCTTACTCCTACAGTCTGGAACTCTAATGGCCCTTAAATGAGTAAAAGGAAGACCTGATTTAATGTGATGATGGCTAAGGAAAAAAACACTTCCCTAGGACTTTGCAGGGGCTCACGATCTTGTTTAAACTGTGCTGCGACTTGTGCAAAGCACAAGTATGCATAGTTAACTGCAAAAGCTACAGACAGTTTAAGGTTACAGGCAGTTTAAACAGGATGGATAACCCATGCAAAGTCACATGTGAGATGATTTTTGCTTCTCTGGCCTCATGCTTAAATTGGGCCTTCGTAGGAGCGATGAGGGATTATGGTCTCCCTGGGCTTTCCCAGGTTCTTCATTTGCCCTGAGAAATTTTCACTGGGCAATTTCCACTAGCACAGCTGCAAGATATCCAGAGTAGTCTTCTGTGTTGCCAGCAATGATCATGTAATGTCAGTTCATCAGATCATTTTCCATCTTTAAAAGTGTTATCTATTGAACCCAAAGCAATCAATTTAATTGATCATTAGGAACTTAGCTATGTACAGAAGGAGGCATACATCTTTCCTCATGTCCCAGCCAGCTGGGATCCATCCAAGGTGGGCTGCAGAAATACTTCCTCTGTGCCCCACCTTGGATCATGCCAGCAGTGGCAGTATGGGAGGTGGCAACTCAAGGTGGCCCAGTAGCTTGAGTCAGCATTGGGGCCAAGAAAGACAGATACAGAAAAGGTTTCACTTATAAAGCATTATAGCCTTATTAATATATTCATGTAAGTTAGAAAACAAAACAATTGCAATCCATTTAGTATCTTAGGTAAATCTATTACATGTCAATCATCACTACAAGCCAAGCTCGCCAAGCAACTTCTTGGGAGTGGCATTGTGGGAGGAGATGGCAAGTGTAGTTTGTGCCTATCGTTGCTTTCTGTACCAGTGCCACTGCCAGCTCAAGTCCAATGTGAGTTGTGGAGGTGCTTCCTCTACACACTGTGCTGTAGCCTGCCAGAGAACAGTTGAAGGAGACTTGAATCCACATCTGTGGAGAGTATATTAACTCCAGAGCTCCTCCCAGTCATACTACAGTGCTCCTTCCATTGTACAATGCTGAGTTCACTTTGGCCCTCCCCCTTTGTGTATTCTGTGAATGGGCAGCTGCAGCCTGATGAGGAGGAGAGAGAGGTACCATATGGTACCATGCACTTTTTGACTGCCTCCATCTTTCTGTCATGGGGGTGTCAGCAACATGTTTTGCCATTATTGGTGGCTTACAGTTGATTTATTATGAACTCCAGTGCAATTGCTATGATCTCTGTACCTTGTTGGGGGAATTTATGTCATATACTATCTCTGTGCAGAGTAGGCATAGGATGTTGGCTAGTCGTGCTACTGAGGCAGTGATATTGGTGTCTTAGACTAGATTGTTAGTTGTGGGCAGCTGATACTACTAACCTAGTATCAGCAGGGAAGATGGCTGCACCAAATCACTAACTTCTGACTTCCACCCAGGATATATACCACTGGGACATACTTGGAAGACGGTTGCTATAGCTTTGGGCCCTCTGCTTCCTTATGTGAGTGAAAAGTTGGTGTATCCCTGATCATTCCCTGTCTTCGCTTTTCTTGTCCTCCTTTATCCACTAGTTTCCTGAGATCTCTGGTCCATTGATTTCAAAAGCAAGGAGTAGATCAGCATGAGAGACTGGAATATTCTTTCATTCATTTTTGGATTGGTGGGCAAACTATGTTAGAGCTCTTGTGTAGCTCCGTTAATGGCTGCTTCTCCAACAAATTCTCTTAAGTCTTTTTAACCTTTCGAATTCCTTAAACATAATATCCTTGCAAATTATGAATGCCCTTATATGGAAAGGAATGTAGATGAGAAAGTCTTAGCAACAGCTTAGGAAAAGCAACCATACAATTTACTCACAATGTAGTCTTCATAATAGAATGTGTGTCTGAGCTGAAGGTGTCTTATAAAATTTCTGCTGTAATAACTTGGACCACCATCCGGTAGTAAACGACAAATTGGACAGTACTGTAAGCAGTATAATGGAAGAAAGTAAATATGCTAAATAACAGAAAGTGTTCACTATTAAAATAGAGCAAAATTATTATTATTATTGCTAGAGAAAGAGAAATGTGAAATATTTGGGGCAATTCTAGCTAGAGGGCCTTATTTGAGTGACTTGAGCACATTTGCTACCAGAACAATATGCTTTCTGTCAAGCTACTTCTAATTAGGCTAATCCTGTTTTGTATATAACATGTCTTGTTTACCTTTGTCTCATACTTCAACTTTTTTTTTGCCTGCAAGAGATATATATTACTAGCTATAGTGGATGTTGACAGATTTTTCTACAATAAACAACTATTCAGCCTGCAGAATCACAGTTTTGCTCCTGTGTTGCTAAGGTAGCACATCACAGAGGAGGCTAAGTCAGAGTCCTTCTTCCTTGATACACCACTTGCCACATATCAGAAGGAAGATTACATATGCAACTTAACATGTACGAATTCCTGTCTACAGTCCAAGACTGTATCACATAATATTTTTGAAAGCTCTGTCAGATTTTCACACATCATGCACAAATAACATATGGCCCAGCAGAACCATGCTGTGTGGCCCACACAGCCCCAACCTAGGAGTCTGGGGGAGGGAGGTGATGGCATGATAGTATTCCAACCTTGCCTCCCAAGAAATACTCCCTATATCCCAGACTAGGGACACATTGAGAAGGGTTTTTTGGGGGTGGGAAGGGGGAGGAGCCAGCAGAGTGCCAACTCTTAGCTGTTTCTGGGCTGTATAGTGGCATTCCGACCTCCTTCACCTGGGAAATGACTCTGTTGCATCCCAGGAACTTGTGTTTCAGTCACAAGCCCCTGAGAAACAATGGAGAAATTTATTCCTGGGCATCAGAGTGCCACCTCAGAGCTAAGACCAGCTGAGAAGTGGTACTGTAACCTCTTTTCCTCAGTAGTTTCAGCTCATAATAGAGCTAGGTACTGGCTTAGAATGGCCCACTTATCTCCCATCAAAATCCAATATGGTCTTTCTGCTTAACTTGTACACCCCCTTACATCCTTCAGTGTGAGGGTTTTTTATATAATTTTGACATTTCAACTTTACTTAAAGAATTTAAATGCAAAGATGTCCAATTAAGCAAGCATCATCAAGATATCTCATTCTCAATATGACCCCTTCTATGGATACTTAAATAAGACGGGTCTTTCCACAAACCTGGAAAAACCACCAGGTTTGCAAAAGAATTTGAAATCTAAAAAAGGGGGAGGATCATAAAAAACCCCAAAATAACAAAAGTAGCACCTATCGCTTTAAGAAACCAGTGCCCACAGAGGCCACTGCTAGGCAACCACAACAGAATTGCCAGCATTCAACCCCTGGTTTATGTCAGTAAAAGGCCTGGCAGCCAACACCGTACAACTGGGCCTGGCTCAGCCCAGCTGCTGAAACCACACAGAATTTTTCCAGACAGACTGCAAGAGGGAAGGAAGGTGGGAAAGCTGAAGACGGGCACATAAAGACAGGTTGATTGGTGGGTGGGAAGGAGAAGAGGAAGCAGGAAAGGAGAGAGGCTATAGGGGCTTTCAGGGAAGGGAAAGAGGAAATAGTGGGGGTGGGGTAAATGTGATGCCCCCTGCAAGTCTTTCCATATTCCCTATGTGCCTTATTTAGTCAAGCCTTTAAATAAATGTTCCCCAAACTTCTGATAGCTCAGGCACCTGTTTTCTCTGAATAAGAGCTATTTTACTCATAGTGTAGTGCTTCGAATGTCGGACTAGGATCTAGGAGACTCAAGTTCAAATTTCCACTCTGCCATGAAGCTTGTTGGGTGACTTTGGAACAGTCACTCTTAGCTAAACCTACCTCACGTGATTACTGTGAGACTACAATAGAGGACATGAGAACAATCTATGCCCCTCGGTGCTCCCTGAAGGAAAGGCAGGAAAAATGTACAAAATAATAAATAATGAGCTAGCAGAGGAACTAGCTCTGTTTTTCTGAGGGTATACCTCCTGATCAGAAGAAAGCAAGTCCAGAGTCATTCAGAACTTCCTTTAAGAACAGGCAATTATTCTGCATCTTTACACTAGAAGAAATCTGAATGTTCCATTGCTAATAGAGGATTATTGGGAGAAGGCAAGGCTAGGAGAGAGACATCAAGCAGCCTCCTTTACAAGTTGGTGCTTTATGAACACAGGACAGGAGCCTTTAATTATGTATTTCTTACTCTCTAGTAAGGCTGATAACACAAAAGAATATCATAACTATGCATATTTATGGCACATTACTTAATCTGCAAACAATCTGCTCGTTCTGAGTGATGTAAACAATAAAATTAATGCATGCATAGACCTAAGTATAAGATAATTACCACTGCTCTCCTTTCAGATCTGTGATAAGTGAGATAATGGTCCAGGAGATCATTTTCATCCAATTCATACTGGCAGAAAGGACAAGGATATCTGAAAACCACAGATATTTATTTATGAAGACTAATTACATTTTTCATTGTTTGATCTTTACTACTCTCTTCAGGTAACAGTTAAAGTAGATGGTGAGTCACTCTACTCCTGATAATGGCTTTCTGCATCCAACAAGTATGAGTTTAGAGACATATAGGAAGGGGTAGAGGCAGTAGAGAGACTCTGCTGTGCCCCCTGTCTTCCACTTATCCATACTGGCCCCAACAGATACTATACTAATGTTTTCTCCCAAAGCTTTTGGTTTCATGATCATGGGTTATAATGGTTTCTTCAAAACTGTTTGATATCACTCAGTACAGTAAGATGCATACAGTATAACAATGCATTTTCTATCTGTTTTTCAAAAGACATCCTTAAGTTCTCTTCCTTCCCTGCAACTCCAGATTGCCACCTCTAAGATATGTTACTATAATATGCTGTACATGCAGCTACATACATGCAGACACTTCAGCTGATGGAATGGCCTTACTTCCAATCATCACAGGATAGCAATGCATTACAACAGCAGTCCTGCCCTTAGATTGATTTGCTGTTTCTGGGTACAATTAAGATACCCTTTTTGTCCTTAAAATTTGGGGCCAATATAGGATGTTTTAAAAAATTATATTCCTCTGGCTGTAGTTATTCCTTGCCCTTGAGACTTGCCTAGATACCAACATCTAAGCATCTTACCAAAGTGCTGTAAAACATCTCTATTTGGGCTGGTGTTCCGTGTCTGAAATTAAAATGCATATTTTTCTGACTTTAAATGATGTTTATACCTTGGTTTTAATCTTTGTCTTTATGTACCCCAGGCCATTGGGATAGAGGGAAACAAAATATACATCAGGTTCAGAGTAGATTTTAATAAAGCATATTTTACCTTGTTATTGGGTATTCAACCTCTTGTAAAGGTCCATATTTCTCTATATATTGGGCACAGGTCCTAAGGTGGGCTCTCATTTCACTGAGACACACCTAGATAATGTTAAGAAATATCTTATATTCAGAGTACGTGTTCTGTAAGAAAATCCTGTTCATTAAAGCTCTGAATGGCTTCAGGCCATGTTATGAAGAACTGTATCCATCCATACTGTCTAGCCCACCAGTTAAGATCCTCTGCTGAAGCCCTGCTCTCCGTGCCTCAGCCTTTACAAGTAAGGCAGATGTTGACCGGAGACACAGTTTCTTTAGTGGTGGCACCTCACCTATGGAATGTTGTCCCTCATTAGTCTTGCCTGACAGATACTTTACTTCCTTGTAGGCGCGAGGCTAAAACATTCCTTTTTATCCAGGCTTTTAACTAAGGAGTTTTGTCTTTTAACCATGTTATGGTCTGCTTCTGGCCCCAGAACCGTTTTATCGACATCATTTTAGGCTGCTTGGTGTGCATTTTATGCTGTTGCTATGCCCTGGCTTGTTTTAATAGAACTGGCTTTTTTTTCAGTTGGCTTGTTTTAATGGCTTTGTTTTTAATAGTTTTGTTTCAATGGTTTTGTTTTAACTTGTAAGCCAACTTGAGCAAGTCTTTGGAGAAGAAGCATATCAATCAATCAATTACTGATTGTAAAACATTATTCAGAAATAAGTCACATTTACTAACATCCCAGCCCTGAATGAAATAAATGAAACTTTTGTGCAAGTTTGTCTAGGATTTTAGCCTAAAATTATATTTGAATGGGAAATCTGAAATGTAAAACTTTTAACATTCACTGAATAATTAAAGAAAAGTAGAGTTTCTAGTATAATTTCAAATGCAATATAGGATCAGTTGCCATACCTGAGGTACAGTGTATACTGAGTTTGCTTACCAGCTGCTCCTGTGCATATTTACTCTTAAATAATGTTGACTTAATTCAATAGGACTTGCTTCCAAGAAAGTGTCTATAGGATTCGTACCTTAGAAATCCCCTAAATTTCAGAATGCCTAAATCTATAGAACACTGTAAAGAATATCTGTAGTTACTTACCTCTGTATCACATTCTGTACAGTTTTGGTATATATTTTTCATCATCTTAGTAATATCAGTGGCTGGAATTCCTTCAGAATGAAGATAAGCCCGACAATAAGGACAAGTCCATGTATTATTCCTTAAACTTGTTGCAATACATGAGTGACAAAATCTGATAGAGAAATGAAAATAAACAGCATGATTTCCTCATAAAGATCCACTTTAAAGAAAGCAATTTGAAATTTGACACAGTTATGGTCACTAGTGGATATGACCTTATATGATGATAGGTCCCTAGTGGAGTTCTTGCCTGTTAATCCTTTGTTTGCTTGGGTATCCCAATCTATAGGACCACTGATAACGTGAGGTTACTGAAGATAGTGTGTTCTCTTATGGGGCTATCTGTGTATTAACTAAAGTTACTCATTAGCATCTAGGTACCTACGTACTACTGATGACAAACTATACTATAGCAGGATTTGAGGCCAGTGGCACCTTAGAGACTGACAAGATTTTCAGTTTTTAAGCTCTTGAGAGTCAGTTCCCTTCTTCAGTATCTGCTGTTCTACTGCAGACCAACATGGCTACCTACCTGAAACTACTATGTCTTTAAAGCACCATGGGAGAGATGAAGGGTTGCAAACGGAACATGAAGCACGATCATGGCAAAGTTAAGCCCTTTTATATCTCATTCATTTTGATGAGGAAGTAGTTAAGCATGTACTTTACTGTTCCACTAATCAATGGGGTCCTCAGGTGTTTAACAATGACTGGATTATGCCAACAGACAGAAGTTTGCAAGTTGTTGTCTAAAAGTGGGTGATTTTGTTGTGCAAACATATCTAGACAATTACTAATTCACAGGACTAAATTGTTTACATTGATACATAATTCCGTGATCCTTAACAGGTCTGGAAGAAAATGCAAAATTCTTTAACTACACCTCCTGCACTAATGGCCGGATTCAAACCGTCGTAAAGAATACATGCAAATTAAGCCCATTTGCTGACAGTAGGAACTGAAACTGATCTTATTCAGCATTTGACAAGATGAAATCAGGTCTTGTGGGCATCATTAACACCAAACACATAAGAAATAGTATGCCAGATGAATGAATGCTTGACAAAAGGCAGACTGTCAGGGACAGTGTCCACATGGCTCTCGAGATAAGGCTAGGAGCATGATGAAAGCTTTTATTGATGTTTTGTCTAAGCCTGCTGCAATGAAAGCTGGAGCAATAAACCCAAACTCATTTTTAAACTTTGATTTTTTTTTACCATGGTCATTCCCACCCACTTGCAAGTTAAACATGTAACAATGGTGCCTCACACAAAGTAGTTCCTCAGATTTATTGTGTTGATCTGAAAGTGCTTTAGCATCAGTGGCAGCTCTCAATCACTACACTGTTCTGAGAAGTAATATCGACACAGACCTATGCATATTTGACTAAACATACAGACAGTATGGTATGGCATAGTGGTTAGAATGTCAAGGAAAGACTGGAGAGACATAGGTTCAAGTCCCTCTCAGCCATAATACTCAGTTGGTGACTCTGGGCCAGTCAAAGTCTTTCAGCCTAATCGACCTCACAGAGTTGTGAAGATTTAAAAAAAGGGGGGAGAGGGAGGAACTATAGTATCACCCTTTCCAAGCCAAGATTAAAATGTAATAGATGGGGCATAGTGGCATATCCATGTACAAGTACATAAAAACAAACACTGTGAAAATCAAAAGAAGCATTTCAGGCACACTGTACTATCTTAAAAACTGCAAAAAGAAGAGATAGGTGAGTTATTCTTCTAAAGGAATAGTGGGAAATACAGGGAAAACGGCTGTCAACACATTGGGAACAACTGTGTCAAGTTTCTACTGATAGAAATGTATAATATGCCTATAATAATTGCCTGTTACTAGTTAGTAGTCTACACAGTTGGTTTGAACACATTTCAGGACAGAACATGAGCTGGCTTAAAATTATTCAAAATCTTTAAATTAATTCCTCTTTGTCTATACAGTAGAAATATATTAGCCAGATTCAAAGGGTGATGTAAGGTAAATGTTACTTTGGTAGTTGTCATGGAAAGTGATCTAGCTTTATGAAAGGCAAGATAAGGGTCTAAATTCAGTATCTGTGCATACTCCAGGCTCAGTTATGGCAATCTGTCTAGCCCTGAATGTTGTAAATAAACCAAGACTTATTTAACATTTCCCAAATCTTTCTTTCGTACAATATGATATACTAAAGCTGCAGACCTGTGCATACTTACTTATGAGTTAATTCTGTTAAACTTAACAGGTAAACTACTAAGTAGATATACACAGGGTTGGAGTATGATTCTCAAAAACACAAGAAATTATTTTAATATTTTTAAAGGTTGTGATTTTTGTACTCTATACTTTGATAATCCTTGTAGCACGCAGTTTTGTATTCATTTTTTGTCCCTTTCCTTTGTTCCTCTTTTTTCTTGATTCCCTTTTCAGTTTTAATAAAATAAAAAACTACTAAAAAAGCACAGGAAATGAAATATGACCACAAATGAGAGTCCATGGCTGCAGTCCTAAGAACAGAAGAGATGCCCTGCTGGATCAGACCAATGGCCCATGCAGTCCAGCATTCTGTTTTATCCAGTGGCCAACCAGTTTCCCTGAAAGCTGAACAAACAGGGCACAGAGGCGGAGGGCTTCTCCGGATGCTGCCTCTCACTGCTGATATTGAGAGGTTTATTGCCTCTGCATACTGGGGCACCCTGTAGTCACTCTGACTAGTAGCCATTGATGGACCTATTTTTCATGAGTTTGTCCAATCCCCCTTTAAAGCCAACTGTGTTGGTAGTCATTCCTACATACATTGGCCATGAATTTCAAAACGTAATCACTTAAGTGAAGAAGTACTTCCTCCTGTCCGTCCTGAATCTGTTACCCATCAGCTTCTTTGGGTGTTCCTGAGTTCTAGTATTATGAGAAAGTTCTCTGTCCACTTTCCACCCCATTCATAGTTTTATAAACCTCTATGATGTCTCCCTTTAGTCGTCCTTTCTGTAAACTGAAAAGCCCCAGACCTTTCAGCCATCCCTCATAGGAAAGGTATTCCAGCACCTTAATCATCTCAGTAGCTCTCTTCTGTACTTTTTCCAGCTCTGCAATATCACTTTTGAAGTATGGCAACCAGAAGTGTACAGTGATTGATACAGGGGCATTCCAATATTTGCCCATTTTATTTCCAGCCTCTTTCCTAATAATCCTCAGCATAAAATTTGCCGTTTTAATGCTACTGCATGCGGATTTGATATTTTTACTATGCTGTCCACTACAACTTCCCAAGATTTCTTTCTACTGAAGTCTCTACCAGTTGAGACCTAGTTTTTGCTCTAATGTGCATCATTCTGCACTTACCTATAATAAACTTCATTCACCACGTTGCTGCCTGCTCACCCAATTTAGAGAGATCCTCCTATAGCTCTTCCTATTCTGAATCATTCCATTCTGAATCATTTGATATCATCAGCAAACTTGGCCACCACGCTGCTCACTCCCAATTCCAAATTATTAATGAACACATTAAATAGCACAGTCCATGTGGGACCCCACTGCTGACTTTCTCCATGGGGAGAACTGCCCATCTATTCCGACTCTTTGATTCCTGCCTTGACAGTAGGCCATGCTGAAATCAGGAGGACTGACTTCTGAGAAAAAAGACACAGGATCAGACTTTAAGCCTGACCTCCATTACTTGAACAAATTGTGCCCCTGTCCTCGAGGGGAAAGTGTTCAAAGGACCTTTTGGCGAACAATCAAATTTCAAACTGCTTTCAAACAGGTCTACATTGCCCAGGAGCTTGCCCACCCACACAATTTAGATCAAGGTCCACTAGTTGTCTCCAAAGACTCCATTAATAAACCAGATTCGGAAGTGAAGTACTTGACATACTCATGAGATAATAACTTATTAGAGACCTGTAGCCAATATCTTGGCTAGTAAACTGCAAAACATTTCTGCCTTAACCCTTCCTTTCCTACCTGCCACCTAACTACCCAATCAGCAAACTATGGGAGAATCTTCCTCTCTCCCATCTCTATCTCCTCTTCCTCTTTTGCTCATCCCTTCGTTCTCACACTAATCTGTCCTCACCACCTTCTTGCTCATTTCTCCCCCCCTGCTTATGCCTATCCTCTCACCACCACCTCTTTCATTTCCTTGCAATCTGCCCCTTTCTGGGTCTACCTCTAATGAGAACCTACAATGTGGGGTCCAGTTTTTTTAAAACCATGACTGGCCATCTTCCTGCTTTTTCCATTGTGGTGACTAGCAGTGCAGTCCTAGTCAGAATTACTTCCCCTTAGACTGGAATAACTCTGTATATGATTGGACTGTAAGCAAAAGGAAGAAAGGACAGAGGAGTGCCTGTACCTCTAACAGTTGCACAGAAGAGGGAATTTCTATTCACGCAGGTTTTATAAAACCCTAAACAAAAAAGACAGTAGAAATGGCACTGCTGCTCTCCACCTGAGGTATGCTCATGGATATATCTGGCGGCCCTAATCCTCTTGTCTGTCCCTTACATCCCTTGCCTTACCAGATGGCCACCCTCCTTTCATCCTGCAATAGCGAGAGGGGGACTTGGCTACCTTCAAAAGGCACCACCCCATCACTAGCAATCAGGATAGGTGGGGCTTTCCAAAGATAGCTGAGTCTGGGGAAGAGGGGAAGAAGGAGGGGACAAAAAGAGGGGATTTTAAAAGGGAAAGCCTTCATTTCTAGACCGCCCTGGACTTTAGTGGTGATAGCACAGCAGGAGCCTCTTCCCATCCTTGCTGCAACTGTTGGGTCCAGTTTCCCTTGCAGGGGCTGCTAGGCACTGCTTCTATCATTTTTAGATTTCAATTTTTTTTAGCAAAGCTGGGCCTTTTTGCTTGTGCTATCTGAGCATGGCCCCAGTCTTGGAAAGGATGGAATCTACATCAGTGAATACAAGTGCTGGAGGGAAGAAGTGGATTCCAAACTGTGGAAATGATGCCCCCGTGTTTGGAATCCTGTTACAAACAGTTTTCATAATGAATTTGTACTGGAGATTTTCAAATCTACAAGAAGTTTCTTCCAAGACTGTAAAAACTTCCTTCCAAAAATCCTAGACATTTATTTACCAGTAAGAAAGGCAATATTAGTAATCTGACACATATACTCACTTGAGGCATATTAATATATGGTGACAACTTATTTTGGCACAGAAATTCAACAACAATCTCAAAATCAACATCCTACCACATGCACCTTCCTTAAAGTTTAATTCTACGAAAACATTATAGAGAATAAAAAGCGAGAGAAATGAATTTGATCAGAAAGCCTTTTAGCACAATTGTCCAAATTGAACTGATCACCATATTCCCCCCTACTTGGTTTCTGACCTGAATCCACTGCTTACTGGCTCTTAAACTTCAAGTTAAAATTGTTTATGTTTTATTGCTACTTTTACATAGTGCTAAAGGGTTTGTTTTTTAAAAAATTCCTCGTTCCTTGCTGAGATCTTTGTTTCCTAAATCCCAATGAAACCATCTGCCTTACTTTAAAAAAACAGTTTGGTTGTTACAAAAATTAGCATTACCACCAGCAGAAGAAATTCTATAAAAATGTTTTAAATCAACGGAACAGGAAACAAACACCTTGGAATTCAACAGCACTATTTTAAAAGAGACAAAGATTAGTTTTATAGAGGTACACATTTTTATGCACACCCATCTGGAAACCTCTTAATTTCCACATGATTGTGCAGCTCGGGCTTCACTTTATTCGTTCGTTCGTGTATGTTATGTATAGTCCGCCTTTCTCATTAAGACTCAAGGGGACTACAGAATACTTTCTTCCATCAGCCAGAGCTTATGGGGGGGGATGCACTTACACGTGGCCACATCGTGTCCTCATGGGCTGGTGGAGCACTTCCAAACAAATGGAGCAGTCAAACGAAGGGCTCTGCTGCGGCGCCTCCTCCTCCACAGTCGTCCCCAAAGGTTGAGGGCACTGGATCCCTTCCCGATGGCCGCGGGCATCTGGACTGCTCGCCACCTCCCGGCCTTCGCTGCTCAAAACGGAGCCCATCGTGGCGCCGGCTGGTGCGGTGGTTGCGGCGCTTCGATCCGAGGCCGGTCTCCGGGTTTCGGTTTGTTTGCAGCTGGTGAGGGAGTCCCGAGTCTCACGACTCTTCTCCGGGCGGGCTGAACTCTCGGAGACCGCGCTGGGGCTTCTCCACTGCAGCTGTCCGGTCTGGGGAAGAGCGATTGGCTGGCGCAGAGCCCGCCTGAGCCGGCGCGGTGAAACCTGACACCTCCAGCGGCACACTGGAGGGGGTAGGCGGGGCTGGTTTGTTTTCTTGCCTGGACTCTTCTGAAAACTCTGCAGGATGCGCGACTCGCTGTGGCTCCTGCAGAAACGGACAGGAAAGGGGAATCGTCGTCTCTGGCCAGCACGTTGCTTTCATAAACACGTGGAAACGCTGGAGAACGAAGACCCAACTCACAGGCCTTCAGTATATCCTCATCTCTAAAATGGGAATGTAACCCACATCAGGGGACGATCGTGAAGATATGAAAAGCGCTTTGCACTCAGATGGAATATGATCGCCGCTTAATGATCCACTATTGGGAAGCACTCAGTGTCTTCCTCTGCCCTGCTACTTACACAGGAGTGGAGACGCCACAGTGTTTTTCTCGGCATGAAGTCTGATATTTGCACAAGTCTCAGTGAGAAAGACTGCTATAAAGTAAACCCATAAAAGTTTGGAGGAACTATTAAAAATGTGCTAGCGTTTGGGCATGCAAACGTTTCAAAAGTGTGTGTTGGGGGGGGGGGGGAATAGATTTTTCTTACCTCTCCCCAGATGAGCAGAGATTGGTTTTCACCACGGTTGCATTCACTGTTGGTGTCAAAATGCCTCTGCCATTACAGGGGTCACACACTGCCACTAACATGACAATGGGAAATTAAACAGGAGAAAGTAGTAGATCCAAGCGTCTCAACAGGGAAAGGACAGTATGTTCAGATTATCCACTTTCCCCCATCTACTTCTAGGCACTACTTCTCCATCCCAGGGGAATCCAGGCGTCCAAATAAAGTATGCAAAAGCAATGCTGTTACAGAGTGCATAGTGCCATTGACATAGATCCAGAGGAGTTAGCCGTGTTAGTCTGTAGTAGCAAAATCAAAGAGAGTCCAGTAGCACCTTTAAGACTAACCAATTTTATTTTATTGTAGCATAAGCTTTCGAGAATCAAGTTCTCTTCATCAGATGCATCAGGCATCTGATGAAGAGAACTTGATTCTCGAAAGCTTATGCTACAATAAAATAAAATTGGTTAGTCTTAAAGGTGCTACTGGACTCTTTTTGATAGTGCCATTGAGTATTTTTAGTAGTTTTATGGTTGTTAATCACATTCTTATATAAATATAAACAAATAATTATGGAGGCAAGTGATAGATCTAGAGGTACTCAACGTTTTTTTAACATGTAAAGTGGCATGATATAGTCTGGGTGCTTATATTTCCAAATAATTGTCTTTTGAAATAGCTTTTTTAAAAAAATTCAGCTTTGCCATCTTTGAATCCTTACTAGCATAGATTATATATCACCTAAACATTTGCATTTCCTATATACTGCTTTTTTTTGTTTTGAAATATTGCAGCCTGGCAAAACATCTACCTTCAGTGGAACAGTTCCTTGGAAGAGGATTGTGTGACCCAAAAGCTTGCTTCTGATATTTTAAATGCTGGTTGGCCCAAACAAAAGTGGAAGCTCACTTGCTGTATTTCTGAGTGAATCCAATTAGAATTTAACTCAGAGTCAAGTTAGAGGTGCAGGTTTTTTAAAGAGTTGGGTCTGGATTCCCCAGACCCAACTTGGATTCCCTGCAGGTACACAGCAGCTGTGGGGAATGGTTGTTTTTTTTTAAAAAAGGAGAGCCCAAACAGCATGAAAATGCCACAGTGAGGGAAGGAAGAGCTCCTGCCTTTCCCTGCATCAAAATAGCACAGTAGGAGATCCCCCCCCCACATTTTCACTGTTCCCTGCACACAGAATACTCCATGTGGAACAGCAAAGACAGAAACCCCTTCCCTACTTGCTATTTAGTAAAATGGCTTGGGGGAAGGGAGGAGCACGCCCCACCCCAGCAGTGGCATTCTGAGGCTGTTTAGCTCTCCTTTGTTTGTTAACAGCCATTCCCCACAGTTGCTATGTGGCTGCAGGGAACCCAAGTTGGGTCTGGGGAACCCAGACTCAACTCTTTAAAAACCTGCATGTCTAAGCTTGACCCTAACTGATGCTCTGTGAGGTATTATGGAAAGTGGTAATGGTTGAAACAAACCCCTTCAAAATCTGCCCTGGATTCTATAGGTTCTCAGGAACTAATTTCCCCCCTCCCTTATTTTCATTTAACAGGATGTTTCTGGTCTCAACATCCAAGGCTTTGTTTGTTTGCTTGTTTAGGTTAATTTACAAAGTCTTGTTTTTCTGCATTCCTGAGGAGTCCCCCTGAGTAGATGAAGGTTGCCTCCTTGTCTGTGGGAAACCCAGTTCTGCTGTTTTTGTGATTGGCATAAGGACCAGTCACTGTACAAGTAGATCTAGATGCCGCTTTGTAATGTTAATTTATGAAAAATAATTTATGAAAAATCAAGTTCACCTGATTACTTGGAACACTGCCCTTTCATTACTGGTGCACTTCTCAAACTCACATGAAGGTGGAGCTGAATTTGAAAACTAATCATCCAAACGTCATCAGGTAGCAGCTTGAACTAAAAGATTGTTCTGAAGATTAGACTCAAGGCTATCAGGAGATTCTGGAAAATTTGTAACTACTGCTTTTCAGTCTTTTTTTCTATACTGCTAGAATTTGTAAAGAATGGACATTGCTCCTACACCCCACTAATCTCAAGTTCCAAAACAATGTTCTTAACACATATCTGCCCGTCTCCATGCAGTCAAAACCAGATGCAGGTGTTCATTTGGATGCACATTCCTTTCAGACGGCCATGAGGATTCCATTGAACTGGCTGAGGGAGTCTTTGATGAAGATGGGGCTGTACACATCTATCACAGGCCAGCGTTTTGCATGATAGTTTATCGGTTGCTACAGCTTGAATGGAGTTATTGTTTGGATATAGATCAAGATGGGTAGCCGTGTTTGTCTGTAGCAGTAGAAAAGAGCAAGAGTCTAGCAGCACCTATAAAACTAACAAAATTTGTGGTAGGGTATGAGCTTTTGTGAGCTACAACTCACTTCTTCAGGTATCTGAAGAAGATATCTATTGTTTGGATAGAAACCCTTTAAAAGCAGAATTTGAGCAATGTGTTCAGGGTTGTATCTCTTCCACTTACGACTGGATTTACTGGG
Source organism: Eublepharis macularius (assembly GCF_028583425.1). Lineage (NCBI taxonomy): Eukaryota > Metazoa > Chordata > Lepidosauria > Squamata > Eublepharidae > Eublepharis > Eublepharis macularius. The sequence continues at coordinate 80,932,428 of NC_072796.1, read as the reverse complement.
ATCAAAGTCACAATCCTTTCTGGAAGGATTGTCAGATCTTGGAAGCTAAGCAGGGTTGGGGTTGACCTGGGTTAGTAGTTAGATGGGAGACCTCAAAGGAGGGCCAGGGTTGCAGAGGAAGGCAATGGCAAACCACCTCTGGCCATAAGTCTACTCTGACTCGATGGTACTTTCCTCCACCACTGAGCAAAATCTAAAAATAAAAGCAATATTATTTTTATTAAGATCTGTTGGGATAAACACAATGTGAAAGCTTTCAAGAAATCTGTAGGAAAATGGTCTGTTCCTTTAACAGAGGTTCAATGTGTGGGAATATGGGGAAAATGGAGCGGGGAAATGCCTTTTCACAATACCATGATGTTATTTCTGCCCCCCCCAAACGGAAACATTGTTGCTGCAAGATGTGGTAAATATAATAGAGTTGGGGGATTTCAAGAGTGTTGCATGACACAGTAACTCACTTCTGTTTTTTTAAAAGATGGAAATGGCATTGTGAGATGTCATTCCCTTATTTTTGCCCACTCCCAGATCCTCCTACTAGTTGAACTAGACATGACATTGGGCATGAAATTGGTCTGGGGTCCATGAACTCAACTTGTATGAGTTTACAACCAAATAATGTTAAACTAAGTTGGTGATTCGAATCACCAAGGTTTGATTCGAATCAGGACTATGACACCAAGGGATAGAAGGCTTCAGGCTTCCTCTCCACACTGTTTACCCATGGCAAAACACTCCAGGGGATGTTATGTGCCCCATGCAGTCCCATAATGAGGCAAATAGCACAGCCCCTGAGTTGTCGTAGAGTGCTATCCTACGCAAAGTTACATCGTTCTCAGTCCACTGAAGTCAGTGGACTTAGAAGTGTTTAGTATGTATTTAGTATGGCACTTCCAGTAACTGAAGCTGTACAAAGGGCTCAATTCTGTAGTCTATGAACAACTAGTACTGTTCTAAGAATTGAAGATTTGGTTAGCAAGACTTTGTTTCTGCCAGACATATACAAAAGTGTCCCTTCCTGTGTGAATTTCCCATACATTAACTAGAAATTGCAATACTGAGTAGACGGATAAAGGTTAGCAAGATAATTATGTAAGGCATAAATGAGAGTGAGATGGTGTATCTTTTGCATATGATCACTGAAATCCAAAGAACATTTTTCTGGGATTAAGATTCATTAAATAAAATGAGATTTACTTCTTCATGGACCTGCTTAGAATTGTTCTCCATGTGGCCTAATGTTGGTCTCAGTGACAAAAGTGTCATTCATACTATCACCATATGGCAGATTTATTGCTGATGCTGCTGTTGGAAGGGCTGTGGCACTGTGCTTATGCGGGACTACAATCTGAAATGTCACATCATACTGAATAATTGACACGTCTAGGAGGTCAAATCAAAAACCCATTGCCTTTTGGGGAGGGGCACCTTTAGCTAAAAATCCCTTCAATTTCCCTCCAAGTGTTGTGCCCACATAAAATGCAAAACGTACTAAACCAATTTGTGTAATTAAAAAGCCCACATCTGAAATGTGCTCTAGTATTTTTTAATTCACTCAGAGTGGCTACTCAACTTCAGAATTTAGAATGAAGTATTTTCTTACAGCTTTTACACAAACATCTGACCCAAGGCATTCAAGGTCTTCTGTGACATGTGCAGCTGAGCAAGTGGTATCCAGAGGAGTTGTGATACCTGCATCAAGAGCTGGACCTCTGATGTCACAGTAGACCTTGGAAGCTTAGGGCTAAGTGGCTGACTCACTGGCAGGATTTCACATGGGCTACTCAAAGCACTTGGGAGACTTTATCCTCCTGTTATTGGAGAAATGCAGTTTTACGTGCACTTTATCAAATCAACTGACAGCCATTTTAGAAGTTGGATTTAGATTTAGATTTCAGTACCCCTGTATTTTTGTGTGTGTATGCATCCTACGTGCAGATAACGTCCTATTTGCTTAACTGCCTGGGGACGAAATAGGTGAGGAAAAGAATGCCAGCTAGAACTCTGAAGGCCACTGTGAGGCTGCACTTTCTCTCACTGGCGAAGAACATCATGGCATAGAGAATGCTGGCCTGGCCACAGCCATTGAACCCAGAAGGAGCATCTGCAGGGAGCTTGTTTCCCATCTTCCTGCCAGAAGGTTGGTTAACTACCAGTTGCTCTGGAATCGGAGCTGTGAGGGGAAAGACACTATGCTGTTGTTAAACCGCCTTGGAAATAATGTGATAGAAAGGTCTGGTATAAAACTTTTAAATCAACATGTTTGTTTATTAATTTATTTTAAAAGATTAAACTCTGCCTTTCCTCTTGGCTTGAGGCAATTTACAGTAATAATTAAAACATTACAAGTCAAAACCAAAATAAAGGAGAGAATTGGTGAGCCAAATGCAGAAGACAGAAGGTTCTCTTGGCCACTGTGCTAACCTGCTTTTCAAACAGCAAGGCTGGGTCTATGAATGCCCCCCAAACAGTTGTCCTGCTCTGAAAAAGCCAATTCCACTCCATTCAGGAGAAGTGGGTCCACTTCAGCTTTCCTGACCAGCATCATCTCTACCTTGCCTGGATTCAGCTTCAGCTTGTTTTGCCTTAGCCACCTGACCATGACTTCAAAGCACCAGTTCAGAATAACAATGGCTGTATCGGGATCTGCATATTGATGGCACCCAGCCCCAAAGCTGTAGATGATCTCATTCGATGGCCTCATATAGGTATTGAGAGCATGGGTGAGAGAACAGAACCCTTTGTAACACTCCACAGGACAAATCCTACCTAGATGATTCTGCTCCTTCATTGTCTGATAATACAAAAAAGACCAAAACTGCTTAAGGGTTTCTCCACCCAAAATATCTTGTGGATATTATTGGTACATTTTAACCTTTCCTCCTTGTACATAAAAGTGGAGGGAAAGCCATGTCAGTTTCACCAATCTGGCTTTCTCACCGAAGAGAAGCTTCCAAGGCAATCTCTGCAAGTTTGACTGAAGTCCATTTCTTTTATCATCCCCTGTTCTCAGGAGAAACTGACAAGGTCTGCCATGCTCAGACATCAGCTGTCCTCTGCTTTTATTGCCTTTCCATAAAAAGTGCATGTATATCACCATAGTATTTTAATTAAATATTTTATTATTTTTAATGGCAAAGCGCCAATAAAGTTACTAACAGTCATAGATCCAGATGAGTTAGCTGTGTTAGTCTGTAGTAGCAAAATGGCAAAGAGTCCAGTAGCACCTTTAAGACTAACCAACTTTACTGTAGCATAAGCTTTCAAGAACCACTTATGCTTATGCTACAATAAAGTTGGTTAGTCTTAAAGGTGCCAATGGACTCTTTGCCATTTTGTTACTAACAGTGTAATCCTATGCTGAGTCACTCCATGATCTCAATGGGCTTAGACTGGAGTAACTGCATAGGATTGTGCTGAAAGTTTTTCCTAGGTTTCACTGCAATGGAGAACAGAGGAAGTGATGGTGAGGATTGGTGGGGCAAACTGGAAGGATACCTATGAGGCTGCATCTAGGAAATAAATAATTTAAATGACTCTGCCATCTACTCAACTCAGATAACATGAGAACAGATCTGTATAAAGAGATTGCAGTGGTGCATCAAAGTATAACGAAAGAGAGGTCTGACAAACACCCATAGCCCATAATTATGTTATTGTTAAAAATATTATTCTGTCTCTTAGTAATAACTTGCAAGGTAATTTGTCATATAGACTTGTAGAGCTAGGCAGAGCATGCATGTTACTTCCATTCTGCAGTCTGGGCTCAATTCACATACAAAGCCCTTCATGGCCTTGGTCCCTCATATCTGCAAGATCGTGTCTCTCCCTTACACTCTGCTAGGACAGCTTTGCTGATCTGAACAGGGTCTTCTGCAGATACCACCCTGCAAATGGGTGAAATCAACAGCTGCCTGTACATGCACAGTTTCTGTGGTAGCTCCCATGATATGGAATGGCCTGTCTGAAGGTCACGAAAGCTCCTACTTTCTTGGCTTTTTGCAAACTATGCAAAACTGAATTATTTGGGAGGGTTTTTACTCAGATAGTAGGCCTGTGCTGTAAGAAATGGATCAAACAAATGTTTTGGTAAAAATATGGAGCCTGTAGACTATACTACTGGCTACTATCTGTTGGTGTAGATATGCTCCTACTGGAAGTTCCTGTATTATTGAATATGTTCATGTCAAATGATTTATGTTTTGTTTCTGCAGTGTTTCATATCTGTATTTGGTTCTATGCTTGTTTTCAAACGTCTGCAATCTATATTCTATTGCAGGGATCCTCAACCTTTTAAAGTCTACAGGCACCACTGGAATTCTGGATGCAACTACAAAATTGTTGCCACAAGAGGCAGAGCCAACCACAGAATGTCACGGAGTAAGGTTATGCATAATTTTAATAGTGACTTCAACATTTCAGGCAGAAGCTCTGTTTAACAGGATGCCATTTAAAATGAACATACTGTTTAAAAATATTTTGTTATACACATTGCTTACCTTCAGTCTTACAGTGAAGATTCTTGTATTGTGGTCACAGTTGCTGCCAAAGCAACTTTAAAAAAATCTGCATAGTTAATCAGATCTCTAATGGCCAACCAGAAGCCTTGCTAGACAAGAGCCCACCTGGCCATGCTCACTTTCTAAAAATACTTGGCGGACCCCAAGAAAGGAGTCGGTGGGCACCATGGCACCCACAGGCATCAGCTCTATCTATTGTATTGTTTGTTGACTGTACCAGCCATTTGGTCATATTAACTTGCACTGTGTAATCTGCCTTGAGTATCAGTGAGAAAAGTGGTCTATAAATAAATAAATACAAAGAATAAATAATTAAAATTAAAACAAAATGAACTATGCAGAAGAGCAAAAACTTAAAATGGATCAGTTGAATCATATGACGAACTGGGCTTATATTAGACAATGAGAGTTTGGAACTATGGATCTGAGGATTGGATCCAGATTTTCCCGCTAACAGAAGGGGTGGGATAATTTTCACCAGTTCCCCCCCTTTCTGCAGGTCCCTGATTTGCCTCTCATGCACTTCCTGAGGGCCCCTAGTCCCCTGGAGCAGCTTTTTGGGTAGATCATTGGCCTGCAGTGTGTGTGTGAAGGGGAGGCAAGAACGTTCTGTTCCACTGACTGAAGTGCTTTGTGATCGTGGAAAACTTAGTCTGGATCCAAGATTCATTCCAATGTTTTATTCGGTATTTACAGGATAACTTTTGATCTGATTTGATTAACAGGTTTTGATAAAATAGTTTCCAAAATCAGTCACTGTATGGTGAGTTTACTCTGCCATTCTCCAAATTTTTAATAGAATAACCAGAAATTTACAGAATTTTCCTCTTCTTAACTACTTCCTCTCATAAGTCTATTAAAACATCCGATTTTTAGTCAAACCATTTTTAGGAGTAATTTCATAATCTGTGTATCAACATGGATACAAGGAACAATCACTGACAGCTGACATATGAGGTGCCGCTCTGTCTTGTTCCCAGCTGCCAAGTGAGAACATAAAAGGCTAAAATACAACAGGGGATTTCCTCACATCATTTTCTTGCAGTTACAAAACAATTATGCAAATCTCCCCCATGCCTGATAACATGGATTGCTTTCTCTAATCTAGAAAGGCATTGTTTTGTTTTTAATTCAAATCTTACTTAGGTTAGGCTATTTACCTGATTCTTTGATCTTTGAATTTTTATAGGGTATTTTAACAAAAAATATGCTATGCAAAATATACCAAACCAAGTGAAATGTACTATGAAGTAAAACACAGAAAGTTGTAGCAATTTGTTTTTCTAAATTTTTATAACTCACAGTCAACATATGTTGCCACAGAGATATTCCTTCCACATTTCCTGGAATGCAGGTGTAATCTTTAACTTTTACATTGTTTACTGTAAAGAATCAGGGTCCTGCAACTTCAGTCTTTGTAGGATCTGTTTCATGGATAAATTAGCTAAAGGACAACTACTATGGAAAGACATGTAACAAATTTACTATTAGTGTAGGAAGCAATACCAGATAACTCTAGTCTTATAAACCCTAATGAATATATAAGATTTATCCTAGGGATAAAATCAGGCTGTTTATTAACTGGCCCAATCAGCAGGGATTCTTATTTGTTTTGTTTTCCTCCCAGATTGTGTTTATCTTTAAATTCTACTCCAGTGTCTCAATGAGAGTAACACAGTTTGAAGGCTTTTCACCGCTACAGAGAGTGGGATATTCAGACTGTAATTAAACGAATTGCAGAGTGTGGGCCATGATTTGTATGTGAGGGGGAATATTTTAAACTTCTCTACAATCATTTTAAGAAACATTTGACAAAGATGATGGCAGAATAAAACAAAACAAGCAATGTGTATTCTATGACCAATGATAGCTTTTCATCATTGCCTACAAGTATAAAAAAGCTGCTGTGTGTATACAAACTAATACCATTTGTGGAAGCCATTTTAAAATTGCGTACTCTGTCTTGAAATAGGGTCAGAAAGGTCACACAAATAGAGGAAGGGGAATGAGTGATAACCAGGCAGAAGCAAAGTTTGCTTCAGTATGTTTATATTTTCTGCCTGGAGACAACATTCCCACCAACAGCCAAATTTGTTGCTTATATTTTGCCCAGTGACTCTCACTTGTTACATGCTGCAAATTCTTTGTTTTAAGACACGGTGTTCTCCTGTTCTACTTGATCTTCATGTAGCTGGCACTCAAGGGTCAGGGGGTCCTGCATGGAGAAATCACAGGTGTGTTAAACAAACTTCCAGTTTCTTTAAATCTACCAATTGTCATTATTTTATTTTGCTACAACACTTTTAATTGTATTTATCCAGTACGGGCATTGTGCTAGATACTGTGCAAAGCATGGTCCCCAAAAGATAAATCTGCATTTCTAGGTCACTCTTTCACAAGCAACTTCCTGCCATTTTAGCTATCTGTATATTTTGGATTGGGTACAGTTAATTTATCTATATAAGTTTCAACTGGGTGGCTATATTTACATTGCATTGCAGCAAAACGAAATGCAAGAGTTTAATGGTGCTTAACAAATGCATTCTGGCCAGAGACCTATGCATGCAATATTATCATGATTAACATAGACTGACTGATTTTTTTATAGTGAAGACTTGTTAATTAAGAGTAATACTTCCCACACTATGAAGTCCACAAAAATGTATGTCACAATGAAGGTCTTAACACAGGAACATTATTCTGGATAACCTTTAGTTCTTATTCCTTGACAGAACAGTATAAAGCGCCTTCTTGTGGTGTACAATGTAACTTTGCCAGTGAGACATTGGGATCAGGCACACTTAACAAATTTTATAATGCTAGCAGAATGCTACCAAACAGCAGGGATCTTTTGCCTACCTTGATTAACAAACAAACAAACAAACAAACAAACAAACAAACAAACAAACAAACAAACAAACAAACAAACAAACAAACAAACAAACAAACAAACAAACAAAATATGCTTTTCATGTGCTATCAGTATAAAAAACCTTTTTTTGCTTTAGTTTGACATATGAAACTGCCTTCTACTGAGCTACAGCATTGTTCCATGGAGTCCAATAGTACCATCTTTGGTGTGGGTTGGGTCATGGACCAGGGAGCTGGGACTGATTGCTTTGAGGGCATATATAGAAAATGTGCACATGTCATTGTTTTAGTGGAGTGAAATAGTTGTCAGTACTTGAACTTCATTTTAAACTATGCAGCTATTTAAAAAAAATATTGCAACTGTGAAAGTCTTAACACTATCTAATCAAGAGCCAGAAAATATAATAAATTTTGCAGCAGCTTTAGGACCAACCGTGGAAGACAGCTAGATGTATTTTCTAAAGCACTACAACAGTTTCCTTTTGTGGATTGTCTCTCTCTCTGTCTGTTTTGTAAACTTTGCCTCATTGGCCATAGCTCCTGGGAAATCAGGAATGGGAATGTAGGATGAAAACAAAACCATTTTTCAAAGGAGACAGGAAAGGGTGGAATTCCAGAGGGTGAGCCATATTGCTCTGGTTCAGCAAAAACAAAAAGAAGCCTTTTGGCTCCTTAAGATATGAGAGACTTATCAGAGTACTATGCCACCAGATATATATTAATAGGAAGTTTAACCCTTGACAAGAGAGGGCAGATCACTTAGTAAGTAGGGCTGTCATGCCTAAAAAAAGTAAACTCAGCTAAGAAGCAGGATACAACTTCTAGCTTAGTTTGCCTTTGAGAGCCACTTACTAACCCTTCCAAGCTTCTTGGGAAAAGACCAATCAAAAGAGATTGTATCTGCGCATGCGTCCTCGATCGGTTGGCCTTAGCACTAGTCTTATCTATCTCATGCACCACTTTCATCTTGACTTGACACAGACCCTCTGTAGTTTCTGTTTTATTATTTGTTCAGGATCTCTATTTTACACTGTTGGAAGGGTAAGAAAGAGTCTGTTAGCAAAACAAACAGGACAAAGTGTCAGTGTTTAATCAAATTTTCCTCATCAGGAGGAGAATCTCTTTTGCTGATCTATTTCTAGTGTGGCTGTAAAGATCCTGTGCGTAGTCAGAAGTCCTATAGCATTCCCACTAGCAGTATATTCCAAGGAAAATGTCCATGGGATTGTAGCCTTGTAGTGCAATCCTGAGAAGTGTTACAACCTTCTAGGTCCATTGTACAAACATGTTTAGGATTGCACTGTTAGACACACAATCACTTTAAGCCAAACAAGTTCATTTGCTAGGTTTGTATGCTATGACAGTTGTTTTACTGGCTGTTCCCATCTTAATAACAACATGGGTGTATGGTATTTTATTTGATGTTCAGTTTCGCCAATAAAGATAAGTACGTGGGTGGTTCTTACATCCTTGCAGAGCACACTACCTATCAACCTCATCCCCCATTAGAAATGCGGGAATATTATCACAGGTCTACACTACAGAGTTGTTGCTAACCACAGTCCTTACATTCTCGGCACCCATCTCCAACTTGTATTTGAGGAGTACACTCCCCGGCTAGCATGAGACATGCCGTTTTCCAACCTCTCTCACGGACACCTTAGGGGGAAAAAAGAAAGAGAAAATACTGGATAGTTTATTGGTCCACTCGGAGCGTAGGAAGCAACAGCAAGGTTTTTTTAAAAAAAAATTAAGAAAACTCAAGCTATCGGAAGGTTGAAAGAGCAGGATTTTTAATCGGGGTGGGGGGCAGGGTTTGCGACAATATGGTGCTTCCGAGTACAGCTGCAATAAAATCCTGAATTTCTCCACTGCTTACTGTGAGCTCTGCCAATTTTTAATTCCATGACCAGGAAACAAAAAGGATGACGTTACAAATGTCTTGCCAATTCCTGCTGGGCGATTTGGGGCGACCGGGAAGAGTGGGGTATGGGGACGAGATGCGAAGTTGTCACTTCCTCCAAGGGAACTGAACAGTGTAGTCTGGTGATCACCTGTAATTCCGAGAGAACTCCAGGCCCCGCCTGTTGGTTGGTACCTCTATTGCCAACTCCGTCTTGGGAAATTGCGGAAAGGAATTTGAGGGCGATGTCCGGGAGGGGAGGGATTCCAGTGAGGAGGCGATGCCACAGAATCCAGTCTAGCAAATAATTTGAAAGTCCGCTCTGGAGGCAAAGGAACTGCCACTCTAGCACTTCCGAAAGCGTCTCTGATTCCCGGAAGCCGGTGCCTTCCGGCACCCCCTCTGTGTCACGTGACTGGCACCAAGGGCTGCCGGGATCGGGTTCCCCGGGTTCTCGGGAGTCTTCACGTTCGACATGGCGATTCTGGGCGGCCGTTAAGAGCCCTGCGGGGTGGCCGTTGAGAGAGCGGGCGGCGGCGGCGCCGAGGGCCCGGGGCTGCGCCCGTAGGCGGGGATTCAGGTCCAACGCTGAGGAGAAGCGAGCGAGCGAGCGGGCCGGGCGGTCCTCGCCTCGCTTGAGCTCGGCGGGCCGGGCCGGGCCGCTCTGTCGGCCGGAGCGATGGCCCAGCGAGTGCAGTCGGTGCAGGAGTTTCTCCAAGACTCGTTCGTGCCCTTGGTGGCTGCGCTGTGTAGCGAGGAGGCGGAGAGGCTCACGCGCAAGAACAACCTGGGCTTCTGCGAGCTGGTGAAGCCCTTCTGCCGCCTTACCTCCGAAGGTCGGTGTCACCCGCGGTGGGCGCGGGACGGCGTTGTTTACAGGGCCGGAGGGGGGGGGCGGGGGAGCGTAAGCCCTGTACAGCCACGGTGGGCGCGGGGTGCGGATGGAGGCCGGAGGGCAGGAGGCCACAAGCTGCTCGTCCTCGGTGAGGCAAGAGACCCCCGCCTTTACCCTTGGCTGAAGTTTTGAAGATGGAGTCCGGCCTAGCCAGGTCGCCTGCCAGGTTCTGCTTCTGGGAAAGCCGAGTGCCTGGTTCTCATGGGCCAGTGGGATCTTGTTTACTGTGGAGGAGTGTTGCAACTGACTATCACTTAAAATTATTTTATGTATATTAGAGCAGTTCTGACTGAAGCGTCTGCTTTGGATCATAAACAACCATATCCCTAACTGCCTGTATTTATGTGCCACTGGCAACGTAATAGACCGAGACAGATACAGTTGGCAGCATTGAACTCCACTCTTCATGTCAATTTGACAGGCCATGTTTCAGCAGAGTATAGGGTGTGCCCTGGTTTTAGATTGTGAGGTGTGTGGAAGTGTTCTTTCCTGATTAACTGCAGTTTAAGGAGTGCCCTCCGTGGGACTTTAATTGTTGTGTAGAAGAATTATATTATTTTGTGGCAATAGTAATGTATCCATTCAAACCATTAAGATAGGCCAGCATGGATGTAATCCTTGATAAATGTCTTCTGCATAGGTAATGTTTGAAGGAGGTATAGGTTGCTAGATTATGGCTGTTGTATCCTTAGAAGATACATTTAACTCACTCTTTCTAATTGGGAATCAGTTTTAAATTTCAAGTACTGTTGACTTATTTGTGATTTGCTTTATAGCAACCATAAAACGTTGTAGTTTAGTTCTCTAGATTTACAGTATAATCCTAACTAGAATCACACCTTTGTAATAAACTTCGAAGGGAGTAATTCTTCTTATGATTGCTTTGTTAGTTTATCAAAGTATATTACTTTTATTAAATATACATCTGTCATAATAAAATACAGATTTCTTCCATATGTCTATGATTATTATGATAGTTACTGTGTAAATATACCATATTTCGTAGCAGAGGACTTTTGTGTGTGTGCTGCTTAAAGTGTTGCTGTGACTGTGCCAGGCAATGTGTATTCCTGCACATACAAACTTCCATTCCAAAGAGGAAGTTCTCATATCACTCTGTGAAAACATAACTCCTCCTAATAGTTTTTTTTAACATTTCATACCTACTTTTAACAATTATTTTTGTATTGGGATTCACCAGGAAAAATGACTCTATTAACATAGAATGTTTGGATTAAAGAGGGTTTAAATGTTCTTTATCCAGATCTGTAAGTTTAACAATGTTTTAAATGGCAGCTGTTGTTTTATAGTGTTGAATGTAAATTACAAAAATTAAGAGCACCATCCTAATGCTTTTGAAGGAATTTTTTGTCCTTTTGACATGAAATTGTGACATAGAATTCTAGTGATAGATAGGCATGGATCAATCCTTGATCAGGCATTGCTGCTCTTCTTTCAAATATAGAAATAATGGTTATAATCCTATATGCATAGAGAGCAGAGTGTTGAGCAGTTCCTATAGAAGTCTCGCATAACTCTTACTGTACTTGCCAAGCTTTGCTTTCTGCTGTTGAGCTACGCATGCCTGATGTGACCAGGAATTTCACATCAAACAAAGGCCTTCTGCTTCTTACCTTGGGGACCCTGCAGACCTGGCACATGTCTCTTCTCCAGAGAGTACTGTATATACTGGAGGCCTGGAAATAATGGGCTTGCTGATATTACTAAGTGAAATGTTTGATTAGAATTGCTAAGCTGAAGTGGGGCCCACCTGAAACAACAGTAGTGGCTAGTTCTAGCGTGGTGGGAGCTTGATTGGTGCAGGCAGATTCTGCGTGGCTTCCATGATCACTGCTCTGTTCTCAGTGTGTGCCCTGTTGCTGCCAGTGCTTTCAATAAGGAGAGGAACATCTGTTGCCCAGAATCTTACAAAGACCTGAAGATGTCTCTGTTGCTTCCAGGAAAACTTTACTGTTCAAATTCTCTGTTCAGTGGTACTTTCTTAGAATGCTGTATTTGATTTAGGTGGACAAAATAAATAAACAAAACAACCTTTTACAATATTGATAGGAAGAATGTTAGAAAGGATAAGTGTATGTATGACAAACAACTCAGTGTGCCACAAAAAATTTCTGTAATATTTGTTCTGTTGCAATTCCCATTACTGAAGCCATTGTTCTGTTTGCAAAGCATATTGACTCTTTAGCAGTGGGATATCTTTGGTGGAAGCAGCAAGTTAAGTTATGTCTGTATAATTCTGTCCCATGTTTGAATGTCCTGTGTTTGTTTCCAGGTCCACAGCACTAACAATAACTGAGACAACTGAATTCTCATTTTGAATGTTTAGTTTAGGCAGGTCTTTTCAGTGTTTTCAAGTATATACAACTGAAAGATATTTCATCTGATAAGTGATAAAAAGATTCTTCAGAATGTACTAGACTAACACACCCTTTTCTCATTATAGTGCACATGAGGGATCCCAACAACCAACTTCACATAATCAAAAACTTGAAAATTGCTGTCAACAACATTATTACTCAGCCTTCTCAACCAGGAGCTATTCGGAAGCTTCTCAGTGATGTTGTGACTGTTAGTCAGCCTGCCGAAGGATTAGTAGCTAATGTGATTACTGCAGGAGATTATGATCTCAACATTAGTGGTATGTAACCAGACTTACTGAAAAGTGTTAAAGCCTTCAAAGTTAATTTTAAATGGATGCTAAATATATGTTTAAATTTTACAGTTTTTAAAAACTGAATACTGCATGCTGTTAGAGTGTATGATAAATAACCGAGTGTGCAGTTTTTTTGTGTGTGTACTGTTTTTGCAGTAACAATCCCTACTGTGTTATAAACATAGAATCACATTTTGTTCAACTTTCTTTTTTCCCACAGTTGATCACTGCTTGTTCACAATGTTGTAATTCTCATTCTCATGTCTTTAAGGGCAGAGCTAAATATTACAGTATATGCAGAAGTTTGCTGTTAAAAATGGCAGCCTGCATTGAACCTTATCTTATTCCCCAAATGCCTGTTAGGTGTTTTTAAAGACTGGCATTGGCATCGGTAGCTTGCTGTGCCCCCTACTATTGCTTCTTTTTGTCCACTGTATCTTAGCAGGCAAGCAAGTGGCAAAGGGAGGAGGTGCTGTTGCTTTATGTTCATTTGCCTTACACCCTATCCCTGTGGTTGGACATGAGGATTGGACTCCATCTGGGCCCAATCCTCATTTACCCGCAGAGTGGATGAGCATGTGCTTGAGTGGGCTTACTGCTTCTCTTCCTTGACGATCTCATTGTCACTGAGGAGAAGCAGCAGTAGCCTGACGATCTGCCTTTAGTTCTGTACTGTGAAAGATATTGGCAAAAGTGTTTAGATCTATATTTCCATAGGAAAAAAGACCAGAAGTTCTTTTTAATGCTGATTTCACCTTCATTTTCAAACATCTTTTTACATTCTTCTTTGCTTTAAAGTTTATAAGAGACAATACATTTTAATTGATACATTTTAATGGAATGTAAACATTTGTAGAAATGTAATTCTCTTCTGACTGTTTTTGCAAAGTGCAAATGGAAATGTGCTGTATCTGAATATTGAAGAAGTGAAATCTGTACATCTTACATTTGTTGTGCAGTAGCTATTTCTGTGAATGTATTGATATTCCCCACATTACCTTTGTTCTTTATCACTAAGGTGAAACCTAGTTTATGCAAGTGGTATTATTTTGAACGTGGAATACTAAGTACTAAAGTATCCAACAAGTTTTGCTTGTTGGATAATTAATGAGTGGTTTAGTTGTTAAAAATCACAAGAAAAAGTAAGCATGCCCACAGCTATTCCTAGTTTTGTATGCCTAGGATTTCATAGTCCCAATGAAATTGTTACTGCCTGTTCACTTGAAAGTAAATTCTTTTAATTTCATTGGTATCAACGTGCATAACTTTTTTCAGTTGCCCTAGTATCTTATGGTACAGGGGTGTTTCTCAAAAAATGTTAATATTATCCCCCTCCCTGGGATTAAAGTAGACAACATTTTGAGCAAGTAAATGTGTAGGAAGTCATATATGAGAGTAAAAGCTCAGAATCTAATGGTCTAAACTAGCGACTTTCAGACTGTTTGGAAATGGGATCCACTTCTAAACTCTCTAAAGGCTCATTACCAACCAGCAAAGTCAGTCACTACTCCCTCCCTCCTGCACGATAAAGCACAGGAATCTCACATCACTTAATAATAAAGTTTAGAATTTACCTTTTTATAATTATGTAGCACTACTGAGTAAAAGACTGTGTTTTGTGGTCTGTTCACACATTATTCAGAGGTAAACAATTTTCCGTTGACCTTTCAATGGTCTCTTCTTCCAGTTCAGCATTTTCCTCCTTCCTTGTGATTCTCTTGCTAGGGATTTAGAATCCTCTTTTGCAGCTTGACCCACAGTATGAAAAATGCTACAGAGTATCTGCAATATCAAATTAATAAAAAGTGTGCATAATCTATGCCAATGGAAGAGTTTTCATTATCTTATATACTGATAGCCAAGTGGCCTTGATCTGTGGATACTTAAAACTGGAGATTAGAGCCATGGATGGCCAGCCCAAGATGGATCTTCCACCATACCTGAAAAATGCCCCAGGTTTGCAGAAAATTCTGAAATCTTTACAAAAAAAAATTGTTGGGTTAAAAAAACCCAAAGTGAGTTTAAAAAACCCAAGGTGATAAAAGGAGAGCCTGTAGCTTTAACCAAATGCCATCAGTGGCTGTTGCTAGGCAATCATAAGTTTAGACACTCTTCCATACTTGGTTTCTTTCAGGAACAGAAAGGGAAGGGGGCAGGGCCCTTTCTAGGGCTGTTTTGACCTTTGAGGGAGGATTCAAAGAGACCAGGAGCACAAGCAACCACCGCCCAACTTGAACCACCTGGCTTGCATGACTAACCCAGGACTGGTTGCTTGCTATTGTTCAACAGCAACATGCTCCCCCCCCCCACACACACACACTAGCGTAGTGTAGTGGTTAGAATTTCAGAATAGGATCTGTTGTGGAAGCTTACTGGGTGATTCTGATCCAGTCACACACACTCATCCTAGCCAACCTCTCAGGGTGCTTGTGAGGATAGTATGGAAGCAAGAGAATGATGTAAGCTGCTTTGTGGAGAAAGGCAGTATATAAATGAAACAATATATGTAGATAAAGATGGGAGGGAAGATAAAGTTGTTCAATGGATATGAAGGAGAAAAGGATGTAGGGAAAGGTGAGCATATGGGGGTACAAGGGAGAGGGAAAGAGGAAATAGTGTTGGGAAGGGGATACAGGAGAAAGGAAGTTTACCCCCCCCCCCAAATGGGGGACAGAGAAGGGAAAGAGGATATGGTGGGGAAAGGGAAAATGAGATCCCCCCAGTAAGTCTTTGTGCTTGTTCTCTTCAAGATCTCTTAAGTGTTGCTGTTCACTTCTGCAACTTTGGCTTGTTCCACAAAGAATTAAATCCAAAGATTTTTTTACAGCTTGTCCATAGTTCTGAGAAAAGGTTGGTGTTTCTCATTAGACTGAAATTCCCACCACCACTGGAAAAGACAATAATGCTAGGAAAAGGTGAAGGCAGGATGAAAAGATGAAAGAGCCAACATGAGATGGACTGCCTTCATAAAGAAAGCCACAGCCTTCAGTTTGCAAGACCTGAGCAAGGCTTCAACTATTTGATGTTGGAGGTGATTAATTCATAGAGTTGCCGTAAGTCAGAAGCGACTTCATGGCAATTAACACACACAATATGGTTTTTTTTTTCAGCCAAAGAGCCTTGCACTGAGCTTTGTGTATGTTGTGGCTTCTTAAATCCCCTGCTTGTGATATCCTTGATTCTTGTGTCACCCAAGCCATTGCCCCTGAAATGGCAAGTGGCATTGAAAACGGTGTCTAATCAAGTCAAGTATTTTTCAATTTCATTTATTTCAATGGAAGCTTGCTTCTTTCTCCCCTTAAGTTTGGTTGGGTTGTGCCCACTCTTTAATTTGTGAAGAAGACTTTCTGTTGGAGGAGGGTTGTAGAATGAGAGACTATAATGGGCACATAAACTTTTGTGCAATTTTAATGGAACTTTGGGACTACAGCCTATAAAATCCACCATGCTATTCATATAGTTTTGCGTTCTGCCATTCTGTATTCATCAAGTAGTTTTCACAGAGTTATCTTAATAGCTCATTAGATTGAGAAATACTAACTTGCTCCAGTGAACTTTATGGTTGAGGAAGGATTTGAACTTAGCCATTATATCACCATGTCATAAGTAGATGGTAGTATCTCAGACACATCATTAAGTGCAGTTGACTTCTATTAAAAGCAAGTAGTGGTAGTGACCCACTGAACAACATTCTGTTTTTGAAGTATCACTTTCTTAGGTAGAAAAGCATCTGCTAAGCACAGTTTTCATTGTTTATTTTTTGCCTATTGCTTTTGTTGTAGTTGGGTAATTACTAGATAAAGGAGAAGTAATCTTCAGAGGTGCATTTATTTTTGCTTACAAACACAGATTTATTAGTTTTGGGATGTACTGGTGCCTTCTTGGAACTCATGATGATGATATATAACTTCTTCCTAGCTGATATTTTGCTTTTGCTGGGAACTGTTTGTGGATTAAAAAAAAAGACTTTTGAGAGATTTTGAATGGTCATAAGTATTCTTTGAAATAAACAATTGAAAATGTTACTGGTGTACCTTCTGAAGCAAACAACTGTTTAGAATCTTGTAAAATTACTAAGTAATGGTATGAAATCTAAAACATGTAGTTTAAGACTACATATTTTGCAGAAGGTGCAGTGAAATATTCATTGTTTGTAATAAAAGTTTAAAAATGGGTAATGTCACTGAATTAATTTACCAAGTACACCAGCTGTTTGAGGTGCTTTAAAGATAATAGATGAGAATGAACAAAATGTATTACAAATGAAGTTGATTTGCATTTATTCGTATTTGGTTCTGAAAGAGTCTAATTTACAGAGAGGATACAAAGAGTTTGAGCAAGTATTTTAAAATTCTCATCTTAAATATATCTTATAAGTGTGAGACAGGCTACCAAAATCTGGAAGAACATGAGATATATGAAGATTACCTACTTAGTTTAATAATTCCATGTTTTCTCTGTCAGATCGCTCAGTTAAAGCTAGTGTTCCTTGGTACAGTAGTTGGAAAGACACACTGATGGGACTGAACACATCCACGTTTTATTCAGGTATTCTTTGTTGTGTGACTGGTGTGGGTTTCCTAAATTGCCCTGTACTATTTAATGTAACCCATCCATCTTTCCTTTCCATCCTTCTACAATGTAGCACTTCCCTTGAAATAGAATCTTTTTCTGGAAATAAATATTGGTGGTGGCGGCTGTATGATTTGTCTTTTGTTCATAATTCTCTTCTCTTGATGCTTATTTAAACTTTATTGTATTGTGAGCATTCCTTATATTAAAACACAGAGAATACAATTCTCTCGCTACGTACACAGTGATTTGGATGAGCATGTTGAATTTTATACTGTCTTCATTTTCCAGAAATAATTCCCACATTTTCCTTGTCCTAAATAATTTCTGTGTGCCAAGTAGCAATAAAGGGATTGTGGTGTTTGGATAAGAGAAATTTTCCTTTTTTATCTTGTAGAGGCGTAGTTTAAGATCTCAGTTTGTTTCATTAACACATTTTTGCTTTTTAGGGTCTTTCAGTTTATATAAAAACAAATGCACAGTTGTTGACTACTTGTTGCATGGAATTCAGACAACTTCTATTGAGGAAGTAATGTTTGTGATATTACTGGTGATGAACAATTTTCCTTTCTTGCCTTTCCTCCTTATTTGTGTAGCATTCAGCTTACAAAAATTGACATATGTACACTGCCCAGTTCCTGTGGGTACTGTAGCAGACTGATCTGTAGGCAAAGTCTTTGGAATTCCCTTTCACATAAGCAGCCAGGATAAGTCTAAAGGCCAAGTTGGGAGACTGGATGTCAGAGTGAAACTAGAAGTAGGACTTAACAGTATGAGTTGGTTTCAACTTGCATGCAGCATTTTTAAAAGTTTTCTCTTTAAGTATGTCTTCAAATATTTCTTTGAAAATTCAGTCACATGTGATTACTAACAGTCATAAGTACATATGTGCGCTTCTTGAGCAAAGGGCAGTTTGAAAGAGAAAAACTTGGGCTGTAAATATCAGTTTGAGACTTGGCCTTAGGGAAGCACTAACACACTTTTGATGGTGAAAGAAACAGTGAGGTAATAGAATAGTCCTGTAGTGTCCTTTGCTGCAGCAGAGCAGTGATACTGGATGAATCAGAAGCAATGGTCCAAGCCAGACCCCTGTTCTCCACAGGTTTGGCATCTTTAAAAAAATTTCATCAGTGACTACAATCAGGAAGATAGAATGGCTTCACCTTCCTCTAAGCTGGAGATCTTTATGAACTTTTGCTTTCCTCAGCTCAAGATTCCCAATTGCTGTTGTTCATATCGGCTGAAGTCATAATATTTAGGTTATTGAATAGGAATGAGACGCTCTTCCTTTGATTCCTGATTGAATATCTGGGAACTGGCAAAAGAAAAGAGTGTAGTACTACAGAATTAGTCTTTCTTTTCCATGAATGCTCTCCATCTTTTCATTCTCCAAGTTGCTGCTTCGTTCCTTTCTATTAGGAGCATGTTGTCTATATCCAATAAGAATTTAATACTATTGTATTTTTAAAATATATATCTTAACCTTTACAAACACCTTTTGCAAATATTTGTATAAGCAAAAGACATCAGTTTACTGAACTGAAGAAACGTGTCTGTAGATGCAATTCAGTGCTGTTTAAATTTGTGTTGCAATATAATGGGAACACAGGCTAGCATGTGGGTGTGGGGAGACTATATTAGGTTTTGTAGAAACCATACATCTGTTTCCATAGTTGCTGGGCCTGGACATTAGCAGAAGTCAGTGGGGGACTGAGAGCCTAGCTTGATAGTGCATCTTTGGGAGGGGGGAATTTTCTCTCCCTTCTGGTTCTCTATCAAAAATCACATCTTAAATACTGTTACCTCATAAAGTTTATAGGGATTTGGATGTGGAACAGGTTAAGTAAGCCCTGGCCATTGCGTCTCAAATCCCTTTCTCAAGCCTCTGGGCTTTTGTTGCAGGCATATGAGTTATGTAGTTCTACCCTGACAAAACCTATTCCATTTGTGTTGTAATATTCTTGTGAATGTATTCTGTTACAGTTGATGGAGGATGGAGTAGTGTAACTTACTATTGTTTATTTGTATGACCATAAAAATGACCAAATTATGTTTTGGTACAGTGCTGTTTAATTTTAATTTATGTTCTTGATAAACACTGTCGAGTGTGGGGGAAGTCCATTTATGTATTCCTTATGTATTCCAAGTTCTCAGCAACATGTATAAATGCTTCAAAAATGCAATTTTTATGAGGGATGTTTGGACTCCTGCCAGTATGTCTCCCATCCTGTTTGCCAGTGACAATCAAGCATCCGATTAATCAGTGGGCACTTTGACAGTTCACAAGTTGTTTGTGTCTCTTTACAGGAACAAAATAGTAAAAGAGTCCAGTAACCACCTGTAAGACTAACCAACTTATTTGTAGCATAAGCTTTTGAGAACCACAGCTCTCTTTTTCAGATGCATCTGACGAAAAGAGCTATGGTTCTCAAAAACTTATGCTACAAATAAGTTGGTTAGTCTTAAAGGTGCTACTAGACACTTTGCTATTTTGCAACTAAAGACTAGCATGGCTAACTCCTCTGGATCTATTTATAGGAACATATTATTTGGAGCCATCACAAGGGAGAGATCAACTGGGCACTGGCTTCTGATCTCTGCTGGGGAAGTTTTGCTCTATAACAAGCAAAAGTTTTGGGTTTTGGTTTTTTTTGCATTGGCTGTGGTGGAGGATTAACTGGAAGTCAGGTTCTTCTAATCTCCCATTCTAAAAATTTCCCAGACCTACGGACATGCAGCAGATTTGTGGAGAGTTAGTCATCAGAGGCTCAGCTGATTCTCCTTTTCTCCACCCAAAGTTGTAAGCTTAGTCTGTAGAGAAAAGGAGGAGATGGCGCCTGTTCTCCAAAGCCCAAGTTTGGGGTGTGTGTTGGGGGTGGGGGCAGATCACTTCGAGCTTGGGTGGCAGTGAAAAGGAGAGACATGATCTCTTTCTCCTATCTCTTTTGCCACGGGGAGCTCAGAAGCATTGCTTCTGTTCCTTTCACCTCAAGCTGGAGGGGCAGGAAGACCAACATTTTCTTTTCCCTCTCCTTTTCGTGCTGGAAGTTCAAAAGCATTATTCAATCTGCTTCTTTTTTCCTTTTTGCAATAGTGTAACAGTTTTTCTGGGGGCAGGATTGGAAGTTCATTTTCAGCTGAACCTCCATCAACTATGAGTCATCTTCTGATTCCCCCCTCCCCCCTCCCAAACCTGCTATGTGCCTCAGCACAATGGAGATCAGAAACGGATTCCTAGCTGATCTCCCAGTAAGTCAGTTTCTGACCAACAGGCAGTTGCACACTTACTTAGATGCTCTTTTGAGTTGCTCAGTTCAAGCTAAATGTATCCTCGAATGACTCATGGTCTGGTTGTATCAAAGAGGGTATGTCAGAGTGCTAGATATGTTCTATGTGAAGTTTGTATTGCCCTAATTTTTATTGAAGGTAGTGACTATCATAAACAGTTGTGATTTTGAAAAGATTGATATTTTAGATGACCCATAGTTAGTTGAGCAATAAGGAATTAGCACTACTGCTCTGCTGGATGGGGTCCTCGTCCCAGCACTTGCTTACATCTGCTTATTCTCTGTAGCATTCTTTTATTTTGCATAAACAAAAAAATACACATACATTTGCAAATACATTATTTGTTTTTAGGCCCTATATTGAGCTATAGATCTATAGTGCGGCCTCATTTAGAACGCTGTGTGGGACAGGTTGCTGAAGTAGGACCATTGGGTTGATCCGTCAAGGCTTTTGCATTCTTATCCAGCATTGCGGCATGGAAGAGGTGACTGTCAGCCTGATTTCTCAGTGTTTGCAAATACATGTTCAAATAATGCTTCCAGAAACTTGTCTGAGGCAACAAAAATGTATTACTAGGCTCAAAACACACACTTGTGACTTGATTTGATAGTTCAATAGTGACCAAATTTGGTAAGTATTAAAAATTTGCTATATACATAGATGCACTGAGCCAGAGTAACTAACGGTCTACTCTAAAATTATTAGGTTTCCAGTCCAAGACCCAGTACAAAATACTTTTTGAGTCAAGAATAGTATGATTCTTTAGAGATGAATAGCATGCTTTTTGAAAGTTACCGTTTTCTCACTAGAGTATTATGACAAAATATTTTTGTGACATGCTGATGTTTAGGAGGCCTCTGAGGATATAATGGATGGTTAAATTGAATGGCTTAGAAAACTGGTATTTAAATGCCAGAATATTCATAATTCTAGGATGTTGTTGGAACATCTCGATAAATTTGAGGTGCTTATGAGATTCTAATTGGATTCGTCCTGAATCTATGTGTCTAGTATCTTCAAAAATACTGTTTAAGATAGATCGCATCATCATCAAGGTGCATTGGTGGCTGCTCCTTGGTAGCTGCTTTTCTGGTGATGAGAAAAAAATGTAATTGCTCAGTAAAAAAATTCTAAGTAGTGTAAAATACAAATTATTATGCTTTAATTATAATGATTAAGATGATTGGACTCATTATTTTAGTAGCATTGAAAGTATCGTGTGCAAGAAGTTTTAGCTTCCTAAGGGAGGTTATATATAATTTTGGTAAAGGTGCTATTGGGTTGTTCTGTTTAGCTAAGGGAGACACATATTCCATCAGCACAAGGTGCATCTTGTGGACACAAGAGGTTCCTCGGCACTGAAAACCTTCAGCTGTGTAGAGTGGTGGACTATAATCAAAATGTGTTTCTTTATGTACTCTGTTGCCTGTTTATTCACTTTATTTTGAATATTCTAACTAATCTCAATGTTACAAGATTTAAAAATGGTTCCATTATAATTTCAGTGTACAAGTGTGTATATATATATATTTTACAGTGTGTGTGTGTGTGTGTGTGTGTGTGTGTAATTACAGATTTTTATTGAAACTTGAAAAGTGAACAATATACAAAAAAGAAGTTTAAACCTGTACAAAGAGATATATTACATATGCTATTAAATCCCAAAAAACTTAGGTATATTGAGGTTATTAGATTTTGTTTTCTGTGTTTGAACTTTGTTTCATAGAAATATGTGAAAATGCCCCGGTTAAGTTGCAGTTAAAAACATAGTCGCAGAATTGTTCTAGTGTAGTTAAAATTGTACTTAAGTAGTACAGGGTTGTAGAGCTTTCTAATGCTGTAGCACACAATCATGGAATATGATGAGAATCACTAGGATAAATTTTGTAGTGTATTTATAATCTGTAGTGTATTCTGTAGTGTATTTATATATAACATAGGACTATTTATAAAAAATGTTCTGTTCTGCTGAAAATGCTGTAGGATAATAGATTTCTCACACCATGGTATTTCCCCCATTTTTTATCTTTCTTGATCTCTATATATTTATATCTGCAGCTATATTCCTTGTTTATGAATTGCAGTATTTTTAAAAAAGTAAATTGCTTTAAATTAGAGTAGATACTGCTGCAAAAATTCAAAGTAATATTATTGTTGGGCATAATAGTTCTTTAGGACTTTTCCAGGCAGTTTACCAATAATCTTGCTAATTTTCTTACTTTTAAAAGTTTCTATAATATTCATTCAACTTATTTCAGCGACAACTCCATGGTTTGAGGCTTACAGAGAGAGTTTTCTTCAGTCTATGCCAGCATCGGACCATGAATTTCTGAACCACTATGTAGCCTGTATCCTTTGAAATTAAAAGAGTTAATATCTTAATATAAGATACAAGATGAGATTGCAGCTCTTTCTGTCCAAAGTTTTGACAGGTAACTCATGAAAATGCCGCAGAACTGCAAACAAAATTCTCTTCGCCATAATTTTCACTTGAGGTATAAGTCAGGAATAAGCTGTTGGTATAATTTTTCAGGTTATTTGCTTTGTGATCTATTTGACTATTTGCCTCATACTCTTGATCATTTGGTTTTTAATATTTACTCTGTTCGAGAACTTAATTCCAGTTTTAAAATTAACATTGTTGCTAAATATTGGAGAGAGGTAAGAATAATCTTCTGAATTGAAATGACAGATCTCTTTTATCAGAGCTCTAGAGAAAATACTTTGTATGCAATTATGCTGAAAGCTAACACAGGAGTCTGATTATGGTGTGAGATGATACGGTTTTCACAACCATGTTTTTGCAGGATTTTCCTGGGTTAGCTGCCATCTGTGTCTCAGTGCTATGCTATAGAGTGGAGTTACCCTGTAGCAGATCAGTTACTTCATAATTAGTTTCTATCTATTGCTTAGAGATAAGTTTACCCCTGTTTTTTTTAAAACAAACACTATCATTATTCTTGAAACATCATCTAAGGGACCCAGTGCACGCATTAATCTTTTGCTAGCTTGTACACTTGTGGTGCATCCTTAATGTCAGTTCAGGTATGCTTGTTGTGTCATCTAGTGAACTTGAACCTGTGGAACAGTTTCTAAAGCTATCACAAGAACAGCATCGGATTCAACATAGTAATGAATATTCTTATCCAAAATGGTTTATTCCAAACACACTCAAATATTATGTGCTGTTGCATGATGTGAGTGCAGGGGAGGAACAAAGGTGAGTAGTTTTGACTGAAATTTTAAACGTTTTCTGAAATGATTCTTCTAAATTTGGTGATATACAGGTTAAAGCCAAAGATGGTTTCCCGTCAGCAGAAGGAAGAAGGCTAATTTTCACTGAATCCTTTCCCACTACAGAATTTCAGATTGCTTTCCACACTGTTCTTGAGTGTCCTCTGCTCCCCACCTTGAGCAGCATTTAGAAAAGCCCGGTGGGCTGCAGCAGAAAGGGGGAAATCTTTCTCTTTTGCTTGTGGAAAGTGTTGGGATATGTCAGTGGATTCAACCCTCTGTGTATAGAGTTTAACATAATTCTGTGGAAACAACTTAGAATGCCAGTGTTGATGAAATTCCTTTTTACCTTATATGAGTTTGTCATAACAGGAATAATTAATGTAGGGATACATAGCCATAAGCAGTTTGAAGGAGAAACCTTCAAGATTTGTCAGGGGTTAGATTTAAATTGGACAACATGGACTTGGAAATCTCAGAATAAAAGCAGGGTCTCTCTGCCTCAGATTAACAACCTCCTTAGTGGGTTTTTAATAGCTCCCCCCCCCTGCATTATTCTAAATCAATCTGAGCCACCTCATTGTAGTAATCAGGATATAAAAGTGCTTAATAATACACAGGTTGTATTTAGACATCACAAGTAGAGATGGGCACAGAACAAAAAAACCCCGAACTACGTGATTCGTGGTTTGTAGCTTTCCACGGAACATCGAACCACGAACTTCCAACCTTTTCCTAGTTCGTGGTTCATTGTTCTGTGGCATTTCAATTGCCCTGCAGCGGCTGCTGAAGCCAGTGCGGGGCATTTGAAACAGACAGCCCGTTTCTCCTGCTGCCCAGGCTGTCCCTTTCACAGACCCCGCACTGTGGGTCTGTAAAATGGACAGCCCGGGCAGCAGGAGAAATGGGCTGTCAGTTTCACAGACCCCACGCCGGTTTCAGCCCATCGGCTGAACCCCGCACAGGGTCTGTGAAACTGACAGCCCCATTCTCCTACGCAGGGGCTGTCAGTTTCACAGATCCCACGCTGGGTTCAGCCGATGGGCTGAAACTGGTGCAGGGTCTATGAAACTCCGAACCTGTCCATGGAACGGCTGGAAAAATTCATTTGTTCCGTAAACATGCGTTCCCACGGAACACGTGTTTCAGTGCAAACGAACCAGCCATTCCGTACGGAATTTTGTCTCGTGATTCTTTTTGTGCCCATCTCTAATCACAAGCAGACATGACAGATTGGCACCCACCCAAAACACAGAGCATGATTGAAAAACTCAATCATAAACTGTTTTGTTGTTGTCATTTCATCCATCTCCCTTGTTCCTTGCATTGGTTCCCTCATCTTATGCACAAGCTTCTTGTTGAGGGAGTGTTCCTTCATATCTTTTAAAGCTGTAGCTTGTATTATTGTCATTAGCGACAGTTAAATGTCTCCCATCTCTGCCTTTTACCTTGCTTGGGGAGTGCTTTTTCTTTAGATGTTTGTTGGGACTTGTATCTCTCTACTTAATATAATTATTCAGTAATTTTTTCTCATGCTTTTCCTGAGGATATATTTTCTTGTTCAGTGGGCCATTATTTCAAACCTTCCTTTCCCCCTGTTCTCTTACCTTCTTTTTAAGCATTTAACAATGTATTTCCTGTATGACTCTACAGTACCTTTCGTAATTACCTAACTTTGTGAGATATCTAACTCAGTACAGTTGTAGTAATTGGTGATGCTCTATCTTTTGCATTAGTAGTTTCATATTTATAAATCCAGAGCCCTCATCTTGCCTCCATCCACTTCAGACATTTTTTGTTTCCTCCATGTTACTTATGTTTCATTATTTAATCTTTTTATACTGATCTAAGTCTGGGAATGATAAATGACCATTGACCGTTTTCTGATAGACCATCTAGTGTTTATTCATTGCTAGGTTTCCTGCAACTCCTCCACACACACACACACCGCCCAGATGGTTAAGCATATTCAGGATCATGGTGTATAATTGCTTAACATTTGAGAGACTATGCCAGCTGTTGCTTTGTACTGTAAAATACATTGGTATACCATGGGTATTTGAGTTAAAAAAAAACCAGGAAGAGGTAGACCATATACAAGGCTAAAATCAACCCACTCCTGATACTAGTAGTAATTGCTGCTGATTTTATGTATTATTGGTTGCTGTCCAGTTTACTTACTGTACCTCTTTTGAAACAGTGTTTTTCCCTGAAATTTTGTTCTGTGAGCTGTCAGTAACTAGATTCTTTCATATATAATGTATATTAAGATGTCCATATAAAGATGAAGCAGAATTTCCCAAAATTATATGTATGAGACTGTGCCTATTTAATGCTTTTAGGGCTGATTCAATTTATGAAGAAATGAAGCAAAGATATGGGACTCAGGGATGCTATTTACTTAAAATAAATTCTCGGGGATCTAACAGAGGGGCAGATGAACAAATTCCTGATCCTTGGAGTCAGTATCTTCAGAAAAGCAATATTCAAATCCAGGTATATTTGATTTAATTATTTAAAATGAACAGCACAACCAATGTTTTTCTGTCTCATGTTAAAGGTTGTCTTTTCCATCTGTTGTGTTTTTTTCCACACAGTTTTCTTTAATAAATTACTTTGCCCTGGCAATGGTGGTATGAAGCCCTTCCTCCATTATTGTTATTCATTTCTGGTAGTTTTTAAAGGCTTGACTGGTTAAACAATTCTATAAACCAGGTGAAGTCACATGTTTTAGCTCTGTTTAACTTCATTTTAAAACATGATTCATGGCAGCTGATGTCTCGGAAAAGTTGAGCTGTTAAAATTCTCATTCACTCTGCTAAGCCACTCATTCCATACTTTCTGTAGACTTCGCTAACACAAAGCTTTTCTTACTTGCTCCAGCCCAACTCTGAGCATAAGAAAAGCCTGCTACTTCAGACTAATGATCCATCTAGTCCAGCACATTGTTTCACGCAGTGGCCAATCAGTTGCCCTGGAGGGCCAAACAAGTGGGGCATAGAGACCAAGTACTCCCCTTTTACGGTTTCCCAGCACTAGTATTCAGAAGTAAACAGGTTCATTATCATAATCTGGATAGGCTGAATCTAAATGTTTTGTTTACTCAGCTGGCTTGGTTCATGAAGATGTAGGTGTAGAAATTTGAATTAAAATTAATTTTTATGCCTGAATTCAATAATGACTCAAAAGGCTTAAAATGAGTAAGTTCTGATTCTTGGGCAGGCTTGTAGCATTAAAAAAAAAAGGTTGTGGTTGGAGGGAAATGATCCAGTGCTTGGGAAGCCATTAGGGGTGTACACCGGGGAAATATCCGGTTTTCCAACTTCCAGCGGTGGCCAGCAGGGTGGCAGGGAAGGCCGCAGGTGGCACCGCCACTGCCCACGCTGCTGCTTCGGCAGCCAGCAGGGCAGCAGGGAAGGCTGGTGGCGGCACTGCTACTTCCACCACCGCCAGGATGTCACAGGTAAGTGGGGTGGTGGTGGAAGGGAGCCCTTTAAAAAGGCCCCGAAGCTTCCCGAAGTGATCCGAATCGCTTTGGGAAGCTTTGATTCGGTATTCCTGAATCGGGGCCATTATACTGGCCTTGATTCGCAAATACCGAATCTTTACGAATCGGGCCCGGTTTAGGGTTTTTTTCCAAACCGGGAACCTGAAGCTCACACCCCTAGAAGCCATCCATTCTTCAAGGTAAAAAGCCTGCATATGTGAGATTCTGGTTTGTCCCTAGTTTGGACAGAAAGTAAGGAGGAAATGCTGCTAAAACGTAATGTTGTAAGGCCTGTGGCAAAGGAAGTCCGGTTTATAAGATCACTGTGGCAAATAATTTGGTCACAACTCTTGATACATGATAGTGACTCTTAGGTATTTGGTGACTGCTGCAGAACTGTGTATGATGACTGTGATGAAGTTGTAAAAATTATATCCATGATAAAATTCCATGACCTTGTTATGCATTTATGTAAAGCAGTACAACCAGCAATCCTAATTTTCAGTACTGGTGGTAGTATATGGACAGGATTTCAATCCTTCTTCTCTTCATAGTAGCTCAAAGGGTAGCATTTGGGATTTGCATCCAGATGCTTTCAAAAAAGTGCCATAATTTTCACAGATATGATATAAACTGTGCCAGGTAGAGAGTCATATACGTTGCACAAATGTGCCAGCTTCCACAAGAAGTCCATCAATTCCAGTTGGACAACTGTATCATTAAAGGTTCAGATGAAAAGTTCAATCAGGTTGATCCTTATTTCTCCTGCCTTTACAGGCACGTTGCAATTGTTCAGGCTAGGTAAATTCTAGTCTCCTTCCTATTACCTTTTGAAACTAACTAGAAATTCTTGGGTTATATTAGTTTCATTATTTCTATTAAGTTCTTAGTGCTTTTTAAAAAATGTATGGCCTAAGCCACTATTTTAGCTGTTCTGTTACCCAAATAGGTGGTCTCCTAATTAGTTGGGGGAATTAGCTTTAAGAAGACAAGTGAGAGGAGGTAACTAGGATTCTCTACCTATATTTATGGGGATTATTCCTTAGAGAATTCTTAAATAAATCAGGCATGTTTTCAACTGGAAAGGTTTTTATTTAAAGAGAAATAAAAAGGGCAATGTATGAAAACCACGCACAGCAAACATACTAGGCTAACTAAGAAAATCAGGGAGGAAAGGGGGAGAAAGCAACTTCAGGGAGAGCGATAGTTACCAGTCTCGAAAATAGAGGCCCATGAAGACAGCAGCAAAATGAGCAGCGTTTCACAGCAAAAAGAAGAGACTCAAATGGATTTGGGGTTTATGGACGAGTCCCAAGACACTCACACAGTGGCTAGGAAGTCCAGTTTTAGGGCAAAATGTTCCTTTGGTCTTTGCTCCAAAAACATTAACTTAATGAGTCGTCTGGAGGTTGGACAATAAGTTGGTAAAATTTGATGGTTCCTATCTGAGGTAGACTGTAGATGAAAAAGTGTTGATAACCCTTTAAGCACCAGTTGGGAAAAGCTACCAAGTTTGTTGAATAACTTGTTTAGGGTAAGTGAGTGCAGGGAAGTGAGATTGGGTATTGATGAGATAAGTCATGAGTTTCCTTGGAGCCTCATTGTTCTAAGTTATACATCTCTCTCTAGGGTGTGGAGAGGTGTCAGTCAATCCGTGCTCTGACTCTGGTAATTTTCCAGGCTTCCACCGGCTTGCATCTGCTCTGGGCCAAGCAGTGCCTTGGACTTACGATATATAAGGAAGGGGTGTTTATGATCATCCATAAAGTGCCCTCTTAGTGTGATGAGGAATCTGACTGCTAACAGTTCAACATAGTTCTTTTATCCCTCTTTCTTATCCATGTTTACAAATGTATGGAGTACTTAACTATGTGGAAACTGTGAACATGTGCCTGGAGGTAGTTTTGGGATGGATGAGAGCTAATAAGCAGAAACTTTATCCTGACAAAATAAGAGGTGCTTCTAGTAGGGAGAAGGTTTAACCCATGAATGGGGATATTTCATGTTCTGAATGGGGTTATACTCTCCCTAAAGAAACAGGCTTGTAACTTAGGCTGCTGCTGGATTATCCTGTTGGTTAATCAGGTGGCAACGGTGGCCAGGGGCTGTTTTCACAACATTTGGCTGGTGAACCATGGCCCTTCCTGGGTGAGAAAGATCTTGCCACTGTGGTGTATACCCTGGTAACATTTAGATTAGATTACAGAATTGCACTGTATTTGGAGCTGCTCTTGAAGACTGTCCGGAAGCTTCAGTTGGTACAGAATCTTGTGGCCAGAGTGTTCACCGGAGTGGGTTTCTCAGAAATATCACTCCCATCTTGTTCTATCTACACTGGCACTCAGTTTACTTGTGGGCCCAAATCAAGATGCTAGCATTGAAATTTGAAGCCCTATATAGCTTGGGACCAGCATACCTTAAAGGCCATATTCTCCCATATGAACCTTCCTGTCTACTCCAGTCATCTTCAGGAGCCTTGCTTCAAGTGTCTGCACTATCTGAGGCTAGATGGGTCATGGCCCCCAAACGTTGGAACTTCCACCCCAGGGAGATTTGCCCATCTCTCTCTGTCATTGTCTTCCACCAGCAGGTGAAAACTTTTCTGTTTCATTTGGCATGCCCCTACTGGTCTGCCTCCCTGGTTCTGTGTCTGTGTGTCTTTATTGTTAAATTTGTTTTAATGTTTTAAACGTTCTAATGTCTGTTGTTCACCACTTTGGGGATCCTATTTGGGTGGAAAGATGGAATATAAATGTTTTAAATAAATAAACTAACTGAATTTCAAATACTGATCCAGAAATTGAATGAGCAACAGATAGAGTTTTCTTCAGAAAATATATTTTGAATATATTCAGTAGGATATAGAGAGCATTTAAATGAAGTTATAAATACTTAAAATGTAGCGTTGGGGCAGAATCCTTTTGTAAACACATTAGTAATTACCAAAGCTTCAAATATTTATAGAAAGTTGAAGTTCTTTTTCTTGTGTTTTATTCTGACAGGAATCTTGTGAGGATGGCCCTTATACAGTAATTTCAAATAAAAATACTGATCACTTTATATCACTGGATGGATTAGGAAATGATTCCAAAGGTATATTTCTTTTTTATAACAATTCAGGTTTTTTTTAAAGTCAAATGAATCATCATTTGAATACTATACTTCTCTGCTTAATCTTGTCAGAATTTGTTCTGCCTTCATCAAGCTATAAGTGTAATGGGTGTAGTGTGTAATGAAAAGAATGAGCTATGAGCTGGAAGTTACTGATTTCTAATTTCAACTCAACCGCAGTCTTGTAAAATAATCCTATGCAAGCCATTGTGTTTCAGCCTTAGGCCCCATCTGTAATATAGCTTTAAACAATATAAGTTCTGGCCTGTTTTACATGGTTATTGGGATGGATCCTTTTACTCTTTTCTGCTAAATGACAAAGCCTTTCTCCACCACAGCAAACTCCTTCCACTAGAACACCCATTGTAAGGATTATTCAGGTGTTACATAGGAAGAGCTTTGAGCTTTTAAAAAATAGTAGTTATTGTTGTACTGTTGGCTTCCTATGAAATTACTGGAGCTTGTGCTTCAGCAGAATTGATTATTCAAGGAACCCTGTGCTTCCCTTTGAACTTGAACTGATCAAGAGTTGTAGTATCACACTGATCAGCTCCCTTCCAAGTCCTGTGAATTTGAAGGTTATGTGTTCTGATCTCACTTTGGCCTTCTATTGCAATTATTTTCTATCAAATAAGATGCAAGATGAGGCTGTGTGTTGTATAAAAATAGAACTTGCTGAAAGAGTTAGAGCAGAAATTGAAAGGAGTATTGTCATTGGAAGAGGCGTTGCTATTTTCCAAATCTGATGTGACTATGGGAAGAAATCCCCACCCTTCTCGCAAGTTATGCTTGCTGCATCAAAGCACATGGTCAGATTAATGATCTGGCAAGTGAACTCGTCAACCCTTACTGCTAAACAAAACCTAAGACATCAAAGGCTTATTACAGTAGTGGGGTATAATATTCCGTTATGGAAGTAGACACACAAGTAACTGTAATCTTAAACTTCAGAAATGTGTTTAATTGCAAATTTCAATAACATTAGGCAATAAACTCACAATTGCCACTATTCAAGGCATCATCTTGAATATCTTATTCTGCTAATGTTCTCATTAACATCTTTTGACTGAGAGTCCTGTTTAGTTTCTTGAGAGGTAGTATGCAGGGTTGCTTTAAATGGTTAAACAGAATTTCAGTACATATGTAATGACATAATGGTGGCCAGTAGGTTAGGAAGGTTGGCCACTTGACAGGTATCCTTGTTGGTTTCTGTCTTTTTCACAGTGCCTGTGGCTGTACGTTGGCAGTAGTTTTGTCTACAAGTCTAGCTATTTAACATTCATAATTATAAAAATACCCCCAAATGATGCCAGCATAGCATAGGAAAATCTAAAATGTGCTATAGATAAGCAAGCATCTTCTCATTTTCCAGTTTGGTGTATGTATTTGAATAGTTTACAGCTACTTTGATTTAGAGTGGAATGACAATAGATATATAGTATGTTATATGCAGGATATGAAATGCCTTTAATATAATGATTTAGGATTAGATCCAGAGAACGATGAGTAGAGCTCTGCTGGTAGAACTGATCCTTCCTGCCTCACTCCACCTACTACAAGCTCTTGCACTGTAAAAAAAAAACACCCTGGTCTTGAAGGTCAGGGGACCCTTCATCGGAGTATGAGATGTAGTGTGGTGGACTGAGCCCTAGTGTACAATACATGAAAGTAGTGGTTCCTTCAGTGCGTTAAGGGGCATCTTTGTATCCAACCTAAGCATTCCTATTCATTGCAGTTCTGATTATCAGTGTTTGGTTTAATGTGTAAGTGATGATGTAATTTGTTTTTCAGTAGATGGTTTATCCAATAACTTTAAGACACATCCACTCCAGTTGGATCACACTAGTGACAGTGGTTGCTTTGATGGCACTGATTATCTAAAATCAAATGCGTCACTACATGAATCAAAGAAGTCAAATACTGGGATGCCACACGGCATGTGTTTGACACTTACGGATCACGATCGAATTCGACAGTTCATACAGGAATTCACTTTTAGAGGACTTTTGCCACATATAGAGAAAACAGTCAGGCAACTTAATGACCAGGTAAGTGTTTCTCCCTCTCAAATTGAATGTTAGCTTTTGTGTCATTGATAAACTCAAAGAGATTCATGAGTATCTATAATACATGTGCAGCCCTTCTTATTCTTATTTACTTTGATGCAAGTTCCAATGAATTGGAGGCTTACTGCTAAGTGAGTTTAGTACTCAAGGCTGGAATCCAAATGTCTGTACACACTATACCATGTGTGCACTGGGACTTTCTGAGCGCTCATAAGATCATGTTTGTCTGGTGGGTTCAAATCCCGCTATTCCTCTTTATAAAAACCAGCATAAAACAATATTTAAAGTTCTGTGATGAAAATATTTTTCTGCACACACAATTCTCTTTTATTTCAATTAGAAATGAAGTTATGTTATTTAATTACAAGGTCAGTTTACAGAGGCTTTTAAATTTTGCTACGCACCACTTATGCACCATCATTGTATTACTAAAGCATGCTTGCAATTATTAGTGAAATCTCAAAAATATTAGTCCCTAAGAACAGAAACAGTGATCAGTGACTGTCAGTGGACTTAGACTGGAGTAACTCTACTTAGGATTGCACTGTGTATAAAGATCAGTGCGTTCTTCAGCAACATGTTTCCTAATTAACTTCTGTTGTATGGTGTAAGATATTTGGTTAAGTTTAGCTTGATATAAATGACTAACAGTTTCCTAGCAGAATCCTTTGCAGTTGTCTCAGTCCTAGTGTTGTTGTTTTTTTTAATTTTATTGTCATGATACAAGCTAATTATATATGGAGAAATTTTTAGCTCAGAATTTGACTAATAAATACCCCCCACTGCCTTTTTCTAATCCTATATATTTTATATCAAATTTAACACAGACCTATATTCCTAATACAAAAACAATTACAGGAAACAATAAACCCTTGCATTCTTTTTGGCACATATAGGAGAGGGAATTAATTTTTTTCTTTCCACAAATTTCTGTAATAGAGTAGGCAAACCCTGAAATTTAGATTGCTGGTTTGAGATAATGAGCAAGCATCCAGTAGCACCTGTAAGACTAACAAAATTTGTGGTAGCGTATGAGCTTTTGTGAGTCACGGCTCACTTCTTCAGATATCAGAGATTATGAGTTGGGGTTTATAAAGGTCCACTGTGCATTTTGATAGACCTGCTCTACCTTGTTTCCTGGATTCTTCTACTGATAGTTTCTTTCTTCTACTTAAACTAATTCAGATAGTTTGCAACTGTTCTTATGTCGTTTATCCTATACTTCAGTTGTTCCCATATTCTGTAATACTTTAGATTTCAATAGTATTACTGCATATCTAAATAATAAATGAAGGGCAGAAAGAAGTTCTTGTAGCTTGCTACAGGATTTTATTATTGTTCTTGAGTTATCTTAGGGGATCAAAACTGTGGATCAATTTATGTATTTATTTATTTAATTGCATTTTTAGACCGCCCTCCCCATCAGATGGGCTCAGGGCGGTTTGACAACAAATTAAAAACAGTAAAAACATTATAAAAACATTAAAACATCATATAAAAAACCATTAAAATTGGCGGGTGTAGTATATTAAATATTAAAATGCAGCATTGTCCTGCATGGGTGGTGGAGGGTCATCAGTGGTATGGCCAGCGAGAGGACAGCCTAGCCCCCACCCACCAAATGCCCGCTGGAACATCTCCGTCTTGCAGGCCCGGCGGAAAGATAACAAATCCTGCCGGGCCTTAGTTTCCTCAGACAGAGAGTTCCACCAGGTCGGAGCCAGAACTGAGAAGGCCCTGGCTCTGGTAGAGGCCAGGCGGACCTCCCTGGGGCCAGGGACCATCAGCAAGTTCTTAGTGGCTGATCGAAGCGACCTCCGGGGAACATATGGGGAGAGGCGGTCCCGAAGGTATGCTGGGCCCAGTCCACATAGGGCTTTATAGGTCAACACCAAAACCTTGAACCGGACCTGGTACTCAACCGGTAACCAGTGCAGCTGACGGAGGATAGGTGTTACATGAGCCATAACTGGTGCTCCGGCAACCAGCTGCAGTTTCCGGATCAAGCCCAAGGGAAGCCCTGCGTAGAGTGAGTTGCAGTAGTCTAATCTGGAGGTGACCGTTGCCTGGATCACTGTTGTGAGGTCATGGGTCGATAGGTAGGGGACAAGTTGTCGAGCCTGTCTTAGATAGAAGAAAGAGGATCTAACAACCGCTGCAACCTGTGCCTCCATAGACAAGGAAGCATCCAGGACCACCCCCAGGCTCCTCACTCTCGACACTGGCATAAGTGGTGCTCCATCGAGAGTGGGGAGCCAGAGTCCTGCACCCATGGACCCTAGACCCACATGCAAGACCTCCGTCTTCAAGGGATTCAATCTCGGCCGACTCTGCTTCAACCATCCAGTCACAGCTCCGAAGGCATGTTCCAGGACATCTGGGGCAGAGCCAGGCCGTCCGTCCATCATCAGATACAATTGGGTGTCATCTGCGTATTGATGGCACCCAAGTCCGAAACTCCGTACCAGCTGGGCGAGGGGGCACATATATACATTAAATAGCAGAGGGGAAAGTATTGCCCCTTGAGGGACACTGCACACCAACGGGTGGCGGGATGACAACTTCTCCCCTAGTGCCACCCTCTGTCCCCGACCGTGGAGAAAAGAGACAAACCACTGCAGAGCTGTCCCTCGAATCCCCACATTGGCAAGGCGGTGGACCAACAGGTCATGATCGACCGTGTCGAATGCTGCTGATAGATTTAATAATATCAGCAGTGCCGACCCGCCTTGGTCCAGCTGTCTACGGAGATCGTCCATCAAGGTGACCAGCAATGTCTCCGTCCCATGTCCCGGACAGAAGCCCGACTGGAAAGGATCTAGGGATGAGGAATCATTCAGGAAGACCTGCAGCTGCTCTACCACCGCCTGCTCAATCACCTTACCCAGGAACGGGAGGTTCGAAACTGGGCGGTAACTGACCGGGTCGGTAGGATCCAAAGATGGTTTTTTCAGGAGAGTCCTAACCACAGCTTCCTTCAACGC
Source organism: Eublepharis macularius (assembly GCF_028583425.1). Lineage (NCBI taxonomy): Eukaryota > Metazoa > Chordata > Lepidosauria > Squamata > Eublepharidae > Eublepharis > Eublepharis macularius. Next base: position 80,896,823 of record NC_072796.1, on the reverse strand, counting down.
TTCCGGGAAGATCCCAGTGCTCAGAGACATGTTGACAATGGCCTCCAGGGCATCCCATAGCCCATCTACGCTGGCCTTCACCAGCCACGAAGGGCACGGGTCCAAGGAGCATGTGGTAGGCCTAACTGCTCACAGGATCCTGTCAATCTCATCCCCAGAGAGCGGACTGAAATGGTCTAATATCATCCCAGAAGGCGGCCAAGGGGTCTCCAGTTCGCACACTGTGCTGGGAGATCACGGCGGAGAGACAAGATTTTATCAGCAAAAAAGCTCCCGAAAGCCTCACAGCTAATATCCGAATTTAAATTTTGACGGTCCCCTCCCGATAAGGAGACCAGAGACCGAACCACATTAAACAGTTTTGCTAGGCGTGAGCTAGCTGATGCAATGGAGGCTGCATAGAACTCTTTCTTTGTAGCCTTCACTGCCATCTCATAGGCCTTCATAAACATCCTACAAGATGCTCTTGCCTCTTCGTCACGAGTCCGCTGCCACACTCGTTCTAGCTGTCTCAGCTCCCGCTTCTTCCGACGTAGCTCCTCTGTATACCAGAGAGCTAGTTTGGTACGGGGGCGGAGAGGGCGACGGGGGGCGATTTCATCGATGGCTTTGGAAAGACGGACTTGCCAGTCTTCCACCAGCTCATCCAATGAGCCGCCAGGGAGCATCGGATTCCGCAGAGCATTCTGGAAACCAATTAGATCCATAAGTCTCCACGGGCGAGCATAAATAAGCTCACCACCCTTGCAGGGGGGAGGTGGGATATCCAGCCGAGCCTTCAGGACCACGTGGTCTGACCATGGCACCAACTCAGTTGTTTCTAGCACCACATCCATCCCCATCCCAAAGATCAAATCCAGCGTGTGGCCTGCTTGATGTGTAGGGGCCGAAACAATCTGGGAAAGTCCAAGTGCAGCCATGGAGGACACCAGGTCCACAGCCCGACTAGAGGTGTCATCGTCAGCCTGGACATTGAAGTCACCTAATACCAATAGTTTTGAGTGTTCCAAGGCCCATCCAGCCGCCACCTCTAGCAGATGTGGCAGGGCTGGTGCGCTGGGTGGCCGGTACACCACACAGATGGCCAAACTTTCCTCGGCACCCCACACTAGACCTACACTGTCAATGCCGGAGATCTCTGGGATGGGGAGCGGCCTGAAGGAGAAAGACTCTTGGACAAGAATCGCCACCCCTCCCCCCCCCCGGCCTCCCGTTCGGGACTGATGAAGGACTGAGAACCCAGGTGGGACTAGTTCATTCAGGGCAACCATCTCACCCTCCCTCACCCAGGTCTCAGTCACGCATACCATGTCAACATCATTTGCCACAAAATAATCGTGAATGTTCTGGTCTTGTTATTTATGGACCTGGCATTACACAACATCAGTGTCGAAGGGGGGCTATATTTCCTAGCTCCACACTCAACTTGCCTCGGGATGGGACGCAGGTTAGAAGGACATCGAGCCTCACCATATCTCCGTGTCCTTCTCATCCTTCCCTGGGTCCCACCGCCATACCTCCCTCGTCCCCAGAGGACCCGGATCTCTGGCCCCATGCTGACCACTCTCCACATCCGCCACCCTGCTGCTCACACCGCTTGTCCAAGCTACTAGCTCTCTTCAATTGCAATGCTAATCACAATATACAGACATTAATCAGTGGGGAGTGCCCTATCAAATAATAATAATAATAATAATAATAATAATAATAATAATAATAATAATAATAAAGATCCAGACCAATGCTTCTCTGCCCATCAATTAATACTCTTATGTCTGGGTTCTGAACCACAGCCACATTTAATACTATGGGTGGAACTACAATACCCCCTGGCCAATATCCTTTCCCACCCAACAAGTTTTACATCAATTCAGTTCCCTACCCAATCATACCCACGACTATATATATATTTTTTCTAAGTTTGCAATATTAAATTAAGGCCGCTGTACAAAGAGTATGACCTATAATATATAAAGCAATCAGCAATTAGTTGCTGTGTGCCAGTGGCTTCCCAGCACTCAATAATTCTTCTTATAGATGGGTCTGAAACCTTAAACAGTTCAATAGCTCTGCAACCCTCCCCCCCCCAGTTCTTCAACAAGTCTGATAATAAAGTGCTTTGCACAGTCCCATTCAAGTCTGACTCTCAGGAATCTCCAGTAGTTCTTTTAGGGCTTCAGTGTCTCTAGCAACCTTCAAAGGCCTCGGCAGTCCCTGGATATTTCCTGGATGCCTTCGGCCCTCCTCGGCAGTCCTTGGGCACCTTCGAAACTCCAGGCCCTGCCCCCGCAGGCAGGCCTTGTCAGCCACGTCTTATTTGAGGAGGTCAAGGCCTACTTGGTATAAAAAATGCAACACTTTGATTGTTTAGTGACAAACTGCTCTGACCATTTCTTACAGTTCTTAATTAAATATTGGTAGCATAGGGCCTAACCAAAGCTTAATTCAAATAAGACACAAGTGTAGCTACTTGGTAAAGTAGAGACTTTGGCAGTAGTGGCTTTGGTACTGTGGAATGCCTAAATGGAGGTGGTATATAAGGCTTCTATGTGCTTTCCAAATGAGTTGTAAGACCATTCTTTTCAGGCAAGCATTTAGAAAATGTAAAGGAGTTATATAGCTGTTTTTAAAAAATCCCCTAAATTGTCTGGTGTTTAATTTGTATTATTTCCTATCCGTGGATCAGAATTTTAAACCATCTAGAGCTGCTGTGGTTAGCAGGAAAGGCAGCATCTAAATAACCTTCAAAACTGGCTTTCTCTTTAAAATTCTGGTCATCCTTGGCTTCTAAATAGCATTAGAACCATGGAACAGTCATCCAGCATATACATCCAGCAATGTACAATGTTCAGATCTGCAAGGAATGACCATCCCTTTCATTTTATGCTGAAACTTAATGGTTGTGATTAGGGTTGTGCGCTTCAGGTTTTGCTTCGGGTAAAGTTACCTGAAGCAACCCAATTTGGAATGCTTCAGTATTCCCCGAAATGGGGCCAGCATGCTGGCCCTGCTTCGGAATACTGAAGCAGAGATTTCCGAAACATTCGGAAATGCTTCGGAAAGCTTTGGGGCTTGTTTAAAGGGCCCCACCGCTGCTTGCAAGCAGCGGTGGGGCCCTTTAAACATTAACCCCCCACCTCCCCCACCACCTACCTTGCGGTGGCTCCAGACTGGCTCCTCTGCCGCCGCCACGCTGCCGCCTGAGCCTGTGGGATGGTGAGGAAGGCTGGAGCCTCCTCCTCCGGCCCTTCCTGCCCCTCAAATGGCCGCGGCGTGCCAGCACCACAGCAGCCATTTGAGGGGCAGGAAGGGCCAGAGGAGGCGGAGAAAGCCCTTCCTGCCCCCCACCGCAGTGCGGTGGCTTGGCAGTAGAGGAGCTGGCTGGCTCCAGGCCACGCAGCCATGTGCTGCTGCTGCCCAGCTGATAACCCAGGTAAGTGGGTGGGGGTTGGAGGGATCTCCCCAGGGTTGCGTGGGGGGTGGAGGGGTCTCCCCGGGGTGGGTGGGGGGTGGAGGGGTTACCCCAGGGGGTGGGGGGAGTTCCCCCCCTCTCTTCAGTATGCTCTGAATCTTAACGGAGCATACTGAAGTGATTCCCGAACCCCGAGCCGCTTCGGATTTCAGGGTATTCCGAATCGCTTTCCTGCTTCAGGTAAACTCGAAGCAGGAATACTGAATCTACCCACCCATGCACAGCCCTAGTTATGATCTGTTTTACCAAACTCAAAGCAAAATGGAAATTTAACATGTGTGTGTGTGTATTGAAAACATACATACACACACACAGCATTATTTATGTTACATTTAGGTTCCTGTCACTAGTTAAAATTTATAAAATGTATAACCCAAGCAAATGAAAGCAAATTAAAAAACAGGAAATCACAATTTTACTTTTTCTATTAAGAAAAACACAAAATGTGTGTGTGTGTGATATGTTTCTTAATAGAAAAAGTAAAATTGTGATTTCCTGTTTTTTTATTTGCTTTCATTTACTTGGGTTATACATTTTATAAATTTTAACTAGTGACAGGAACCTAAATGTAACATAAATAATGCTCTTTCTTTTGTTGATATTTAATAATCTGATGAACTGGTAATAATCTGGTAAACTGTAAAACTAATTGTGCAATTAATATACTTTTTGCTTCTTTTCTCCTTTTCATATTTGTAGGGGAGCTGATGGCACCTTCTTGGATCTCCGGCGGGGCTGTAGTTTCCCCAAGGAGGTGTCAGAAAGCAAAATTCCAAAAGACTGGCAAGTTAATCTTCACTGGCCAGAATAGTGAGCTACCTCCAGCCTCTTTCTAATCCATATTTTGAGACTAAGAGGCAAGCCTCTGTCCCTCTGGGGACTAACAGATGAAACCAGCCTTGCAATATAGACATATTGCAGGCTGGATTCAGAAAACAAGTAATGTGTAGTTTATGGCAAATTGGCCGAGGAACTGGATTTAGAGTGAAGCTGCAACACTTAATAACTCTACAGCAATATAGTTAAATGAAATTTTTTAAACAAAATGCAAATAAAAAAATAGAAGTGTGCAAGCAGGAGAAGCAAAAATAACAACAGGTTAATTAGCTAAACTAACATACACTTGAAACCTATTCTAGATATTACCTTTCAGCAAGTCTCAGAATCCAAATGGCAGCTTTAGGCTTTTGGGTCCAGAAGTCCAGAGAATAAAGCAAGATGGACGCTAGCAACAGGAATCCACAAGTGATATAGCATACAAAAGCAAAAGTGTTCCCAAATGAACAAAACAGTGTTCCTTCAAAAAGGAGCATTCCCAAGGAGGTGGGAAGATAGACTAAAAGACAGGTTTTTAAAGCCAACTGCCCTCAGCAGACCCTGAGATCCCAGCTGCCAGCTGGTGATGGGCAACCTTGTGGCAGTTTGCCTGGTTGTCTGCCAGTCACCAGTGACCAATGGGAGGTTGCAGGCTACCTGGCAATTGCCTGCCACTGGCAAGCACCACAGGCACAAGCATGGCTCTACACTCCTGATGGGCATAACGTCACTTCCAGAAGTGACTTTGCTTGGGGCCAGTTGGAGTGCCATGCAGCTGTTGTGATAACATCACTCCTGGAAGTGATGTCATTGCATCAGCTCCAGGAGCATGTCCTATGTGCATGCACAAAGAGTCTCCTGCTGATGAGTGCTGGGTTCCCCTCTCCTTCCAGAACGGTATGTGGATTTGGGAACCCTAAGCAGTCCCCAATGACTTAGCCAATCAGAAAAAACATAAGCTGTGATGACAAGCTCTGCAGTCACCTGCCTTCACAGATGGGGGATGAATTCATCACTCCCTCCCATAATGCTACGCGTTAACAAGATAGAAGGCTGGTGCCAGCCTCCTTCAAACTTTGTCCTTGAGAGCTGTTAAGATTTAGCACCTGTGGTACCAAGTCCTTGTCTTATCTGGCTGGAAACTAACAGTGCCAGCCAGCCTTACTCCAAAAGAAAGACTTCACTTTCTGCAGGACTACTAACTAGATCTATAGCTAGGTATTTGAACTGAATAAGAGACAAACTAGATAATTGAGTGGAAATAAGTGTGAATAAAATTTTTTAAAGTACCATTTGAATATGTCACTAAAGCAATTCAGAGTTGTGTTCATATTTGCTGACATCCTTGACTATAGAGTGGAAATTAAATTCTAAACAGGTCTTTTATGCTTAATTTTCTTAGTGTCAATAAGACCTGCTTTAGATGTAAAAAATTCCTGGTCTCATAGCCTCAATTAAAATACTAAGACTGCCTCTGTTGCTGTGCCACTAGTTTCCCACCCTTGCCAGTTTTAAGCCCATGGGCTCTTTTTTAATTTATGAAAAAATAAAAGTTATATTTTAAAGGGTTCATTAAAGCATTTCAGTTCTTCATTTTGAAAAAGAAATTAGCAAGGTTTCCATAAATAGGCCTGAAATAAAATCTTAATATATAAATAATTCTGTTACAATTTGAAGATACTGTAATATTGCCATTTTATTTTTCAGTTGATATCCAGGAAAGGTCTGAGTCGGTCGTTGTTTTCAGCAACCAAAAAATGGTTTAGTGGCAGTAAAGTTCCGGAGAAAAGCATAAATGAACTCAAAAGTACTTCTGGTTTGTTGTAAGTAAATGAAAAAAAACCCTGAAGTATTTGACTTTTATTAGATTTTGCTTTGCTACAGTGTACTTCCTTGTTATGGTATCGGTTACTTGTTATGGTATGTGCTAGTTTTTTACTTGTTATGGTATGTGCTAGTTTTTAAAAAAAACAAGGCTGTTGACTCTCTACTAGTTTTAATCATATTTTGTTGTTATCCTGTTTTTTCTCTAAGAAGCACTGTGGCATACATGGTTATCCCTCCTACGTTTTATTCTCCACAATAATGCTATAAGATGAGTAATGGTAAGAGAGAGTGAAGGGGCCACAGTTACCAGTGAGTGTTATGGTGGACTGGGGATTTGAACTCAGTTCAAGTTTGACACGTTACCATCTACACTGCATTCTTCAGTACCATAAAGGTAGTGAGCGTAAAATAATTAAATAAATTGCCTTCCACTCACTTTTATTTTATTGATTTGTCATTCATAGTCCACCTTTCTCACTGAGACTCAAGGCGGATTACACAGTATGAGATTAGTACAATCCGTATCAAGGTCATTTCCACACAATATCAAGGACATTTCGTAAACAATGCCATAGGGTAAATAGATACAAGTTTAAAAGACATAGTATTAGCAAGAATCCAGTACAAAGTAGAAGAAAATACTGAAACAGAACATAATCACTTCTAGGATTGACTTTAGACAACTTAAAGCTCAGGTAGTACATAGGAGTACGTTGCTAAAATTTAAATACTGTTAGCTAATTAATAACTTTTTAGGGTGATGGGGGGGGTTGTAAGCAACTTCAAGTAACAGTCTTTGCCAGTTACACTGATAAAAGAAAGTTGTCAGAATTCGTGGTACTGTACAGTGTCAGGTTCCAGGTATATGCACTTTACCTCATAGGGTTTTTGTGAAGATAAAATGAGTAAGAGTTGGATAAAAGTATATTTTAAAACAACAGAATATCCACCTGTCTGAAAATGTGTTTCCACAGTTTATTTTTATTTTATGCAACTGTTTTTTAAGATTGCAGGGCCATTTGTGCCACCATACTTACCTTTATTTAGAAGTTTTATTTTACATTTTGATTGTTTTACATAGGTCCCTGAATTCTTTGAATTTTTATCTTTATGCAGTTAACAATACTTGCCTAAGCTGATTTGAGTTGGCAGGTTCCACCTTCCCCAACCCCCGCAATTTGCCATTGGGTAATATCATTTACTTTAGAGAAGCAGATATAGGGGAGGGCTTGAAGAACCTAGAACCCAAAAGCTATTCTTAGAATCTGTCTTCCTCAAACATTCCTGGAAAGGGTGCCTTTGCATTTGAGGGGAACTGAAATCATATATAGATGGCTGGTGGTAAGAATCTTTGTTGAAGGACAGATCAGAGGAGGAGCTCAGCAAGATCTAGAATGTTAGGGAGATAGATTTCCAGATTCTTCTAGTGAATCATTGTTTAAGCAGTTTATTTGACATTTGATCACCATTTCTCCCACTTCTGTTTCTAGAGACATCAGGCAATTAATTGTTGGAAGCAGACCATAAAGTACTTTGGCCAAGGTCTAGTGCTTATGAATGTAATGTGTGATGTTCTCCTCAAATTTAAGAGATTTTTGTGTGTGTGTTTGTATATGCTATATTAATAGGTATCCCCCAGAAGCACCAGAACTTCAGATCAGGAAAATGGCAGATTTGTGTTTCTTGGTACAACACTATGAACTGGCATATAATTGCTATCATACAGCAAAGAAAGATTTTTTGAGTGATCAAGCAATGCTTTATGCTGCTGGAGCACTGGTTGGTACATCAACATTATTATTTTAGAAAATGAATTGCCTGTTTTCTTTTTATAAGTGACCAATTTGTCAAGAGCTGAGTATCAGCTGTATGAGTTTCCTAATGAATTCAAATTATTGTTCCTCTCATGTAAATTATCTCACTGAACACTGGGAAATAAACTGATTATTCCAGATTATTGTAATTTACTGTTACAAAATGTGGTGGCCACTGACATGAAGCTACACATTACATGTAGTTCTGTGTTGCATACTTTTCATTTTACACATAATTTCTGGGTCTTGATGTAAAGAGGAAAACTGGAGTGTGGGGGAGAAGGTCTTCTTAATCCTTTGCCCACAAAACAGCTTTTCACTGAAAATTGCTTCATAGAGTATGCATAAAAACAGAAATATTATTTACAAAATTAGTTGACATAACAGTAATAGGTATGTATGTGGCCTGTGTAGCAACAATAATGTTGAAGGTAACTTTTATTTTGTAGGAAATGGCTGCAGTAGCTGCTTTTCTGCAGCCGGGAGCACCTAGACCGTACCCTGCTCATTACATGGATACTGCAATTCAAACCTATAGAGATATCTGCAAGTAGGTTGTTATTTATCTTCGGTTTTTCTCAACTGAATTTTTAAACTTTCCATTGAATGGCTGATAATATATTATTATGCTGTGTAATAGTAACAATATATAGTTTCTAACAGTTATTTCAGCTATCTATGCAAAAGCCAGGATCAAGTTAATTCTTAGCCTTCCCAGTGGCAAAAAGATATTCTAAATTACCATAATTAGTTTCATAGTGAATTCTCTGTTGTACTTCTGTTCTGCCAAAGAAGAAATGTAGTTACAATAAAAGCTTTCTTGTCTGGCACTTAATTATCTAGAATGCTCAGTTAACTGGTATTTCTCAGAGGGCATGCTCTTCCCTCTCTCATCCCCGGCACCCTTGCATCTTTGGGTGCGCATGCACTCCACTCCCTCCTCTGCAGTTGGCTTCCTTGATGCCTTCAGCCATTGCAGGGCTTTTGACAGCAGGCGTTGCCAGCTGATGTCATACTCAGGTGCTTCCTTCCTCCTCAGGCTGCCTTGAGCTGTTGGGAGCCAGCCCTGCTAGAAAGTTACTGGGCAGATGAATCACTTGCTGTGTAGGATGGCTCCATGGCTCAGATAACTGGGGAAGGTTCTTGTCAGGTATGGAGGCTGTTGCTATGGTATGTCTAATGAGGTCAGGTTTGATTTCTATGTATTCCTCTGGGTAAGGGGTGGAGTAGAGCAATAAGATCTGGAATATTTGATTAACCAGCAATCCCCTTTCCCAATGAGTGCTGGATAACGTTTTTACTGTAAACTATATGCATATAGATACATATATCAAATGTCCATGGCTTCATACTGCAAGACAGCTGCTGAGCTTGTATGTTTCAGGGTTTGTTAGCTTTCTTACCATCCCTATCCTCGAACCATGAGGCTACTGTACAAGAAGTGCTATGGCGATGCTGTTAACGTAATTAAATATGACAAATTCACATACTAGTCTTTGTCAGGTGCTATTAATGGAATGTATGTAACTTGACTTAAATTTCATGCCTTCTAGGAACATGTTGCTGGCTGAGAGGTGTGTGCTGCTTAGTGCTGAAATATTAAAAAGCCAAAGCAAATACTCAGAGGCAGCTGCTCTCCTGATACGTTTAACCACTGAGGTACAGACGATATTATTAACTGTTTTCTGTATTGAAACAAAATGGTGTTTAACATTTTAAAAATGCTTTTTAAAACAAAAGTTCCTAGTAGAAAGGAGGATTACTGCCTGCAAGAAAGGTTTATTGTATGCTTGGTAGTAATTCTCAGGATTTTTGTATCTTACTACTGAAAGCTATGTACCCTCATGTACTTTCTCATCAGCTGCATTTTAAAAATCTCATTTATGTGTTCTGGAAGAAGTTTGTCAGTTAAAAGTATATTTTTTACAGAAAGATGCAGTTATGTATTCTTATTTGGGAAGAAAAAATACACATACAGAATGAAGACATGATATTCGTAGTATAAGCACTGGGGGAATCAGTTGAAGCCTTCTCCTGAGGATTGTTGTCTTCATTACTTCTCTTTTATTTTAAATTCATACATATCTCAAGTAGTAGCAAAATATTCCAATATGAAAAACAAAAAAGGCATATTTTCTGTTTAATAGACTTGAAATTAAAGAAGTCAAATAATTCTTCAAATAGCCTTGAAGTTGCAATTATTTGCTTTGCAGTTGTGAGATTATTTTATGTAGGTAGCAGAGAAAGAACTACCCAGGAATTATCATGTTAGAAGCTTTTGAACCACTTAGGTTATATGATATATTGGAGAGATGTTTCATTTACGTGTTCATTAGCTGAGATAGATCTGTAGATCCGATTTTCTTGACATTTTCAGAATTATAGTTCAATATTAGTTTGTGATATTCAGTCCCTGTTATTCCCCCTCTCTTTTTTGTTCTTTAATTGAAATGTCTTGAAGCTTACACTCTTGTTTTTTAATTTTTCTGTGGAAAAAATGGCAGCAGAGCGCTTGGATGGGAATGGTGAGTGATAGAAATATCAGCTTGAATAGCTGAAGGCTAGGTAGTGCTGAAATTTGTTGTTGCTCATCTGTATACCATTCTGTTCTGGTACTGAATGCAAATAACCATTTAAGATAGAATGTGGATTTATGTGATTCTGCACATGGGCATCAAAGCATGTATATATTGGAGAATAGTCTTCCCTTACTGAAAAATTGGTAAATGAAGCACAAAAGGACCATCATTGCTCTTTGCAATGCCCAAACACAGGAGGAAGAGAAATCTCTATGAAAGGCTGCTTTTCAGATTCATAGTCATTCTTGGCTTGGAAACAGCTCTACATTGAGTCTACAAGTATTTTTCATAGTGCAAAGTATGCTGCCAAGTGTTGAGGCACAGACAGCAGACTTCCTTACTCACAATGTAACTTGGAGATCAAAACAGTCCAGACAAAAAATAATTTCAGCATGCTCCTCCTTCTGTCAATTTTTATATAGTAATAATCACAGAAATAATTTCTGTAGTTCTGATTTGGAACCAATACATAGGTTATGTATTAGGTTTGGCTGTGGTGGTGGTGAATTCACTGTAAATTCTTACAGCAGAAGTTAGATGTTCTAGCTGATGAAGACTTCTAGAGCAATCATGTTTTCATGACATCAGTAATATGACTCCTACTATAGTTTTGGACCAGAGAATTCTCTGATGATATTTTGGGGATTGTGGGTATAACTGTGCTTCATCATTACTTTATTGAATCTTTTATCGCTTGTGCTTTTAATAGGATTCAGATCTTCGGAGCGCACTGTTGTTGGAGCAGGCTGCACATTGTTTTATAAATATGAAAAGTCCTATGGTTAGAAAATTTGCCTTTCATATGATACTTGCTGGCCATCGGTATAGTAAAGCAGGACAGGTACATTTTGATTATTCTGGGGGGGGAAATTCAGATTCTGTCATTTTCCATTTGGCTTGGTTGATGCAGTGGGGAGCAATTATAGATCTGACAGTTCATTCACATTGTATGTTCCGTGGAGATGATTTGTCTCTATATCTTTGCAGTATGTTTAATGCTACCAGTTTTATATTTTTATTACTCCATCATCTTGTCATGCCTTGATTAAAATTAATTTTTAAAAATGAAAATGTTGAATATTTGGTATACTTCAGCAATTACTTTTATTTTTCCAGGATTTTCAGTACTTGAATATTGCTGTAGTTGTGGAGATAATATACTTCACACATCTTAGAAGGGAAAACTTAAAATGTTCAACTGAATCATATAGGGAAGGGAAAATAAATACTCCTAAAATGACTTGCCAGCTTGGCCCTGGCTAGTGAAGTGGACCAGGATTAAGGTGTATTGCTACCTTGAAGAACAAATGAAACTTCATCAAGTGATTAAGAGCAAGGCTAGCCAAATTTCAATAGTAGGTTAAATCTACATTCCAGTCTTAAGTTGATGTGAAGTATAATTTATTACAGTATTTCATCCAAGTTTATATTTGACTTTGGACAAAAATGGTTATATATTATAAAAGTCTAAGAAAGAGAACTCTGTAGCTCTTTAAGACTAAGGTTTATTGAAACATCAGTTCATCTTCATTTCCTTGTGTAATCCCACATTGGGACTGTGCAGGCCCGCTGCAGAGAAAGGTTTTGTAGATTTAAGACTGTCTGAGGAGGGACCTTCCTCCACAATGCATGCATGGTTTGTTTCCTGCCAAAATGTTGAATGTTGTGAGAGAGAATGTCCCCATTCCCTCAGTAAGCAGGAGATACCTACATTTAAAATGTAGGGAGGTATGTTACCAATATACCATGCTACCCCTTTGGGTTGTCATTTGAACCACAGGTTTTTACCAAGTGTATGGCAGTTTTACTTGCCTCTTTGAGATCCCAAGGTTGTCTGGTCTATCCATACTTGGATGATTGGCTCCTGGTTGCACAATCTGAATCTCACCATCTCGACCACATACATCATACATATGGTATCCTTTCTAAGTCTATTGATTAATTAGGAGAAGTCCAATATCATTTCTACATAGTGTATCTAATTTAATGGAACAGTTTTGGACTTTAGGGTGTTCAGGGCCTTCCTCCTAGAAGACAGGACCCAGGATGTAAGGTTTTTTCCAGGCACATCCAGTTCTGCTGCTTCCCAACTGTGTTTATGATTCAGAAGCTGTTAAGCCTCATAGCTTTAACTGTTGGCAGTGGTACCCTTTGCACATTTCTGTATGCTTCCACCACAAAAATGGTTCCTCCAGAGATACGTTCCTGCTGTACACCCTTAAATTTTCCATCCCATAGTTATTCTCAAATTCCTTTTATGGTGGTCCACACTCACTAATTTGAGTCAGTATTGCCCTTTTTGGTTCTAGCATCCCAACGTTGTAGTAACCACAGACTCGTCCCTAATGGAATGGGGGGCACATTGTGGGTGTTCTTCTCCCTCAGAGTCCTGACTACTTATCAATGTACTTTGAGTGATATGTTACTCCCTTGCTTCTTTTACAAGTACCTTGTGAATCAAAAGGGTTCAAGTACATACAGACAACAACACCACCCTATCTGAACAAGCAAGGGGGGATGGCATTGCTGAAGCTCTGTGCCAAAGCCACATTGCTGTTGGAATGGGCGATCCTCAACAACATCTCTCTGCCATTTACATAGCAGGCACTGCGAACCACAGGGCAGACACTCAAGCAGGGTGTTCCTCGCATCATGAATGGACACTCAATAATTCATCCTCCCTGTTTTCTAGCAGTGGAGCTTTCCAAATGTAGACTTCTTTGCTGAAGCCCTCAATGACAAGATCACAGAGTTCTGCTCCCTAGCAGGCATCGACCACAATTCCCTAGGAGACACCTTTCAAATCCTTTGGGACAGAGTCCTATTCTATGCCTTCCCACTAACCACACTAATTTCAAGTGTACTCTGGAGAATCCAGCATTACAACTGCACTGTATTCTCGTTACACCTTTTTGGTGTCATCAGGAGCTGTTTTCACCCTTTTGGATATGGGTACCTACCTACCTTTTGGATATGGATACCTACACCTGCCCCCCACTCCATGCCGGACCTCATGCACAGGGGCCACATTTTCTACCACAGTGTAACCACATTCAAATTCACAGCATGACTACTAACCTCCGCCCTACCCCAATAATATTGAATGCCTGCACATCCTCCACTTGGGCCTCCTGTGATCTCAAATGGAACTGCTTTGAAAACAGGAAAAAATCCCCTTTCTCATAACCCCCACCCCCTATTTATTTCCTTTCTATCCAGAAATAAGGGTTGTTGGCATCATCGATCAAAATCTTCTTTGCTGCCATATCTAATCTTCATGAACTAGTAGATGGTAGAATGGTCTTCTCCCACGATGTTTTAAGCAGTTTTTGAAGGGAATCTTTAATACCTTCCAAGTCCTAGTCCAGCACTTCAGTGGAGTCTCTTTAATGCTGACACGGCTTATACTGGCCCCTTTTGAGCCCATGGTTTTCTGCTTCTTACCATTATAGTTATGGAAAGTTGCTTTCATTGTTGCCATCACATCAGCTAGATAGATGGGTGAGTTAACTGCACTGAAAGCTGACTCTCACTCATGACTATCCTGAAAAAGTTGCATTACACCAGTGTGGAGTTCCTTCCCAAGGTTGTCTCCGCATTTCACTTGTGCCAAAATATCACATTGCCTTTATTTTTTCCAAACTCTACTTTGCAAGCAGAATATTCTTTACACAGATTAAATGTTAAGAGAGCTTTATTATTTTATCTGCACAGAACAAAGACTTTTCGAACATCTCTCTCTCTCTCTCTCTCTCTCTCTCTCTCTCTCTCTCTCTCTCTCTCTCTCTCTCTCTCTCTCTCTCAAATGCATTCAGAGTCCAATGTGTCAAACTGGTCAGCGTATATCGTGGAAAAAATGAAAGGCATGGGTATATCTGTGGACTCACTGTCTATGTTATCATCAAATGCTGCATTTCATCAAGTTAAGAGTAGGTTGCTAGATATTGAGCACCAGAAGTTATATAGCCTGGCTACTAAAACCTGTTCTCCCCTGAGCTTTGAAATTCCTCTCACTGTAGGGAGGATGGCTCCATATTTATCTTCCCTTCAGGTGCCACAACTTCATAGAGCATTTTCTTTGGCCAGGTTCAATGCTATGTCTTCGGCCATTCTACATGGCAGATTTAACAGGATAGACTATTCAGCTAGATGCTATTTATGTGAACAAAAATGTGTTGAGTCAATTACACATGTTTTGCACTGTCATTTCTATGCTGGTATACGTCAAACATACTTAAAATCTGTTTTAGCTAGTATAATGAATTGGTCTGACTCGCTCAAGGTATATAGACTGTTGAACGATTCCTTTCATGACGTCACCAAAAAGGCGGCTAAGTTTCTCCATTCTGCTTTGAAGTTGTGTCAAAGAATATCACAGAAATAAGCTCTAAATGTATTTATGTATTTGTAATGCAGTATTCTTTTAACTTTGTTCTTTCTTTTTTGTAAGTGGATAACTTGAATTGCTGCTATATGCCAATAAAGGCTAACTTGAACTTGAACTTGACTTTTTGAACATTCAAAGAACACTTTGTCAGTCAGGTCTCAGGGGCCAACCTGCATTGGCCCAGACACTATCCCAATGGACAGTGGCAGCCATCAAACTCTGTTACACACAGGCTATGGTCGGCTGTCTGATTCCAGTAAGGGCGTATTCCACCAGGCCACATGCCTCATCTACTGCTTTCCACTGAGGTGTTCTTCAAGACATCTGCCAAGCTGCCACATGAATGTTGGCCAACATCTTCATCAAGTATTATTCTGTTGACACGAATTCAAAAAAGGAATCCGCTTGTAGGGATGGCTGTGCTACATGCCATATTAAACTAAAGTACTCATTGCCTCCTGTGTTGGTCAGTAGCTTGTTATACTCTCGGTGTGGGACTGCACAGGGAAATGATAAAGATGTGGTACCTGTAACTGTTGTTCATCGAGTTGCCTCTGTGCAGGCACAGATTCCCTCCCACCTGCCCATCTGTAAGTGCTATGTAAGTCTAACTGGCCTCCGGCAGCTCAGGAAAATTGAGGGAACACAGGCGCTCTCCCTCACAACATGCATCGTTTTGATGGGAAACAAACCACAAATGCATTGTGGGGAAAGAACTGCCCCCCCTTTCTCTGTGGCCAGTCTGTACAGTCCCACTGTGTGCCTGCATGGAGGGAACTTGAACAACAGTTACAGGGAATCACAACCCTAGATTTTTTTGTGTCAGATCCACTGGTCTGCTAAACTTAGGCTTTAATGAATCTGTTAGGCCATATGTTTCCACAACACTTCTTATGGTGATATTAATACATGAGATCTTTTTATATTTTGCATTAGAATTTTAATCTTAAGCTTTAACTACAGTGGCTGTATGTGATAGTGTGTTTGAATTTTATTTTACAGAAGAAACATGCTTTGCGATGTTACTGCCAAGCCATGCAAGTTTATAAAGGAAAGGGTTGGTCACTTGCAGAGGATCATATAAACTTCACTATTGGCCGCCAATCTTTTACACTTCGACAACTTGAGAATGCTGTATCTGCCTTCAGGCATATTTTGATTAATGATAGCAAACAAACTGCTACTCAGCAAGGAGCCTTCCTTCGGGAATATCTTTATGTTTATAGGGTAAGTTCATCCTCTGAAGAGTTTTAGCCTTTGAGCTAACTTTTTAAAACAAACATTCTGCAATGAAGTCTTTGAAACCATGGATGTGTAGCATTAATGATAAGTTGTCTTTATGAGTCCAACTAGAATGCTACAGTATTACTTGCGGCATTTGTTGTGGACACTTACTCAGGTACAGCCTACGATATTTTGGTGTCTAAAGTGGAAAATCCCAATGGCACCTTATTCCCATGAATTAATTTGCAGCACTATCTGACAGGATTCTTCACACACCAGCCATTTCAGTACAGTTTGCATAGCAAAACTTCCAGTTGAATTGTGCCTCTGGATCATATCTGAATGCTGTGCTTATGATACTGAAAATCTGCTATTGGAAACAACCAACTCTTGTTGCTTCATGGAGGCCTGTCACCAACTGCTTTTGTGAATATCTTTCTGTCCACCATTGATTGTTTTATTGGGTAACATATTTTTAAATGATTGGCTCAATGTGACAGTCTTAAATGCATTACCAGTCCTCAAAGATGACTAATTGTTCAGTTACAGTGTTTTGAATTCTAAATCCAAACAACCACATAACTAATTCCATGTGCTTAATGGGACTTTGGTGTCTCAAACATTGTCCTGTGTTGTTAAATCTTTTTTAAAAATATGGGAGTTTGAGGCTATATGATATGAGAGTCTGTTAAGCATGATAAACATGATCCCTCCCTGATTTAATGGAATTTCTCTGTGGTCTTGAATTATGCATTGAAGTTTGCAAAGTAGAAGTGGATTGATACTATATCATCTTTGAAAGTGCACTAGTAGGAGGACTGGAGCATTTAAATTAAACTTGTGAGTTGGTGTGGGGTAGTGGTCGAAGTGTCAAACTAGTTTCTAGGACACCCAGGTTCAAATCTTCACTCTGCTATGGAATTTTGCTGGGTGACCTTGAGCCAGTCACTCTTTCTCAGACTAATCTCAGACTCCATGCGAGAATCATCAGAGCCTGGGGTGGGGCCTATGCACAGGACGTGGCACAGGATTGGCCTCAGAAATGGAGGGAGGGGGGGTTAGTGTCAACCATGTTCCCTCCATGGGATGGGCTCAGTTGTCTTGCTTATGTCTCTCTGGCTTACCACGCTCCTTCGCTATCCCTTTTGTGCACTCTCCAGCCTCTCCCTCCTACTCCTCACCGGCCATCCTGACATTTGCCCTTATATAGCCCTTCTGGAGGCAATTCATGCCCTTCCCTCCAGGTTTCACCCTCTTGGGGCAGTTTCTGCCCCCTTCCCCATAATGGCCTGGCCTGCCGGCTGCTCCTGACCCTGCAGTGGTGTTGGCTGAATCTTAGCCCCTCACAAACCTCACAAAATGATAAAGGTAGCATCTGTAGCTTTAAAAAATAAGTGCTCTCAGTGGCCATTGCTAGGCAACCACTACAGTATTGCCAGCCTTCAGGTCTTGGTTTCTATCAGGAAAAGATGGAAGATGCACAGGACCCTTTCCAGAGAGAGGACTCATTGGGGCCAGGCCCAGGAACAACAACAGGCAACTTGCTAATTTGCAGTTTGCAAGATTCACCCAGTACTGGCTGCTTGCTACTTTTCAACAGCAACTATTCTATGAAAACCAGTGTTGTATAATGGTTAGAGTTTCATGTTAGCTGGGAGACACAGGTTTGAATAGCCACTCTGCCATAGTGTTCACTGGGTGACTTTGAGCCAATCATACACACTCAGCTTAACTTACCTCACAGAGTTGTTGTGAAGATAAACTGGAGAAGAGGAGAATGATATAAGCTGCTTTTGGTCCCCATTGTGGAGAAATGAAGTAAATAATATAGCTGAAGGTGGTAGGCAGGTAAAAAGGTTGGTAGGTTGGTAAGAAGAAAAGAAAGCGGGAAGAGAGAGATTGGGGCTGACAGGAAGAGGAAAAGATGAAATACGGTAGGGAAGATACAGGAGAAAGTGAGGTGACCCCCCAAAGTCATTGTGGATTCCCTACCACACAACTGGGCTGAGCCCTGCCCAGTAGTTGACACTGTACAGTTTTCTCAGGGAGAGACTGCTAGGAGAGGGAAGGAGGGAAAGCTGAAGTCAGGGGGCAGATAAAAGTTGGTTTGTCTGGTGGGTGGAAGAGAGGGGAAAAGGAAAAGGGAGAGGCAGTGGGGGCTTTCAGAGAAGGAAAAGAGAAAATAATGGGAGAGAGGAAAAAGATGCTCGTCACAATTCCTTGCATGTTCCCTGCTTTTTGTGAGTATGCATGCGTGCATGTGCTTTAGGTTCTTACCTGAAAATGTTCACACTGCACTTTTTGAATATAACCTTTTATTTCATTCATTCAGAAAGGGAATAAAGCATAGTATAGCAATGTTTTCCAAAGAAGGAGAATCCACCACCTCCCAAGGAAGCCTGTTCCGCTGAGGGACCCCTCTGTCAGGAAGTTCTTCCTAATGTTTAGCCGAAAGCTCTTTTAATTTAATTTCAGGTCGTTGGTTCTGGTCTGACCTTCTGGGACAGCAGAAAATAACTCTGCACCATCCTCTGTATGACAGTCCTTCAAGTACTTGAAGGTGGTTATCATATCACCTCTCAGTTGTCTCCTCTCCAGGCTAAACATTCCAAGCTCCTTCAACCTTACCTCATAGGACTTGGTCTTCAGACCCCTCACCATCTTTGCTGCCCTCCTCTGGACATGTTCCAGCTTGTTTATATCCTTCTTAAATTGTGGTGCCCAAAACTTAACACAATATTCTAGGTGAGGTCTAACCAGAGTAGAGCAATACCATCACTTCTCGTGATCTGGACACTATGCTTCTGTTGATACAGCCCAAAACTGCATTTGCCTTTTTAGCTACCATATCACTCTGTTGACTCATGTTCAGTGTATGGTCTACTAAGATCTCTAGATCCTTTTCATACATACTATTGCCAAGAAAAGTCTCCCTCCATCCTATAATTATGCATTTGATTTTTCCTACCTAAATGCAGAACTTTGCATTGATCTCTGTTGAAATTCATTTTATTTTAGCCCAGTTTTCCAGCCTGTCAGGATCATCCTGTATCTTTACTTTGTCTTCGACCGAATTTGCTACCTCTCTCTATTGAGTATCGTCTGCAAATTTAATAAGCATTCATTCTATTCCTTCATCCAAAGAATTTATAAACAAGTTGAACAGAACAGGTCCCAGGACTGATCCCTGAGACACTCCACTTGTCACTCTTCTCCAAGAGGATGAGGAACCATTAATTAGCACCTTTGGGTGCGATCTGTCAACCAGTTACAGATCCACCTAATAGTAATAGGATCCAAACCACATTTTACCAACTTGTCAACAAGGATATGATGTGGAACCTTATCAAAAGCCTTACTGAAATCGAGATACACTTTGTTTACAGCATTCCCCTGATCCAGCAAGGTAGTAACTTTCTCAAAAAATGAGAAAGTTAGTCAGACATGACTTGTTCTTAAGAAAGAGCCATGCTGGCTCTTAGTAATCACAGCCATCCTTTCAAGGACTGACTGATGATTTGTTCTAAGACTTTTCCAGGTATAGATGTCAAACTAACAGGTCAGTAGTTACCTGGATCCTCCTTTTCCCCTTAAAGATGGAGAAAACATTTGTCTGCCTCCAATCTTCTGGCACCTCACCTGATCTCCAAGAATTCTCAAAAATAATGTACAGAGGCTCAGAAATTACATCTGTGCATTCTTTTAGTACCGTTGGGTGCAATTCATCTGGCCCTGAGGATTTAGTTCCTTTTAAAGAAACTAGGTGGTTACGTACTACCTTTATGCTGATCCTAGGCTGTAACTCCCTTCCCTCATCATGTGTTCTGTTATTGCTATGTTGAGGACCATTTCCCTTGCAGGAAAAGACTGAGGAAAAGTAGGAATTTAGCAGTTCTGACCTCTCTTCATCGCCTTTGTGATTTTATTTCTTCACAGTAGTCATGTGTTAATTTCTACTGCATTTGGGTTGTTTATTATTTTGGTAGGTTATTTTAATTATTGATTGCCTTACAATTTAATGTTATGAGAGCTGTCTCAAGCTGCTTTGTACTAGAGAAGCATAAAAGAAATTATAACGTGGTAAAAGGTTTGTTATCCAGAACTTGATTATTCAAAATGCTCAATTAACCAGTATTGCCCTGAGAACAAGTTTCTCCTTCTAAGTAGTTTGGACCTAGCTTGTTGGCTTGGATCCAGAAGATGAAATAGATCTCTGATTCTGCCTCCTGCATCTTGCTGTCTGTATGCCTTCTGAAATGCTGTTTTTCAGGGCTCGGGACCGTCGGAAATAGTATGGAAGGTGGCTGCAGCAAGAAAGAATCATAGAGTTTAATTAATAGCACCTTGTTTCTCCTGTCAGAGGGAGAACTATACCTGACTCCTCTCTGCTTGGCTCTTCAGGGCTAAAACATTTACTTAACATTGGGTTCTAATAGGGCTTTTTTTAGTGTTTAAGCCACTTTGAGGGCTTTATAAATGAAAGAAATAAATTTATGACTCTCCTGTTAACCCTTCTCCAGCATGAGCAGAAGTTTCCTTCAGTGGAACTCAGCTCAGTATTGAGTGAAATTCTTTTTCTTTGAGTTGTAAGACTATAAATATAGTGAAACTCAATTTTTAGCCTTCTATTTAAATTTTAAAAAGTAGCAGGCTCATAAGTGAACAAAACCTGTTGTTAGGATGACAAAAGTTACATTTATATAATGAGGAATAGGCTCATCAATTCTGTGTGCAAATCTCTTTTTATATTATCATGAAATGTCTCCAGTCCAGTGTATACTTTGCTATATTTTTCTTTTTAAAAGAACATTAGTAGTTCCTCTGAATTCCTGTATCTCTGCTCCCTATACTGCACGGTCAGTTTTTCTATTATTCAGTGCCATTTGCAGTTTTTATTTGCCAACGATTAATTCTTAAGTTGTCTTTTCCTTTTTTCATTTCAGAATGTAAGTCAGCTGTCACCTGATGGACCATTACCCCAGCTTCCGTTACCCTACATTAATAGCTCTGCAACACGAGTTTTCTTTGGACATGACAGACGGCCTGCAGAAGGTAATACATATCTGGATTCTTTTAAAAAGATAATCAGTTAATTAGAGTAGCATGTAATAAACATAGTTACATGCCAGTTAAAGCATATAGAACTAAGCTGTATAATTCAGAACTTTCCGAACCATCTAAGTAGATCTAAAGCCTTGCTAATAGTCATTGCTTAAGAAAAGCAGAATATTATTTGGTACTCCTTGATTGCTATGATCAGTGTGGTTTTTAATGCGAGTTGCTTTAATGAAGGTAGCACCAATACAGGAATTGAATGGAAAATTCTTCATGAAATAATGTTTTTGTTCTACTATTACTGTTTTCTGTTTTTGGTTCTCTTTTTCTGTTCAGAGTTGTGCCAGGAGGTATGGAGCTGCACCAGTACCCGTCCCTCATGCCATACACATGCGAGGGTTGAGTACTGCCTAATTCCAAGAGAGGTCCCTCTCCATGCTCTCTTTTCTGCATAGTGTAGTCTATAAGCAGCTGGTTTAAGTGGACACTTCTCCAACAATAGATGTCTCAATTTTTTTTGCCCATCTCATTTCTTCAAAAATTCTATTTATTTATTTTAAAATAAATTGAAAGTATTTATTTTTGAAAGTAAGTGTCCTTTTTTGCCTGCTTCATACTGTATCATTAAATAGACATGGTTAGTATCCTATTAGATAAAAGGTGAAGCGTATTCAAGACAGCCCGGAAAACCCAGAACAACCAACGTATTCAAGACAACTCACTTCCTACCCTGGTGTGCCTCCAGAGGGCGCTAATGTGGAGGGAAGCCCAGTTGAGGCAGCCAGAACTCCAGAGAGCGTGCTGCAGTGGGTAGAGTAGAGCAGATGCCAATGCTCGCCCCCCCATCTGATCAGGAGTGAAGCAGGCAGCAATGCCTGCTCCCCATCTTCACGCAGCTAGGATCAAGAGCAGAGAGGGGGCAATGTCTACTCCCTGCTTTCACCCAGTTGGGATCAGGAGCGGAGCAGTTGGCAATTCCCTACCCCTGCCTTCATCCAGCTGGGATCAGGAGCAAAGCAGGTGGCAATGCCCACCCCCTGCCTTCATCCAGCTGGGATCAGGAGCGGAGCATGTGGTTATGCCCATCCCCCACCCTCTCTCACCTGGGATGAGGAATAAAGAAGGTGGCAATGTCTGCCCCCGCCTTTACTCAGAAGGGGAGAAGGTGGCAACGTCTGGCCCCCTGCATTCACCCAGATGGGATCAGGAGTGGAGCAGGGGGCAATGCCTGCCTACCACCCTCACCCAGCTGGGATCATGTGTGGAGCAGGTGGCAATGCCCACCCCCTGCTCTCTCTAACCTGGGATGAGGAGCAAAGCAGGTGGCAATGCCTGCCCCCACCTTCACTCAGCTGGGTTCAGGAGGGGAGAAGGTCGCAATACCCACCCCCCACCATCACCCAGCTGGGATCAGGTGGCAATGCCCGCTCCCACCTTCGTCCAGCTGAGATCAGGAGTGGAGAAGGTGGCAGTGCCTGCACCCTGCCATCACCCAGGTGGGAGCAGGAGGGGAGCAGGTGGCAATGCCCCCCCCACCATCACCCAGCTGGGATCAGGTGCAGAGCAGGTGGCAATGCCCACCTCCCGCTCTCTTTCATCTGGGATGAGGAGTAAAGCAGGTGGCAATGCCTGCCCCCACCTTCACTCAGCTGGGATCAGGAGGGGAGCAGGTGGCAATAGCCCCCCCATCACCCAGCTGGGATCAGGTGGCAATGCCCACTCCCGCCTTCGCCTGGCCAAGATCAGAAGTGTAGCAGGTAGCAGTGCCTGCACCCTGCCATCACCCAGGTGGGATCAGGAGGGGAGCAGGTGGCAATGCCCACCCACCCAGCCTTCACATAGCTGGTATCAAGATTGCAGCGGGAGGCAGTGCTTGCCCACCTTCACCCGGCTGGGATCAGCTGCGGAGCAAGAGGAAATGCCCCCCTTCACCATCTGGGATCAGAAGCAGAGAAGGTGGCTATGCCTGCCCCCCCTTCACCTGGCCGGGATCAGGCAAGGAGCAGGTGACAAAGTCCACCCCCTTCACTCGGCCGGCATCAGGAGCAGAGCATGAGGCAGTGCCCATCCTTCTTCACCCAGCCTGGATCAGGCACAGAGCAGGAGGCAATGCCCACTCCCCTTCACCCGGCCCGAGTCATGTGAGGAGAAAGTGACAATGCCCACCCTCTTCACCCAGCCAGGATCAGGAGCGGAGCATGAGGCAATGCCCACCCCCATTCAACCTGCCGGAATCAGGCATGGAGCAGGTGGCAATCCTCTCCCCACTTCACTCAGCCAGAATCAGGTGCAGAGTTGGAGGCAATGCCCTTCCCTTCTTCACTCAACCGGGATCAGGAGTGGAACAGGTGGCAATGCCCACCACTGCTTCACCCAGCCGGGATCAGGCATGGAGCAGGCGGCAAGGCCCACCCCTTCACTTGGCCAGGATCAGGAGTGGAGCAGGTGGAAATGCCCCCCCCCATCCAGATAGATTTAGGTGTGGAGCAGGAGGTAATGCCTGCACCTCATTCACCCAGCCAGGATCAGGCGCAGAGCAGGAGGTGACAATGCATGCCCCCCTTCACTCGGTCAGGATCAGGTTCAGAGGAGGTGGCCATGCCCCCCCTGCTTTCATCCACCTGCCATCAGTGACAGGAAGAGGAAATGCCCATCTGCCCACCCTCCCCTTTCTAGAGCCCGTTGTATTTTTTACCACAATGGGCTTTGTTGCTAGTAGAGTGATAAATTCCTAACTGACCACGCTGATACTCTTATGCTACAGAATGGGCATACTTACCTAAGAGTAAGGCCTGTTGAATGTAGTGGAATTTTCTTCTGAGTAAATGTTTGGCCTCTTAGTGATAGGTTTAGAAATGATCAGCACAAGAAGTGGCCACAATTCCTATGTGATACATGGATGTCACGCACCCGTAGCTTGCACAGAGCTTTGGAATTGTACCTATTTGAAAGCATCCTTAGGCAATATGTGCATCAACAATTTGTCATGCAGTATGCTGCTCTGGATGTTGCAAAGCATGGGCACAATCAGCACTACTGGCTGTCTGGGAAACTAGATGATTTTGTTCTTTCTGAAGGACTCCCATTATCCTCAGTGCATTCCATAAATGTTTTTATTGAAAGCATGTGGATGCATAAGTGTGAAAGTGTTCTATTCAAGCAAAAATTAAATATACAAGGATACAATGCTGAGAGGCTAAACCGTGTGTATAAAGTGAAATGTGATGGATGTTGGTGTGGTTGCAGATTTACAGTCTACAGATCCTTAAGCAATGTCGGCATTTGTATGTAGAGGTTGGATTCCTATGTCTTTAAATACATATACTGTAGTTACAGTTCTTTATTCTTATGATCTTACATATTTAACATATTTTAATCATGTATATGTCCTGAAAGATTTTTTAATAGAAATCTTTATGTATGAAAGTGTGCTTTAAACACTTCTTTTTTTCTCATCAGATTTTTGTATGAAGCTGTTTAGAATGTTATCTCCTGATTTTTAGATGGTTGATGTATTGATTTTATTATAGTAATTTAAAATGTATTGTTGGCTAGGGTCCAAGGTGCCATGAATAGTTTTTATTTCATCTTTTCTTGTAGCAGCTCCTCAGAGTTATAAGATTCTCCAAAGCACTATCTCATGAGACATAAGGAACTACCGTCTCTGAAGGCCAAGTCATATATATACACAAACTTGTGCACACACATTCATAGTCCCCTTGGATCTTGGCAATTGTTTGTAAACATGTTGTTAGATTCTTTGGGAGTCCCATAGTTTAAAAAGTAGGGTATACATTAGATATCAGCAGGCAAGCTTTTGTCTATCCCAAATATGTGTAATTCTTGCTATCTTGCTATCTTGCTATCTTACAAGATAGCTCTTGCTATCTTGTTCATCTCCCTTGCTGATCCCTTAGATCGTCGTCGTCCTTCTGTGCAGCCCCACATTGGGGACTGCGCAGGCGCAGGCCAGCCGCGGAAAAGATTCTCTTAGCTTCTAGAAATGTGACGGGGACGTTCGGGTCCACCGCGCATGCGCGCCGGTGTTCCCGCCAATTTTGAACGTAGAAATACCCGAACGTCCCCGGCATTCCCTCAGTTCCTTTTTCGCCGCCGTTCGAAAAGGTTCTTTAGTTAGCGTTCGTCTCTTTGGAGTTTTTCCTACTTGTGAGTTAGTGTTTTCCTGATCCATCTGTGGGAAACACCGTCGGAATGTCACAAACCTCTCTCTTTAAAAAATGCCACCAGTGTGGCACAAAGATGACCCACTCAGATGGGCATGACCTGTGCCTTATCTGTTTGGGCGAGGGGCACGTCGTGGAGCGCTGTAAGTTTTGTATGGCCTTCACCCCGAAGGCGAGAAACGATCGCAAGGCCAGGCTTCGGGCGTTCCTCTGGGATGCGAACCTTCTCCCCCCCAAGCCATCTGGCTCGTCTGGGAGCAAGCCCAGCTCTGCCGCTCCTTCGCCGGCTCCATCCTGTAAGTTGCCGGAACCGCTCCCCTTGGAACCGACGGGACCGTCCATTCCGGAGGACCCGACTGGCTCCGGTTCCGTGCATGGACCGTCCAGCCGGAAGACAAAAAAGCGTACCTCGTCAAAATCTTCTTCTAAACCTTCGGCCACCGAGGCTTCTTCGGAGCCCCCGCCAAAAAAGGCAAAGGCCAAGTCGAAATCCAAGAGCCGTGTTTTATCGCCGGCCCCAACTTCATTGGCCGGTTTGCCTTCCAGGCCTGGCCCTCCTGACGTGGACGTGAGAAGTCTCCTCCACACCCCGTCGCCTCTGCATACGCCTCCTCCAGTGATTTTGGACGACTACGAGTCGTTTCCTTGCTTCTCGGAACCGTTCCAGGAGTTTGAACGCTCCCTGCCTTCCGCTCCGGTTCCGTCCGAGGTCTCCGTTCCGGCACAGCCCGTCTCGTCAGTTCCGGCGCCATTTCGCCGATCCGCCCTGATGCCTGCTGCTCTACCTCCTTGGCAGCCTGTCCCGGGCTTTGGGAACGTGGCCTCCTGGCAAGATTTTGTGGCTTGGGTCCAGCAGTCTGCCCCCTTCCTGCCTGGTCCACCAGTGCCCTTGCCCTCGGTTCCGGCACCATCGACCCTGCCTCTTGCTCCGCCTGCAGCTCGGCCGCATCAACATTCTTCGGCTCCCGAGCCTGGTTCCTCGGTTCCGGCGGACCGCTCTTCGGTTCCGATGCAGACCCCGGCTGCATTCTCAGAGTCCGAGGATGAAGAGGGCCTGGCGTCTCCTTCCGAGTACTCCTCGGACGCGGCCTCTGACCCTTCCCCTGATGACACTTTGGGAGAGCTCCGTTCGTCGTCCCCTAATGACGACTACAGAGTATTCGCGGAGCAGATGGTTCGGATGGCCGCAGCACTGGAGATCGATGTCACCTCCATGACCTCCAAACCCAAGAGCAAGCTGCTGGAGGACATTGTACTGCCTTGGTGGCGTTCCCTCCTGTCGAGGACCTCGTCGACAATGCCCTCGCGCTCTGGCAGACCCCTGCTTCCATGCCTCCTACGGCCAAGAAGGTCGAGAAATATTATTGGCTGAAACAGGAGGATTGCCCGTACCTCTTCGCCCATCCGAAGCCGCCTTCCATCGTGGCCGAGGAAGGTCAAGCTTGGTTCCGACGCGGTTCCTCTTCGGCTCCGTCGGATCGAGAGGGCAGAAAGCTGGATGGCATTGGTCAGAAGATGTATTCTTCGGCTTCCCTGGGGTTCCGTATCGCCAATTTCCAAACGATAATGGGCTCCTACAATCTTTTTTTGTGGAAGCGACTGTCCTCTTACCTCTCTGACCTTCTTGACGATCGCCGTAACTTAGTTAAGGCTCTCCAGGCTGAGGCTCTACGGTTGTCTAAACAACAGATGACAGCTGGTAAGGATGCCGCCGACTCTGCGGCACGGGCAATGGCATCTTCGGTGCTCTTGCGTCGGCACGCCTAGCTTCGATCTACGGCCCTGCCTCCCGAGAAGAAGGCCAAGGTGGAGGATTTCCTGTTTGAGGGTCCCCAGCTCTTCTCCGAGAAAACGGATGAGTCCCTTTCCCTGATGAAGAAAAACCAGCAGACAGCCAAGTCCCTCGGGGTTGCGCCTTCGGCTCCACAGTCGGGTCCGAGATATCGGTACGGCAGGTTCCGGTCCTACCAGTCCCCCTACCAACAGTACCAACAACGCCAGGGACGGTTCTTCTCAGGCCAATCCTATGGCCACCGTTCCTACTCTGGCCAGCAGCGCCATTCTTCGAGACGCTCCGGCCGGTCCAAGGGACGACAGCAGCCTCCTTCGCCCAAGCCCTCGACCTCTGCGCAGAAGCCCACGGTCTTCTGACTGGGCCTGGACGCTCCCCAGTTGGCCTCCAAGGACTCTGTTGTTATTCGGTTCCTGGACAGGCTTCGGCCTTTTTTGCCCCGTTGGCAACTTATTACCACTGATACCTGGGTCCTCTCTATTGTGGCCCGTGGTTATAAGTTATCGTTTGCCACTGCACCCCCTCTCTCGCACCCCCCTCATTCTACTTCATGTTGTAATGTTGTTTTACAAAATAATGTTTTGGAGTTGGTGAACAAAGGTGCTGTCTGGGTGGTTGATGTCTCTACTTCCCCTTGGGGGTTTTACTCGAGATACTTTCTTGTGGATAAGAAAGATGGGGGGTTTCGGCCCATTTTGGATCTTCGGGGCCTTAATGGCTACTTGAGGGTGGATAAGTTTAGGATGCTGACTCTATCACGAGTTGTGGAGCTCTTGGAATCAGGCGTCTGGATGGCCATTTTAGATCTCAAAGACGCTTACTTCCACATTTCCATCTTTGAGGGCCACAGGAAATATCTCCGTTTTACATGTGGAGGCGCCGTTTATGAATACACGGCCTTGCCTTTCGGCCTGGCCTCGGCGCCCAGGGTATTCACTAAATGTATGGCTGCCGTGGTGGCACATTTACGGTCCAATGGCTGTTTTGTCTACCCGTATTCAGATGACTGGCTCCTGGTGGGTCCCTCCGCTGACTCCCTCCGGGACTCTATCGCCCTCACCTTGTCCGTGCTGGACGGACTGGGGCTGGTTGTTAATTTTGGAAAATCTGTTTTGTCCCCGGGTACAACCATTAGGTTCATCGGGGTCCATTTCGACTCTCTGCAAGGCCGGGCCTATCTACCCCTGGACCGCTTGCACAGGCTGTCCTCCCTGGCCCGTCACTTCGTACATAACTGGTTCCAAACTGCCCTCCTGATTCAAACGTTGTTGGGCCTCATGGCCTCCTCCACAGGGGTGGTATTTTTTGCACGCCTGCGCATGAGGCCCCTACAAAATTGGTTTGTTCGAGCTTTCAACCCCCTTGCTATGAACCAAAATCAACGGTTCTCCATCCCTAGGGTGGTACAGCGGTCCTTGGTGTGGTGGACTGTCCCTCAGAACTTGCCCAAGGGTTGTCCTTTTGGTCCCTTCCTGCCAAGGGTCACCGTCTTTACGGACGCTTCCAATCTAGGCTGGGGAGGGCGTTGTGGGCGACTGTCAGCTCAAGGTGTTTGGTCCTCACTTGAAGTGAACATGCACATTAACCTCTTGGAGCTTAGAGCGATCCGTTACTCCCTTGCTTCTTTTACAGATGTCATTCGGAACAGGAGGGTGCAGGTCCTGTCGGACAATACCACGGCTTGTTACTATCTCAACAAGCAGGGAGGAACGGTCTCGCTCAAGCTCTGCAGGGAAGCAACTACGCTCTGGAACTGGGCCATTACCAACAACGTCCTGCCCAAGGCCGTTCATATTGCCGGGGAGAGCAACACAGCAGCAGACACTCTAAGCAGGGTGTTTTTGCCCCAACACGAGTGGTCCCTCAACAGGGCTTATCTCCACGTAGTTTTCCGCATGTGGGGCACCCCGCTCATCGACCTCTTCGCCACAGCCCACAACAAGCAGGCTCCCCTGTTCTGCTCCCGGGCTGGAATTGGCCATCGTTCGCTAGGGGATGCCTTCCAGATACCCTGGTCTCCGGGGCTCTTTTATGCCTTCCCTCCCTTCCCGCTCCTTCACAAGGTTCTCTCCAGGGTCAGAGCCTTCCGAACCCACTGTATCCTGATTGCCCCTCGGTGGCCTCGCCAGGATTGGTTCCCCCTTTTACTCTCCCTGTCACAGGGGCGCTGCCTCCCGCTGCCACACGCCCCGGACCTATTACTCAGGGGCGGGGTCTGGCATCACGATGTGGCAGTGCTGAATCTGAATGCCTGGCTCCTATGCACTCCAGAGCAGGCCTCTCTTCTGGGGTGCTTGGAGTAATCTTGAATGCCCGTAAACCGTCTACCAGGTTGTCCTATCAGAGAAAGTGGTCACGTTTCTCCAGGTGGTTAGCCCCCAAAGGGGTTAATTGCCCGCTTCCTGTCATTCTGGACTACCTCCTGGACCTGTGCTCCCAAGCTCTTGCGTTCTCCAGTGTTAAAGTGCACATGGCTGCTATTTCGGCCTTCCATGAGCAGATTGATGGGAAGACTGTTTTTACACATTGGCTGTCCAAACAGTTCCTGAAGGGCCTATTAAAGTCCTTTCCTCCTAGGGCCCATCCTACTCCCCAATGGAGCCTGTCCCTGGTGCTCTCCCGTTTGATGCTCACCCCTTTTGAGCCTCTGTCTACCTGTCCCTTGCCTCTGCTCACGCAGAAGGTGGCCTTTTTGGTAGCAATCACGTCGTCTAGACGGGTGGGGGAGCTGTCTGCTTTGAGATGTGAGCCCCCCTTCCTGCAGTTTTTCCCCGGTACGGTCATGCTCCACACTAGCATGCAGTTCCTGCCCAAGGTGGTCTCCAAATTTCACCTGCAGCAAAAGGTGGTCCTCCCTTCCTTTTTTCCAAATCCCTCCTCGCCAGGGGAACGAGCACTGCATACATTGGATGTGAAACGTGCTTTGTTGTTTTATTTGCATCGCACCAAATGTTTCAGGCAGTCTCCTGCCCTGTTTTTGTGTTACTCTGGCCCTCGCAAGGGCTCACCAGCTTCTGCCCAGTCCATCTCTCGCTGGATTGTGTCTACAATTAAACTTTGTTATCAGCACTCTGGAGTCCGATGCCCTCTGTTGGTCACTGCTCATTCTACTCGAGCACAGGCTGCCTCTGCTGCCTTCCTGCGAGGAGTGCCGCTTCGGGACGTCTGTCAAGCTGCAACGTGGTCCACTGCTGACACTTTCATCAAACATTATTCTGTGGACGTGAATGCGTGCTGTGAATCAGCAGTTGGCACGGCTGTCCTGCATTCTTTATTCAAGTAGACACTCCCACCCGCCCCCATTGGTGAGATGCTAGTTATTCTCCCAATGTGGGGCTGCACAGAAGGACGACGACGATAAACAGGGTTTCTCACCTGTAACTGTTGATCGTCGAGTCTCTTCTGTGCAGACACACATTCCCTCCCACCTGCCCCGCTGTGAGTGCTTGGTTTACTCGACAGTTTCTCCGGCGGCTCAGGTGAACTGAGGGAATGCCAGGGACGTTCGGGTATTTGTACGTTCAAAATTGGCGGGAACACCGGCGCGCATGCGCGGTGGACCCGAACGTCCCCGTCACATTTCTAGAAGCTAAGAGAATCTTTTCCGCGGCTGGCCTGCGCCTGCGCAGTCCCCAATGTGTGTCTGCACAAAAGAGACTCGACGATCAACAGTTACAGGTGAGAAACCCTGTTTTTCTCTAGCTTAGACTCTTGCTGTTTCTCAAATTCCTGATACTCCCTTTCTGCCAGTAATATAGACTTTGTTCAGATATAATGGCAGCCTATGTTTCTTACTATATGAATATATCTGTGAGCTTTGTCATCTTCTGGGTGTTATGTCTGAATCTGAGAACTATGATGCACACCTTCCTGGCAAATCAGTACTGAGCCAGAGCTTAGGATCCTAGTATGTAGAGTTTGCCAGTTGCCATAGAAGAATGTCATTAGATAGCCTTGCATATGGAGATATGGAAAAGTGAGAGCTTCAGCATCCCCCATGGTGATTTATGATTCGTAATTCTGTTATGTTTAAATCATGCCATAATCTTTCCTGAAGTGAACATGTACAAAATAGGTATCAGAGAAAATTACATTATGCCGTAATTTAATTTCATGTTCTCAATTTTAATTTAGACATGATGTAAACAAGGAGGTAGAAATTGAACCTGTTTTTGTTTGGCATTCTGTGCAGCACTTAAGTGATTTTGTCTTTTTTAATATATGTATTTACAACTAGGTGAAAAACAGGCAGCAACACACATAAGCCTTGATCAAGAGTATGACTCTGAATTTTCACAACAGTGGAAAGAGCTTGAAGAGCAAGTTGTGGCTGCAGCTAACAAGAGCACTGTACTGTCAAATTTCCAACCAACACAGTATTGTCTGAACAGATACTCGGATAATTCTAGGTTTCCACTTGGCGTAGTTGGAGGTAAAATTTGAATACATATATTGATATTGCTGAAATAAAGTTGCTTTATGGAATATAACTGCAGTTTTAGTCTTCAGTTATGATTGACTTGGCTTTTTCTCACATCTTGTAAAAATGACTTTTCTTTGTCATAGAACCAATAACTGTGGAAGTAGCTTTTAGAAATCCATTGAAAGTTCCACTTTCGTTAACTGACTTGTCACTACTTTGGAAATTCCAACCAAAGGATTTCAGTTCAAACAATAACGGAGAAACAAAGGAACTAGTAAGTAGTTAGAAAACATTCTATAGTAATATTTTGTGTAGTGTCAGTGATAAATGTTATTTCGTTCTTACTTTTAAACAGTGAGTTGGTATGTGCCCTTATAATTTGATATCCTAATTACTTATTAGAGTGCACACTCCTTCCATCTATACTCATGTTTCTTTTTTCAAGGATGATTAGCTTAAAAGTAAAATGCAGTGTTCTGAGAGATAGTACTAGCAATAGTTTAGCATTGATAAATAGTGGTGTATTTAATGGAAATGTTTTTCGGGTTCTTTTTTCTTTTTAGATAACATGTGGGAAAGATATGATTGGAGCTGAAGTAATATCAGAATTTTTGCTTAACAGTGAAGAAACAAAAATGGTAGGTAACAACATGAAATGTACCCATATGAGTAACATAATTGGTCAGATGTAAACTGTGTAAGTTAAATTACTGAAGCCATCTTCAGTGTGTAAAACTTTAATATACTTTAGTACACTTTCTATTGATGGTGGTGATGGAAAGTGATAGCCTACTTATGGCAACCTCTGCTGGGGTTTTCAAGGCAAGAGCCTAACAGAGGTGTTTGCCATTGCCTGCCTCTGCATGGTTTTCCTTGGTTGGTCTCCCATCCAATTACCAATCAAGGCCAATCTTTGCTTAGCTTTTGTGACCTGGCAAGATCAGGCTAGCATGGGCTATCCAGGTAAGGGTATGCTTTTTATTAGAAATTATATTTTTGCAACAGAGGTAAAGTTTATTCTATTAATTCAAGGTTCTTTCTGCATCTGGCTAACCTTTTTATTCTATCTTTAACAAAAGGTTCAGTTCTTTAAAAAGTTCTGTTCTTTAAAACATGTCTTCAGCCTCTGAATTAAAATGGAATATGGTAAAATGGTTGCTCACACCTTTTGTTAGTTCAGACTTTATATGAAACCATATTTTAAACTAACTCTAGTTAATTGTCTGAATGTGAGTCACTACAATAATTTGGTTAGGGTCCATTAAACTATGATATGAAGCTGATTTAAATAGTTTTGCATTATGAACAAACACAACACCTTGTCTTATTCCTCACTTGTTTACTTCTTTTCATTTTTTAAAAAATATCTAACATAAAAACTACAAAAGACTACAAAAGTATAAGGGGTAGAGAAAAAAAAGGGAAGGGGGGGCTGGGGGAAGGGGAAGAGCAACATACAAACGCTACACTACATGTCTTGTATTCCCTTCATGCTGCAATTTTTCTTAAAAGTTATCTTTCTAATATGCTATCAGATTGGTAGATCTTATACAATATAGACTATATTCAGGATCAGGTTTTCTCCCCCCCCCCCCCCCCCCGCGTCTCGGTGTCAGTTCTCTCTGCGCAGCTGGGGCAGCTGCGCCCGCTCTCTCCTCCCCCCCCCACTTTCCCCTTCAGACTTTGGACTTTCTTCTTGCTGGAACTCCTGATGGTTGAACAAAAAGTCTGTCAGCTGCGCTTCCGATGTAATCTTGTAGGTTTGATCCTTATATCTAAACCAGACGCCTTCTGGAAACAACCATTTATATTTTACATCACATTTCCTCAAGAAAGCCGCAAGTCCTTTATACTTAAATCTTCTTTTACGAGCCAAAAATGAAACATCCTTCAATATTTTAACCTTGTTGCCCAAATAATCCAAGTCCACATTGTACGAATTATATAAGATGGTGTCCCGAGTCTTCTTAGATGAAAAGTCAATAATAATCTTGCGAGGCAGCTGACGCTTCATTACATACTTTGAAGATGTCCGCCGGACTTCCAAAATATCGCTTTTTAAGTCTTCTTTAGGTGCCTTTGCGAATGGCGCCAAAAGTCCAGACACCAGATCTTTTAAATTTTCACTTTGCTCCTCTTTTACATTCTGAAGACGCATGACCGTTTGGGCACGGTCCACTTGCAATCCTATTATTTGATTCTCCAAAAGCTTCACTTCCTTACTTGTTGCTTTCATGAGTACTGCGTTCTCGTGTGCAGACTGCTCTGCTCCGGTCGCTGTTTCTTTAATGGTTTTCACTTCACTTTCCACTGAATCAACCTTTTGCCCCATTTCATTCAGTTTCGCTACAAAGGGCTACACAGCATCAAAGACTGCTCGTCTCACCATCTCTTCCAAAGTTTCCCCCTTCCCCTGTAACGTCGCCATCACCGATTTACTCATTGCTGGGCTCTGCTTTTTTGTCGCCATCTTAGGGGGGGGGGCGCCAACTAAGTTCCAAAACTCCATGAAGGGGAAGAAATCCGCGCCTTCTTAGCTTCAACTCCCACCAATCCTTCGCATACGCTTAGAAATCAGAAGGGATTCGCTTACTTACAGGTTTTCACCTTAAATCTGCTTATTGCCGTTCTCCATGGCCCGGCAGCACGCGAAGTGCTGCGCAAGTCTGCCGGCCTCCGTTGGAGCAAACGGGCAATTTACCCCCTGCATTGCTTTCAGGGGGTTCTTCCCACCGCGCTCCGGACCCTGCCTCCCTCACTGGGAGTCCTGGGGGTTAACCCTTGCGGGTCAACTGCCCAGTCAGGCTGCTCGGACGTTTCCTCCCGGACCTGCAGAGAGGAGCGTCCGACATGGCCGGGAAAACGAAACCAAATCCCTCACTTGTTTACTTCCATGCTCTATGACTGCATCACCTACAAAGTTGCCTTGCAAGAGAAGCTCAAAAAGGAAACTACTTTTGTCTTCAGCTGGCTCAAGTGTGGGAAGTGTGGGATGCTTTTTCTTTTTGTCTGCAACAGATTTCCACCCTCTCTTTCCCTCCCTCACCCACTTAAAGACCCAGTAATGCAGTACACTCCTTCCATTTATAACAAGGGAGAAAAAGAAGTGCTAGTAAAATACTAAATAATCATTTGCTTGGGTTTTTTTAAACCTTTGCCTTTTGTCCTTCAATTCAGCCCCTCTTTACTGAAAACCTCTCCCCTCAGCTCTCTAAAAACTGCAGTTCACTCTGCCTCCTCGGGTATGGCTATCGCAGGGGTGCCAGGTCCCTATACCCTCTCAGTGGGAGGGGGGACCTGGCACTTACCTTATGCTGGCAGCATGCTCTTTTTCACGTGCACGTATACTCTGGTGCCTGCACAATGATGTCAGTGCGGGGCTGATTCAGCCCGTTTGGGGCCCAAATTGGCCCCAAACGTAGCGCAGGAGCACTCCTGCGGCCAGCGCAACGACATCACTTCCAGGGGTGATGTCCCTTGGTGCCTGCTGGTCGCAGGTGACCTCTGGGGGGCTTGCCAGCTCCTGCTGATCTCTGGTGGATTGGCAAGCAAGTGTGCAAACCTCCAAGGAATCTTGGCTACTGTCCAATCAGAGCAGGCTCCATTCACCTATCCACCCCCCCTTCTTCTTTCCGTAGATGCCTATATTTAAACTCACAGTAATTTTTTTTAACACCCTGATTAGCAAGCAAAAATAAAATCCAAATTAAATACATTATATGCAAAACATTACATGCTAGCCATCTTAATAGCCTGCAGTGTGGCAAGGGTTTATCTTCTTTTGGGTACCATGAAGCCGCATGGGGTACTAGTTGGGTCTTTAGTGAAAGGATCTATAGTACTAAATTAGGAACTGGTGCTACAAGCCAAGATTCATTGATCATCTGTGGGCTGATTGCTGGTTTCTTAATTCTAAACTTATTTAACAGTCCGATGACTCAGCAGTCTTGGACAGAACCAGTCTTACAAAGATCACCCTCCATTACCATCCTCATATAGGAGCCGTTGCTGGTTTCACAAACTACTCATAGTTGAAATAAGCTTTGCATGTTTTTATTTTTACAAAAGTGAGTATGTCATGGTTATCATAAAACGTTAAAAATATATAAGGTCTAACCCCATCTTTAACTTTAGTATTCCATGCCATTACAAACACTTAACCATTTTTCAACAAGATTTCTTCATTAGTATGTTGATTTGGATCTAAATTCTGGAAATGCAGTCATTCATAGGTGGTGATGGTTGTGTGATTTCTCTTGGGAAGCAACACATTGTCATGCTGTTGTTAATAAACTGTTACTTTCCCATCTGTGGCTAAGACTCATTTTTTTAGATAACAGGGCAGCATAACCATGCTTTAATGTTGTGTCTGAACCAACCCTGTGTGCTGAATATTGCCACTAATTTCTTAAGCGCCCTTGTAGAAATAATACTTCAGTCAAACCAAGTTTAATTTCAAGGATAGGCTTTTAATAATGATAAATGTAGCCATTTGCTTTTCTGTGACTAAAATGGGGCATAAATGTAAAACAAGTGATCTGTAAACTAGCAACAACAAAAATTTAACATATCTCCACAGGCAAGACTAAAGCTCTTTCCCCATCAAACAGGGGAGCTACACATTCTGGGAGTCGTTTACAATCTTGGCACTATTCAGGGCACTACAGTGCTAGATGGAATAGACTCTTCAGTTGGATTGCAAGCAGGTAAGGCTGGGGTATGTTTCCAAGGGCAAGGTGCTAGTAGCTGTCTGTGGGACAAAAAAGAGGGCCATGGGTGCGTATTAATAATATGGAATGTAGCCTACAGAGCAAATTCTTACCGTTTGAGGCACTCTCCTTATGGATATGTACTTCATTCTAAGGACGACACTGTGAACTACATATTTATGTATCTAATTCTGATTGTGGTTCTAGAATACCTATCAAAATTCATATGTAATATAAGGGGATTCTTCAGCAAACCTGGGGAAACCACCAGGTTTGCAGGAGGGAATAATGGTGTTCAGATATCCCCAAGAAAAAAGAAGTGTTGTCTGTGAAAGCATCACAGTCTGTGACATCACAATAAAATCATTCTGAACAGAGACAGTAGTAACCTGGTGAGAGACAGTTTGGTGTAGTGGTTAAGAACA
Organism: Eublepharis macularius; assembly: GCF_028583425.1. Lineage (NCBI taxonomy): Eukaryota > Metazoa > Chordata > Lepidosauria > Squamata > Eublepharidae > Eublepharis > Eublepharis macularius. Next base: position 80,860,116 of record NC_072796.1, on the reverse strand, counting down.
CAGGACTCTAATCTAAAGAACCAGGTTTGATTCCCCACTCCTCCACTTGAAGCCAGCTGGATGACCTTGGGTCAGTCACAGCTTCTAGAAGCTCTCTTAGCCCCACCCACCTCACAGGGTGATTGTCGTGAGGATAATAATAACATACTTTGTAAACCACTCTAAGTGGGCATTAAGTTGTCCTGAAGGGCAGTATATAAATCGAATGTCTACATCAGCAGACAGCACTCAACAGAATAGCATATAGTCCCTGTCCATACCAAAGCATTTCTCTGAGCTATTTCTTACAACACAGCCCTATAATCTGGCCATCTTTCAGGCAAGTCTAGTTATGATAAGGCCTTTTCTGTGGCTATATTTACTTGTTTCTCTAGCAACAGCACCACATCTAGTATATCCCCATGGCTCTTAACTGAGTTAGCCAGGGTCAGCTGGACCCCATCAAAGGTCAGAAGCATAATGTCCTTCAGGGTCTCTGCTTTTCTAGTCAATATCACTTTCATCTTGTTTAGGTTCAATTTTAATTTGTTTGCTTTCTGCTAGTTGATAAGAAGGGAATAAAGTCCATCATGGCATTGGCACCCATGTCCTGGAATTTTCAGAACTACTCTGAATCTGTGTTTTTTCAAAACTCCGCTTAGTAAAACAAGGAGAACTCCCATCTGTAGGCAGGTGAAAATATCCACACCAGAACATTCTCAGCGATGGCTTTTATCTAGTGGAATGAATTCTTGCATAATGTTACACGGGCCCCCTTGCTACTATGCTTCCACAGTTGAATTATTTAGACACACTTTTTTGTTTTGGTTTTGTGCAGGTCATTGATTATAGCATCGGTTTGTATTTATTCCACTGTTTTTAGTGATGGTGTTATAATTGAATGTAGTGGTTTAGTTTTCTCCAGTTTGTAACTTGTATCGAGTCCTTCAGGAGAGAGGCAGGCTAGAAGTAAGTAAATAAAAATATCCCCAGATTACATGAAACTATATCACATGAAAATATGTTATCCGTATGTGGTCAGATCTCAGCTTACATATTACATATCAAAGGCTAAGAGAAAAGAAGTTGGAACCTTGTCTGGCAATTAGGCATATGCTCTTATTTGTGCTTTTATTCAGATAATGGTGTTTCCCCAGCCAACTTAGATTGACATTATAAATAGCAGCAAAATATTTTCACAGTTTTGTAAGTTTGGGTAATTATTTTCATTCTTCAAATATCAATTGGACCCCATCTATTAATTGCTGATCTTCAAGATTCTGTGTGTTTGTTTTTAGGGAAATACATTCCTAATGGAACATCAGTTAGAGGCCGACAAGATTTGGAAATCCAGGGTCCTCGCCTAAATAACACAAAGGAAGAAAAAACATCTATTAAATATGGACCAGATCGACGTTTAGATCCCATTATTACAGAGGAAATGCCTTTGCTAGAGGTACAGATGATGGTTAACAATGGCGTTAAAGAGAGAACCGCTGCTTTTGAAATATATTAATGTTCTTCTACTTCTGATTTTCTCCCATATCCACTGCCTCAGTTTAAATCTGCAGTTGCTACGTTCTACTCAGAGAATAGTAGGACTTAAGCCCTGCTTGAATGAAATAGATTTCAGGTGCAAACTAGCATAAGAGAAATCTTTTCCCCAAAGACCTTATTTAATATACTACTGAAATGTGAATTTTGCTAAGATTGTCTGAAAAGAAAGCTGTCTAAAACCAAGGAAAAAGTATTCTGTCATCTTGGTTTCCTTTACGTCCTGGGCATCTGTTTTTCACTGTCACCTCTCACTTTGTGCTATTAAAAATGGCAGAAAAATGTAGAAAGCCAAAGTTATCTGAACCTGAGCTTGAGTTTTTTTTTTAAAAAAAATGGACAAATTAAGTGCACATTCCCTTTGTCAACTTTCATGGATTGTTATATTAATATTTTTCTCTTTCAATGCAGGTATTCTTTATCAATTTTCCTACTGGACTCCTTTGTGGAGAAATCCGAAAGACTTATGTAGAGTTTATGAATGTAAGCAAGTGTCCTCTGACTGGACTGAAAGTTGCCTCTAAACGACCAGAGTGTTTTACCTTTGGCAGCAGCAGTACCGTTTTAACACCATTAAGTCCATCAACATCCGAACACTGCAGTGCTTACAAGACTGTTGTGAAACATTCTACCTCTGTAGGTTCACTGAGCTCTTCAGCTTCTTCTGTAGACTTTGGGGCTGGAACAGGAAATCAGACGGAAGTGATAGATGTCCCCCTTCCTGACTCTGTTCTCCTCCCTGGAGCTTCAATACAGCTCCCCATGTGGTTACGTGGGCCGGACGAAGAAGGCGTTCATGAAATACATTTTTTATTTTATTATGAAAGTATTAAAAAACACTCAAAAATGTGGTAAGACTTTTTAAAGCTTTTTTTGTACTTTTATGCTTTAAGCTAATTTAATTTTAGATGCATTGGGTTGATGTCAACTAAGATCTGAGCCAACTGATACATGACCTGAAGGAGCTCATGAAAGAGGGAACTTTTTTGAAGAAAGATGTGCAATACCAGGAGGTTCATTAAGGAGGGAGAATTGCTTGCTCTTGTACAAATTACAAGAACAAAACATGGTAGGATGATGGTTGTCTCCAAACATTTTCTTGTTTATTTGTATGGTCATTGTTATGACCTGTACTTTCTTTGGGGTAGATTTTTCTTTTAATCTTCCCCTTACACCCTCTGGGTAGTTTGCTGCCACCAGGAATATATTATTCCAAAATATTTTATTCGAATTTCCCCTTTGGTTTTTTTTTTTTTGAAAAATTTTTTATTGGGTTAGGATCAAATGTTTACACATTACAGTCAATATTCCCATTTCCCAATTTCTAACCCCCTCCCTTTCCTCCCCCTTTTTGTTGACTTCCAACAGTTTTCCAACCCTTTGTCCCTTTTCCCTTACTCCTTTTAATCTCCTCTATCTAACAAATATATATTCTCCCTTTATTCTAAGCAATACTTCTTTAACTATTTTTAATACTCTGTACCCTGACTATGAGTCCCATTTTCCATAATGGATAAACAATTTATCCCATTTTTCATTATTTCACTTTCAAATATTTCTATATATCATAAACTATGTAAACCATACATTCATATAAATCAACCAGTTTAACTTATACTCTATATGTTATTCATTCTATCTTCTTTCTATTTTAGTTATATTTGTTTACATTAGTATTTCTATTCCCCTTCAGTCATAAGTCTATATATGATATCAGTTCTATAGATCATAAACCATATAAATCATACATTCATATAAATCAACCAGTTTAACTTATACTCTATATGTTATTCATTCTATCTTCTTCTTTCTATTTTAGTTATATTTGTTTACATTAGTATTTCTATTCCCCTTCAATCATATGATATCAATCAATTTGACTCATATACAACTTCAAATAAACATATTCAGTTTGGTACACTGTACGGAATCAAAAAGAAAATATTATTAGTTAATCAATCCTTATAGTTAACCCTTATGATTAATTATTTTCTATCAATATTCTATTTATTATTCTATATATATCAATCTAATATCATAACTGCTTAGAAATTCTCTTTTACCTCTTCTCCTCCCCGGTAAAGTCACCCCCCTCTACATTTTATTGTACTTCAGTAGTTCTCAAACTGCCACAGTTCTCCTCCCACCTCCCATTTCTTCTCCAAATATTGTTTCAGCTTCTCCCAGTCTGTGTGAATTTCCCCTTTGGTAACGTGTTTAAGTGTCAGGCTCCTTCGTGGTTCTTTGTGGCCCTGAGGATATGAATGGGATATAGCAATGACAGCTATACTGGGATATAACAAAACAAAATAAATGTTTATTTTTCAAGAAGCGTATTGGTTTCATAAAAGTAGTTCTTAGTTCTTAAAGTTACTTCATTTACTCTCATTCACACAGATCTCTTCCAAGGCTTCACACACAGTTAGCCTCTTTCTCTAGGCTCTATATTTGTCTCACAGAAATGCTTAAAACTCCTCAGGCAGCACACAGCTAGCCTCTCTGACTCTTATTCACAGAAATATGAAACCTGCTTAGGCAGCACACAGCTGGCCTCTCTTTCCCTGACTGAGTGTCCTTTCACAAACATGCTCAGTTCAGGTTCCACACAGGTTATATTTCTCTCATAAACACTTCAACATATTCAGGCAGCACACAGCTAGCCTGCTTTCTTCTGACTGAAAACTTTCTCTCCCTACTATCAGTCTCAAACTGCATTCACTCCGCCCACACTCTCAGTCATCAACCAATCACATCACTCACTCTTCCCTCTCTCACCCCCACTCTTCACCTAGCTCAAACCAAGCATTTAAAGACACATGCACCCATTTACTTGAAATCATTACAGTCATATAGCCTGTAGAAGTTCTTGTAGGGGCGTGTGCTCAGATGTGAGGGAAAAGGGACTGCAAGTGTTCTTTATCTCTTCTGCTGTTATTGGTCCCAAGATAGAACTGTATTTTTTTAAAAAAAATCTGTTAAATTATCTTGTACAAAAGCTACAGCTTCTGGTATATTGTTTTTATAATTTGTTATTCATTTTCTATCTTTAGAGCATATGATGAGGCCTAATACGGGACCATTTGTGTGATACTAACTGCTGAAATATATATGAAGGCAATATGGTGCATAAACTAAAATATAAACTGTTTTCTTTTTCTAGTCACAGAGTATTGAGACACACGGCAGTTATTTGTACCAGTCGATCACTGATTGTTCGAGCTACTGTGTTTCGAAGTAATGCTCTTGAGGATGAAAAAGGTGAAGGTGACAATATGCTAGTGTTTGTGGATGTGGAAAATATCAATACTGTAAGTTTGCTCAGAATTGGGGTAACATTACTTGTAGCTTTTTAAAAAAAACCCAGAGCCTTTTGTCATTACAGCAAACTCCTGCATGATTTTTAGAATTATGTATAGAGTTAATCTTAAAGTCAATTGAGCTAAACTTGTATTCAAGGCATTGTAAAAGTTTGCAAATGAAATTCCATTTGATGAGATCTCAGTATAAATTAGCTGCAGTATAATTTTTTGGCCTTAACCTTTTCAACGTTTACTTATACTACAACGATGTATGAGATAAAATAACACTTAAGCCCAAACTTGATATTATGTGTAAAACGTGGCTGCCACAGGGACTCACAGCCAGACAGCACTTGCAAGTTCTCCATGGAAATTCAACTCAGAAGTGGCACGGGCCTGATTCAGATCTCAGTATGGAGCAGTGTGCCCTGCCACAAAGCGATTCTGAGTCTGTAAAATGGTATGGGGTGAAGCCTCTCCTCTGCACCACAGTCACATTCTTAGTTTGGTTCCTGCAGAGCATCAGAATGGAGTTCTCATCAGGGAACTTACAGCTACTGTCCTGCAAGTCCCAGTGACAATCAGGAGTTAAACATGATCTTCAATATCCAGTAGAACCTTAAAGACCTGCTAGATTGCATCTGATTCTCAACACGGTCCATCTATGGATACTTAAAGCCAGAGATTGGAGCCATGAACAGACAAGACAGATCTTTCTACAATCCTGAAAAAAGCTCCAGGTTTGCATAACCCCACCCCACCCCTACAAATCTTTTTAAAAAAATCATATTGGAAGTTAATCACTCCCCCCTAGATGCAATGCCTCTACTTTTATGAAATAAATGTTCTCTTGAGGTCTCACTGGCTGTTTGGAGGGTTGCTAGGCAAACCATCACAACATTACCAGTCTTCAAACCTTAATTTATGCCAGTAAAAGTAAAAGAGGGTGTCTTTTCCAGGGCCATTTTGACCTTCCAATCCACCCTTCCTTCCTCCCCCCCACCCCCGACCTGGAGGGAGGACTCATTAGGGCTGGGCCAAGCAGCAATCACAAGGCACCTTGCTACCATTCAGTTTGTGCAACTTACTCAGGTGTGGCAGTGGCTGTTGGACAGCTTGATGCCCCACAAATTGCCCACTGGTAGCCTCCAGCACAACTTGTATGACTTGGCCGGGCCTGGGAGCTGCTACCACACAACTCACTGGAGTGACTTGCCACCACCCGATTTTTGCAACTTGAGTAGACTTTTCCTAGGGAGAGGCTGCCAGGGGGAAAGAAGAAAGCTGAGACCAATTGTTATGTAGTGGTTAGTGTCAGACTAGGATCTGTGAGACTCAGAGCAGAACCACAAGTGACAAAAGGCACAGATTAGACACTTGTCAGCTTCCCTCAAGTTTTGATGGGAAATGTAGGCAGCTTGGCGGAATGTTGGACAAGTGACAGTTGAAAAGTCCATTGGACAGCAGTCAGAGAGCCAAGCTGCAAGACCAGGACGCCTACATTCCCCATCAAAACTTGAGGGAAGCTGACAAGTGTCCAATCTGTGCCTTTTGTCACTTGTGGTTCTGCTCTTAGGTTCAAAGCTTGCTGGTTGACTTTGGGCTTGTTGTGAAGATAACATGGAAGAGAAGAGAATGTCGTAAGCTGCTTTGGTGTAGTAGTTAAGAGTGCGGGACTGTAATCTGGAGAGCCGGGTTTGATTCCCCACTCCTCCACTTGAAGCCAGCTGGGTGACCATGGGTCAGTCACAGCTCTTCCAGAGCTCTCTCAGCCCCACCCACCTCACAGGGTGTTTTGTTGTGGGGATAATAATAACATACTTTGTAAACCACTCTGAGTGGGCATTAAGTTGACCTGAAGGGCGGTATATAAATCAAATGTTGTTGTTGTAGCTCCTTCTGACTCCCTGTGCCTAGAAGTCAGAGGAACCCCTTACCTCACAATAAACCCTGGAAAGACCACCAATCACCCTCTCCCAGATTCCAAGGATGGGATACTCACAAGCAAAACAACTAAGCTTGGAAAAATTAGTACTTTATTAAACAATTTTATTAAATTATCACATTTCAGCAGTTCTGAAGCATAAAACAATAAAGCTATCTGAGCTAGGTCTTACAACTGTTACCTGGAACTGAGTCGTTCTTTAGCTTGTCTGCACAGATGGTTTGAGTAGCAACCATCTACACAAGCAAGGCGCCTAAACTCATCCAGTTGCTATTGTCACTGCTGTCCTCTCATCATTATGCTCCTAGTTAGATCTTAGGGCAGTTAGAGGCTTTGGGCTTGCATTGACCAATCAGGAGGTCAGTTTCTGGTAACTTTCCAGAACACTGGTTCAAGTGCTCTTCAATCCCCCCTCCCGACACTAAAATCAAGCTGTATCACTCTCTGGCTGAAATGCCCTTGAATGGATTGAATTGGAATGTCTTTTACCCAGGTGCACTGAGTTAGCAGAACTGAGTTCTGAGCTGTTTCATTAACTCGTGATGCACCAGGGCTCTGTTGCATCACAGTGGTTTACATCATTCTCCCCTCTTCCATTTTATTTTGTCAACAACTCTGCGAGGTAGGTTATACTGAGAGAATGTGAGTGACCCAAGGGCAGAGCAGGGATTCAAACCTGGGTCTCCCAGATTCTAATCCAACAATCTTAACCCCTATAACACCACTTGCATCTGATGAAGAGAACTGTGGTTCTCAAAAGCTTATGCTACAATAAAGTTGGTTAGTCTTAAAGGTGCTACTGGACTCTTTACTGTTTTGCAACTACAGACTAACACGGCTAACCCCTCTGGATCTATAACACCACTGGCTCACAAACACAGAAAGCTGCCTGATACTGTTAGTCCATTGGTCTTTCAAAGTCAGTATTATTTACTCTGACTGGCAACATCTCTCCAGACCCTCAGGTAGAAAGGTCTTTCACATCACCTACTACTGTAACAGACTCTCTTATTCACACCTTACCAAAGCTTCCACCATCTCAGAAGAAAGATTTATCTTTTACTGTTGGATAGTTTTCAGCATTTTGTAAGGCCTGTCAAACAGAACTGCTTTTTGAACAAGTTCTGCTAATTAGTACATTATTTATAGGGTCCTTTTGCTTTGCTCCTCCTTATCAAAGTACACAGACACTTTTCTAGAAAATTTTTATTAGGTGAGAATATTAATATACAACTTTCAAATAGCATCTCATTATCCTTTCCCCCACCCTTTCCCTCCCCCCCTTTTCCAAGACTTCCAAAAGCTTTCCAACCCTATAGCCTAATCTATTCCCAATCTGTCCCCTTTTTCTGTAACTCCTTATCTCATGTTTACTTACTCTTTTATTCAACTAAGCCCTATCTATTAACTTCAAAAATATTGCTATAAACTTAAAATCTATTATCTATTACTTTATATTAGCTCCACATATATTTAAATTTAAACTAACTGTCGGATAAAATATCTACTTTAGTAATTCTAACAATATCTATTAACTCTAAGTCCACTTACATTTGGGCTAACAATTAGCTAATACTTCACTTCATATGGTAAAGATTCTATCTCTTCTCATAACAAATCCATTCTAATAATTTTCAAATTGCCATAATTCCCCCTTTACGTCCCACTTCTTTTCTAAATATGTTTTCAATCTTCCCCAGTCCGTAAAAAATTCCGCTGGATTCTGATCTCTCAGCTTCCTTGTCATTTTATCCATTTCCGCCATGTACAGCAATTTATGCATCCAATCTTCAGTAGTTGGTATTTCTTGCACCTTCCATTTTTGCGCATATAAAAGTCTTGCTGCCGTCGTCATATAGAATAGTAATGTTCGGTATTGAGTAGGAACATCTTCCATGCTTAAGTTCAATAGCAATAGTTCTGGGTTCTTCTTTATTTGAATCTGCAATATCTCATTTATTACCTCTATAATATCTCCCCAGAACTGTCTGGCTATTTCTACACAGACACTTTTCTAGAGTTTATTTCTTTTATTATTGGAATTACACTCTCGTTTTTTAGAGAAGCAAGATATCAAAATATATATGGTCATTAATATAAATCCTACAAAAATACAACACAGAAAAGCAATAAGAATTAGGTTTGCTAACATTTCCTAATTAACTCTAAGTTTAAAACAATCAAAGTTTCTACGAAATGCATTAAGATTCCCATAGCAACGGTAAAATTCTCACCTAGACTCTCTTGAGATTTCTTCCAATCAGAACTCTAACATACTATCTGAATTTTATACATTATCTTATGCAAATATCTAAGATCTTTTTCTTGTGATAGCATAAACAAACTATGATTGGTTTGATGCTTCATTAAATATTTATAATTTCTATTGTATAACCTTTTAATTAGCCAAAAATGATGTTATAGCCAACTTGCAGAACAAAACTATAAATCTGTGGGAAATGACAGAACAAGTTAAGTTGGTAGATCACCATTGGTTCATTCTCTGATAGAAGAACATTAATCTAGATACGAGTCCACTATTTTTAATTGGCTGTCAAAGATGAAAGCTACACCTGTTTTGGTTGTACAATTCTGTTAGAAGAAACTCAAGACAGTTCATTCAAAGTGCAGAAGTTCACCTAGAATACAAGTGTACTACTTTGTATTGCTTAGTATTGCTTATTGCAACCTATATTACTGTGACAGTACCTGATCCTTTGAACTAGAGATGCCAGGAACTGAACTTGGCCGTCCTCTGCACACAAGATGCTATTCCATTGAGCCACAGACCCATCCTCTGTCATTTTATCATAATTTAGCAATCATTTTGCAGCATTCAGTTACATTATATAGGTTATACTTGTTCAACAATTTGCTAAGAACCTGTTGTGACAGGTTTTTGTTTTAGGGATTGTACCTGGGGAGAGATCAGTTGTGAACCTTGGACACATGCATTGTACTAGGAGCAGAGAGAAGTGAGCAACCAAACCAGAAAACTCCATGTGCTTGACCCTTTGAGAATAAAACTTGTATTAAAAAGTTTTAATCTCTAGAGCCGGGGTAGATTATCATGGTAAAATAAATATGGGGTCTACTAGTTCAGATGTTCACTTTTCCCTGATCTCTCTGAACACAATCCTGGAAGGAAAATAATGTTTAAATAAATCTTCATTGCTTGAGTTTGTGCAGGGTGAGCAGTTGTTTAATTGGTTGTTGTGGGTTTTCTGGGCTCTATTGCCGTGGTCTTGGCATTGTAGTTCCTGACGTTTCGCCAGCAGCTGTGGCTGGCATCTTCAGAGGTGTAGCACCAAAAGACAGAGATCTCTCAGTGTCACAGAGATCTGAGAGATCTCTGTCTTTTGGTGCTACACCTCTGAAGATGCCAGCCACAGCTGCTGGCGAAACGTCAGGAACTACAATGCCAAAACCACGGCAATACAGCCCGGAAAACCCACAACAACCATCGTTCTCCGGCCGTGAAAGCCTTCGACAATACAGTTGTTTAATTAGTTGTTCCATTAAAAGCCAGGTACAGTAAATGTTTTGTTACCAAGTACATACAGGGAATGGAGGTTACTGCTCAATCAAATGTGCTGGATAATCAAGCTTATTGCTCTGCTGAGCCTTAACCGAGAGGTATTCACAGCAATCAGACATCCCATTAAGAACACTACCATGACAGCCCCCATGCCTGGTGGGACCTTGGCTCTTCTCGTTGAGCTGTGATGGGAGCCATCCTCTCAGCATACAAACAAGGAGGCCAGCTACCCAGAAGTCCTCTGACAGAGCTGGCTCAAGGCAGGCTGGGAGGCAGGCGCTTGAGAATGATGTTGGCTGACAACGCCAGCTGGCAAAAGCTTCACAAAAGCTAGAGACATCAAGCAGGCCAACTACAGAGTCCTGAGTGGGGCATGCATGTGCCCAAAGACACAGGGTTATGGTGATTCAGGGGAGGAGCTTGTCCTGAGGCTGTGTCAATTCTGGATAACCAAGTGCTGGATAACATAGATTTTACTGTAATTTAAAAAATCAGAGATTAAAATGTTTTAAATGGATAGTGACTGCATTTGTTACATTTAAGAGGGAATAGTGAGAGCTCCAGTTCCTAAAAAGCTTGGGACTGTTATGTCATAAGGTCACTGATTCTAACCAGGCATTTATGTGTTGAGCAAATGCAGCTATATTAGAACTGAGACCATGGGCACCCTAATAAAAATATACTCTCCCTCTTGCTTCTGATTGGACTGTTTTTGTGCTGCATTAACCTTCTTAAAAGGGACAAAAAATTGTCTAGCTTATATAACAAAAACCTGGCTCTTGAAACCAATTACTTACATCTTTCTGTTTTCTTGGGGATTTCTTAGAGTGAAGCTGGTGTAAAAGAATTTCACATAGTACAAGTGTCTAGTAACAGTAAAAACTGGAAGCTGCAAGAATCCATAAATCTCTCTGAAGACAAAGGTTTGTGCATTTGCAATTCAAATTCTGTTTATACATTTATGTAAATGACTAGCAATAAAGCCTGTTGTGGTAAAAAAACACACAACTGGCTCTAGAAAGGGGAGGGTGGGCAGGTGGGTATTTCCCTGCTCCACTCCTGATCCCAGCCAAATGAAGAGGCGGGCCTTGCCACCTGCTCCATGCCTGATCCCAGCTGGGTGAAGCGGGGAGTGGGCATTGCCACCTGTTCCACTCCTGATCCCAGTTGAGTGAAGAAGGAACGGGCATTTCCTCCAACACTGCACCTGATTCCGGCTGAGTGAAGTGGGGTGGGGGCATTGCTGTCTGCTCTGTACCGGCTTCCAGCAGGTTGAACGAGCGGCGAGCATTGCCTCTTGCTCCACACTTGATCCAGGCCAGGTGAAGTGGGTGGGCATTGTCACTTTCTCCTCGACTGATCCCGGCTGAGTGAAGGGGGGCAGGCATTGCCACCTGCTCGACTCCTGATCCTTGCTGGGTGAAGATGGAGGTGGGCATTGCCTCCTGCTCTGTGCCTGATCCAGGCTGGGTAAAGGGGGATAGGCATTGCTTTATGCTCTGCTCCTGATTCCAGCCAAGTGAAGGGGGCAGGCATTGTCACCTGCTCCTCACCTGATCCTGGCTGGGTGAACAGGGGCAGGCATTACCACTTGCTCCGCTTCTGAACCCAGGTGGGTGAAGGTGGGGGGTGGGCATTGCCACCTGCTTGACTCTTGATCCTTGCTGGGTGAAGATGGAGGTGGGCATTGCCTCCTCCTCTGCGCCTGATCCAGGCTGGGTAAAAGGGGATAGGCATTGCCTTATGCTCTGCTCCTGATTCTGGCCGAGTGATCCTGGCTGAGTGAAGAGGGGCGGGCATTGCCACTTGCTCCACTCCTGATCCCAGCTGGGTGATGGCGGGGGCAGGCATTGCCACTTGCTTTGCTCCTCATCCCAGGTGGGTGAAGGCGTTGGCATTGCCACCTTCTCCGCTCCTGATCCCAACTGGATCAAGGCAATTACGGGTAGAAGTAGCAAGAAAGGACTGACGTCCCCGTCATGCAAATTAACAATAACAAGTTAGAAATTAAATAAACAGCATTAAGAACTGTATAATTTAAATCCACCTCTGAATTCGGGCTGGTGTACAAATAAATGCAATTTATATGGAACAACAAAAGAAACAAAATGTATTAGAGCTAATACATCGTAGCTCAGTCATACAATCATATGTACAGAGTTCCAATTTGCAACAATTGTTGCTGATGCAAGTATAAACCACAGATGTCCGTTTGGAATGTCTATATGGACTTGAAAGTATATACACGGCTTCAGTTGCCAGCGTGAAAGGAGGATTCCCAACTTCTCCCTGGGCAATCATCAAATAATGTGAACTTCCGACAGGATTCCGGTTAATGTCCTGTTTCATGGTCCTCTTTATCACAGCAAATTTGCTTATTTCTGCAAAGAAGTATTATATGAGGAATCTGCCGAATTTACAAATATAACACATGTTGTATGACATAATTATTTCCTCTACTCACTGCGTCCCAGCACGTAAATTCACGACCGCAGATAATGCTTGGTCTCTGGCTGGTGAAGCCCACCTTCACACTGAACCCTTTTAAATGAGTGTTACAACCCTTCATATACATCTTTAAAGGTGCAGAGTATCACCACACGTTACATACCAAATACATATACAGCATTAATAGGAAACCATGTCCCTTCATAAACAGAATTCAACCGAAAGAGTTCATAAAAAACAAGAATAGTCGATATTGGTATTCAAACCACATGGTCCCGTGCAATCTAACTTGAACGCCCAGTACGCTTCTCTTCTCAACAATACATTATTGGAATCCTTTGATCTATCTGCTTTCAAAACTTCTATAACTGAGAACCTGAACTGTCTCTTGTTAGTATGATGGTCCAAAAATGGTTTGGCAAGTGCAACATCTGTGATCTGGTGTCCACCGGACCTACGTTTAGAGTTAGTTAGACCCTTAGGGAAATCAAACTCAGGCATTTCTCCACATGCAGTACTACAGGCGTCGTTTACATAATTGAATGCAGCTGCCCCCGTATTTACATAGGGAGTACTAGCAAAGCAGTTAAGATCCGCATTCAAGAACACATTTCCAAATCTCTTGTGGCACCACTTACTCAACATTTTTTGGACCATCATACTAATGAGTACAAGCTGCCTTTTACACTTTTTAAAATTAGAAACAGTAAATTCTTCTAAGCGAACAGGAAGAATGTTGTAACATATTACTTTGCATCACATTGTATTTAATAGCTCAGTAAGTTATTTAATAGCTCGGCAAGTCTTAGGTTATGTCTTTTGCCTGCCTTGAGAGGTTGTAAACAAAACCCAGGGATAAATACTCAGTAGAGCCAGTTAAATACAAATATGAATACAAAGTGAAATTCTTTTAGACGTTAATAAGTGCAATGCAAGAAAAAAACAACACAATTCCATAATGTACAAATCTAGTTGAGAAAATTTAAATGACCATCGTAGTCGGGTAAGTACAAGGAACAGTCTTAGTCAATTTCTACAAACCGTGCTTCCTAGAAACAAAAAGACGGCGCTGGAGACAAAATGAATCAAATAAGTGTCCATTTGTTCTCAGCTCTTCTAGAAGTCCCAGTGTCCGTACAGTCCAAACAGCTGTCAAAGATGTAAAAAGAACAAAAGTGGAATGGTGGTAGCAGTAAGTAATCTTCTCCGTTCGTTCTTGTGTATGTGGAAATAGACAGATGGTTCCCAGGAACATGAGCAGTCCTGGGTCGGCCCGATAAGCGGCCAGCAAGATATAATTAATTAGCTTGTTTCATCTAGCCAAGATTTCCTCAGGGGCCATGACGGCTAAGTAATTCTTAAGTGCAGTATTTTCTCAGCACTGCAAGGTCAGTCAAGACGGCATACCCCACCATCATCACTGAATTGAAATACTTAACGTGCTACTTGTTACAACCAACCTTAAAGGAATAGTACCCTGTATAACCACACTGCATGCCCTTAGCTGATTAATTTGATCTTGCCGGCTGCTTGTCGGGCCGACCCGGGACTTCTCGTGTTCCTGGGAACCATCTGTCTATTTCCACCTATTCAAGAATGAACAGAGAAGATTACTTACTGCTACTACCATTCCACTTTTGTTCTTTTTACATCTCTGACGGCTGTTTGGAGTGTACGGACACTGGGACTTCTAGAGGAGTTGAGAACAAACGGACCTTTATTTGATTCATTTTGTCTCCAGCGCCGTCTTTTTGTTTCTAGGAGGCACGGTTTGTAGAAATTGACTAAGACTGTTCCTTGTACTTACCGGACTATGATGGTCATTTAAATTTTCTCAACTAGATTTGTACATTATGGAATTGTGTTGTTTATATCTTTCGGTTGCACTAATTAGTGTCTAAAAGAATTACACTTTATATTCGTATTTGTATTTAACTGGCTCTATTGAGTATTTATCCCTGGGTTTTGTTTACATTTTGTACTGGTTCTGTGTTCCCAGGGTTGCCCTCGGGTTGTCAGTAATTTGCCTTGAGAGGTTGGAAAAGAATTTGTTAGCGGTCGGACTGATGTTACATAGTTATGACATGTTTGGTCATTTCTTCTATTAGATATTAAGCTGGCTAACAGAGAGAAAGGAAAACTGTGCTTGAAAGCAGTAAGATGCAAAAATTTATTAGGTAAGTGTTTATTTTTTGGAATAATCGTTCCTAATATTAAATCACATTTTGAGGAACTGACCCTTTCTTTTCTCTTCTTCTCTTAGAAAATTATACATTTGCAGATATTATTTTTGGAAATGAACAGGTACATGTCATCATTTAGCATATGCTATGCTTAGTGTGAAAAAAGAGCTTTTGTTTCTTATTGTGATATTCTGTGGGTGGAAAAATCCCCACTAAATCTGTATAGGGGAAATAGTGCAAGTCATTTTTTTAAAAAAATCCAATAGTAGATGTGTCTTACGTCATTTGTTCACTAAGTTCAGAAATCATGTCTGGGAACATTTTAAAATGCTGTTAATTAATACACCATGTTCTGCATGATACACATTCTGAATATGGCAACACTCTGGTCCTATTAATGATGTAAATGAGTCTTCAGAGCTGCTGCAAGTATAGTGTTTAAGTAGTTGGGTTGCAAGGCAGCACTCTGCTCATTTGAATCCCACTCCTGCCATGAGCTCAGCAGGTGGCCTTGGTTAAGCTACTCCTCTCAGCCCCAGCTCTCCAGCTGTATTGTGGGGATAGTAATAACACTGACTATGTTCACCACTCTGAGTAGGCACTAATCTGTCTAGAAGATCAGTATATAAGTACACTGTTACTATTATTATTATTCAAGGTCTTGGGCTCCCCCTCCTTTCCTCATATGTGGGGCGCACTTCCTGGTTTCATACTAACTACAGTTTCTTGTGATGTCTGAATTGGGCAAAAGGACAAATTGTGGTATATTTCTTGCTATGATCTGGTCTTCTGAAAGTAGCTTAGTCCTGGTTTAGAATACAGAGTTGAGACCAAGAAGTTCTAAAGCAGTTTATCATTTTTCTGGGTTTGAATATCACAACAAATGGTGATTTGTATCAAACTAGGAAGTCCTCAGTCTGCACCACATGCATGGCTGAAGGAAGGAGTGGCAGGAAAGTTGCTCAGTCCAAATCAAGGTATGTTCATGATGTCTGAACACAGACTCTGTATACACTGTATTTGAGTTTGTATCTGAACTCTCTTCCCCCACCCCCAACCAAACTGTTGTAAAGCTCATTAAAAAAAATCTAGAGTTGGGGGTGGGGGAATGCACACTGAAACAATTTCCCCCCTTTAATTTTTTCTTACTGAATACCTGTTTTTGAACTTGGGGAACTTGAAGAATAGTTTGAGGGTAACAACATATGAAAGACAAGAGTGCATGAAATTCTTTTGAGTTATAGTTTCTGTTTCTGTTTGACAAATACTTTACTAGGTATTTTAAAAAGCAACATATAATATACTGCTTTTTATAGATTATCAGTTCCACTAGTCCATGTGCAGACTTCTTTTTCCGAAGCTTGCCTTCTGAATTTAAAAGGACTCAATCACAACCCAGTATGCATAATTCAAAAGGAACTGCAAAACCGACTCTTGACAACGTTGTTAGACTGGTACAGAAATGTAGTGAAGTGGACTTGAATATCATTGTACTTTGGAAGGTATGTATGAGGATATTATGTCTGAAGTTTTTCAAAGAACTTGATAAAAGTTATATAAATCTTAAATAAAAGTGTGTATATGTAAGAAGAGTAGGACTGAATTGCATGAATCTCTTGTTAGTGGTAGGCTCTTCCTCCAGTGGAAGAGGCATGTTCTGCCAGAAAATGGCTCCACCTTTAGTGGAATGGACCTCATAAGATCAAAATCTTTAGACTGTTTTCAAAGACTAAGAAGGAAAGCATTTTAGTATTTTTCTGTTTAAAAGTAGCATCATGAGTATAAGCTAAAGGCCCAAAAGAACATGTGATGTAGTAGACACATGAGCAAATCTAAAAATGCTTTGTTATCTGAGGCCCAGTCCCCTTCTATGCAACCATGATAGAGCAGCCCCAGGGCAAGGCACAGCTGAGTGGGTCCCACAGACAGTGGAGGATGCAGGGGAGCAGGCCACAGGAATGCAGGGTGCTGGTGATGGCCCCAATGCCAGCCTACCAGGGCTGGAAGCAGGAGGAGATGCTCCCCATGATACTGCAGACCTGATCAGCTGGCTGGCAGGCAGAAGGAGAGAAGTCTGGCCAAATGTCCCAGCTGGGGGGGGGGGCAATGGAGGATGTCTTGCCTAATTAGAGAGGGATCTAAGCTCCCTGGCCTTTGTGCCTGTATGAGCATGGCCACAGCTGTTGGGGCAGGATCAGGAAAAGGCCTCCTGGGATGAATGGGGAGGTGGGGTTGAAAGCAGCCCCTGCATAAAGGAAGCAAAGGAGGTGGCCTGGGAGGGAGGAGAGGTGAGTTCCCAATCTCAGGGTATGGAGTAGAAAAAAAACCCTAAAAGGCACCATTCCTCACATCTGGAGGCATCTGAAAAGGGACAAGGCTGAAGGAGACTGGAGAGGAGAGCTGGAAGAGCAACTGTGCACCCCACTCTCTTGTTGTAACACTATCCACCTGGAATAAACAGCATAATCTAATGGCAGTAGCCTTCTGGTACATTTTCTTTTCAGGCTGAGGATGGACAGGCAATACAGTGTACACTTGCCCTGACAGCCCCCACATCTTGTCTAAATAACTTAAGAATTGCCCTAATTATTTTTATTTAAAGTTGTTAGTTTCACTATTTTAATAAATATTTATTAAATTTATGTCCTATCTTTTCTTTTTTAAAAAAATGAAGTTTCCTACAGCAGGAAGAAAACACAAATTGAATAAATGTAAGCTTTCATAAGGCTGTCTGAGTTTTTTTCCCAAAGGTTGTATAAGTTCAGTGTTTGCTAATGGTATGTGGATGAAAGCAAGAATTGTATGCGTTCCTTTCTCCAGAAAATTCAAATCTATCTTAAATATTTTAATATTTGCACCCAGGGGGTTGAATCCAAGGGAATCCTGCCAAATGAGGAGTCATCTTCTAATGGAAGGAAGTCCTTGGATCCAACCTGTTGTCTTTGAACTATTGAGATGGCAATACTGGAGTAAAATTACATGAAAATATCTTTTAAATTAGGCACTTAAAAGGCTATTTATATTTACCAGTTATTTTTTTAACATAAACATTCAACTTATATGTTGCCTTCAAGGAGCTTAAGGTGGGGTAACTCTTCCACCATCTCACAACAACTCTATGAGTAGGTTACTCTGTAAGAGTGTGACTGGCTCAAGGTCACCCTATAAATTTAACGGTGTAGTAAGGATTGAATCTAGGACCTCCTGATCCTAGTCCATCACTCTTTGCCCTTCACTCTCAGTTATGCCTTATCTCTCACAAAGTTTTTATTGTGATATTTCTCTTTCATTTTTGTCCTCTACAGGCATATGTTATAGAAGATAACAAGCAGCTTATTTTGGAAGGCCAGCATCATGTTGTGCTTCATACAGTAGGAAAGGAGGCATTTTCATGCCCACAGAAGCAGGTATTATGGAACACATTTCTTTTTAGTGTTTAATAAATGTTCAGTTTGCTTTTCAAAATGATCTTGATGGCATTTGGTTGTAATACTTTAAAATGTTTAAAAATATACTATTTCTTAACTTTTGTATATGTAACCCAAGAGATAAAATATTTTAATTTTACAAGAATACAATGCAGCAAAATGTTAGAATAATATTAACTACATGAATTTACTTCCTAAATATATAAATAAATGAGGTGTTTGTGAAAAATGTATTTGTAGATCATAAACCAAAAATACATTAATCTGCATTAATGTTAAAATACATTGATAACAAATAAACATAATGGAATAGTTATTTTGAACACAGTGTTCATGATGTATAAATGTGCTTTCAAATCCATATTAAGTAGTTTTCGTGGCTTTAACATAGAGCTTGTTTCCTCCAGGCCATCTATGCATAGTGATAATTCATGTTACCTATGGGTAAAATGTAAATCTTTCACCTTACAGTCCAGACACTGCTATCTGTTGCAGTCCAAATTGAGATTGGGGAATTTCTATATTGTCAGTCTTCTTGTCAGTCAAACATATGTTTTTATATTGCTTATTCTAAAAGGGCTTCACTCATCTTCCAGGTTATTTCAAAAACATTATGTCGGGGTTGCTCCCTATGTGGCTTTCAAGGCATTTTCTTGTAGCTCTTCTTAGAGTAGAATCTGGTCTGTTGAAATGCTGTTGATGCACGTAGGTGCTCTTCCTTTAATCCTCCTACATGCCAAATAAATGTATTTCTGTTGCCTTTCTCTATAGACACAGCTATTTGGCTTACACTGAAATTCTGAAAGCAATACCTGAAGTCTTGTGACTTCAACAGGCATGTCCCTGCAGTTTGGTGTTGTGTGGAGACAAAATGCTTGACCTAGCAAAATTGGGTATGCTAATGTGTTCAATAGTCTCAGAGGATGTTGTAGTAAAATAAACATCCTAGTATTCAGAGGTGTTTTGTTTCAGAACATGGATAAATTTCATCTAAGCTTCATGGCTGTAGTTGTTGATAGACCTATCATCTGAACATATTGCTGTCACTGCCACAGCGCAAGCATTGACCTATCTGCCATGACCCCAAGATTGTTCTTTGATGGTTACTTGGCTTAATTTTTTTTTACAGGGTTTTAAAAAAATACTCAGCAATTCTGACTGGGAAGACTTGGAGCAGGTATTGGAATCTAGAGGAAAGGTCTATTTCTGAAGTATCTTACATACTAATAGCGAAGTGACCCTAATCTGTGGATACTTAAATTTGGAGATGGGGGGCCATGACTGAACAAGACAGATCTTCCTACACACCTGAAAAATGCCCTAGGGTTGCAGGAAAATCTTTTTAAAAAATACATGAGGAGTTTAAAAAAACCTCAAAACAGTTAAAGGAACTCCTGTAGCTTTAACTAGATGCTCTCAGTGGCTGTTGCTAGGCAACCAAGTAATAGGTCAGTATTCCAGGCTTGGTTTATTTCAGGAAAAGGCATAGGAAGGGGCAGGACCCTTCCAGGGCTATTTTGGCCTTTATGGGAGATTGATTGGGACCAGGCCCAGAAACCACCATCACATGACTTAATACCACATGACTTGCATCATTCACCCAGGCGTGGCTGCTTGCTACTGCTCAACAGCAGGTTCCCCCTAAAGCCAATGTAGTAGGGCTTGCCAGGTCCCCTTACCTGTCCAGTGGCAGGGGAGGGGGTGGGGGTTAACCTGGCCCTTACCTTTCTGATATCCTCGCTCTTGCGCAAAGCACATGCTTCTGGCAGGCGCAATGGCTGCTGCATGCTGGCTTGGGAGGTTTATTTGCTTCCCAGGCCTATTCTCCCCACCAGCAGATAGACCCACAGGAATAGGATGACATCTTCAGAACTTCACAGAAGTCTTGGCTCAGTCAGATGGAATGCTGGGTGATGTAGAATATCATGCAGAGCTATGCATTTTAACTCCATTCAGTCCTCAGAAATGAGTTTATCCAGTTTTCCAAGAGTCCAGTATCCACCAAAGTATCATTGCATGCTTTTGGCCAGCCATTACATAAACTAGAGCTGCTAGAACCAGTGCTGACAGTTACTTTCAGGTTCACTGTCCGTCTTCTGTGCAGCCCCACATGGGACTGCGCCTGCGCAGGCCTGCTGACCGGATTTTTCTTTACTAGCCAACGTCCACTAGGGGGCGCATGTACACACCAATGCGCATGTGCGGCTTTTCCCACCCGAGCGACATTGGGCGACGTCGCCCCCTTCCCCTCAGTTTCTTTGCCGCCGACTGGTGAAGATCTAGCTGTCTGCTGTTAGAAGAAACGCCATTTTGAGAGAGAGATTGTTCATTCTTTCTGTCAAGTATGTCTGAGAAGTCGCAGTTTAAGCGCTGTTCGACCTGTTCGACGAAAATGACGAGAACGGATGGTCATTCCGTTTGCCTCGAGTGCTTGGGTGAAGGACACATCGTTGAGAGATGTGAGCATTGTCAACGGTTCACGCCTAAGGCCAGGGCTGAGAGGGTGAACAGGTTGAATGCCTTGCTTTGGAGGAGGGCTATGCGGGCATCGGGAGCCCTGATACCCCTGGGGGGCCACCGCCAGTTAGTCGGACGGCCAAAACCCCTTCGGTGGTCGGACAATCTGACCACCTCGGAAGCTCCGCTTCCACCTCTCGCTCCCGCTCGCCAGATTGGATCCGACCAGCCCCGACTCCGACCTCGGATCCGAAGGATGCTTCGGGCTCCGCTTCGGATCGTAAGCATCAGACCCCGAAGTTGGATCCAACTCGGAAGCGGCGACACCGCTCCAAGTCCCCGACGAGGTCGGAACCGCCCTCCACACCGGCTCCGAAGGTGCAGAGAACTTCATCGGATCCGAACATCCTGGCCAGATCGGCTCCTGAACCATCGGATCTGACGCCGGCGGAACCAACATCATCGGTTCCGAAGCATACAGAGCCGACTCGCCTCAGCCTCGTTCCGAAACCTAGTACCAGGTCGGAACCGAAGGCTTCGGATCCGTTGCCTACTTTGACACCGCCGGATCCGATGGACCTGAGTCGAAGCACCGATCAGGGCTTAGCCTCCAAGGGCGAGAAGAAGGCCAAAAGGAAGTCGAAGCACAGACAATCGACTTCCGTCCAAACTGATGAGGTGCTCTGGGAGAAGCCCATGACTCCTTCACCGCACCTGTCGTCTCCGTCGTACCATTCCTCTGATGGTGACAATGACCTGCCCGACGCTCCACCTCGTGTGGCCCATAAGCGGTCTTCTGGTGACTACGCTGGTAGAGAGGATCTACCTTATCGATGGCCTAGAAGTGGATATGACAGGGAGGGCTCCCTTTATGCGAGGTCTCACGGATCCTATTCTCCATCCTTTGGAAGAGAATATTGGGGTGACGCTCGGAGTGAGTTCTCCCACTATGGTTCTCCCGGGCATGCTTCGCCCTACCGGCAGCCTGAGCCTTACCAAGGTCCAAGCCCTAGCCCTCCATCTGACCCGTCACCTGATGACATCATTATTGGGACTGGTCGTATTTCGCCTTCGGAAGATTACCGGCTCTATACTGAGAAGATGATCCGAATGGCCCGTTCTTTGGACATTGAGATTTCGGCTGTAGACCCGAAACCAAAGGATAAGATCCTGCAGTATGTCCAGTCTGGGAATCCTCCAACCATTGCATTCCCGTTTACTGAAGGTTTGGTGGAAATCATTACTGCAATCTGTGACAAACCGGCTTCCATTTACCCAACATCTCGTAAATTAGAAGCTCTGTATAAGACAAGGGATGATATCTGTACGTATCTCTTTGCACATCCACCGCCTTCTTCCCTCATCACTGAGGAGATGCAGACCCGTCAACGCCAGGGGTCCTATGCTGTACCCATCGACAAAGAGCAGGAAGCTCGATTCGTTTGGCAAGAAATTATATTCCTCTGCTGCCCTGACACTCAAGATCTCTAACTACTTGGCCATCATGGGTGCCTATCAGATTTTCCTATGGAATCGCATGGCAGTCTTCATGGAAAAGCTTCCGGCAGACCAGAGGGTGTTGGCAATGGTGGTGCTGGATGAGGCCCTACGACTATCGCGACAACAGATAAATGCTGGCCGCGACACAGTTGACACCTCTGCAAGAGCATTGGCATCATCCATTGTGCTCCGCAGACACTCGTGGCTTCGCACAACTGCACTGCCTGTCGAGACATGAAATAAAGTGGAAAATCTGCCCTTTGAGGGTCAGTCTCTGTTCTCATCTAAAACGGATGAATACCTGTCGCAGAAACGTAAAGATCGGCAGACAGCCTGTTCCTACGGTATTCTCCCAACCAGGCCATTCACCGAGAATCGATTCCAGTATCGTTCCTCGCAGGGCTATCGTGGTCGACAGCAGAGATATCAACCGTATCCACGCTATGGGTCCTACAGGCAGTTCCAGCCGCCTGCAAGCTCTTTCCAGCACCGGAGGTCTAGCTACCGCCCACATCGCGGTCAACAAGCCCACGATGCCAAAGAGTCAGCAATTCAACCTAAACAGTTCTGACTAGAATTTGAACAATCTGTCGTGTTTAGTAACAGGTTGGCTCAGTTTGCCTCAGCATGGGCAGAGATTACCACTGATAGTTGGGTGCTTAACATTGTTACAGTTGGTTATAAAATTCAGTTTGATGTTTACCCAGTGTTGTCTCTTCCTGATCACTCAGCACAGTCCTCTTCTGATAAGTTACAGGCTGAGGTTGTAGCGCTGCTGGAGAAGGGGGCCGTACAGGAAGTACTCCCTCAGGACCCCCTCTTGGGTTTTTACTCTAGGATGTTCCTTGTAGACAAGAAGGATGGAGGTGTGCGACCCATCTTAGACCTAAGAGAATTGAATAAATTCATTCTCGTTAAGCGGTTCAGGATGCTTACCTTAAATACAGTCCTCCAGTTAATGCCTGAGGACATGTGGTTCGCCGTCCTGGATCTCAGGGACGCATACTTCCACATTGCCATCCACCCTAGTCATAGGAAACACCTCAGGTTCCTTTGTAACAGTAAGGCCTACCATTATCAGGTACTCCCTTTTGGATTGTCAACAGCCCCCCGGGTTTTTTCTAAATGTATGGCTGTTGTAGTGGCATACTTGAGGGAACAGGGTTGTACCATCTATCCCTATCTTGATGATTGGCTTTTGGCAGCACCCTCTGCTGATGCACTCCTGGCCCAAATTAATAAGGTGATGCTCACCTGCTCCAGGTTAGGACTTTTGGTTAACCTCAGAAAATCTAACCTTACCCCGTCCAGGAGAATACTGTTTATCGGTATGGAACTGGATGGCAATGTAAATAAAGGTTTTCTGCCCAGTGAACGTGCACTAAAGATTGGCAGGATGGTGAATCTCTTTTCGAGATGTAGGTTCCAGTCGGTTACCGCTATCCAGAGACTGCTAGGCCTTATGGCCTCTTCTACGGCAGTTACCCCTATGGCCTGGTTGCATATGTGACCTCTCCAGCTGTGGTTCCTATCTGTTCATGATTTTGAACACGAATCCCAGAACAAGCGGTACTCCATCCCTAGAGGCGTTCTCCGTACCTTACGATGGTGGCTTGACGAGACTAACCTCCTTGGGGGTATTGCATTTGGGTCCATCCAAACCGAGATCACAATCTCGACTGATGCCTCTGCGATAGGATGGGGAGCCCAGTGTGGAGCCCTTAGGGCACGTGGGGTTTGGTCGGAGCAGGAAAGGGAGGATCACATTAACCTGCTAGAATTGAGAGCGATCCGTTATGCCCTTATTGCGTTCGCAGACACGCTGCAGCAGAAATCCGTTCAGGTACTCATGGACAATTGCACCACGATGTTCTACCTGAACAAGCAAGGGGGCACTACCTCCAAGGCCCTCTGAGACGAGGCCGTTCGGATTTGGGAATGGGCCATGGACAGAGGCGTGTTCATTCATGCGGTCCATATTCCTGGCACCACCAATGTCATCGCAGACAAACTGAGTCGTATGCGATCCGACAGCTACGAATGGACCATAGCAGACGGCTACCTGAACGCCATCTTTTTGGACTGGGGGTCCCCACACATAGACCTCTTTGCATCGGAGGACAACAAGAAGGCCCCACGATTTTGCTCCAGGGGAGGTCTAGGTCACCACTCCCTCGGGGACGCGTTCCAGATACGCTGGACAGGGCACCTGTTTTATGCCTTCCCTCCGTTCCCGCTGTTGTCTCGAGTCATCAGCAAAATTCAGAGGGATGGGCCTCACATGATTCTAGTGACACCCTTTTGGCCCAGACAAGCTTGGTTCCAACATGTCATGCAGCTTTCACAGGGGTCATATTATCGGTTCACTCTGAACCCGGACCTTCTGTCCGACAAAGGGGTTTGGTATCACGACCTGCCCAAACTGAGCCTCTCTGCTTGGCACATTCTGGGTCGGAAGGGATGTCTGACAGAGTAGCTGAGATTTTGCTGAATGCACGTAGGGACACTACTCGCAGGTCATACTCTGCTAAATGGAAGCGTTTTGAAGCCTGGGCTAATGACAAAGGGGTGAATGTTTGGGATTGCCATCTGTCATCTGTGTTTGAGTTCCTTCTGTCTCTAAAGGATGGGGGACTCTCTAATTCCTCTATTAAAGTTTATTTGGCAGCTATTTCAGCCTTCCACCCTAAGATAAATGGGAAAACGGTTTTCTCCCACAGTTTGTCGAAATCTTTTTTAAAAGGGTTGTATAATATGTTTCCACAAGTCAAGGAGATTGTTCCCCAATGGTCACTGCAAGTAGTATTGGCGGGGCTTATGAAATCGCCCTTCAAACCACTGGCTACTTGTGAATTAAGATGGTTGTTCTGGAAAGTGGCTTTCTTGATAGCCATTACATCTGCCCGCAGAGTTAGCGAGTTGGTGGTTCTAAGGTGGGATCCGCTCTTTTTGAAGGTCCATCAAAATAAAGTGGTTCTGAGACCTGACCTTCACTTCAGACCTAAAGTCTCCACTCAATTTCATACCTCACAGGACATTGTCCTGCCCGTATTCTTTCCTGACCCTACTAATAATTCTGAAAGGGCCCTACATTCCTTGGATGTGAGAAGGGCTATTTTATTTTACCTTCAACGTACTTCGCAGTTTAGATGTGCCAAACAACTGTTTGTGTGCTATTATGGGCCCAGGAAGGGAAAAGCTGCTACAGCTCAGTCAATTTCCCGCTGGGTTACTCAGACTGTTAGGGCTTGCTACTCGCATGCTAAGTTACCTTGCCCTTTGGAAGTTAAAGCTCATTCCACCAGAGCGCAAGCTGCCTCTGCGGCCTTCCTTAGGGGCGTGCCCTTGCAAGACATCTGCAGGGCTGCAACGTGGTCATCTTCTGACACGTTTGCTAAGCATTATGCACTAGATGTGTGGGAAAGGAAAGAGGCTGCTGTTGGTCAAGCAGTGCTTCAGTCTCTTTTTCAATGAGAACACATGCCCACCTCCTGGGTAAGTGGCTTGTGAGTCTCCCATGTGGGGCTGCACAGAAGACGGACAGTGAAAACAGAGTTGTGCTTACCGTAACTACTGTTCATTGACGTCTTCTGTGCAGACACACAACCCTCCCTCCTACCCCGCTGTGTTCTTCCAGATAATGTGAAGGCATTTGGCGGCAAAGGAGAAACTGAGGGGAAGGGGGTGACGTCGCCCAATGTCGCTCGGGCGGGAAAAGCCGCGCATGCGCATTGGTGCGTACGTGCGCCCCCTAGTGGACGTTGGCTAGAAAAAAAAAATCCGGTCGGCAGGCCTGCACAGGCGCAGTCCCATGTGTGTCTGCACAGAAGACGTCAATGAACAGTAGTTACGGTAAGCGCAACTCTGTTTTCTTCAAGTTTTTTCATTGTCCTCAAGAAAACACTGGAGTAATCCTTGATCTGAAATGGCACAACCACTGATCAAGAGTTGTGTTTCCACAAATCCTCAAATCAATCACCTTGGCCATTTAACACAACGATTTCTTCATAGATCTCTGAGGCATATCTTCATATCCCAGTCCAGAAGCTGTGCAGAGGTTTCCTCTGATTCACATAACCAAAGGGCCATTTCTAGTGCCTTGCCATTCAACCTCACCTCCTTCCCAGGGTGATCACACCCTGGGAAGTAGGATGTAGCCTACCTACATCCCCAAAGGAGTTGTCTTTTTTTGTATTTGTAAGGTTGCCCAGCTGTTAAGAGGGAGTTCTAAGTTTTGCTTACTATTGTTATGATTCTTCAGAATCATACATTTGTAATCAACCCAGACAAAACCATGCTAATGTCAGGCTTGGAGTGCCTAAGTACCTAAGTATCTAAGGAATAAAGCAGTGTTGATTAAGACAGACAATACCTCAGACAAGGCATATATATAGTGATATAGGGAGGCACAAGTTCTAGCTCACTGCCCAAGGAGATCTCAGAGATTTTGAACTGGGTAGAAGTCTACTTATAGTCAAAGTAGAACACTTAGCTGGAACGGAGAACACAGTGATAGATGGCCTGAACAGGTAGAAACTAGACCATTGATTGAGTTCCACTCCGGACTTTCTACTCAGTAGGCTTCATTCAAATATGGCTTTGCTGTGCTTGGTCTGGGTGATAAGGGAAAGCCCTTCTTTTGTTGCTGCTGTGTGGTGTTATAGGAGATACCTTCCCATCTCAAAAGGCTGCCCTACCCCAGAGCAATTAAAGATGAAATCATGATGAGTTCTAATTTTCATTTCTCGAGTGATTGCTTCTCAATTTTAAAGAAATTACTTCAATATTTTTTGTTTCAGGAGTCTCCAGAGATGGCTCTCTTCCATTTTTTTCGACCAGAATGCCCATCAGGACCTGTAAAGCCATCTCCAGATCAACTGTCCAGCCTTATTAAGACTAGTCTTCATTATCCAGAAACCTTTAATCATTCATTTCATCAGAAAAGGTTTGAATATGATTGGGTTTTAATTTATTTATTTATAAAATTCCTATGCTGCCTCTCCAGAAAACCTGCTTGGGGCCGATTACAAAGTACACTGCATTAAAAAACATAAAACGCCATAAAAGAGACATCAGATTCTCACCTGCCTTGTTGGCTCCTGTGGCCCATGCTGTGATAAGCCTGGCCAAGTCATGGGGAAGAGGGTCTTCTTGGTATAGTACAGAAAATATACTGGGTGTATTTTCTAATCTATGCATTTAGCTGGCTAGCAGTGGCCAAGGGTGGGAGGCTTGGTGTCAGAAACACATGGGACACATTCTGCTCCGAGCCATTCTGCTTGAGCCATCACCAGCCAGCTGATTAGAAGAGGGATAGCTGGGCTTGGAGCTGAATGTATGCAGGACGTGCTTCTGCTCCAAGCCCAATCCCCCATCACCTGGTCAGTAGCACTGGAGGAAACGTGGACCAGAAACTTGGAAAAGAAAGTATGTCTTGTACACTTTTCATTCCAAATCTCCCTCCCCTACTCATTATTGGCCTGCTCCAGCCAAGTTACTATTGAGATCTCTTGGGAGCTTATTCAGCATTTTTTGGAGTTGCAATATCTGCTGTTGTGCGGATATTGCTTGTCTGTTGTTTGGCTTTTAAAAATCACATTTCTTTGTAAATAAAAAGCCCCCTCATATTTACATGACCCCATTGTGTGGATTTTTGATACATATTCTGAGGCAATGATCAGAACCAGATTTTGGTTGTGAGGGGAGGTATATGATTGCTTTCCAGACACCTGCCCAAAGTAGCTTTGTAAATCATGCTCTCTCTCTCTCTCTCTCTCTCTCTCTCTCTCTCTCTCTCTCTCTCTTACAAAATAAAATGAAGCAGGAACTGTCAGGGAACTGTTTTAATGTTTTGTCATTGTTTTGTGAGCTGCTTTGAGTCTCAAGTGGGAAGAAGGGAAGCATGACTATGGATCCCACCTAATATTTGCACAGAAGCATAGAGGAGGGGCAATTTCCATCTAGTCCTCCTTCCTTTGGTAGCTCAAACTCTTCCTCCTCTAAGTGCAACTTGAATCTCTATGCCTAGCATTTGCAGGAATATGACGCTCTTACAGTGAGCGCATGATTGAAGTATATAAGTGATCATGGGCTAAGTGAATATCTTTTTATAATTCCTAAGGAAGAACCACAGAATTATAACCTTTTAAAATGAATATTGGCATTTGTTTACTAAGCATTGGAGTAACACAGGTATTGGCCATAAGTCATATGTATTCACACATATTTCACTTATATAAAATAAAAAGTTAAGTAGTGTGTTCTACAATGAAGCCAGATTAAGTATTACAGAGCTAATAACTGCACTTTTCTTTTGCAGCCTTTGTGTGGTCCCAGTCACTCTCCTACTTTCAAATTGTTCTCAGGCTGATGTTGATGTGATCATCGATCTGCGACATAAAACAACAAGGTAATGTCCTAAAACTGAAGTTTTATTTTAATAAAGGACATTATTTTTTAGAGCACAAACTCTCCCTATGTGTTAACAAGTGCCAAGAAATTTGCTAGTGTCTGTCAAGTGTGTCTTTTAGTATGGCAAGAGTAGAGTACCAGGGGAAATTCCTCTCTGTTCTCCTGAGCCTATAGAAAGGACAGGCTCTCCTTCTTAAGAAGAGACTTTGGTGCAGTGATACTCATTGGCTTGGGAGCAGGGTTACCACGACTCCTGC
This sequence comes from Eublepharis macularius, assembly GCF_028583425.1. Lineage (NCBI taxonomy): Eukaryota > Metazoa > Chordata > Lepidosauria > Squamata > Eublepharidae > Eublepharis > Eublepharis macularius. The sequence continues at coordinate 80,831,117 of NC_072796.1, read as the reverse complement.
TATGGCAGAAGGTCCCCCTGCTGTGGTGGAAGACCTCACCTCCAGCTGCCACCCACTGCTGTTTCTCACCTGGCTGGTGGGGGAAAAGGCATCCAGGAATGGGGGAGGCAGGCTGACAGGCATGCATGCATCTCCTGGTGATTATGTAATTGCTACATGTTCAAACGTAGGAATAATTACAGGGGAGCCACCCTAGAAAAATGCCTGAAACTAGAGACTCGCTAGTCTCCAGGGAAAAAGTCAATTATATTATAGAAATTTTAATAATATAGAAATTTTAATGAAGTGCAAGTGCTAACTAAGTGCAAATTGATTGTGAAAATTCATAAGCTATCAGTGTACAAACATCATACATCTATAAATTCCCGCTTCAGATTACAATGATATATTAATACATGGACAATAAATAACAGACACACTAATCTGTCAGGTGGAATACAATTGTAGGTTTCTTCTACAATGCACTTGTATGAAAGTGCATGCTGCAGTGGAATAGTTCGGGCTATTAGTGTGTCGGTTGTTTATTGTATTCCACCTGACAGATTAGTGTGTCTGTTATTTATTGTCCATATTCATGTATTAATTATATCATTGTAATCTGAAATGGGAATTTATAGATGTATGATGTTTGTACATTGAATAGCTTATGAATTTTCACAATCAATTTGAACTTAGTTAGCACTTGCACTTTATTAAAATTTCTGTATTATTAAAATTTCTATAATATAATTGACTTTTTCCCTGGAGACTAGTGAGTCTCTAGTTTCAGACATGTTCATACGTATTCTGGTAATGAAAACATTTATAGTTATATGTTTAATATTAAATAGTGATATTTGTGTGTGTGGACACGTGCACAAGTTTGGGGTGGTAAACAGGCCATACAGTAGTCATGTGACTCTTGATGGATGGTAATTGCAAATGGGGCTCTATGTGAGCTGTGGAGTGAGCATCACTACTTTGGAAACTATTTGGTAGTTTTCAAAGTCTCTCTAAAGCCAGTGCTGCAAGAGAAGTCTAGGGCTTGCAGTCTAGGGCTTACAATACTAGGGCTTGTACATGATATCAGCCAAACTCACCTCTTAGGGGAAGGGACAGAGTCATGCCCAGCATGAATTTTGGCTGATTACCAAAATGTTGTTGTTGTTATTAAAACCTTACAGCTTGGAAACCATTTGCACAGAATCTTTGTAAATTGTAGTTGTTTTTACAGGGTTTTGCACTCTTGAGGTGTTTTTCTAAATACCCCTACTTGAATCAAAGGTCTGTTAAAATGTATATATTAAAGATTAGATTGCCAGTTTTTAAATGAGTGCAAAATGTTGCATATGACAAATTCAGCTAATATTGAAATTGTTGGAGTTTAAGGGATTAATTTGTCTGGTGTTGTCCAGTACACAATCTCCTATTTTATTTGTGGTGTATTTGTTAGACTGTTGGACTAAACCCGCTTGCCATGAAATTCACTGGGACACCTTGGGCCATTCATTCTCTCTCAGCCTAACATACTTCACAGAGTTGTGATAATACAGTTGAGGAGAAAACCATACATGCTGCCATGATCTCAGGCAGTACTAGTCATATATTGGGGAAGATGGTGCCTATACTCATTCAGCCAAGAAATACACCCCCAAGCATCCCCCTCTGCCATTTCACCACAATTGCAGGATCAGGATAGTTGGGTACTTAACAAGTATTAGTTTTGCATGAGCATCCATTCATAAATTTGTGAAATAGGGGGAAATAATGTGCTAAAAGTGATGAATTTACAGTAATGCCAATTGAATTCTTCAAGCAAATTGCAGCAATAAAAGTAATTAAATGTTTTGGAGTGCATGCACTTGTAGGTGCATGTGTCCTCTCTCCCTTTCCTCATTGGCTATTTGCTTTAAGTTCAGTTGGTTGTATTTTATCCTAATATGGTGCGGTGAAGGTCTTGGGGCGTAGTCACTTGGAATGGGCTGTGGGTTTGTACTAATGCTCTCCGACATAAGTACGAGAAATGTGACTTTTGTTCCTTCTGTTTTTCAGTCCAGAAATGCATGAAATTCATGGCTCATTTACATGGCTTGGGCAAACCCAGTACAAACTTCAGCTGAAAAGTCTGGAGGTATCTAGTCTGCAGTTAAAGGCTTGTTTTGTACATACAGGAGTTTATAACCTTGGAACCCCACGAGTATTTGCCAAGCTTTCGGACCATGTTACTTTGTTTGAAACAAGTCAACAAAACTCAATGCCAGCACTGATTATCATTAACAGCATTTGACTTGCTGCGGGATTATCTCAAAAACCAAAAAAGAAAGAAAATTCTGTTATTTACTGCATTTTTTTGAACTTTTCAACCTTGACGTGTAAAAGATGTAGATAAAATACCAACGTTCTAAGACTGCTTGTCTACTTCTGTTTCATAATGCCAGGCACGTTGGATTTAAAGTTGATATCCTTTTTTCAAGTATTTCATATGTTAAATACAAATACTCCTAATACAACTTTGACTCCTCATAACAGAATTGGGAAATCCTTATATACTGTCAACTCTGTCAAAATGCAGCTTTACTGCTGTTGAAACATTACAGCATGTGTTAATATTTGTGGCTGTATTCGGCAACTTAGGACAAAGATCTTTGTTGGCATTTTTGCTCCAAAGCCATTTTGGTGATTCCATTGTTTCTGTGAAGTTCACTAGGATATAAAATATGAAGCCTATCCCGTTTTTTATTTTTACTTTAAAAATAAGATGGGATTTTGTCATGTTCCGATAGCTGGTTCTCCTTATAACTTGCATATAACTTCAACTCAAATATTTTCAAATAATTTTTGAAACCAGTGAATATCTTCATTCATCTCAGTACAAAATGCACTATTTCACAACCATGAAATGTTTGTCATTTAAACTTATTCACTTTATTATGTAACTATAATAATTCAGTTGATCTCTCTAAAAAGTAACCATTAATTAAGCTTTTCAGAAATGTATTATATTTATAACACGTGCTGTAAATAGAATAAAAAGTGCACCATATTTATTGTACTGGTTTCTTTATGATTTTTTAAAGAGGCAAGAAACTGAAGTAGTGCCTGTTAATACTAGCTATAGTTAGTGCTGATGTAAGTATCACTGCTGTCATTGATTTGTATTCATCTTTCTAATCAGAACATGCTTCTAGCCTTGTAATGTAATCCCAAATAACATTTTTATAACATTTGCTGTTGTTCTGCCCTTACTACTGTGGCAAACTACTGTCACTTAGTGGCTTGAGAATGAGCTGGAAAGCCCTCGCTCGTCTCACTTAAACCATTAGCTTGCTAAATAAGGGCCTTGGCTAAGGTACTCTCTCAGCCCCTTCCCCCATCTGTAATATAGGGATAATACCAATCTACCTGTCAAGGTCATAGTAAGATTAAATGAGAATGTAAAGTGCATTACACTATAATGTACTTCATTCATAGTCCGCTGTCATTGAGACTAAAGGGGGATTACACAATTAAAAACAATGCAATAAGGAAAATATAACACAATTAAAAACGATGCAAAAGTTATACAAACAACTGTACAATAAAACCAGATTTCAAAGTTAAGACCACATAGTAAAGAATATAAAGGAAAATTGGCTTATATTTCAGACATTACTCTGGCTCTATTCCTTTTATAGAAATGTTTTCCTGAATAATTTCATTTTACATATTCTGTGGAATTATAGAAACTTTGGGATCCTCCCAGACCTCTTCAGGCAGGCCATTCCACAAGGTGTATGTCATAACAGAGAAAGTTCTGGTATGGGCAGCTGTTGATGCTACCTGTTTACAGGGTGACACCTTTAAAAGGTTTTGCAAAAATGCTGCAGTTGAGCATACTGGAAAAGACAGTCCTACAGATGTATGTGGAGCCTAGATCATGAAGGGCTTTGGTGGTGACAACCAGTATCTTAATTTGAACCCAGTAATCAATGTTCCAAACACAGATTAGGTTTAATATTCATTTTCCAACTAGCTCCTGATAGTACTTGAACTGCAGTGTCCTGAACCAATTGGAGTTTCCTATTTTATTTATTTATTTATTCAATCTAGTCCGCTCTCACCACAAGTAGATCAGAGCGGATCACATCAATTTAAAATACAGAAATAAATAAAATACAGAAATACAGAAATAAACAATTAAAACTGGTAACAAAAAAGAGCCGTTGCAGTTTCATAATCCACCCTCAGCAGTGCACATTGCACAATCCCGCATATAGTCATAGGACCCACATTGGCTGATGGCAAACAACAAATAAAACAAGCAGAGGCTGGGAGGGGATGCTCCCCCACTTGCAATAGGAGGTCGGAGAGGAGATCCATTTGCCTCAACCACCAAAGGTCTGGTGGAACGTCTCCATCTTACAGGCCGGCGGAATGATAGTAAATCCCACTGGGCCCAAGTTGTCTCAGACAGAGTTCTACCAGGTTGAGGGCAGGGCTAAAAAGGCCCGGGCCCTGGTCCAGGCAAGGCAGACCTCCTTGGGGCCAGGGACCACCAGTAGATGTATTTCTGCTGAGCGGAGCACCCTCCGGGGAATATAGGTATGCTGGTCCCAGTCCACTAAGGGCTTTAAAGGTCAGAACCTTGAACCTGATCCAGAATTCCACTGGGAGCCAGTGCAGCTGTCGCAGAACAGGTGTCACGTGACCAGAATGGAGTTCCGGTCAAAAACGCACCTCTGAATTCTGGACCAATTGTAATTTCCAGAGCAGGCCCAAGGGCAGCCTACCATAAAACAAGTTAGAGTAGTCCAACCTGGAGGTCACCATTACATGGATCACTGTCGCCAGGTAGCAGGACAAAAAGTAGGGGACAAGCTGCCTGATCTGATGAAGATAGTAAAACTCCGATCTGGCAACTGCTGCGATCTGGGCCTCCATTGATAAGGAGGCATTCAAGACTACATCTAGACCACACCCAAGTGGCACCCCATTGAAGGATGGAAGCTAGATCCCCGAACCTGATAGCCCACAACCTAGGTACAGGATCTTCATCTTCATTGGATTCAACTTGAGTCTGCTCTTTGTGAGGGGACCCATGTACAGCATGTTAAAATTGCCTTGAGGTTACTGTGGTATTACCTTAAATTGACTATATCAAGGTAGGAAGCCATTCTCTGGGCTAAATTAAAATGGAAGAAAACATTTTTTTCATTGGATTAACTCGTTTCTACAGCAATAATGCTGCATCCAGTTTAACTCTTAACCAAGTCTGCAAGGGTCAGCTGAAGCACATCAAATGTAGGAAGCACAAATACCCTCCAAGACCTCAGCCTTCCCAACCAGCATCACGCCTCATTCTTGTCAGTATTCAGTTTCAACTT